>NC_073647.1:105146511-105755731 GCF_029407905.1 Bubalus kerabau | reverse complement strand
CATTCATCTCACATGCTAGAAAAGTAATGCTCAAAATTCTCCAAGCCAGGCTTCTACAGTACATGAACCATGAACTTCCAGATGTTCAAGCTGTATTTAGAAAAGGCAGAGGAACCAGAGATCAAATTGCCAACATCCATGGGATCATCAAAAAAGCAAGAGAATACCAGAAAAACATCTACTACTTCTCTACTGACTACACCAAAGCCTTTGACTGTGTGGATCACAACAAACTCTTAAAAATTCTGTAAGAGATGGTAATACCAGACCACCTGACCTGACTCCTGAGAAATCTGTATGCAGGTCAAGAAGCAATAGTTAGAACTGGACATGGAACAACAGACTGGTTCCAAATCGGGAAAGGAATATGTCAAGGCTGCGTATTGTCACCCTGCTTATTCAACTTATATGACAGGACATCATATGAAATTCCAGGCTGGATGAAGCACAAGCTGGAATCAAGATTGCCAGAAGAAATATCAGTAACCTCAGATATGCAGATGACACCACCCTTATGACAGAAAGGGAAGAACTAAAGAGGCTCTTAATGAAAGTGAAAGAGGAGAGTGAAAATATTGGCTTAAAACTCAACATTCAGAAAACGAAGATCACGGCATCTGGTCCAATCACTTCATGGCAAATGGATGGGGAAACAATGTACACAGTGAGAAACTATTTTTTTGGGCTCCAAAAATCACTGCAGATAGTGACTGCAGCCATGAATTAAAAGATGCCTGCTCCTTGGATGGAAAGCTATGATTAACCTAGACAGCATATTAAAAAGCAGAGACATTACTTGGCCAACAAAGGTCCATCTAGTCAAAGCTATTGTTTTTCCAGTAGTCATGCATGGGTTTGAGAGTTGGACCATAAAGAAAGCTGAGCTCAAGAGAATTGATGCTTTTGAACTGTGGTGTTGGAGAAGACTCTTGAGAGTCCCTTGGACTGCAAGGAGATCCAACCAGTCCATCCTAAAGGAAATCAGTCCTGAATATTCATTGGAAGGAGTGATGCTGAAGCTGATACTACTTTAGCCACCTGATATGAAGAACTGACTCACTAGAAAAGACCCTAATGCTAGGAAAGACTGAAGGCAGAAGAAAGGGACGACAGAGAATGAGGTGGTTGGATGGCATCACTCGATGGACATGAGTTTGAGTACTCTCCGGGAGTTGGTGATGGACAGGAAGCCTGGCATGCTGCAGTCCATGGGGTCGCAAAGAGTCAGACACGCCTGAGCAACTGAACTGAACTAATGGCTAGCGATGTTGAGTAAATCTGAACTCTGGCTTAAAGATCAGCCATGATCACTACATTTGTAAGGTTTATTTCTGCTGATGAATTTTCTGGTGTTAGCAATATCTGAAGTCTGGTTAAAGGCTCTTCAATGCTCTTTGCACATGTTTTCTCACCATCATGACCTTCTTGGTGACTTATGATCTCCACAGTTGGACTGAAGCTATAATCATGTGACCTACATCATAGGCTGTCTGTCCTATGTATGGATTTATCCTAATATAAGACAGTGTCTGAGATTAAAGCACAGTTACTCTAACACTTACTATAGTCCTGGAAGCTCTCTGGTTGGGAGCCAATTCGGTGAGTATCTATTCCAAGGCTTAAACATCTATCCTTTGACGGGAAGTTAATCAGCATCTTTAACCTGTCTTTACACTCAGAAGCTCCTTAAATTCATAGTCTTGAAGAGTGACCCTTGAAATATGTGGTCACATTCCCTATGATCCAAAATCTTCCTCCAATCCTTGATTTTGAATAAAGTTCTTTTTCTTGATCAGGCTCTTTCTCTTTATCTGACAACACAAATTTTAAAGTACAGCCATCACTTATACCTGATACATGGCAGCAGTGAGGAAATCAACCAGCTTACAGGAGAGGAGAGGAAGAATAAAGAAGAAGAGCAAAAGGAAATGGAAACGAAAATGGAAAGAAAGGAAAGAATTCTTTAACAAGTCTCCTCCACATAGCTTCCTGAGAGGCAAGCTGGAGATGCGATTTATACTCCAACCTGACAAAAACACTTAAAAAGACAGGACCAAAAATGTGAAATAATTTTTTTAAAGACACTAGACATCAGGAAGTGAAAAACAGTGATCCCTAAGAGATAAAGGAAAATGAGGTGAACCTTTACAATTTGGGGGAGTTTCCAGTTCGTGGTACAATGAAGGAGAATGCAGTCAAGCCTCAAAGGATTCTATTAGGTGACAGGGATAAGACCAGAAAAGACCAAGGTGGCTGGAGTTCAGAGAATACTAAAAAGGAGAAAGCTGCACTTAGGGAGCACTCCAAAGACCTTTGAAGCATTGCAATATTCAGGAGAGTACTGATTAATGAATGCACTTAAGGAAATGATACAAGGCTAGGAAAAGAACCACCTGAAAGTATTAGAGGGAACAAGTGTCAGAAGCTCAAACAGGTCTGTGGACGTTCCCACCATTCAGAGCAGAAAAACTCGTAATTCCTGAGGCATGGGTTATTCAGACAAGTCTTGCTTCAGTACACTGGGATGATTTAGCAAACACTGCTGTGGTCCTGCCTAATCAATCTTAAAAAGCATGGCTTGAAAAATATTTAATTGCTTCAAAGTTAACTGCTTCTTATAATAAAGCTCAAAAAGATGTATAATAATACAAAAATAGTACCCAAAGGTAAACATTTATACCAAAATTTTACCAAAAAGTGAAGTTCATTATGTCTGGCATCCAATTAAAAAAAACCCAGGCATATGAAGAAACAAAATAACATGACCCATCATGAGGAGAAAAAAAAAAATCAATCCAAACTGATGCAGAACTTATATAGATGCTATATTTAGCAGATAACATATATTTGTTCCATATGACCAAAAAGCTAGAGAAAACAATGGTCATGTTAAGTAGAGAAATGATATATAATTAATAAGATGCAAATCACAGGTTTAGTGATTAAAACCATAATAACTGAAATTTAAAAATACACTGGATGGAATTAACTAGAAAAAGATTAGTGAACTTGAAGACATAACAATAGCAAATATTCTAAATTAAAGTTAAAATTTTTTAAAAAAAAACAGTGCACAAATGTCTTTTATCCTGTTTCCTCTTTTGGGAACACTTTTCCCCCATCCCAACCATCAATCATCCTTCATCCAGTTAACTCTGACTCTGCCTTCAGATCTCGGCTCAATCATCACTTCCTCTGTCTTTGACCTCCCTGAGTAGATCAACCTCTCTTTAAACCTATTCACAGAACCCCGTACTTCCCCTCCACAGCGGTATCACCTTCACAAAAATTTGGTTTGTGATTAATGTCTGCCTTTTTCACAAGATAGTAAAATTCAATGACGACAGAGAAAACATGTTTATTTTTGCCTACCACAACATCATCCCCAGCACCTCAAACTATGCCAATTATATAGTGTCCCTGTACCCTGAATTCTGTATCTCTCACATCTGATATTTTAATCTATTCATTATACCCTCTCTTCCATATCTTCAACCTCTCTTTGTCTACCGGCTGTATCCTACCCAACATCTTTTCTTATTTAGATAAACTTTTTTTTTTTTTTATTATGGGTGATAATGTTCCCAATGCTAAACTTGTATTTCCCAGACAACCTTGCAGATACTGGTGGTCACGTGTCACAGATCTGTCCACTAGACACTGGATGTAGGTAGAAACTGTTGGGTAGGATTTGGGGGAAAGCTTTGTATAAAGGAGAATAACTCTACTGACAAGATATTTTGCCTTCTCCTCTTCCTCATCTTCCTACCTGGAACAGACTTGCAGCAGCCATTGGGCAACTATGATGGGAACAACATGCTAAGTAGGAGTCATGGAACAACAAACAATAAAATATGTGGTAGCTAAGATATTGATGAAAATCATGGAAGTCTTGGGCTTTATACCATTGGATTTGTTTTGGGTTAAGATAAAACTATCCCCTATAAGCAACTTATTTTTCATATCACTGTTACTCATATCCAAATGCAATTTCAAATACCTATCACAAAACATGAAATCTCCCTCTCTGACAAACATACACAGACAAACATACACAGTCTTTAACATACTATCTCATTCATACATGATTCCTTCTATGACTTATATGATAATGACTGTAATTTATGATCTCCATATACTATCCCAATTCTCTAAACTCTCACACTAACACACAACTGTCATTATTACTCCCATTTCTGCACATACATTGTTCTATCCTGTATTATCATACACACAAGAATCCATACAGTATCACAATACCCATTGCCAAATACGACTATCTCTAATCAACTTACATTCTCACACACACCATCTCCATCACTCAGTCACATCTACCATTACTCAATCCCTACACTATCACACAGCGCCTATCCACAGCCACTATCACACAGAGTCCCATCCCCACTATAAAATCTCCATCATCCTCCAAAACTCCTTCCCCACATGCTCATGTCATCTCCATATCATACACACTCACAATGAATATCCACATCACCTCCCTCCTCACACACATACTTGTGCCATTCCTGACAGTCAGAAACTGCATTTTCCCAACATTCACTTTATTCAACAACCCCACTCAGACACTCATGATTTCCATGCTCCAAATGATCATGTTCTCATTCTCCACTGTCAGGCATGCTCACTGTACCTATCCGCCCCCGCAAATTGGTAACACTTCTCATTGCCCGCCGAATCACATACAAGAATACAAATGCCCTAACCCTAACTTCCACCATGTACCTATCTTCTACCATCACACTACATTTTCCCCACTCCATCCACTGTCTACATCCTCTTATTATTGCTTGAAATGCCCCATCCACAATTTTCAAACACACAAAGATCCCATGTCTCATTAACTTCATATCCTTTCTCACCATTGTCTCTCCCACCCTACTCCTTCACACATCCATTCACATGCACAATTTTCATCTTCCACAGTATGACATACACTGTGTCCCTAACTATCATTATCACATACATTCTGCTCTTGTCCTGTCACTATCATTCACACTGCCCAACTTCATTTCCAGTGATCTCATACCATCCTCCACTGTTATTCGCACTGTCCCCACTGCCACCACGATCACACAAACCCTGGCACTTCACCACCACACTATCCCACTGTCACTCAATACTCTTCCCATTTCTGCATCAAATACATAGCTCAGATCATCCACAATTTTATACATGGTGCCAATCCACTGCAATCTTTCTCATTTCTTTTTTCCCCTTCCTTTCTCTTCTCTCCTGCCCCCATACCATAACTCTCCCAATATGAGGACATTACATGAATGCAAATATAATACGGAAATTTCTTACTTGAAGCCTCATTTCAGAGCTTTAGTAACTAGAACATATCTTGCTCAAAAGTTACAATATTTAGAGTTCCCACTTGATAGTTGTAAATGGATTTCTTTCAGTACATTTGCCTTTAAGAAGCATTTCTTCATGTTTTGTTATTGCATTTAGATGAAGTTTTGAAATGTTCTATTGATATGACTTTAATATGATACTATGCAATTATTTGCACTATACTTTAGTCTTCCAAAAATGTCCCAATAGATTTTTTGTGTGAACCTAGAAGCAAACCTGTGATATTTTTGGTACTGAAGAGGATAGACAGTTTCAAGTAAATGGCAGTACTGAATATATCACTGAGCTATGTTAGATGGGACACTTAATCTTTACTTCTCATGTTTCCATGTGGAAGAACTTCAACTAGACTAACACTCCTGCTCTTCTGCCCATGGGAGAAGAAATGAGTTATATGCCTAGTATGTTTAGAAGAAATATCTGAGTAGATTTGGCTCTGGCCCTTCTTCTCTGCTTCCCTTTCAGTAACTTGTGTGTCTACAGTGAACATGCATTCTGACTGGCTCCTTGCCATGCAAGAAGGGGGTTACTTTTGGCCTGGAGTCCTGTGGTTTTGCAGTTGTCTAAGTCTGCCTAACTCTGGGGTCCACACTAACTGGAAGTTCACACTAAAACCATCTTCTCCAAGCAGCTTTATGAGTAATGAAGATAATGTTTTGATCTCCATCTATCTGATTCTTACATTTATATTTCAATTGATTCTGAACCTGGGCAAGGAAAACAAGTGTTATTTACTTCAGTTCAGTTCAGTTCAGTCACTCAATCATGTCCAACTCTTTGTGACTCCATAGCTGCAGCACGCCAGTCCTCCCTGTCCATCACCAACTCATGGAGTTTACTCAAACTCATGTCCATCAAGTCAGTGATGCCATCCAACCATCTCATCCTCTGTCATCCCCTTCTCCTCCTGCCTTCAATCTTTCCCAGCATCAGGGTTTCAAATGAATCAGCTCTTCGCATCAGGTGGCCAAAGTATTGGAGTTTCAGCTTCAACATCAGTCCTTCCAGTGAATATCCAGGACTGATTTCCTTTAGGATGGACTGGCTGGATCTCCTTGCAGTCCAAGGGACTCTCAAGAGTCTTCTCCAGCACCACAGTTCAAAAGCATCAATTCTCTTGAGCTCAGCTTTCTTTATAGTCCAAGTCTCATACCCATACATGACTACTGGAGAGATCATAGCTTTGACTAGATGGACCTTTGTTGGCCAAGTGATGTCTCTGCTTTTGAATATGCTGTCTAGGTTGGTCAAAACTTTCCTTCCAAGGAGTAAGCGTCTTTTAATTTCATGGCTGCAGTCACCATCTGCAGATTTTGGAGCCCCAAAAAATAAAGTCTGCCACTGTTGTCATTGTTTCTCCATCTATTTGCCATCAAGTGATGGGAATGGATGCCGTGTACTGATCCCTTACAATTCCTACATGATGCAGATCACTGAAATCACGTAAATTCCCTTTACTGGCTTTATCCATCTTTTAACATAAACAAGTTTCTAGGTGCAATTTGGTTTTGATTAGCACTTAAGACAAATATCTGGCAGCAATTAAAGGTCCGTCTAGTCAAGGCTATGGCTTATCCAGTGGTCATGTATGGATGTGAGAGTTGGACTATAAAGAAAGCTGAGCACCAAAGAATTGATGCTTTTGAACTGTGGTGTTGGAGAAGACTCTTTGAGAGTCCCTTGGACTGCAAGGAGATCCAACCAGTCCATCCTAAAGGAGATCAGTCCTGGGTGTTCATTGCAAAGACTGACGTTGAAGCTGAAACTCCAATACTTTGGCCACGTGATGCAAAAAGCTGACTTATTTGAAAAGACCCTGATGCTGGGAAGGATTGAGGGCAGGAGGAGAAGGGGACGACAGAGGATGAGATGGTTGGATGGCATCACTGACTCAATGGACATGGGTTTGGGTGGACTCCGGGAGTTAGTGATGGGCAGTGAGGCCTGTCGTGCTGCAGTCCATGGGGTCACAAAGAGTTGTACACGACTGAGCGACGGAACTGAAGTGAACTGAACTGAAGATTAAATCTAAACATGAAACTTTATGTCCACCACCACTAGACTCCCAATTGCCCTGGATTAGGGAGTTCAAATTCTTAAGGGATAGAAATACTATAGTACAGTAGGTGCTACTTAATTAATCAGGATGGTGGGGACTAAGCACCAACTGGATCTATCTTCCTTGGCCACACTGATAAGTCTTACTAGAGCATAACCAAAATAACTCTTTCCTGGGATAGGATGACAAACCTTTATGTGAAATATTAGAAAGGAAGTTAGATATTCATCTAAATGTATGGAAGCCTTTTTAAAGTAAGACAGATTTTACGTCAGTGAATCATTTCTTAAGGCATAAAAAACCTTTTAATAAACAACTAGAATTTACTCTGATAGGATGTTCTTGTTAACAAGTTCTCTGGAAATTCAGATCTAACAGTCATTTTGGCTATTTTTTTTCCTTTTGCTAGCTAGCTTTGTGTTAGCTTTCAAGCCCTTGCATACAAACTTAAATACTGTGCTTGTCTGCTATTACTGAAATAACACCATTTCAGAGTACAATTTGTGTCCAAGGTAAGTAGGGCCAAATAATGGAATTTTCAGTTTTTGCCCCAGGACAATTTGTGTTGTAAAGAACTGTTCTCTGGAAATAAAGCAGACTGGACTTTACATGTGATCTCTTTTGCATAGGAACACTTTTCATACTTGTACATAGTTGGGTGCTCTCGTGGTACTGACCTAAATATACCCTCTACAGCCTACATTGGAGGCAATAGTGATCATAAAAACAGATACACATATAAAATATGTCTCAGCAAACAAAGAAAAATAAAACAAAACTGTTGAACAAGATATGTGAAAACCTAACTGAAGAGTAAAAAGAATACCTAAGAAAAGTCGAGCACAGCACATATACCAAAACCTTTCTGAAGCTCAAAGCTTAAAAAAATTCCAATTATATAATAAAATGATTATTTTATTTTATAATAAAATAATGATTTTATTATAAAATAATGGTCATTGATGAGCCCTGAAATGAGTAAAATACCTAGGAATAAACATAACTATGAACGTCAAACACCTATACTCTAAACACACTATGGGTTTGAGATGGTGGAGTAGAAGGATGTGTGCTTATCTTCTGTGAAAGCACCAAAATCTCAACTAGCTGTTGAACAACCATTGATGAGAAGACAATGGAACCCATCAAAAAGATACCCCACGTTCAAAGACAAAGGAGAAGCCTCAACAAGATGGTAGGAAGGGCACAGTCATGATATAATCAAATTCTATACCCGCCAGGTGGGCAACCCACAAACTAGAGAATAATAATACCAAAGTAGTTCTCCTATTGTTGTGAAAGTTCTGAGCCCCAAGTCAGGCTTCCCAGACTGGAGATCCAGAAAAGTGGCTGGGAATTCCCAGGGAATCTGACTTTGAAGGCCAGTGGGATTTGATTACAGGACTTCCACAGGATTGGGAGAACAAGAGACTCCACTCCTGGAGGGCACAAACAAAATCTTGTGTGCACCAAGACCCAAGGGAAAGGAGCAATGACCCCATAGGGGACTGAATCAGACTTACCTGCTAGTGTTGGAGGGTCTTCTGTGGAAGCATAGGTTGGTAGTGGCTCACTGTGGGGATGGGAAAACTGGCAGCAGCAGTCCTAGAAGGTATCCCTTGGTGTAATCCCTCTTGGAGGTCACCATTAACCCAACCATAGAGCCCTAGACCCAGGGCTGGGTGCCCTCAAGCCAAACAACTAACAAAATCCATCATCAAATAATTGGATTAAAGTTTTACTGAGCATGCCATCAGAGCAAGACCCAGTATTTCCCACTGCCAGTCCCTCCCATTAAGAAGCTTACATAAGAATCTTAGCCTCATCCACCAGAAGGCAGACAGAAGAAGCAAGAACTATATTCCTGCAGCTGTTAGAATTAAAACCACATCAAAGAAAGCTAATCAGCATGAAAAAGAAGAGTTATGTCCCAGCTCAAGAGACAAAATAAAGCCCCAGAAAAACAACTAAATGAAGTGGAGAGAGGCAACCTTCCAGAAAAATGATAGTGAAGATGATCCAGGATCTTGGAAAAAGAATGGAGAAAATGCAAGAAACGTTTACCAAAGATCTAGAAATACTAAAGCACAAGCAAACAGAGATGAGCAACACACCAGAAGGATCAATAACAGAATAATGGAGGCAGAAGAATGGATAAATGACCTGGAAGATGGAATGGTGGAAATCACAGCCTGGAAGACATAATGGCAGAAATCACTGCTGAAGAACAGAATATAGAAAAAAGAATCAAAGAAAATGAAGACAGCCTAAGAAACCTCTGGTACATTATTACACCAACAACACATTTTAAGGGTCCCAGAAGAAAAAGAAAGAGAGAAAGGACTCGAGAAAATATATGAAGAAGATAATAGCTGAAAACTTCCCTAACATGGGAAAGGAAATGGTCAACCAAGTCCAGGGGGCACAGAGTTTCAGACAGGATAAATCCAAGCAGGAACACACCAAGACACGTAGTAATCAAACTAATGAAAAGCAAAGACAAAAATTAAACATTAAAAGCAACAAGGAAAAAACAACAAATAACCTACAAAGGAACTTCCATATGGTTATCAGCTGATTTCTCAACAGAAACTAAACAGAAGGGAATGGCATGATATATTTAAGGTGATGAAACGGAAGAACCTACAACCAAGAATACTCTACCCAGCAAGACTCTCCTTCAGATTTGACAGAGAAATCAAAAGCTTTCCAGACAAGCAAAAGTTAAGAGAACTCAGCATCATCAAACCAGCTTTACAATAAATGCTAAAGGAACTTCTCTAGGCAGGAAACACACGAGAGGGAAAAGACCAACACAAAATAAACCCAAAATCAAGTGGTAATAGGATCATGCATATAGAAAATTACCTTAAATGTACATGGATTAAATACATCAACCAAAAGACAAAGACAGGCTAGTAGATGAAAACAGGTGCATGTATGTACTTCCACTTATCACATCATTTTACTTAACCCACCAAATTGTATATAATTATTTTATATTCATGCATGCTAAGTTGCTTCAGTCATGACTGACTCTGTGTGATCCTATGGACTGTAGCCTGCCAGGCTCCTCTGTCCATGGGATGTTAGTTTAATCATATTTCCATTATGGCTTGCAATTCTAATTATCTTTTATTTTTTGTCTGGCTATTGAATGTGAAAATTGATAAACATCTTTTACTATTGCAATTATGTAACTATTATTTGCTAAATACCATTGTATCATGATTGGTCAACAGAAAATAATGTAATTCTATATCACTTAAACCACCATTTAATAGAAAAGCCCATAACCACTTTTTAAATTCCAGATGTATATCAAAATTATCTTGGAATTTCCTGAAAAATACAAATGCCCAGGCATTGCTTTTTTCTCCAAAGCTCCAAATGTGTTTTTAATGAGCAGCCATGTTTAAAAACAATTAGTCTATATGATGATCTTTTACTTCTAATTTTTTAACTTTTTCTATTTCGTATTCAGTGTTCCCATTTCACTTAGTTAATGTTTTCCAGTTTCTCCATCTCTTTGTTGTTGTTCTTTCTCAAGCCCTTTTCTAAAAAAATTATTTCTTTAAATTGGAGGCTAATTACTTTACAATATTGTGGTGGTTTTTGCCATACAATGACATGAATCAGCCATGGGTGTACATGTGTTCCCCATCCTGAACCCCCCTCCCACCTCTCTCCCATCCCATCCCTCAGGGTCATCCCAGTGCACCAGCCCTGAGCACTCTGTCTCATGCATAAAACCTGGACTGGTGATCTATTTCATATATGATAATATACATGTTTCAATGCTATTCTCCCAAATCATCCCACCCTTGCCTTCTCCCACCAAGTCCAAAAGTCTGTTTTTTACATCTGTGTCTCTTTTGCTGTCTTGCATACAGGGTCATCATTATCATCTTTCTAAATTCAATATATATGTGTTAATATACTGTATTGGTGCTTTTCTTTCTGACTTACTTCACTCTGTATGATAGGCTCCAGTTTCATCCACCTCATTAGAACTGATTCAAATGCATTCTTTTTAATAGCTGAGTAATATTCCATTGTGTATATGTACCACAGCTTTCTTATCCATTCATCTGCCAATGGACATCTAGGTTGCTTCCATGTCCCAGCTTCCATGTAAACAGTGTTGCGATGAACATTGGGGTATATGTGTCTCTTTCAATTCTGGTTTCCTTGGTGTGTACGCCCAGCAGTGGGATTGCTAGGTCAAATGGCAGTTTTATTTCCAGTTTTTTAAGGAACCTCCACACTATTCTCCAGAGTGGCTGTACTAGTTTGCATTTCCACCAACAGGGTAAGAGGGTTCCCTTTTCTCCACACCCTCTTCAGCATTTATTGTTTGTAGACTTTTTCATAGCAGCCATTCTGACTGGCATGAGATGGAACCTCATTGTGGTTTTGATTTGCATTTCTCTGATAATGAGTGATGTTGAGCATCTTTTCATGTGTTTGTTAGCCATCTGTATGTCTTCTTTGGAGAAATGTCTGTGTAGTTCTTTGGCCCATTTTTTGATCGGGTCGTTTATTTTTCTGGAATTGAGTTACAGAAATTGCTTCTCAAGCCCTTTTTAAGCATAGTAGAAAAGCTTTTGTATACATATATACATAAATAGCATGCATAATATATATTTTAGAAAACTCATTAATTTTTGCCTAGCTGAAAAGTTTATGACATCTTGATTCCACTTGTTTGAATTAATATGAATAGAACGCTAAATCTGTAATTTATATTCACTCAAAACTTTGATATAGTTCCATGTACTTTGGCATCTAGTATTACGGCTAAAAGTCTAGAAAGTTTATTACCTTAGTGATTAAAAATAATTGGTTATTGAGGCTTGAAATTTCTAATTCAATTCTGAGAATATAAAGAAATACTATATTGTTTAAAAAATATAAAATTAACATGTGATACCACGCTATTAACTACAGTGCAGATTTTGTTCAAACTTTACAAAATTTTATGCTAGTGACCACTATTTTCATTCATACCTCATTCCAGATACCACACTGTATTTAGTTGCATTGAGTACCTTCAGGTGCCTGCAACAAATTCTGGTAAATTCTCTCTTCAGTTTTATTCTGTTACAAGTATTTTCTAGTTTTCCTTGTTATGGCTTCTTCACACCCACCATTTAAAAGTGGGCATTTAATTTCAAAATACATGAGGTTTTAAAAAAATCTCTGCTATTAATTTCTCATTTAAATGCTTTCCTCTCTCCAATCACCCTCTGTGTGTTTTCAGTCTTCTAATTTTATTGAGGCTTTCAGTGGCTAGGTCAAAGATCTCTGTTGGTAAATGTCACATTGCACTTGAAAATATGTGGGCTATTTTCAAATATCTTTTGATACTGGTTTCTAAAATAATTCCACAGTGATAAGGGCACAGACTCTGTAGGACTTCAACACATTTAGACCATGAAACTTTTGCACCTTGTTTTATGTCCCCGGATATGTTCCAGTGTCTCCTAACTTATAGTCTATGGGAACTTGAAAAGAATTTATACCCTACTGTTGTGTGAAAATTGTATAAATATTAATTATGTAAAAAAAAATAAAAACTATGAAACACTGATGAAAGAAATTGGAGATGATACCAAAAAAGGGAAAGATATTCCATGCTTTTGGATTAGAAAAATTAATCTGTTGAAATGGCCATTCTATCCAAAGCAATTTATACACTTAATGCAATTCCTATCAAAATACCCATGACATATTTCATACTACTGGAACAAACAATCCTAAATTTCACATGGAAACACAAAAGACCCCAAACTGTCAAATATTTAGGAAAAAAGAGTACTGGAGGTATCATCCTCCAAGACTTCAGACTATACTACAAATCTACAGTAATCAAAACAATATGGTACTGGCACGGATCAATGGAACAGACAGAAAGCCCAGAAACAAAGCCAAGCGTCTATGATCAATTAATCTATGACAAAAGAGACCAGAATATACATTGGAGAATAGATAGTCTCATCATCAACAAGTAGTATTGGGAACACTGGACACCTACATGTAAAATAATGAGATAGAACATTTTCTCACATCATAGACAAAAGTAAACTCAAAATGGATTAAAAACCTAAAGGTAAGACCTGAAACCAAAAAGCTTCTGGAAGAGAACACAGAACATTCTTTGATATAAATCATAACAATGTTTTCTTGGATCTTTTTCCTAAAGAAAAAAGAAAAAGCAAAAATAAACAAATGGGACCTAATTAACTTAAAAGCTTTTGCACAGCAAAGGAAACCATAAATGAAACCAAAAGAAAACCTACAGAACCAGAGAAAATATGTGCAAATGACTCGACCAACAAGGGGTTAATATCCAAAATATAAAAGGCTCATACAATTCAGTATCAAAAACAAACAACTTAATAAAAAATCGGCTGAAGACATGAACAGACATCCTTCCAACGAAGACATACAGGTGGCCAACAGGCACATGAAAATACGTTCAGCACTGCTAATCACCAGACAAATGCAAATCAAAACTACAATGAGATACCACATTGAGGTCTATCACCTCACACCTGTCAGAAAGGCTATCATCAAAAAGAACACCAGTAACAAATGTTGGTGAGGATGTAGAGAAAAGGGAAGCTTCTCACACTGTTGATGGGAATGTATATTGGTGCAGTCACTATGGAAAACACTATGAAAGCTCCTCAAAAAACCTAAACCTAAGAACTACCATGTGATTCAGCAACTCTACTCCTGTGTACACATCCAAAGAAAATGGAAACATTCATTCAAAAAGATACATAGACCTCAATCTTCATCAAGTCCAGTCTCTTAGTCGTGTCCAACTCTTTGCGACAGCATGAATCACAGCACGCCAGGCCTCCCTGTCCATCACCAACTCCCGGAGTTCACTCAAACTTACATCCATGGAGTCAGTGATGCCATCCAGCCATCTCATCCTCTGTCATCCCCTTCTCCTCCTGCCCCCAATCCCTCCCAGCATCAGAGTCTTTTCCAATGAGTCAACTCTTTGCATGAGGTGGCCAAAATACTGGAGTTTCAGCTTCAGTATCATTTCTTCCAAAGAACACCCAGGGCTGATCTCCTTTCGAATGGACTGGTTGGATCTCCTTGCAGTCCAAGGGACTCTCAAGAGTCTTCTCCAACACCACAGTTCAAAAGCATCAATTCTTCGGTGCTCATGGAACAAGAGACTGGTTCCAAATTGGGAAAGGAGTACATCAAGGCTGTATACTGTCACCCTACTTATTTAACTTCTATGCAGAGTACACCACTTGAAATGCCAGGCTAGATGAATCACAAGGTGAACCACCATACGACTTGGTAGCTCCAGTCACAGAGTGGAGCTGGAAATTACTGGTCCAAAACAGTCAGGGACAGAGGAGACTGAAGGCAGGAGAGGGGAAATTTATTCTGAGAGAGAAACTCAGATCGCCACAAGAGGGCACAACAAGAATGCAGTATTTCCCCTGGTTCCCCTCCATCTTTCCTGCTGCTCATTCTCACCTTTTTTGCCCACACCCTTCACCCTCACATGCGTGTATTTCTGAGATTCTGTCCTGCTCCCCCTTCTCACTCCACATATTCTCCTGGGGCAGTCTCATTCATACCTTAATTAAAATCACCACCTCTGCGTTTGACCTCCAAAACTATCTAACCCTACTTTTCTTCAAGCAGCAGAATAAAATTGCTGGTTGCTTATTGAGTAATTCCTCTTGGACATTCTAAAGGTGCTTCAGATTTCAACTGTTCAGAATTGAACTCATTCTTTTCCCCCTCAAACCTGTTTCTCATTTTGAGTTCCCAGCTCAGGGAATGGCTTTTAAATCTCAACCACCCAAGGCAGTAAGAAAACTGAGGATCATCCTAGATTCCTTCTTCTCATCAGCCTTCAAATATCCTCCAGTCAGGCACCAAGTTCTTAATTCCTTATATACATGTATTCTAATTTCATTCCCACTGCCTTAACTCAGGCATCAACATCTCTCCTCTTTTGTAATAGCCTCTGAAGTGGTCTCCCTGTACCCAGTTCTGTCTTCTTCAGTGTACCCATCACAATCTCACCCACTGGATATTTCTAAAGTGCAAATCTTACCCTGTTAATTCTTTGACTGAAATCCCCAAATGTCTTCCCACTGTTCTTAGTATAGCATTCAAGGCTCTCCGTGATCCAGCCACTATCTCCTGCTCATTAAATACCCTCTCACTCTCTATGTTCCAAGTTTACTAATGATCTTGAACATATCATAAACATACTGTAAACAGTGAATTATTTCATATAATGTGTCTTTGCTCATACCACCACTGCTTGAAATGACTCTTTATTTCTCAGATCCAACAGTTAAAATTGACAACACACCTTTCAAGATGTATGCATTAATTTTTTTCTGGAACCCTCTCTCACCCAGCAGAATTAACTACTTCTTTCTTTGTGTCTCTTATGTATTCTATACAGACTTTTTATCAAGCATCTGTGATATGTTGCCGTGCAGATTTGTTTACATGTCTCTTTTTACTAACATCAGTTTCTCTATGACCAGGAACATATCTTTTGCTTATCTTTATCAAACTATATATCAGAGTACCGGGTATAGAGAAGAAACTTAAAATATTTCTTTAAAAAATCATCATCAGGATGTAGTATATGAGGCCAGCCTGATGCCAGTCTCCGATCTCTGGCAAATATCAGTAATCTGCCAAACAGTTGCCCCCTTGCACCTCAGAATCACTGTCAAGACAGCATAGTATGAAAACCTATTTCAATCGGTTGGAATAGGCACAAGACACTTATTTATCTTGGAATGTAGGCTGTCACAATGGAGCGCCTAAGTAATAAGAAGAGTTGATCTAGGAGAACTAGCATGGGAGAAGTAACATAACTAATGGCAGAGTATCTCCTAAACACTCTTTCAACAGTATGTTGTACCAAAAATCGGCATTGGGAGGTAAATTCTGTCCATGTGCGTACAGACTGCCCACTGAAGAAACATCTTGTCATCAGAAGAACAAAACCCCATATATTGGTATTCTGATTTATACTTCAATTTTGTCTCAACTGATTCAGAAAATATTCCTCTCTAAGGATCAGAAATCTGGTAACAAGCAAAGTGCTGCACCTGAGCTAACAGGCGTATCACACCTGGAGAAACAATGAATCAACATATCCTCATTCCTTCTGCACCCAGGACCCCTGGGAAAAGTACTGCTGCTGCTGCTAAGTCGCTTCAGTCATGTCCGACTCTGTGCGACCCCATAGACGGCAGCCCACCAGGCTCCCCCGTCCCTGGGATTCTCCAGGCAAGAACACTGGAGTGGGTTGCCATTTTCTTCTCCAATGCATGAAAGTGAAAAGTGAAAGTGAAGTCGCTCAGTCATGTCCGACTCTTAGCGACCCCATGGACTGCAGCCCACCAGGCTCCTCCATCCATGGGATTTTCCAGGCAAGAGTACTGGAGTGGGGTGCCATTGCCTTCTCCGGGGAAAAGTACAGAAAAGGATAAAAGCTCTTTCCTTAAATGGAACAATTTATTGGAGCACTGTTTCCAAATCTTAAGACCATAACACATATATAAAACGATGACACGTACAGACACGAGGCTATACTCGACAAGACTTTTCGCCAGAAGTAACTGGCCTGGAACCTCCAGGCAAACTGGGCTACCTGTGCAATGTATTAGTTTCCTATCATCAGTACAAATTACCACAAACTTAGTGGCTTAAAGCAGCATTACATCTATTCTTTTATAATTCTAGAAGTCGAAAGTCTAAAATGGGTTCACAAGGTTGCATTCCTTCTGGAAGTTCTGGGGGAGAATCAATTTTCTTGCTTTTTCCAGCTTCCAGAGAGTCTACATTTCTTAGTTCATGACACTTTTATTCATTATCAAAGCCAGCAACTTAGCATCTTCTTTCCTCCCTGCAGCCCATGGGGTTGCAGAGTCAGACATGACTTAGCGACTGAAAGACAACAACAAAACTCTTTACCAATTTCAGAGTCTACACCATGAGAAGTGGTTATGGAGAACATTTGAGAAGAGAATCAGGCTATTAATGAAATCTTTCAAAATTGGAGGTGATCCCTATTCAAAGGGAGTTATAGGATAAACTCTTTATAACCTTTACTCCATTTTTTGGAGACCGATGTGCAGTTTCTGGGAGTATTTACCAGATCCCACAACTGACTGAATGCTACAAAAACTCACTGCACTGAAGAATGAATTGTGATTTCTGGAATGAATCCCTAAATGATAAATAAAGGCTAACACATCTCTGAAGATTTACACATTGCCATTATAAACTCAGAAGAATTAAACTCTCTGGGATTCAAATCCTAGCTCTTCCAGTGATAGCTCTGTGACATTGGGGAAATTCTTTCATCTCTTTTTCTCAGTTTCTTCATGTGCAAAAAAAGAATGAGAGTTCCTATATTATGACTGCTGTAAGAATTACATGATTAAACAAACTATGTAAAGTTCTTATAGTGCTTAGCACGTGGCTGTTGTTGTTCAGTTGCTAAGTCATATCCAACCCTTTATGACCTCATGGACGGCAGCAAGCCAGGATTTCCTGTACTTCACCATCTCCCAGAGTTTCTCACACTCATGTCCATTGAGTTGGTGATACCATCCAACCATCTAATCTTCTGTCGCTCCCTTCTCCTCTGCCCTCAATCTTTCCCAGCATCAGGGTCTTTTCCAAAGAGTTGGCTCTTCGCATAAAGTGGCCAAAGTACTGGAGCTTCAGCTTCAGCATCAGTCCTTCCAATGACTATTCAGGGTTGATTTCCTTTAGGATTGACTGGTTTGATCTCCCTGAGGTCCAAGGGATTCTCAAGAGTCTTCTCCAGCACCACAATTCAAAATTATCAATTCTTTGGCACTCAGTCTTCTTTACATGGTCCAACTCTCACATGTGGTAGGTGCATAATTATATGCAATAACTGGAAAGCATTTTAATTAACTTTTATTATAAACCTTCTTTTCATTTCTACCAAAATTTGATTTTTCTCACGAAGACCTTTCCATAGCATTACACTAATATGATTCCTGTATTGTCTAATGCTGAGTAAAATTACACTTCAAACTGAAGGCCTTTCTACATTTACTGCACCATGAACTCACTGATATCAAATAAGGCTAAATCCTGATGAAAGCATACTTATAATTTTTATTTACACAGAGGGTCTTGCCTTTATGAATCATTTAACGATAGATAAGACAGCCTCTAATTTAAGGCTTCTTCATTCTAGTAGTTTCTTTTCACCATGAATTTGCCAGTGATAAAGAAGGATCTCTTTCCATCTCCACTATGAATTTTCTGATGTTTTATAGGGCTGATATCAGCAAAGTCTCTTTTCCACATTCATTACATACATAAGGTTTCTTTGCACCATGAATTCTTCCATACTTAGTAAGGTCTGAACTGGATCTGAAAAGCTTTCCACACAGGCATTACAAGCATGGAGGATTTTTTTTCCCATCAAATTTTCTCTTCTCTCTCTCATGTTTCAAAAGAAAATCTCTGAGCTTGTCTTAAAGTCTTTTCCAGTTAATACATTCACAGAGTTTCTCTTCACTATGCTTCTTCATATGCTGGAAAAAGCTTGATTATTCACTGCAATTTCTTTCACATTGGGAATGTTTCCCCACCCTATGAAATTTCTGGTGTTGAAAGAGAATTGAGCTCTGCCTGAAGGCCTTCCCACATTTTTACAGTCACATGAATGAATAAGTTCTCAGGAGTGAATCCTCAGATGTCAAATAAAACCAACCTCAATGACTAAAAATTACTTTATATTCATTACCTTCATAGGATTTCTCTCTACTAGAGTATTCTGAGGCATCAAGCATGAACACCAACAACATCAAAAAGCTTTCAGACACTAATCATACACATAGGATTTCTGTGCATCAAAAATCTCCCAGTGTCTCACACATTCTAAAAATTTTTCAGAGTGATAGTCCTAGGAACTGTAACTCGATGCTCTTTCTTCTAGAGGTTTTCCTCATATAGCAGACATCTAGCTCAGCCTATTCTCAGCCATCACACTCTCAGCCTTTCTCTTCAGTAGGATTATTTTTATAAGTGGCAGGCAGTGTTGTGCCTGCAACAGACCTCCCTGGAAAAGGGAACATGTTAGATTCATTCCTGCCAAGCTTTCTTGAAGCCTATGTCATCACATGTTAGTCTTCTCCACAAAAGAGACTCTGACCAATTGGTCTTGGATTCTGGATTCATAATATTCTCTGAAATTTGGCTTTTTCTGAAATTTCCCTCTTTCGAGTAGATCGTACTTAGTTATAAATGATAGATCCTCAAACATAAATGGGTAAAAAATATGTATAAACCATTCACAAAAAGGAAATATAAACAGATAATAAACACATGAAATATTTCACCTTATTAGTCATCAATAACTGTAAATTGAAACAACCACGTGAGGTTAACTGTTCCTTTTTCATTCTCACCAAGCAGTTTATATGAGTGCATGTTTGATTGTTGTCTTTGCTGGTATGAATGTAAACTGGTACCAATTTCTAGAAAACAACTTCCCAATGTGTAATTATGAGTCAGAAAAATAGTTGTACCTTTTGAGCCACTCTTTAGAAAATCTATCCAACAGAATGGTCAGATTGCAAATAAAAATTCACGTACAAAATGACTCAAGGAAGCATTAATATTAGTGAAAAAATGAAAACACAAAATATCCAAAAACATGGAAACTGCAGTATACTCAACAAATTGCAGTATACTCTTCTGATGGGATATTATGCAGACATCAAAAATGTTGCCAAAAATTGTTATTGACAAGGGAGATTCTCATGAGATAATTTTTAAAGAAAGCAGGTTTTAGAGGAGAAAGTATGAGCTGATTGTATCCCTTCAAAATTCTTATGTTGAAGTCCTAACCTCCAATACCTCAGAATGTAACTATCTGGATACAGGACCTTTAAAGAGGTAATTTAGTTAAAATGAGGTCATTAGGGTAGGCCTTTATCCAATATGGCTGGTGTCCTTACAAGAAAAAGTTAGAACACTGAGACACATAGCAGAAAGAACATGTAAAGACATGACACAGAAGAAAAAATAGCTATCTACAAGCCAAGGATAGAGGACCGAGAAGAAACCAACCCTATCAACACCCTGCATTTCGTTATGGCAGTACTGGCAATGACAAACTAATATAGCAGAATACAAAACTGTATATACTGCAAGAAAATACATCAATTAGTTAATAGGATTTATAGCTGGGTAATGAAATGAACAAGTTTATTTCCTTCTTTATAAAGTTTTAATACAAAATATGTTAAAAAAAAAAAGGTAAAGATATCCATAAGCAAACAATTAAAAAAGAACCGACAGAAAAAAATCATATAACTTTTACTTGATGAAGCTGCCAAAATGAGGCAGAAAGAAAACTGGTCAGAAAAGTAAGACCCAGGAACTTCTTGGCTTTGTCTCATTTTTAGGTGGCTGCTCAACTCAGGAAGGCTTGGAGAAGCAAAGTAATGTCAGGATGACTGGTTTGTTTGGAAGGTAGTGGCAGAGACAGTGAAGGAAATTCAACTGAGTAGAGAAATCAGAAGATGACCTGAACAAAGGAAGTGCTAAGAGTGAAAAGCAAGGATTTGGAAGAAGGGAGACAGCAAGAGATTCATTTTCAGGGTACTGAAAAAGGGGAAGCAATAGAGAAGTAAGAAGTAACTGGGCATGCTAACAAAAAGGTAGCCACAAAGAAAATAGGAACAAATTCTCCTTTGCCTGGTCTTGTGGCACCCACCAGATGGAGAGTTTGAGAGGGGCATAGGGGTTCAGAATGTCACCCCAAAATATGCCATGTTCGCATACTGATTATTTTGAATTAAAGGTACTTGAGAAACAGCTAGTACAAGGATACTCTGGACCCCCTTTGTCTCCCTGAAAGCAGGAGAGAAGTTTCTCAAGGGAAAGCTATCTTCCGTGTGGTAGAAGGCATCCTTATCACCAGAGACAGGTAATTTAGAGCCCAAGATGGCCGGACAAAAAACCTTATTAATTCTTTACTATTTACTACTTCTAGCCCCAAACCCTCTATGCCTTGTTGCTACTTCATAAATTTATTGGGTTTTGTTTTGTCTAAAAGCTGTAACAGCTCTGCTCTGGTCACTTGAATTTCACATTTTTGTAGGATGCCTGTTCATACAAAATTAAATTAGCTTTTCTGATTTGAGAGAATAGCATTGAAACACGTACATCACCATATGTAAACTACATGACCAGTGCAAACTCGGTGCGTGAAGCAGGTCACTCAAAGCTGGTGCTGTGGGACAACCCAGAGGGATAGGGTTGTGGAAAAGGTAGGAGGGGGATTCAGGATGGGGGAATACATGTGTGCCCATGGCTGATTCATGTTGATATATGGCAAAAACATCACAATATGTGAAGTAATCATCTTCCAATTAAAATAAATTAATTTAAAAATTAAATTAGTTTTTCTCCTGTTAATCTGTCATATGTCAATTATTAGACCAGTCAAAGAACCTAGAAAGGAAGAAGGAAAAAATTTCCTGCCCCTACAGTTGCAACAATAAAGATAACAAAGGCACAAGCACTTCACTGAAAGGCTGTACTTCACATGGAAAACCTTGAGAGATAGATATTATTATTTCAAATATATAGATGAAGAAACTGATGGTCAGAGAGGGA
This sequence comes from Bubalus kerabau, assembly GCF_029407905.1. NCBI lineage: Eukaryota > Metazoa > Chordata > Mammalia > Artiodactyla > Bovidae > Bubalus > Bubalus kerabau. The sequence continues at coordinate 105,733,599 of NC_073647.1, read as the reverse complement.
AACTGATGGTCAGAGAGGGGAACTGACTTCAGTATTTTAGAATTAGTAAGTAGGGGAACTGACAGCCAATTCAAGTATGCCAGGCTCTTAACCTGTGTTTTCCCACCATGCCAAGGGGCCTGTGGGCACCAACCAAAATTCCAAAACTACCTTAACACTATCTAATAAAGGTATAAGTTCACAAGCCTCTTCCTGCCTCAGTTTCCTTTCTGTGCTCACCTAAGAAGATTTCTTTCTGGGTTTCTTTGTCCTCAGCTCTTTCCAAGTTCAGCTGGGAATTTATTTTGGTCTTTTGATGTGGAAAATCCTGCAGTTGAAAAGGAAACAAAACTTTGTGGTTAGAATTGGGGTACTTCATGTCCCTAAATTCAGTTCTGAAAGGTATAGGGAGGGCGGTGGAAGGGGGTTTCTTACTCAGGAGGTTTCAGAACCAGTCAAAGGTCTTATGAAAGAGGCATAGAAATGGTTGTGTTTCCAAGGGCCAGGGAGAGGGTACTGACCTTGATCGATGAAAACTCGATTAAAAAAAAAATGTCATTTACTCTTCATGGATTTGTTCCATAATCCACAAACAAAAAACACTGGAATCCAAAGGTTAGAGGGCACTGAACTGGTTAAGCACATAGCCTTCAGGGTTAAACAGAGCAAGGCTAAAATCCCAATGTTGTTTCTTCCTTGCTATTGGACCTTGGGCAAGTATCTTTGCTTTTTTGAGCACGGGATGTGTGGAAACAATGTTGCCTGCCATTCCGGTAAACAACAGATGTTACCCACCGTCAAGTCAACAGCCACTGGAGACGCCGCCCCCCGCCCCCGCGCCCTGCGCCCCACACCCTGCCTCCCTCCACGTGGTTCATTCTGAAGGGAATTCACTATAGAGAAAAACAGGAAGCATTCTATGCTGGGGACACTTGCTCTAGATAGTCATAAGATGCATATGTAAGAAATAAATTGATCCCAGACTCTTGCATCTTCCCAAACATAAACACTAAAATCATTAACTAGAGATGTATATCTTTGCGATTAGCAATAATATTTTGAGGTTTGAGTACATTTTTTTCCCAGGCAAAAAAAAAAAAAAACCCTCCTATATATCCTGTCTCCTCCCTCAGTAAGGTTCCCGAATCAAACTTAACTCCCAACTTTTAGGTTGTACATTTTAATTCAGCCAACAGATCTTTCCTTTCTAAAATGAAGAAAATAAAACCCTAAAGGTAATGAAACATCCTGAGCCTATATCTTATCTCAAAAAAAAAGGTAGGAAAGAGTTTGAGGAAAATTTTCTAGTTCTGGTAATTGCCCCCCACCTTGTTTGGACAAACTCTCATAATAAAACAACTGAAAAAAATCTTGGTAGAAAAGAAGTAACAACTACCTGAAAACAACAAAAATGGCAATAAAAATATGGCAACAAAGCAACACCATGAGAAAAGGGGAACCTAGAAAAGTAAATATAAGCAGAGGCAATTTCTGCCCTGAGGGCAATCCCCACAAATTTAACTTCCATTTCAGTTGTCTTGAAAGGCAAAGGAAACAGATTAAAGCCCAGAACTACTTAGAGTAGGAAATCTATCAGGAGACCCTCCCTACAACCAGCTGGATAGATGGGAAGGAAGTCATTTTGCAGCTCAACTACAGGACTTGCCCTGGGATCCTTGAACCTTGAATTAGACAAAGAAGCAAATCAGCAGGATAACAGAAAAGATTTCAAACACTGGGATTAGCAAACACAATCCATAAATAAGTATTTTTCACAGATAAATAACAAACTTAAAGATATTTCCAAGCAACAGGAAATTATAACTAGTATATCATAATTAAACCTAATCAAACTAAAAAAAAAAATACAATACCCCAAATGAAAAGCTCAAGGAATAGCTTCAGTAGGGAGACTAGGAAAATAATTTGTGAAAATTTAAGACAAGTCAGAGGAAATTAAAAAGAGTCAAAAGGTGGAAAGTACAGAAGAATGTAAGTATAGGTGTGTGCACACTAAATCGCTTCACTCATGTCCGATTCTGTGCAACCCTATGGACTGTGGCCTGCCAGGCTCCTTTGTCCATGTAATTTTCCAGCAAGAATACTGGAGTAGGTTGCTATTTCCCCCTCCAGGCAATCTTCCTGACCCAGGGATTGAACCTGGGTTTCTTACGACTCCTGCATTGGTAGGTGGGTTCTTTACCACTAGCGCCACCTGGAAAGCCCCAGAAGACTGTAAGAGACTCAAATTGCTCTTACTCACCAAGCAGGTATAAGAACTTTGTAAAAGTGATCACACTAAATCTTAACTACTTTATGAGACACAAAATACAGAATTTCACTGATAATAAATAAAATCCTTTTCATATCTTTTTCCATTTCTAAAAAGAAAAATTGGGCTCCAGACCTGCTTTTTCTTTAAAAATATACTAGTAAAAGTCCAGAACCTAATTTTACAAATGCAAATGTTCACAATCAACAAAAGGAAAATCAAAAAGAGATGTGGGCTCTGGACTCACTCCCCTACAGCCTTGGAGGGGTGGAAATCATTTTGCTTCACAATTATTTCAAATATTCTAATTTGAAAGATGTTAAATTGAGAATTTTAATAAGATGTCAATCTTGTGCTCTTTTACAATACGGAGACTAATGAATATTCATTACTTCTACCAACTAATTCTATTCTGTTAATACAAATCTTTCCTTAAAAGTATTATTTAAAGAAAGGGATAAGACTTCTACAACTTTAGAAATTGATGTTTTGTTCTATGAAAATAACCCACAAAAGAAATGTGTAATTCTTACTTGATAATTCATTAATCTGGTATGGTAGACAAAATAATGGCCTTCCCAAGATGTCCACATCCTGATCCTGTGAATTTGTCACCTTACAAAGCAAACGGAACTCTGCATTTGAGATTAAGAATTTTGAGATGAAGAGATTATCCTGAATTATCCTGGTGGACTCGATGTAATTACAAGAGTCTTTATAAGAAGGAAGCAGGAGGATCAGTCAGAGAAGGAGCTATGAACATGAAAGTAGAAGGTCAGAATCAGAGAGATGAAGATGATATACGGGTAGATCTAAAGATGGAGAAAAAGACCATGAACCAAGGGAATGCTGGAAGCCTCTAAGAAGCTGGAAAAAGCAAGGAAACAGATTTCCCCTTAGAACCTCGGGCGGGAGCTCAACCCTGATAATACACTGATTTTAGGACTGCTGACCTCCAGAACTGCAAGACAGTAAATTTGTGTTTATTATCTATGCCACAATTTTTACAGCAGCGATAGGAAACTAATATATCTGGTGATAAAGTTGAAATTGCCATCTCTATTTAAAAACAGATTAATACTTCTAAGATCATTCTGACAAATTGGGTAGGGATCATTGGCACTTTCTTCTCTACCCATAGGCATGGGTAAACATAAACCCATGATTCCACTGGACTCACTATGTAAAAAATACTTTGAGAGGATGTATTTGTAATGATTTCTATTTCACCAGTGAGAAAAATGAAACATCTAAGGTCAGTACACAAAGAGCCAGGATTCAAATCCCTATCTACTGGCTACAAAGTCCAATATTTTTTCACTACATCTTGCTGCCCCTCAAACTACTTGGGATGTGATGAAGAGAGGGTAGAACATCTAAATCTATTCCTCAGACAAACCACAGCTGCACAAAAAACTCCATGTTTGTGAGATACTCTTTCTTTAATTCCATGCTTATAATGAGCAACATGATGTTTTCTTAGTTTGACTTTCCAAGTACCCCAAATGACATGCCCTAGAGAGAGGACCTGAGTGTTCTGGCTATCAGAAAGAAAATATTAGTGTAAGACATATGTGCTTTTCTCTCTGTATATATCTTAGTCTCAGTAAATTAATTTGTGTTTGTTTATCACGAAGTTTCATTTTAGCATTTCACAAATGCTAAAGACCAAATCCTGGACGTGCAAGCATGCTAAATCACTTCAGTCGTGTCTGACTCCACAACTCCATGAACTGTAGCCTGCCAGGCTCCTCTATTCATGGAATTCGCCAGGCAAGAATACTAGAGTGGGTTGCCATGCCCTCCCTCCAGGGGATCTTCCTGACCCAAGGATCTTACAGCTCCTGCATTGCAGGGTTCTTTATCACTAGCACCACCCATAGTAGTCACTAGCCTGAAATACTACCACCTGGTGGCTCAGTGGTAAAGAATTTACCTGCAATGGGGGAGATGTGGTTTGATCCCTGGGTTGAGAAGATACCCTGGAGAAGGAAATGGCAACTCACTCCAGTATTCTTGCCTGGGAAATCCCACGGTCAGAAGAGCCTGGCAGGCTACAGTCCATGGGGTCACAGAGTCAGACACGACTTAGCGACTAAACAACAACAGGTTTTTTTTTTATTAAGTACTGGTAAAATTTCCAAATAAAGGTAATTTCCTTTCTTTGATGAATTTTGCAGTATTTACATATCAAACACAGCTCGTTAGAGCAGGAGGCCTCAGAGATGCTTAAGTGAAACTGTTTCGCAAAAGAATTCTACTTTACTTTATCTACAATGACATCAACTTACAGAGGTATAAGGACTGAATGGGAAAAACAATTGCAGTTATTCACAAATTACATTAACAAACCAAAAGCATTTTCCAATGATTCACTGAACTGTATAATGCATGTATAAAACACACTTCCAAGTATGTTTTACATATTTTACATAAATGTTATGTAAAAACTCAATAAAATTTGCAAACGAACAATTGGGCCTGGAGAAAGGTTAGTAAGGTGAATGGATCTAAAAACCATACACCAGAAACAAGCATTCCTATACTCTAGTCACAACAAATTACAAAATATAATTTAAAAATATTAACTAGAGCAACAAAAACTATCAGTGCAAAGAAACAAAACAGGTATGAGACCCTTGCAGAGAAAATTATAAAACTTTTTTCAAAGACATTAAAAATACCTATATAAAAGGAGAGATAAACTATTCTTTGTTGTAAAGATGCCATTTCTGTATCTATAATCTATAACTAAAATGTAGTTCTAATCAAAATTTCAGTTTCTTAGAGACCATATTAACCTTATCTCAAAATTCATATGAAAAAGTAAACAGCAAAGAACATACTTTTGAGGGAGAGGAATAAGGAAGGGGTCTTTCCCTATCAAATATCAGATACATTATAAAACTACAGTAATTAACAGTGTAATACTAGTATAGAAGAGACAAATAGACCAGTGGAACAGAACAGAAAATCTAAAAACAGATACATAAATATATACATACATAACAACTTGGTATATTATAGAGACGGCATTATAAATCTGTGGAGAAAGAACAGACAACACAGTAAACAGTCCTGAACTACTGATTAATCATTCAGAAAAAAATTAAGACCTCTACATAGTACAATACATAAAAATGAATTCAAAGTGAGTCATAAATCTAATTCTGAAGATTACAAGAATTTTATAGGAAGATATACTAGAACAGGGAGAAGGCAATGGCACCCCACTCCAGTACTCTTGCCTGGAAAATCCCATGGGCGGAGGAGCCTGGTAGGCTGCAGTCCATGGGGTTGTGAAGAGTTGGACATGACTGAGCGACTTCATTTTCACTTTTCACTTTCATGCATTGGAGAAGGCAATGGCAACCCACTCCAGTGTTCTTGCCTGGAGAATCCCAGGAACGGGAGAGCCTGGTGGGCTGCCGTCTATGGGGTTGCACAGAGTCGGACACGACTGAAGCAACTTAGCAGCAGCAGCATACTAGAACACCTTTATGAAATCACGATGAGGAAGAATTCCCTCAAAAAGATGCAAAAACCATGGCATATAGAGAAACTGATAATTTCATAGGGAAATGGAAGTGGCTGCTCTTCCATGAAGGCTGAGGTGATCAATCAGTTCAATTCAGTCGCTCAGTCATGTCCTCTTTGCAACCCTATGAACCATAGCACGCCAGGCCTCCCTGTCCATCACCAACTACCAGAGTCTACCCAAACCTACATCCATTGAGTCGGTGATGCCACCCAACCATCTCATCCTCTGTCATCCCCTTCTCCTCCTGCCCTCAATCTTTATCAGCATCAGGGTCTTTTCAAATAAGTCAGCTCTTCATACCAAGTGGCCAAAGTACTGGAGTTTCAGCTTCAACGTCAGTCCTTCCAAGGAACACCAGGGCTGATATCCTTTAGGATGGACTGGTTGGCTCTCCTTTCACTCCAAGGGACTCTCAAGAGTCCTCTCCAATACCACAGTTCAAAAGCATCAATTCTTCGGTGCTCAGCTTTCTTTACAGTCCAACTCTCACATCCATACATGACCACTGAAAAAAACCATAGCCTTGACTAGACGGACCTTTGTTGACAAAGTAATGTCTCTGCTTTTTAAGGTGATCAATATTATAGCATAAATTGAACCATTTATGAAACTATTTCTATCTGCACCCCTTTTCTAGCTCTTCTAGACCAAAGTGGCCTCCAACTGTCCATTTCTTCAGGTAGTTCCCAAGCTCAAGACTAGATGACCTACATAGTCTAGATGACCACCTGCTCTCTGGTCCCAACATCCAGAGGATTCTCATCCACTGCCAGGTTAAATGCTACTTCTATGGAAAATAAGTTCTTCCCATAGGCCCTTCCAGAAGGTCTTCTCTGAACCTTGCCCCAGGATGGGTTAGAGATACCCTCCTCCATATTGCTACTGAAAGTACCACACCCTGGTCTCATCATCAGAATATTCCCTGTTGCAATGTCTGTGTCTATCTCACCCACCAGACTCAGTAGACAATACATCTAATTCAACTACACCTGCTCATTTTGCAGCAAAGAGTCTATCTATATCACTACATTTTAACTTATTTTCTTTATTGATTAATTAACAGTTTCTAGCTAATTTTTCTAAGGTTTGCAATCAACTGATCTTCTCCATTGGTATCCTAGCACTTCTAACATTCTCAGACTATGTACATTTTCCTCTCTCATCTACTATGACTTCCCCCTTTGTTCACTCACACTTTTTGTCTACCAGGGCCTTGGGAAAATATTTTTCTAATAACCAAGAAAACAAATAGAGGAAATGAAAAGTAGAAAGGCATGCTCATTGCCTCCTGAAGTTATCTATTCACTATTCTCCTTCCCACCTAGAATCTCTCCTTTGCGATCTCCAGGATCCCCTCCTCCTTGAAAAATAAGCTCAAAACACCCTTCAGTGACGTACAGAACACACCCTTCACCTCCAAGCCATAAACGGAGCCTGAGCCTGCTGGATCTCCCACATCCCTGGTCGCAAAATTCCCAACTGGTAAACTACACACACTGGTATGTGAAACCTCTGCATAACATAGTACTCAAGCAACATCTGTCAGATGGACATTCTCAGGTGGCTTGCCCTGTGAAATAGAGCAAAGCCCAATGTGTCATAAAAGATAACAGGCTCCTACACTAACTGTACTGTAGGACTACACTGTAGTGTCCAACTGGTAATAAAGAGGATGTTTTCTAGAACACAGAATAACAAAAGTTATTCTACAATAATTTTTCCATGTGAGTATGTATGAAAATGCAGCCAGAGCATTATACAGACTGACACAAACAGAAGCCAAAGGATGAAAGGACATCAAGTGGAGAAGCACAATAAATATGCCACTGCTTTCAATATCTTGAAAATTCTAATTCTCAACATACATAGAGAAAACAGAAATAACAACAGTAAAAAGTAAAGAAACAGTGAACTAAAATATGAAATAAGAGCCTCCTAATTTTAAATATGCTCTCAGGATCTTCCCAATCCAGGGACTGAACCTGTGTCTCTTACATCTCCTACACTGGCAAATGGGTTCTTTACCACTAGTGGAACCTGGGAAGCCCAATTTTAAATATGCTGTAATATTAATGAAATAACTTATATATAGTCAGATCCAAGAAGTACATTAAATACTAATTTTAATTAAGGTTTAGAGCTATTATTCTATTATTAGTTTTAAAATAAGAAATCAATAATACATATGCATAATATTTCACATCTTAATATAAAACATTTTGTCAATTTTCTGAAAGTTGATAAACTCAATTTCTGACCACTATAAGTGTATTTCCACTAAATTCAGGTAATTCAAGGTGTGCCATAACAAACAAGCATAAAAAATGAGACTCTGGACAGGAGGACCTGTACTGGAGTGGGTTGCCATTGCCTTCTCCAAAAGAATATATAGAACCATGCAAAACTCAGTAGAACAAAGGAACTAGGGGGAAAAACAGGAGTATTAGTAGGACTGGACCTACCCTTGGTGGGTGGGGGACTTGAAGCAGCGATCCAACCCCCACCGCAGGGCAACTGTCTGAGTCAGAGGAGAAACATTTAAGGCTAAGAGTCAAACAGCTGATCTGTGGCAGCCTAAATGGAATGAGAATCAGACAGTCCTTGCCGCAGCCATACATATGGTAAGCAGGAACGCGGGTGTCCTGGAAGTGGCAGCAGCTAGGGGCTGGAGTTTAGGGATTGTGGAGCAATCCCAGGGCGAGGGCTGCTGTTGACTGCAGCAAGACGGATCAAGGGGATGTGAGGGAGGAGATCATGGTGGGAAATGCCTGTGGAGCAAAGCCAGGCAGCCATCGAAGCAAGGCGATACTGCTGAGTCACGTGTAGAGGCTAAAGCCATCACCATAGCCTCTCCCTCTCCATAGGCCAGCATCAGCAGCTGAATAATAGAGAGGCTGGCCGATCAAACACCTGACGCACTGAACCCCACCCAGGGTGATCCTTTAAGTGACTGAAGTACTGAACTATAAAGTAGGACCCCAGTCGGGGGGGCCCCTCTATGTGCCTGATGTGCCGAACGACAAAGACGGACCCCAGGCAAGGGATCCCGTTAAGTGCCTGAATGGGCAGAGCTACAGAGAAAGACTAGCCAAAGAGGCCTTCTGATTGCCAGCTACAGGAGGCTCGAAAAAAGACTCTGATAGGGACATAACTCCTGCCATGGAGGCAGTTTGTGTCCCTGAACACTTGGCTCCGCCAGGGTCCCTGCAAGCCAAGCAGCTGTACCACCTTCATGCTCAACTCTCACTGGAGCAGAGCTGCCACTGGCAAAAAAAAAAAAAAAGTCTTGTGTTTATGCGCTCAGGGTCGCTTTGGTCCTGTCTGACTCTTTGCGACTCTGTAGACTGTGGCCTGCCAGGCTTCTCTGTCAGAGAAGGAGTTCTCCAGGCAAGAATACTGGAGCATACTGGCAAACACTGGGTGCCATACCCTTCTAGAGCATGGTATTTCCTGCTGCCCTAGCTGCCAACGCCCCTGAGTACCTGGTGCTGCCAAAACCTCTGTGACCCAAGCAGCTGCACCACTTCCACACCTGGCCCTCACAGGGGCAAACCCAAGCCCTCCAGGGCAGCCTCAGGAGCTAAACCCCAGTGGACAACCCACATATAGAGGTGGAAATAAAACCACAATTGAAACCCAGGGGCAGTATGGCTAAGGAAGAAGACCCAAAACCTTCCCACCAGCTATACAAGCTACAGATTAAATCCACACGATCAACTAAGCAGACTCTGTGTCTATGGAATATATAAAAGGACACTGAGAGCTCCCACAAAAGAAAACGCACTAGCTGTGATAGCTGTGGACGTTGGAGGCAGAACACACAGGAGTAGGACCAGATTAGAATCTGAACAGCCCCGCCAGCGGGTCCAAAGATCAGTACACTATTGGAGGGCATCCTAGGGAGGTAAAGTGGACGGTGATTCCCAGCGCGGGAAAGGACTCTGACAGTAGAGAATGAAAAAAACATTTATTATTCTTATTTTTTGACTTGTTCTGTAGATTCTTTTGGATTTTTTTTTTTCATTTTTTCCCCGCCCCCCCACCCCGCCCTGGTCTGTTGTGGTTGTCGATTTTATTGGCACTAAGAAATCCAATTAAACTTTTGAGCTTTTTCTTTTTTCTCACTCACATTTTTTATTGTTGTCATAAACTTCTGCCTCTACATTAGGCTTTTGCAGTTGTATGGAGTTTTCCCTTTTTTTCATTTTAATTTTTAAAATCTATTTTTATTTTTTCCAAATTTATTCCTTTCTTTGCTTTTCCTACTGTTCTTTTCCCCTTGTAGTTAATCTTTAATGTATATAAATCCTCTTCATCTAACTCTATTTAACTTAGCATATCTGTTCTTTCTTTCTTTCCTTTCCTCTCAACATTATTTGTTAGTTTTGTTTTCATTGCTTTATTCCCTACTTGGCACCTTGCTTTACTTTTGTTTTCCAGTTTGTGCTTAAGTTAGTTTTGTTCTTAACTGGTAAATATAATTTTTTATTTCCTTTGTTCGCCAGATCAATCTACTGTACTGTATTTTTGTTGGACTGTTTTCACTTTGCCCATGGGTGTATATGTGTATATTCCATTATTTTAATTATCACTTGCCTGATTTTGTAACTGCGATTTGTCTGGGGTTCATCTTTGGTTTCTCATTTTTGGATATTTGTTTTACTCTCCCTTAATGCCATAACAAACCACTTGTGGAATCTTTGTTCCTGACCAGAGATCAAACCCTGAGCCATTGGGAGTGGGAGCACTGACTCCAAGACCCTAGACAACCAGAGAAATAACCCTAGGGAGTATCAAATCATGAGAACTCACACAAAGGAAACCACTTGAATACAAGACCCTGCATCACTCAACCACCAGTAGCACCCTGTGCAGGCGCCTCATCTAAACAACAAACAAAACAAAAATACAAATCCAATCATCAGCAGATAGGAGTACCACCTCATACAGTCTTGCCCATCAGAGGAAAAACAAACAAACAAAAACTCAGCACAAATATCACCCTATACGAAGCTCACACAAACCACTGGACCAACCTGAGGAAGGCAGAAACCAAAAGGAAGAAAGAACTCAATCTTCTTCAAGGAAAGCCTAGGAAAAAGAGACCTCAAACACAATAACTTAAAAAAAATGAAAAGGCAGTGAAATACTGCACAAATAAAGGAACAAACTAAAAAAACAGAAGTCCAAATAAATGAAGAGGAAATAGGAAAATTACCTGAAAAATAATCAGAATAATAACAGCAAAGATGATCAAAAACCTTGAAAACAAAATGGAGAAAATGCAAGAATCAATTAACAGAGACCTAGAAGAATTAAACACTAAGCATACAGAGACAAACAATACAATTACTGAAGCTAAAAATACTTTAGAAGGAATCAATAGCAGAAAATCTGAAGCAGAAGAACAAATCAGTGAGCTGGAAGATAAAATGGTGAAAATAACTTCGGAAGAGCAGAATAGAGTAAAAAGAATGAAAAGAGCTAAGGACAGTCTCACAGACCTCTGGAACCATAGCAAATGCACCAACATACGAATTATACAAGTCTCAGAAGAAGAAGAGAAAAAGAAAGGGTATGAGAAAATTTTTGAAGAGATTATACTTGAAAATTGCCCCAACATGGAAAAGGAAATAGTCAATCAAGTCCAAGAGGCACAAAGAGTCCCATACAGGATAAACCCAAGGAGAAACAGGCCAAGACACATACTAATCAAACTAACAAAGACTAAACACAAAGAAAGAGTATTAAAAACAGCAAAGGAGAAGCAACAAGTAACATACAAGGGAAACCCCATATGCTTAACAGCTGATCTTTCAGCAGAAACTCTGCAGGCCAGAAGAGAATGGCAGGATATATTTAAAGTATTGAAAGGGAAAAATCTACAACCAAGATTACTGTACCTGGCAAGGATCTCATTCAAAATTGATGGAGAAATAAAAAGCTTTTCAGACAAGCAAAAGTTAAGACAATTCAGTACCACCAAACTGGCTTCACAACAAATGTTAAACGGACTTATATAGTCAAGAAATACAACAGAAGAAAAAAGGTCTACAAAATCAACCCCAAACAATTAGAAAATGGCAACAGGAACATATATGTCAATAATTACTTTAAATGTAAATGGATTAAATGCTCTGACCAAAAGACACAGACTGGCTGAATGGATACAAAAACAAGATGCAATATATGCTGTCTACAAGAAACCAACTTCAGACCTCAAGACACATACAAACTGAAAGTGACAGGATGGAAAATTAGATTCCATGCAAATGGGAAGCAAAAGAAAGCTGGAGCAGTAATCCTCATATCAGACAAAATAGGCCTTAAAATAAAGATTACAAGAAATAAGGAAGGACACTGCATAATGATCAAGGGATCAATCCAAGAGGAAGACATAACAATTGTAAATATCTATGCACCCAACATAGGAGCACCTCAATACATAAGACAGACCTAACAGACGTGAAAGGAGAAATTGACAGTAACACAGTAATAATAGGACATTTTAACACCCCACTCACACCAATGGACAGATCATCAAAACAGAAAATTACTAAGGAAACACAAGTCTTAAATGATACATTAGATCAGATGGATCTCATTGATATCTTCAGGACATTCCATCCAAATGCAGAATACACCTTCCTCTCAAGGGCACATGGAACATTCTCCAGGATAGACTACATCCTGGCTCACAAATCAAAGCTCAGTAAATTTAAGAAAACTGAAATTGTATCAAGCATTTTCTCTGACCACAATGCTATGAAACTAGATATCAATTACAAGACAAAAACTGTAAGAAACCCAAACACGTGGAGATTAAATAACACGTTTCTAAATAACTAACAGGTTACTGAAGAAATCGAAATGGAAATAAAAAGATTTCTAGAAACAAATGACAATGAATACAGGACAACTCAAAACCTATGGGATGCAGCAAAAGCAGTTCTAAGAGGGAAGTTTATAGCAATACAATCCTACCTCAAGAAACAAGAAAAACATCGAAGAGGCAACCTAACTTTACAGCTAAAGCAACTGGAAAAAGAAGAAAAAGTCCCAAAATTAGAAGGAAGAAATCATAAAGAACAAGCAGAAATAAATGAAAAAGAAATGAAAGAAAAAATAGTAAAGAGTAATAAAACTAAAAGCTGGCTGTTTGAGAGGATAAACAAAATTGGCAAACCCTTAGCCAGACTCATCAAGAAAGAAAGAGAGAAGAATCAAATCAACAAAATTAAAAATGAAAAAGGAGAGGTTACAATAGACAATGAAGAAATACAAAGGACTAAAAGAGACTATTATGAACAACTATATGGCAATAAAATGTATAACCTAGAAGAAATGGACACATTCTTAGAAAAGTTCAATCTTCTAAGACTGAACCAGGAAGAAATAGAAATTATGAGCAACCCAATTATAAGCACTGAAATTGAAGCTGTGATCCAAAATCTCCCAAAAATCAAAAGCCCAGGACCAGATGGCTTCACAGGAGAATTCTATCAAACATTTAGAGAAGAGCTAATGCCTATCCTTCTAAAACTCTTTCAAAAAATGGCAGACCAATACAATATTGTAAAGTAACTAGCCTCCAATTAAAATAAATAAATTTATAATAAAAAAATGGCAGAGGAAGGATCACTTCCCAATGCATTCTATGAGGCCACCATCACCCTGATACCAAAACCAGACAAAGACAACACACAAACAGAAAACTAAAGGCCAATATCACTGATGAACATAGATGCAAAAATTCTCAATAAAATTTTAGCAAACAATTCAGCAACACATCAAAAAGCTCATACACCATGATCAAGTTGGGTTTATTCCAGGGATCCAAGGATTCAATATATGGAAATCAATCAATGTGATGCACCATATTAACAAATTGAAAGATAAAAACCATATAATCATCTCAATAGATGCAGAAAAAGCCTTTGACAAAATTCACCAACAATTTATGATTAAAACTCTTCAAAAAATGGGCATAGAAGGAACCTAACTCAACATAGTAAAGACCATATATAATAAGCCTACAGCAAACATTATTCGCAATGGTGAAAAACTGAAAGCATTCCCCCTAAGATCAGGAACAAGACAAGGGTGTCCACATTCACCACTATTATTTAACATAGTTTTGGAAGTTCCAGTTTCAGCAATCAGAGAAGAAAAAGAAATAAAAGGATTTGACATCAAAAAAGAAGTAAAGTTCTCACTGTTTGCAGATGACATCACTTGCATTTCTATATACTAACAAGGAAAAATCAGAAAGAGAAATTAAGGAATCAATTCCATTCACCACTGCAACAAAAAAGAATTAAATATCTAGGAATAGACTTACCTAAGGAGACAAAAGAACTGTACACAGAAAATTATAAGATACTAATGAAAGAAATTAAAGATGACGTAAACAGATGGAGAGATATTCCATGATCCTGGTTAGGAAGAATGAATATTGCGAAAATAACCAAATATACTATCAAAATATACTACCAAATGCAATCTACAAATGTAATGCAATCCCTATCAAATTACCAGTGGCATTTTTCACAGAACTAGAACAAAAAAATTTCACAATTCATATGGAAATACAAAAGACCCCAAATAGCCAAAGCAGTCCTGAGAAAGAATGAAGCTGGAAGAATCAAGCTTCCTGATTTCAGGTTATACTACAAAGCTACAGTCATCAAGACAGTATGGTACTGGCACAAACACAGAAATATAGACCAATGGAACAAGATAGAAAGCCCAGAAATAAACCCATACATCTATGGGCACCTTACTCTTGAAAATGGAGGCAAAACTATACAATGGGGCAAAGACAGCCTCTTCAATAAATGGTGCTGGGAAAAATGGAAAGCTACATGTAAAAGAATGAAATTAGAATACTTCCTAACACCATACACAAAGATAAACTCAAAATGGATCAAAGACCTAAATGTAAGATCAGAAATTATAAAACTCTTAGAGGAAAACATAGGCAGAACACTCGATGACATAAATCAAAGCAACATCCTCTATGACCCACCTCCTAGAGTAACGAAAATAAAAACAAAAGTAAAGAAGTAGAACCTGATTAAACTTAAAAGTGTTTACACAGCAAAGGAAACTATAAGCAAGGTGAAAAGACAACCCTCAAAGTGGGAGAAAATAATAGCAAATGAAACAACTGACAAAGGATTAATTCCCAAAATATACAAGCAGCTCATACAACTCAATACCAGGAAAACAAACAACCCAATCAAAAAGTGGGAAAAAGACCTAAACACACAATTCTCCAAAGAAGACATACAGATGGCTCACAAACACATGAAAAGATGCTCAACATTGTTCATTATTAAAGAAATGCAAATCAAAACTACAATGAGATATCACTTTACACCAGTCAGAATGGCTGTTATCAAAAAGTCTACAAACAATAAATGCTGGAAAGGGTGTGGAGAAAAGGGAACACTCTTGCACTGTTGGTGGGAATGTAAATTGATACAGCCACTATGGAAGACAGTATGGAGATTCCTTAAAAAACTAGGAAGAAAATCACCATATAACCCAGGATCCCACTCCTAGGCATATACCCTGAGGAAACCAAAATTGAAAGAGACATATGTATCCTATTGTTCATTGCAGCACTATTTACAATAGCTAGACCATGGAAGCAACCTAGATGTCTGTGGACAGATGAATAGATAAAGAAGTTGTGGTATATACACACAATGGAATATTATTCAGCCATAAAAAGGAATGCATTTGAGTCAGTACTAATGAGGTGGATGAACCTAGAACCTATTACACAGAGTGAAGTGAGTCAGAAAGAGAAATATATATACCATATTCTAACACATATATATGGAATCTAAAAAAATGGAACCAAAGAATTTATTTACAGGGCAACAGTGGAGAAACAGACATAGAGAATTGACTTATGGACTTATTGACTTATGGGAGGAGAGGGTGCGATGGAAGAGTAACATGGAAACTTACATACCATATGTAAAATAGATAGCCAACAGGAATTTGCTGTATGGCTCAGGAAACTCAAACAGGGGCTCTAGAGAGGTGGAATGGGGAGGGTGATGGGAAGGAGCTTCAAAAGGGAGGGGATATATGTATCCCTATGGCTGATTCATGTTGAGGTTTGACAGGAGACAGCAAAATTCTGTAAAGCAATTATTCTTCAACAAAAAAATAAATTAATTTTAAAAATAAATAAAAATTTAAAAGCAACTTTCTAGACCCCGAGACAATTTAGAAGACAATGCCTTTCCCCAGTATTAGAAATGTAAGGCATTTTAAAGTTGAATATGCATCTTCCAGAGAGTTTGGTTTCTGTTGAGCATGATTGTATGGAAAAATCAAACCCCAAATAAATAAGAGAAGAAACTGGAAAAAAAAAAAAATGAGACTCTGGTAAACAGACTTTGGTAAGCAATCCAAATGCTTACCCAGCCAGCTTCACTTCACACTGGCCACAGAAATAAACCAACCAAGGTTCTCAATAGCTGAGACTTTGGGAAAGAAACAAACAAGCCATGGCCCTCCCTAAGGAAAAGATTCCCTAAGGGATAGACTCTGGGAAAGAAAGGAACAAGCCAGCTCCCTCCTTGGAGTTGGCTAAAGGAGGTTATTCAAGAATCCTCCTTAGATGACACAGGGTCATCTAAGTCTTTATATCTTGTTATCCACATATGTTATCCACATATGCTAATTATCTCTGATCACTTCCTGGTTTCAGTTCTTGAGCCCTGAGTATGAGGAAGAGTTAACTGAGTTAGAGTCCACACACAGAACCCCTGGCTAATTGCTAAGATCATTGTTTGGACCATCCAAGAAAGAGGAGTATTGTAGGATGGTAACCCAGGTTATCTTCATTCTCAAATGGCCTCAAAGGCTGAGCAACCACACTGAATTCTATGGCCCAATTCTTGGGTCTAGAAATTCTGGGAAAGATAGGACCAAACCAAGGTTCTCTACTGAAGCAGTTAAGGGCAACTGTTACAGGAGAAAGGTAAGATTGTAATCAAGTCCCCCATATTCACAGCAAATCACGAGTCCTTGGCTATCTCTGATCACCTCCAGGCCATAGTATTCTGGCCTCAAAACTAGGGGAGAAAAGAACCAAAGTATGAATCCTCATGTACTTTTACTGGGAGTCAAAACTGGTGCAATCCTTTTGAAAATCAACTTTCCATTATCTTTTAATTATCTCTTAAAGTTATCTTTTAAGGTTAAAAAAGCAATGACATCACTTTGCCAACAAAGATCCATATAGTCAAAATTATGGTTTTTCTAGTAGTCATGTACAGATGTGAGAGTTGGACCATAAAGAAGGCTGAGCACAGAAGAATTTATGCTTTTGAACTGTGGTATTGGAGAAGACTCTTGAGAGTCCCTTGGACAGCAAGGAGATCAAACCAGTCAATCTCAAAGGAAATCAACCCTGAATATTCATTGGAAGGACTGACGCTGAAGCTGAATTTCCAATACTTTGGCCACCTGATGCAAAGAGCGAACTCATTAGAAAAGACCCTGATGCTGGGAAAGACTGAGGGCAGGAGGAGAAGGGGGAAAAAGATGAGATGGTTAGATAGCATCACCAACTCAATGGACAGGAGTTTGAGCAAACTGTGGGAGATAATGAAGGACAGGGAAGCCTGGCTTGCTCTAGTCCATGGGGTTACAAAGAGTCAGACATGACTGAGTGACTGAAGAACAACAACAAAGTAAAGTTGAAGATATGCATAAACTATTACTAGCAAATCCCTCTCCCAGATATGTATCTCAAGCACATGTGGAACAGGAGCAGTACTATTCACAATAGCCAAAAACTGAAAGCAATCCAAATGTTCATAAGTAGTAGAATGTACAAGTAGGTGTGCATGTGGAAACGTGTCTGTATACACATGTGAAGAAATGATTACCATAAAAGGCAAGTCAGGATAAATGGTTACCTCTGAGAGAGAACCATTACCTCTGGGAGAGAATTTAGGCTTCTAGATAACTTGCAATGTTCTATATTTGGTGTTGGAAGGTTCTTTTATGGGTGTTTACTTAATAATTACTCATTTCAGTGTACTTTTACACTTTATGCAACTTTTTGTATTTTTATTATATTACACAATTTGAAAAACATTAAAAAAAAAAGAATCCAGGGCCTTCATATAGAACTCCTTTAAAGCATCCCCTAAGAGCATGTGTTCTTCATCTCATAAGGGATGATATAAAAAGCATCCACCCCTTTGTGAAAGCTATAGGCACTGGTTATCCACATTCATTTATAATAGAATTCTTAGAACGGGAAGCCCGGGCAGGCTACGGTCCTACCAGCAGTGCCATTTCCCTGAAAGTCGCTAAGGACAGTTGTTCAAGTCCCTCCAAGCACAGGAATCAGTGAACAGAATGCTATCTTCCCTTACATTCAAGATTTTACCACCAGTTTTTTCCTAGTCCTGGTTTTTGGCAAAAAAAAAAAAAAAAAAAAAAGTTTGTGAAGCAAAGACAAAGTTGAAACAAGGCCAGGACCACCCAAGGGATCTGGTGCAAAGCTGCTTCCATCCTCCTCCCTTCTGTAAAAATCTCCATTCCTATCAAAGGATTGTCCAACCAATGTCATATCCAATGTCCAATCAATGTCATACCATGTGCTTCTCAGCCACACTCACCCCTTCTTCTACAAAATAGAGCATCTTTCTCACCTTCCTCTCCACTCTTAAACCCTGTATCTTTCCCTGTCTTTGATGATCCCATGGCTAGCTTGTTCATCCCCCAGTTTCACAGTTCCTTGACCTCCTCCACTCCAATTCACCCACCCACAGAACCTTCTCATCATTCAGAACTACTTTTCCTCTGAAATCTTAAACTCCAATATCCTACTATGACCACAATTTCTTATTCACAATTCTACCTTTTAAACATCCACTCTTTGAGCTTTGAAGTCACCATACAGCTTCACTGACAGCCACCCACCTATCTTCCCAGCTTCTCTACAGAATCCTACTGAGAATACACTCTTTCCTGGTGAGACTAGATCCCATGGTCTATAACCTGAACAAACCTCATCAGTAACCTCAACAACCCACTTAGCCCTTCAAACCTCCCACCACTCAAAATCATCATCACACATTCACAAATCTAAAATCAAATTCAATGTTTGCCTTCCTTGCTCCCACTTCTTGGCAGCTGAATACACCTGGAAAAAAAGGACAAGACTAAAATCACTTTATTTCCAGCTCAGATATGCATTTATTACTTACTGCCCATCAATCTTCTCCCATTCCCAAGAGAAGGGTGCAACCTTACTCCTCCTTCCTCTGGCCCCTGTTCATCCCCTCGCACACTCGAGAAAGCCCTTACTACCTTATCACAGAGAATGTACCAGGGCAAGAAAGAAACTCTCAATCTCTTGCCTCTCCACAACCTCACAAACAAGCCTTTCTGACCCTCTTTAACTCTGATATTAGAAGTGATGCCCCTTCTCTTGCTCATGGCCAGTTCTTCCACATATTCACTATACCAGACCTTTTCCACACCTGTTTCTCCAGTTACCCCATTTCTCTCCTCTATTCTCAACAACCTCTTTGACTTTATTAGCTCCTCCACTACAGAACATATAAACATGCTCAAATTTCTCATCCTAAAAATATACATATACCACTTGTTATCAATTCTACTTTTCATAGACAACAGTCTACATTCACTTCATCAACACCTTTGCCAACTACATTACTGGTCCTCTCTGCCTTCACCAACACAGATCCATACACACTCACTGCCCTGGCTTCCCCTAAATCCTTAACCTAACAGAACCGTCTCAAGTCTGTATCTTATATATCCATGTAGATGAATTTCACATTATATACTTTTAAAAGTTTAAGACAGTAGTTTTAAAAGAGAAGTGCAATACACGTTTTTTAGTATACAGCAATGCCCGGCACAGAGAAACATATAAAAGGAGATAAGCATCTTCAATCATCATTTCACTCTCCCAGAGATAACTGTTAAAGCGACATACTAACCTCCAGGAGAAGCCAAAAAAAAAAATCACCTCACTCCCTCCCTCTCCATACCCTTAAATCCCAAGGAGAGGAGGAAGAGGAATTCTCAAGATTACTTAAGGATACACAATTGGGCCTCAGTGCCAACTGGTGGAGCTTTGAAGAGGAAAAGCACAATAAGCCAAAGTTTTGGTGTGGCCTGTTAAATAAAAAATCATTCTAATACTTGTTAAAATGGTAAGAAAGACTTTATTAAAGACTACTGTGATAGGTGTCAAGACTACTGCAATACAGGGGAGAGATTGGACTCAACTATGAATACAGTTAAAGACAGCTGGGGATCTACAGGCATGGAGCTATAGAAAATTACTAAAAGGAGACATCAAAACTAAGTTGATCTTTGCTAAACTGACTTGGGATTCTCACTGAAGGCAGATCAGAGTGCTAAAATATCAAGCAAGGGTGGGGGCACTCTTGCTAAATTGACTTGGCAGGATTCTTTCTAAAACTGAGCTAAGTAGGCCAAGACAATGCCCAAGGATAAAGTTTAGTTGAAAAAAGGGCTCAAAGGAGCATGACTAATGTTAGGTCAAGGAGAATCTTTATTGTGGTTTCCCTCCCCTCCGCCTTCCATGGGAAATGCTTCTCCAAGGAAATATTCTAAAGTCTAGATCCATGGCAATGAGACAGCCCCTGGATATACATCCACATACAGAATTATAAACACATAACACTACATCCATGTGTGTAAGCACAGATCTATTTTAATATATTATTCTATATGTGTGTGTTGTATGTGGGACACTCGTGTGTATGTACATACATTATATATTAAACACTTTATATATACCTGCTGCATATAGTTCTATGTGTAATATATATAATCTATTGTGTGTATATACTCGATAGTATATATGTTATAACCTATTGCAATGTGCACACACACACACTTCTCCCACATGCTACACACATACCTGAGGTTCACTGTAACATGACATTCTTTCTCCTCTGTTTCTCCTCCTTATTATTCTCCTACTGCCCCATTCCTCCCCACCCAGCCAGTGCATCATCAGTACATCACAGGGGTGATTATATATCTCATCTGCTTTAGACAATTTCATTACTTCTCCTTCATAGCCTTCAGAGTCAAATCTCAGTTCTCTGACCTGACTTTGGGGGCTCTCAACATCCTGGACCCCATCCAGGTCTCCAATTTTGTCTCTCTTCCCCTACATAAAACTTATGTTTCAGTTATGACCAACTATATACATACCTTTCCTTAAATACATCAAGATCCCTCTGCCTCTTTCAGTTTCCTCTGACTGAAACCCTTCATAGCTCCTCTACCTTCATACTTCTTCTATTCATCCAATATCAAACATTAAAATTCTGAAAGAGATGGGAATACCAGACCACCTGATCTGCCTCTTGAGAAATTTGTATGCAGGTCAGGAAGCAACAGTTAGAACTGGACATGGAACAACAGACTGGTTCCAAATAGGAAAAGGAGTACGTCAAGGCTGTATATTGTCACCCTGCTTATTTAACTTATATGCAGAGTACATCATGAGAAACGCTGGACTGAAACAAACACAAGCTGGAATCCAGATTGCCGGGAGAAATATCAATAACCTCAGAAATGCAGATGACACCACCCTTATGGCAGAAAGTGAAGAGGAACTGAAAAGCCTCTTGATGAAAGTGAAAGAGGAGAGTGAAAAAGTTGGCTTAAAGCTCAACATTCAGAAAATGAAGATCATGGCATCCGGTCCCATCACTTCATGGGAAATAGATGGGGAAACAGTGCAAACAGTGTCAGACTTTATTTTTCTGGGCTCCAAAATCACTACAGATGGTGACTGCAGCCATGAAATTAAAAGACGCTTACTCCTTGGAAGGAAAGTTATGACCAACCTAGACAGCATATTCAAAAGCAGAGACATTACTTTGCCAACAAAGGTTCGTCTAGTCAAGGCTATGGTTTTTCCTGTGGTCATGTATGGATGTGAGAGTTGGACTGCGAAGAAGGCTGAGCACCAAAGAATTGATGCTTTTGAACTGTGGTGTTGGAGAAGACTCTTGAGAGTCCCTTGGACTGCAAGGAGATCCAACCAGTCCATTCTGAAGGAGATCAGCCCTGGGATTTCTTTGGAAGGAATGATGCTAAAGCTGAAACTCCAGTACTTCGGCCACCTCATGCGAAGAGTTGACTCATTGGAAAAGACTCTGATTCTGGGAGGGATTGGGGGCAAGAGGAGAAGGGGATGACAGAGGATGAGATGGCTGGATGGCATCACTGACTCGATGGACACGAGTCTCAGTGAACTTTGGGAGTTGGTGATGGACAGGGAGGCCTGGCGTGCTGCGATTCATGGGGTCACAAAGAGTCGGACATGACTGAGCGACTGATCTGATCTGATCTGATCTCCTCTTTCCAAGGCATTTTCAAATGCCCATTCTGTGCTGCCACAGACTGTCAATCCCACTTGCCTATGCCCACCAGAGTACTGATCATACTCTTTAGTCACTGACTGTTTATTCATATTACCACTATAATGAACCTTCATCAAGGACAAGAAACTAGTCAGATTTACCTTCACATCTCCTATACCAAACATAACACCATATATATCGTTGTAAGTGAATTTTTGCTGAATGAATGAAAAACTACATAAATAAAGCCATTCAAATGTATTCAAAATAGAGAGGAAAAGAGCACATGACAAAAAAAATCTCCTGAGCATTCACATCTTGTTTTCTAAGTACCAATCCTTACTGAAAGAATACACGATTCCTTGCAAAATGACTGATTCCAGCACTGGGGCAGACAGTGTACATGATGAGCCTAAAATGTATCAGAGAGCAATGAAGTCAAGATCTAATGAATTCTTGTCAAATGATACAGGAAAAATGAAAACTACTTCTCATTTCTAAAATGGCACAATTTGTTTGATCCCTCTGAGCATCTCTGGCGGGTGTGGGGTATGATTCTAAACGTGATTTTGCCTCCCTACTGCCTTGTTGGGGTTTTTCCTTTGCCCTTGGACGTGGAGTATCTTTTTTGGTGGGATCCAACATTCTCCTGTCAATGGTTGTTCAGAGTGAGTTGCAGTTTTAGAGTTCTCACGGGAGAAGAGGAACGCACATCCTTCAACTCCACCATCTTGAATAATCCCCATTAAACCCATACTCCCCCTTTGGGCGAATTTAATTCAGGAGACCACTGTATCTACTACTGTGGGCAAGAATCCCTTAGAAGAAATGGACTAGCCCTCATATTCAACAAAGGAGTCCAAAATGCAGTATTTGGGTACAATGTTAAAAACGACAGAGTGATCTCTGTTGGTTTCCAAGGCAAAACATTCAATACCACAGTAATACAAGTCTATGCCCCAACCACTAATGCCGAATAAGCTGAAATTGAAAGGTTCTATGATGAGCTACAAGACCTTCTAGAACTAACACCAAAAGAAAGATGCCCTTTTCATCATAGGAGACTGGAATGCAAAACTAGGAAGTCAAGAGATACCTAGAGTAACAGGCAAGTTTGGCCTTGGAGTACAAAATGAAGCAGGCAAAACAGATGTGCAGATAGCACCACCCTTATGGCAGAAAGCAAAGAACTGAATAGCCTCTTGATGAAAGTGAAAGAGGAGAGTGAAAAAGTTGG
The DNA here is from genome assembly GCF_029407905.1 of Bubalus kerabau. Classification (NCBI taxonomy): domain Eukaryota; kingdom Metazoa; phylum Chordata; class Mammalia; order Artiodactyla; family Bovidae; genus Bubalus; species Bubalus kerabau. The sequence continues at coordinate 105,710,146 of NC_073647.1, read as the reverse complement.
CTTAAAACTCAACATTCAGAAAACTAAGTTCATGGCATCTGGTCTCATCATTTCATGGCAAATAGATGGGTAAACAATGAAAACAGTGAGAGACTTTATTTTGGGGGCTCAAAAATCACTGCAGATGTGAACTGCACTGCAGACTGCAACAATGAAATTAAAAGACACTTGCTGCTTGGAAGAAAAGCTATGACCAACCTAGATAGCATATTAAAAAGCAGAGACATTACTCTGCCAAGAAAGGTCTGTGTAGTCAAAGCTATGGTTTTTCCAGTAGTCATGTATGGCTGTGAGAGATGGACTATAAAGAAAGCTGAGCACCAAAGAATTGATGCTTTTGAGCTGGGGTGTTGGAGAATACTCTTCAGAGTCCCTTGGACCACAAGGAGATCCAACCAGTCAATCCTAAAGGAAATCAGTCCTAAGTGTTCATTGGCAGGACTGATACTGAAGCTGAAACTACAATACTTTGGCCACCTGATGTGAAGAACTGACTCACTGGAAAAGACCCTGATGCTGGGAAAGACTGAAGGCAGGAGAAGAAGGGGACGACAGAGGATGAGATGGTTGGATGGCATCACCAGTTCGACATACATTGAGTTTGAGCAGGCTCCGGGAGTTGGTGATGTACCAGGAAGCCTGGTGTGCTGCAGTTCATGGCGTCACAAAGTGTCAGACATGAATGAGTGACTGAATGGAACTGAACTGATGGGTTTAATAAATACACACTAATATACATATAAAATAGATAAGTAACAAGGATTTACTGTATAGCATAGGCACTATATTCAATATCTTATAATAATCTCTAATGGAAAATAATCAGAACAAATATATGTCTGTAACTGAATCACTTTGCTGTAGACCTGAAACTAACACAGCATTGTAAACCAACTATACCTCAGTGAAAAATTTTAATCACAATGGATACACATTAAATACATAAAAATCCATGAATTCTTAATAATATTAAGCAATGAAGGTCTCTAGGAAATCAATTCTGAAAACTGATATATGAAAAAAAGCATTTATCCTTTGTTTTAAATGTTAACAGTTTTTAACTGAACTACAGTTAATTTATAATGTTGTGTTAGTTCCAAGTGTATGGTAAAGTGACTCAGTTATATACACATATGTGTATGTATATATAGCTTTTCACATTCTTTTCCATTATAAGTTATTATGAGATATTGAGCACAGTTCCCTGTACTACACAATAGGATCTTGCTCTGTTTTATAAATAGTAGTGTATATTTTAATCCCAAACTTCTAATTTATCTCTTGCTCCCCTAATCCTACTATCCCATTTGGTAAACGTCAGTTTGTTTTCTATGTCTGTGAGTCTATTTCTGTTCATAAATCCTGAGTTTCTTTTAATTAAACATAAATTAGAACAAAAAAACATATCTGGCAAGGAAAAGTTCTCCTTTATAAAATAATCCCAGCTAGTAAATGCAGAATAACTGGCAGAATTCTACCACTACTTTACAACCACTATTGAAATACTGAATTTAGACAGTTATCTCCAGTGGCTCCGAAAATCAACGGGAGAAAGGTTGGGAGGAAATGCTACAATGGAGGGATCAGGCTGAGATCACCTGAAAACACAAATCAACCCCAACATCAGTTAAAAAGATAAAATCACCCATGAGGTAATGCAATAAAAAGTGCATTACACTGCCTGAGATGATTCTTACCTTTAAAAAATAATTAAACTGAAGCTAATCAAGCCTCTAGCTCTAAATTCCAGTGAAGAGGAAATATGGGAAGGAGAAAACAATAAAAACCACATCAAAGAAGCAATCATCTAAATCCATTTGTCAATCAGACAAATGACTTAGTTTCTCCAATAAATCAACAGTCTTTAAAACTGGCAGGGCATGGGGGTGGGGGCTTTAGAGGATTTACAGGAAAAGAGACTCAAGAGAAAAACAGCCAGTAGCAATAAATGGTCTTTTTTGGATATAGATTTAACAAAGCTACTGTAAATAGACATTTTTCAGACAATCATGGAAATCCGAATATGAACTGAGTATTAGATAATATAAAGTTTTACTGTTAATCTTATTAAGTATAACAGCCTCAGTTCAGTTCAGTCACTCAGTCGTGTCCGACTCTTTGTGACCCCATGAATCGTAGCACGCCAGGCCTCCCTGTCTATCACCAACTCCCGGGGTTCACTCAGACTCACGTCCATCGAGTCAGTGATGCCATCCACGCATCTCATCCTGTCGTCCCCTTGTGGTTCCTTATTTAACACACCTATGACTTAAGGATCCATAATGAGTTATTTATCTGTCCAATGACATAGTGGCTGAGTGCCATTTTCTCAAATACCCCAGTGAGAAAAGTGGGTGAGGAGAAAAAATAAAATGAAATTGGTTAAACAGTATTAATTGTTGAAGCTTGGGAAAGGATTTATGCATGGTTATGTGTGGTGCGTGTGCTTACTACTTTCTTCTTTAAAACTATTTGAAAATTTCAGGAATAAAAGAAAAAAAAAACAGAAGCCAACGTGAAGAAGTTTCATATGGCTACTTCCAAACCAGACAGTTTGAGCAACAGAAGAAGTAATGACTTGAAAAGTACTAAATATATAACAAGTTCAATAAAATATAGAAAATAACAATAAAATCTTAAGAAATATAAAAACACATTAGGTTGGATAACAGTTTTAAATAAAAGACTGTTTGAAAAAAATCTGAAAATGCAGTAGGTAGGTATATGATATTAGGGAATTACTGTTAAGTTTTCTTAGTAAGATAATGACAATTAAATTATTTACAAAGTGTTCCTAATATTAGGAGATGAACAATGAGATATTTATGGGGAAAGTATCAAATTGACCTATTAAAGTGGTATCTGAATCAAAATGCCAAGGATTTTTGTGAAAACTGACAAGCTGATTCTAAAATGTGTGCATGCTAAGTCACTTCTGGCGTGTCCAACTCTTGGCAACCCTAGAGACTGCAGCCCTTCAGTCTCCTCTGTCCATGGGATTCTCCAGGCATGAATACTGAAGTGGGTTGCCATTCCCTCCTCCACTGGATGTTCCTGATGGATCAAACCCACATCTCTTAAGTCTTCTGCATTGGCAAGCAGGTTCTTTACAACTAGTGCCACATGGGAAGCCCTCTAAAAAATATATACGGGTGAAAATGAGTATAATAACCAAATCAATCTATAGATTCAATGCAATCCCTATCAAGCTACCAATGGTATTTTTCACAGAAGTAGAACAAATAATTTCACAATTTGTATGGAAATACAAAAAACCTCAAAAGGCCAAAGCAATCTTGAGAAAAGAATGGAACTGGAGGAATCGACCTGCCTGAATTCAGACTATACTACAAAGCTACAGTCATCATGACAGTATGGTACTGGCACAAAGACAGAACTATAGATCAATGGAACAAAATAGAAAGCCCAGAGATAAATCCACGCACCTATGGACACCTCATCTTTGACAAAGGAGGCAAAAATACACAATGGAGAAAAGACAATCTCTTTAACAAGTGGTGCTGGGAAAACTGGTTAACCACCTGTAAAAGAATGAAACTAGAACACTTTCTAACACCATACACAAAAATAAACTCAAAATGGATTAAAGATCTAAACATAAGACCAGAAACTATAAAACTCCTAGAGGAAAACATAGGCAAAACATTCTACGACATAAATCACAGCAGGATCCTCTATGACCCACCTCCTAGAGGAATGGAAAAAAAAGCAAAAATAAATGGGACCTAACTAAACTTAAAAGCTTTTGCACAACGAAGGAAACTATAAGCAAGGTGAAAAGACAGCCTTCAGAATGGGAGAAAATAATAGCAAATGAAGCAGTTGACAAATGATTAATCTCAAAAATATACAAGCAACTCATGCAGCTCAATACCAGAAAAATAAATGACCCAATCAAAAAATGGGCCAAAGAACTAAACAGACATTTCTCCAAAGAAGACATACAGATGGCTAACAAACACATGAAAAGATGCTCAACATCACTCATTATCAGAGAAATGCAAATCAAAATCACAATGAGGTACCATCTCATGCTGGTCAGAATGGCTGCTATGAAAAAGTCTACAAACAATAAATGCTGAAAAGGGTGTGGAGAAAAGGGAACCCTCCTACATTGTTGGTGGGCATGCACACTAGTAGAGCCACTATGGAGAACAGTGTGGAGATTCCTTAAAAAACTGGAAATAGAACTGCCTTATGATCCAGCAATCCCACTGCTGGGCATACACACCAGGGAAACCAGAAGGGAAAGAGACACGTGTACCCCAATGTTCATGACAGCACTGTTTATAATAGCCAGGACATGGAAGCAACCTAGATGTCCATCCAGAGATGAATGGATAAGAAAGCTGTGGTACATATACACAATACAATATTACTCAGCTATTAAAAAGAATGCATTTGAACCAGTTGTAATGAGGTAGATGAAACTGGAGCCTACTATACAGAGTGAGGTAAGTCAGAAAGAACAACTCCAATATAGTATATTAATGCATATATATGGAATTTAGAAAGATGGCAACAATGACCCTATATGTGAGACAGCAAAAGAGACACAGATAAAAAGAACAGACTTTTGGACTCGGTGGGAGAAGGTGAGGGTGGGATGATTTTAGAGAATAGCATTGAAACATGTATATTACCATATGTGAAATAGATCACCAGTCCAAGTTCGATGCATGAAACAGGGCACACAAAGCCAGTGCACTGGGACAACCCAGAGGGCTGGGATGGGGAGGGGTTCAGGATGAGGGACACATGTACACCTCTGGCTGATTCATGTCAATGTATAGCAAAAACCACTACAATATTGCAGAGTAATTAGCCTCCAATTAAAATAAATATATTAACTAATTTTTTAAAATGTATATGGAATTCGAAAGGCCAAGAATAACCAAAGCATTATTAAAGATAAAGAGCAAAACTGTAGGACTTACTGACCATATATAAGATACATTATAAAGTTACATTAATTATGACAGTGGTACTCATACAATAGAAAAACCAAAATGAAATGAATTCAGAAATAAACCCACATATATAACCTAATCATCTGATTTATGAAGAAGATGATGACACTAGAGGGAAAGGATGATCTTTTCAATAAATGGTATTGAATTGCTGGATGTCTGTTTCAAAACAACAACAACAAAACAATGGGCCTTTATCCATATCTCATACTGGCAACATACAATAAAATTAGCATCAAATGAACTGGAAATATCAATGAGATTAAACAATAACATCACATAGAAAAATCTCTCTATGACTTTGAGAAAGGCAAAGATTTCTTAACCAGGACAAACAAGCACTACCCATATAGAGGAAAAATGATGAACTCAACAATATTAGAATTGAGATACAAGCATATCTTGTTTTACTGTGCTTCACAAATACTGCATTTTTTACAAATTAAAGGTCTGTGGCAACCCTGTGTGATGATGGTTAACACTTTTTAGTAATAAAGTATTTTTTAATTAAGGTATATTCTTTTTTAGACAGTGCTATTGTACACTTGGAGTTTCCCAGGTAGCCAATGCAGGAGACACAGATTTTAGGTTCGGAAGATCCCCTGGAGGAGGAAATGGCAACCCACTCCAGTAGTCTTGCCTGAAATCTGGTGGGTTACAGTCCATGGGGTTGCAAAGAGTTGGACAAGACTTAACGACTGAGCATGCATGCATTGCACACTTACTTGACTACAGCATAGTGCAAAATTGACTTTTAAACGCACTTGAAACCAAAAAATGTGTATGATTTGTTTTATTGTGACATTCACTTTACTGCAATGGTAGTAGCAAACCTGCGATATCTCCAAAATGTGGTTGTATTCAGTTCATCAAAAGACACCTTTAAGAATCTGAAAGTGCAAGCAATTGAAAATTTGCAATAAACAGATCTAACAAAGTATTCACATTCTTACTAAAGAAAGATCTTCTACAGAACAATAAGAAAAGGATGGTCCAGGAGAAAAAGTGGTCAAAAGACTTGAATAGGTACCTTGAAAAAAACATATCCAGGCCAACAAACAGGAAAAGATGCACATTTATCAGCAGAGATATTCAAAATAAAACCACAAGATACTATTAATAACCACTAGAATGGTTACATATTTTTTCCTTAAAAAGACAACACAGTAAGTGTTGGCAATATTCTAGAGCATTGGAACTCTTAAGATTTTCTATTAGGAGTTTTTTTAGTACAACTGCTTTGGAAAATTGGTTGGCAATACATACTAACGCTAATCTTATCCATAACCTATGAATTCATCAATTCTACTCTTAGGTATATGTTCAACAGAAATCTGTGTATATATCACCAAAAGACATGTTGTAGAATGTTTATAGTACTATTTGAAGACCAAATAAAGATATAAACAACCAAATTGCCTATCAGTTGTGGCATATTCATACAATGGAATACAGAGCTATAAGAATGAAGGAATTACTACTACACTTGATAACTTGGCTCAGTATCAAAAACAAAATCTTAAGCCAAAGTCAAACACACACAAAAACATACCAAATTTTTATAAAGTCCCAAAACGGGAAAATTATTATACAGTGATAGAAGCCAAGATGTGGTTAATTTGAGGTTTAGATTGTAACTGGTAGGGAAATATATTCAAGGGATTTCAGATACTGATAATTGTTTTTTTTTAAATGAAGTATGCTGTTGTTTAGTTGTTAAGTTGTGTCCCACTCTTTTGCAATCTCCTCTATCCATGGGATTTTCCAGGCAAGAATACTGAAGCAAGGTGCCATTTCCTTCTCCAGGGGATCTTCCAGAACCAAGCATCGAACCTGCGTTGCCTGCACTGGCAGGCAGATTCTTTAACGATGAGCCACCAGGGAAGCCCAACATGAATTTACCATTGATTTACAGTATTATATTAGTTTCAGGTGTATAGCATGGTGACTCAGATTATACTCCATTTAAAATTATTACAATATAATAGCTATAAACCCATGTGCTATACAATATATCCTTATTGCTTATCTATTTTATACATAGTAGTTTGTATCTCTTAATCCCATACCTGCTATTTGCCCCTCTCCCTACTGGTAACCACTAGTTTGTTTTCTATATCACCAAGTCTGTTTCTGTTTTGCTATATATATATTCATTTGTATTATTTTTTAGATTCCAAATATAAGTGATACCATAAAGTATCTGTATTTCTCTGTTTCACTAAACATAATATTCTCTAGGTCCATACAACACTGCTACAAATGGCAGAATTTCATTCTTTTTTATGGCTGAGTAATTGCAAAGCTTCACTGCTAGCTCAGCGGTAAAGAATCTGCCTCCCAATGTAGGAGATGCGAGTTGGATCCCTGGGTCAGAAAGATCCCCTTGAGAAGAAAATGGCAACCTACTCCAGTATTCTTGCTGGGAAATCCCACAGACTGAGGAGCCTGGTGAGCTACAGTACAGGGGGTAGCAAAAGAGTCGGACACGACTTAGTGACTAAACAACAATATTCCATTGTACATATACACCATATCTTTATCCATTCATCTGCTGATGGACACTTGGGTCGTTTCCATATCCTGGCCATTGTAAATAGTGCTGCTAAGAACACTGGAGTGCACACATCTTTTCAAATTAGTGTTTTCACTTTTTCCAGATATATACCATGAGTGGAATTGCTGGATCATGTGGTAGGTTACAGCGGTGACAATGCTTTCAGCTGTACCCTTATGTATTCATACCCCCATAAAAGTTAAAAAGGAAAAAAAGAATAAAAAGTTTGAAAATGGGGGAAAAAATCAAGTAAAAAGTCATCACACTTTTCAGCTCTTAACATTTATAACTAGGAAGTAAATCAAGTACCTGATATAATCAGACTTGTGAAAGAGAGCTTACAAAATGAAATTTTTATATCCAGACTATGTCTAATAAAATATTCTGTGTATTTTCTACTTCTCATTAATAAACAGAGACAGAGAGAGAGAAAGAGACAATCAGGCCAGGACTGAGTATCTGACAGACTTGAACTCCATTAACTCCACTACCATTTAGCAAGTTACTACCCACCTGAGTCTGGGTTTTGTCATCAGGAAAATGACAATAATGATACTGACTTTTAAACAGTGGTTCTGAACATGAATTAGGGAGCCAACTACATTAAAAAGGTTGTATATAAAAGACAGGCACTAAATTCATTTCAATTTACCACACCAAACATTTATGGGCAACATTATGAACACGCAGAGAAAAGAGCAGTGAGAGAGGAAAGCAAATAAGCTGCAGGTTAGCATACAATGCACCACAAATTAACTCATTGAGGAAGAGGTGAGGATAGAGGCAGACGTGTCTTCCCAAAGGGGCTGGTAACTGACAATTCACCTAAATGGTAGCAAGAAGCTAGCCAGGAGAAAGACAATATGGGGAACTTACATGGACAGATTAGATCATTCGAGTAGGCAGTAAGTAAGTGTTAGTCGCCCAGTCATGCCCGACTCTTTGCGACCCCATGGACTGCAGCCCACCAGGCTCTTCTGTCCATGAGATTTTCCAGGTAAGGATACTGCAGTGGGTTGCCATTGGCTAGTGACCACAGGCAGAGGGGAGAAGAGGGAATGCTGGAAGCAAAATGACCAACAAATGCAAAGCCACTGTCATAAACATATCCCGGCTTCCCACTCATATATGTATAGTCTGTGCCCTCTTTTCCTTTAGATTTCTGCTCAAATGTCACAATACCAGGGAGGCCTTTCTGCCTTTCCTATCTAACATAGTACAACCCTCTCTATCACAACCTATTATATATTTATTATATATTCACTCATTGTCTCTCAACTATACTTAATCATCCCTTATTTTGGCAAGTCTAACACATTACAGAAGAGGGAATAAGTTGCTTGTTCAAGGAGACTGCTAGTTAAATTCCTCTTTATAACCTGAAATACCCCTCACCCTCATTATAAATTTAATTTTCTCTCTCTTGGAATTGAAATAATAAATTGTGATAATTAATGAATAGTCTTGCAAGACAGTTTACACATGATAAATGGCGCAAAAACATAAATTCACATTGCAACAAATGAAAAAGACAAAATTCATATTGCACCAAACAGATAATACATGCATAGCTCCAAAAAAAAAATTCTTTGTCTTAAAAATCTGTCAACTTGTTCTTCAATGTTGCTACTGAACACCAGGAAAATATTTATATAATAAACCCAACTCACATGAATTAATAAATTTGTGATTGGATGTCATATCTGTCAACCATTTCTGCCCTGTGAGAAATTCTAAAGATGGGAAAGCTTCCACCCTCTAAAGCTGACACCAAGTTATAAGCAAAACTCACTATGTTTGTCACTCAAAATTTGGAGATTCAGTTGTATACCAAAATTTTTTTATGTCATAGGCTGAAACCAGTGCAATATCTGATATGTGATTTCGTTTAGGGTAATAAATAAATACAAGTACATAATCTGAACAAGTTCCTACGTCTCTGAGAGCTCTAAAAATTTTCTGCTCCTTTGCTTATTTTTAAAGACAACAAAAACAGCCTTGCCCTTGAAATTGAAGCCACACCTGGTTTTATAAAGTATTAATAAATAATTCACTGTCCTCTGCAGAAGTAGGACCAAAGAGAATCAGAAGTCTTCAGGGGGAATAAAATACTGAGGTCTAAAGGGAAAAAAAAGGGAATAATGTAGGCTCAGACTAGGGGAAAAAAAACCGAAGTCTCTCAGTCGTTTCCGACTCTTTGCGACCCCATGGACTGTAGCCTATCAGGCTCCTCCGTCCATGGGATATTCCAGGCAAGAGTACTGGAGTGGGGCGCCATTTCCTTCTCCAGCGGATCTTCCCGACCCAGGGATCGAACCTAGGTCTCCCTCATTGCAGTAGACGCTTTACCGTCTGAGCCATCAGGGAAGCCGGAGTCGGGGAAGAGGGTAGCAAAAGTTCTGAAGCTAAGAGGAGGGCGGGGTGGAAGGTGGGAGTAAGAGGTAGGAAAGAAAATCGATGGTACAGGGAATGACCCAACTTCATAAAGACCGGGAAGAGGATTCGAGATAAAGAGGTGAAGTGAAGAATAATCAGTCATAAAAGGACCATAAGAGTCAGAAGGAGGGGACGACGGCCAGCCATCTCCTGAGGAGTGAGAGAGTGGCGATAGAGATCAGAACCACAAGCGTCAGAAACATCCTTCAGTGTACCCTGGAGATGAATTCTTTCCACCTCGTGGTGAAACAAAGAGGAAAGCGTTCCTGAAGTGTTTGGGGTCTCACTTGTGAAAATTATCAATCCCTTTCTTTACACTCACCTTGGTGAAGAACGCCGCGACAAGATGAAGGCGTGACCGGAAGTGCTAATTTCTTTTGTTTGGCGGAAGCTTTTGCCCGGGACGCCACACCCTCACCCCCGGCCTCATCACTCTCCGCCCCCACCTCCGCCTTCACTCCAGACAACTTCCTGTGCCTTTCTAGCAAGCTTTTGAAATACTGTATCTCAATGGCTCTCTCACCAGATGCGCACCTGGATAGTGACGTAGAATGTCTGGAAGAAGGAATCAGTAATTTTTTACAAATCCTACTAGCCCTAGTCATCCCAGGAACTGTAGCATCTCTGCCAAACTCTATGTATCCTATTTGTCACCTCGCCTTGCTGATTCAAACTTTCAAGTACTGTTATTCCTTAACTCTCGGATGTCTACAGTTACATATTTACCATACTGATTAACTGCTTTCTGGAATTAAAAAATAAGTTCATTTTAATTACTGGTATAAAAATTTCAAGATCTTTAAAAAGTCGTAAATCTGAATCATTTCTGTCTTGGAATGGTATCCAGAGAGTAACATTCCATACTCAAATTTGCAAATGAAAGTGAGCTCATTTAGAAAGCATTCTTGTGTACTTTTATACCCCCCCACCCAAATGAAGACAATGATAATTGACAAAAAGTTTCAATAATAAGAATAAGCCTTACTTTGGTTAAAAGTTCAATATTGAGTTACCTATTGCTGTTGCCTCCAGAAAACTCCTCTAGGGCCAAAATCTATACCCCAGTTCTTCTCTTTTGTGGTTATTTTCAGCCAGTTTGCAAGTGTACCAAATACTATGGTAGACCCAGAGACATGGCACTAGAAGCCCACAGCCTAGGCGCTAAGGCAACGTTTAAACACGTAAGAGTCTAGCATAAAATAGGTGATTATAGATGCTTGTGGAATGAATAAATAAATTACCAAAATGTGGTCAGGGCAATGACAAGGGCTAGCACAAGGTCTTTACTTTTGCTAGTATTTGTATAGTTCATTTCAGCATTTGACTCATGTTTTGTCATTCAACCAACAGATTTTGAACAATCACTCGGTGTAAGGTTCTGTTTCTCATATTGTCCATATGAAGAAGATTAAGATATAATCCTGGATTTCAAGACCCTCCAACCAGTGAGCAAAATGAACACATCAACAACTAGTAGCACTATAATGTGACAATAATAATAGATGAAGAGAAGACAGTGTTGAAACTATGGCTACTCCATCGACTGGTGAATAATTAAAATCTAAAATACTCCTTATATACTAGAGAGTACTCAATGAAGACTTGTTTAATGGTGACTAAATGATGGAATGGATGAATGGAAAGGAAGAAAGATAGTGGATTTGAAGTATAGTGTGAAAGAAGCAGTGATGAGAGATGAAGGCTGAATGTAAGAGATCAGACAAGGAAGAACCTTGCATGCCATGTTATGGAGTTTGAGCTTAATTATGAGGAAAACAAAATCAAAGACAATTTTAAGTAAGAAAAAATGTAGTAATGATTCAAATCAAAATATAGAAGTGGGTTGTACTAGTGCAACCTTGTTGAAAATTGGGAAAGGAGTACATCAAGGCTGTATATTGTCACCCTGTTTATTTAATTTATATGCAGAGTACATCATGGGAAATGCAAGCCTGGATGAGCTCAAGCTCGAATCAACATTGCCTGGAGAAATAGCAATAACCTCAGATAGGCAGATGACACCACCCTAATGGCAGAAAGTGAAGAGGAACTAAAAAGCCTCTTGATGAAAGTGAAAGAGGAGCGTGAAAAAGCTGGCTTAAAACTTTACATTCAAAAAGCTAAGATCATGGCATCTGGTCCCATAACTTCATGGCAAATAGATGGGGGGAAAAATGGAAACACTGACAGACTTTATTTTCTTGGGCTCCAGAATCACTGCAGATGGTGACTGCAGCCATGAAATGAAGACAGTTGCTCCTTGGAAGAAAAGCTATAACTTACCTAGACAGCATGTTAAAAGCAAAGACCTCACTTTGCTGACAAAAACATCTGTCTGGTTTTTCCAGTAGTCATATATGGATGGGAGAGTTGAACCATAAAGAAAGTTGAGCACTGAAGAATTGATGCTTTCAAGCTTTGGTGCTGGAGAAGACTTTTGAGAGTCCCAACATTCAGAAAACGAAGATCATGGCATCTGGTCACATCACTTCATGGGAAATAGATGGGGAAACAGTGGAAACAGTGTCAGACTTTATTCTTTTGGGCTCCAAAATCACTGCAGATGGTGACTGCAGCCATGAAATTAAAAGACGCTTACTCCTTGGAAGGAAAGTTATGACCAACCTAGATAGCATATTCAAAAGCAGAGACATTACTTTGCCAACAAGGGTTCGTTTAGTCAAGGCTATGGTTTTTCCTGTGGTCATGTATGGATGTGAGAGTTGGACTGTGAAGAAGGCTGAGCGCCGAAGAATTGATGCTTTTGAACTGTGGTGTTGGAGAAGACTCTTGAGAGTCCCTTGGACTGCAAGGAGATCCAACCAGTCCATTCTGAAGGAGATCAGCCCTTGGATTTCTTTGGATGCTAAAGCTGAAACTGCAGTACTTTGGCCACCTCCTGCAAAGAGTTGACTCATTGGAAAGGACCCTGATGCTGGGACGGATTGGACGCAGGAGGAGAAGGGGATGACAGAGAATGAGATGGCTGGATGGCATCACCGACTCGATGGACGTGAGTCTGGGTGAACTCCAGGAGTTGGTGATGGACAAGGAGGCCTGGTGTGCTGCGATTCATGGGGTCACAAAGAGATGGACACGATTGAGCAACTGAACTGGACAGCAAAGAGACCAAACCAGTCAATCCTAAGGGACAACCCTAAATATTCATTGGAAGGACTGATGCTGAGGCTGAAGCGGCAATAATCCAGCCACATGATGCGAAGAGCCGATTCACTGGAAAAGACCCTGATGCTGGGAAAAATTGAAGGCATGAGGAGATGGGGACGACAGAGGAAGAGATGGTTTGATGGCATCACTGACTCAGTGGACCTGAGTTTGAGTAAACTCTGGGAGATAGTGAAGGATAAGAAAGCCTGGCATGCTGCAGTACATGGGTTGCAAAGAGTAAGACATGACTGAGCGACTGAACAGCAACAAGTGCAACCTTGAGGCAGAGAGATTGGTTTAGAGGCTATTGTGGTGATCAGTGACCACATACAGAAAATGAGGGGGTTTATGATATTAAGAATTAATTGTGTTTGGAATTGAGCTAGAAAGAAAAAAGCAATGGATTATTATAAATCCAGAGGCAGTGAAACCTGAGCATTTTCCTTGGTGCCCTCTGCAATCAAAATTTTGATTATTTCATGCAAAAAAAATTTTAATTAATATGCACCAGGCCCTGAGGATAGAACTGTGACTAAATTGGGCAAAATTTCTGCTCTGACAGAACTTTCATTCTTGTGTCATGAATAATAAAATATTTTAGAAAATACATGCTAAAAGGTGACAAGTGTAGAAATAAACCAAGTAAGTGGAATAGTGGGGCTTCCCTGGTGGCTCAGTGGTAAAGAACCCTGCCTGCCAATGCAGGAGATGAGGGTTTGATTCCTGGGTTGGGAAGATCCCCTGAAGAAGGAAATGACAACCTTCTCCAGTATTTTTTCCTGGGAAATCCCATGGACAGAGGAGCCTAGAAGGCTACAGTTCATGGGGGTCACAAAAGAGACATACACTGAACAACAATAAAGTGAGATAGGAATGTACTATCGGGGTTACAATACGTAGTGAAGGGGGAGAAGGTTGCCATTATAGAAAAACTCACTGGACATTTACAGACTTCATCCACTTCTGATTTATCAGGATCACTTAGCTCAGACCTTCCATGTTTCTCCCCCAAATGCCAACCATGATATACAAAACACTTGACAGTCTAACTCTGTCTCTCTCTCACTCCATCTCTCAACACACAGCTTCTCCCTAAATCCAAGTCTCATGCAGCTGCTTATAATTTGGAAAGTGCACCAAGATCTCAGATCTCTGTGCTTTCACACTCTGCTAACTCATATTCATCTTTCAAAGGTCAGCTCAAAACCTTGCTGATGCTTTGTTTCACTCTTTAAACAAAACCAGACAACTGCTCCCCTTCTTTGCTTCTGCCATGTATACTATTCTTAGTACTTTCATTCACTCAACAAACATTTGATGGTCAACTATCATGCGATTGCCACTGTTCCAAGCGGTAGAAATAAAAGCATAAATAAAAGAGTGGAAAAAAGTCCTTTCACTGTTGTAATTTACATTTTGTGAGGAAGACAAACAATAAACAACATAAATATGGACTTTATAAAGCAGTAGTTCTCAACTCAGGATGCCCATTAATATAACTAGGAGAGCTTCCATCTTTCTTCTTTGTTAAATGCCAATCCCTGATCCCCATCCCAGCTAATGTTAATCTAAAGCTTAGGAGTGAGGTCAGGCATTTATGTATATTTTTAAAGCTCCTTAAAAGTGTTTCTGATGGACAGAGATGATAGAAAACTATTGCACTCCAGGATATGGAGAATGATACCAGAAGGACAGTCTAAAAAGCTAAAAGGAATTAAGAGTAAATAAAATGATAAACATGGATGTCAATTTAAAAAACATGGTGTGTATTAAAAACATAATCATACTGAGTGGTGGGTTGAAAAAATGGTGATTCAAAGATTCTAAACAAAAATATCATACAACTCAGGAAGAGATAGAGATCAGAATAAAATTGGTAGAGAAGTTAATATATTTTTGAAATTCAGACATTGTTAAGTTAAATAATTAAGAAATATTCAGAAGTTACCACTAAAATAACAGAAGTACAGTGAGAGTAAAAAGTACAATAAGGAAAAATGCATACACTTAAATTTGTAGAGGAATAGAATGGAATTAGTTAGTTCAGTTGCTCAGTCTTTGCGACCCCATGGACTGCAGCATACCAGGCTTCCCTGTCCTTCACCGTTCCCAGAGCTTGCTCAAACTCACATCCATTGAGTGGGTGATACCATCCAGCCATCTTGTCCTCTGTCATCCCCTTCTCCTCCTGCCTTCAATCTTTCCCAGCGTCGGGGGCTTTTCTAATGAGTCAGCTTTTTGCATCAGGTGGCCGAAGTTTTGGAGTTTCAGCATCAGTCCTTCCAATTAATATTTAGGATTGACTGACTGGTTTGATCTCCTTGCAGTCCAAGGGACTCTCAAAAGAGTCTTCACCAGCACCACAGCTCAGAAACATCAATTCTTTGGTGCTCAGGCTTCTTTTGGTCCAACTCACACATCCATAAATGACTACTGGAAAAAACCATAGCTTTGACTATCCAGACCTTTATGGGCAAAGTAATGTTTCTGCTTTTTAATACTCTGTCTAGATTTATCATAGCTTTTCTTCCACGGAGCAAGTGTCTTTTAATTTCATGGCTGCAGTCACCATCTGCAGTGATTTTGGAGCCCAGAAAAATAAAGTCTCTCACTGTTTCCATTGTTTCCCCATCTATTTACCATGAAGTGATGGGACCAGATGCCATGATCTTACCTTTTTGAACATTGAGTTTTAAGCCAACTTTTTCACTCTCCTCTTTCACCTTCACCAAGAGCCTCTTTAGTTCCTCTTCACTCTCTGCCATAAGAGTGGTGTCATCTGTGTATCTGAGGTTATTGATATTTCTCCTGGCAATCTTGATTCCAGCTTGTGCTTCATCCAGCCTGGCATTTCGTGTGATGTACTCTGCATAAAAGTTAAATAAGCAGAGTGACAATATACAGCCTTGACATACTCCTTTCCCAATTTGGAACCAGTCTGTTGTTCCATGTCTGGTTCTAACTGTTGCTTCTTGACCTGCATACAGGTTTCTCAGGAGGCAGCTAAGGTGGTCTGGTATTTCTATGTCCTAAAGAATTTTCCAGTTTGTTGTGATCTACACAGTCAAAGGCTTTAGCCTAGTCAATGAAGCAGAAGTAGATGTTTTTCTGGAATTCTCTTGCTTTTTCGATGATCCCACAGATATTGGCAATTTGATCTCTGGTTACTCTGCCTTTTCTAAATCCGGCTTGAACAACTGGAAGTTCTCAGTTCACGTATTGCTGAAGCCTAGCTTGGAGAATTTTGAGCATTACTTTGTTAGTGTGTGAAATGAGTGTAATTGTGTGGTAATTTGAAACATTTTTGGCATCACCTTTCTTTAGAATTGGACTGAAAACTGACCTTCTCCAATCCCGTGGCCACTGCTGAGGTTTCCAAATTTGCTGTCATATTGACTGCAAAACTTTAACAGCATCATCTTTGAGGATTTGAAATAGTTCATCCGGAATTCCATCACCTCCACTAGCTTTGTTTGTGGTGATGTTTCCTAAGGCCCACTTCACTTCACACTCCAGGATGTCTGGCTGTAAGTGAGTGATCACACCATCGTGGTTATCTGGGTCATTAAGATCTTTTGTGCATAGTTCTTCTGTGTATTCTTGCCTTGTTTTCTTAATATCTTCTGCTTCTGTTAGGTCCATACTGTTTCTGTCCTTTATTGTGCCCATCTTTGCATGAAATGTTCCCTTGCTATCTCTAAGTTTCTTGAGATCTCTAGTCTTCTCCATTCTATTGTTTAGAATGGGAAATATATTAGATATATTATTTTCTATATATCATATATTTTAATAAAGATATAAAGAAAAATTTCAAATTGCCATAAAAGAGACAAAATGATATATGATAAAAACTTTCCATCTATTTATTTATTTAAATTTCACTGCACTAGGTCTTCATTGCTGTGCATGGGCTTTCTCTAGTTGTACACAGTGGGCTTCTCATTGTGGTGGCTCCTCTTGTTGTGGAGCATGGGCTTCAGTAGATGGAGCACATGGGCTCAGTAGTTGTGGCTTGTGGGTTCTAGTCGTGCAGACTCATCATTGTGGCAATTGGGCTTTGTTGCCCTGTGGCATGTGGCATCTTCCCGGACCAGGAATCTAACTCATGTCCCCTGTATCAGTAGGCTGTTTCTTTACCACTGAACCACCAGGGAAGTCCAACTCTCCATCTTATACCTGGCCCTTAGCTACCTAGTGCATTTCTTAATTATTCTTCCAAAGATATGTTGCTGCTGCTGCTGCTGCTGCTAAGTCACTTCAGTCGTATCCGACTCTGTGCAACCCCATAGACGGCAGCCCACCAGGCTCCCCTGTCCCTGGGATTCTCCAGGCAAGAACACTGGAGTGGGTTGCCATTTCCTTCTCCAATGCATGAAAGTGAAAAGTGAAAGTGAAGTCGCTCAGTCGTGTCCGACTCCTAGCGACCCCATGGACTGCAGCTTACCAGGCTCCTCCATCCATGGGATTTTCCAGGCAAGAGTACTGGAGTGGGTTGCCATTGCCTTCTCCAAAAGATATGTTATACATATGCAAATAAACACACACACACACCTATATATATATTTACGTTTTTACCAAACAACACATGTGATACAAATTATTTTGCACCATTATTTTTTCATTTAATTATATTTTATGGGCATTAATTTCATCTTGGTATATAGACAATTGTCATTTTAAAAAATGACATATAGTAGGCTGAGTCCCCTCATTGTTCTGCTGAAACCATCACACCATTGTTTGTTATTCAGCTATACTCCAAAACAAAATAAAAAGGTTTTTTTAATTACATACAGTAAATTACTTTTTATGGTATGTACAGCATAGATCATGTAACCAAACCACAGTCAGGATACAGAATAATCCCATAACTCCCAATATTTCCTATGATACCCTAAGTCACACAGCCTTCCCACTCCTAATGTTCTCTTTCAATCTAGTTAATTATTTTCTAAAATATCATCTAAATGGAAGTATAGAATATGTAACCTTTTGAGACAGGCTTTTTTTTTTACTTCAGATAACACCTTTAAGATTCATTCAAGTTGATGCATATAACAACCATTCATTAGTCTTTATTTATGAGGGGCATTTCATCATATGGATGTATTGCAAATTGTTTACCTATTCACCAATTGAAAAATATTTGGGTAGTTTCCACTTTTGAAGATGATGAATTAAGCAGCTATAACATTCATATCAGTCTTTTGGTTGAACATAAATTTTAATTTCTCAAAAGAAATGCCTAGGAATAGGATTGCTTATAAATGGTTATGATGTATAGATGTTTATAAGAAACTGCCAAAATGTTTTCCAAAGTGACTCTAATATTTTGTGTTCCCACCAGCAATGTGTGAGTTATAATTGCTCTACATCTTTGCCAGCACTTGGTATTGTTTATACTACTTTTATGTTTGCTATTCTAACAGATATGTAGTAGACTCTCTTAGTGATTTTAGTATGCATATCATTTGTTAAAAGGACAATTGTTTCTCCATTGAATCTGTATCTTTGCTTTTAAAATCAATTAATTGTATTTGTATTGGTCTATTTCTGAATGCTCTATTCTTTTTCACTGATCTGTGTGTTACTCCTTCACCAATATCATACTGTCCTGATAACTCTGTATGTGTGCTTAGTCACTCAGTTGTGTCCAACTCTTTTCAACCCTATGGACTGTAGCCGGCCAGGCTCCTTTGTCCATGGGATTTTCCAGCCAAGAATACTGGAGTGAGTTGCCATTTCCTCCTCCAGGGGATCTTCCCAAACAAGGGATCAAACCCAAGTTTCCTGCATCTTCTGCATTGGCAGGCAGATTCTTTACCACTGAGCCACCTGGTAAGTCCCTCTAATAACTGTAGTTTTAAAGTAAATCTTAATCTCAAGTAGTGTGATTCCTCCAAATACATTTTTCTTTTTCAAAATTGGTTTGATGATGCTAATTGCTTTGACTTTCCCTATGAATTATGGAATCAGCTTTTCTATAACTACCTATAATCCTGTTGTGATTTTGATTGAAGTTATGTTAAATCTATACAATAACTTGGGATAATTGTTATCTTATTAATAGGACTCTACAAATCTATGAGCACTAGATCATCTCCATTTCTTTATATCTTCTTAGCTTCCTTTAATCAGTGTCCTATAGCTTTCAACCTGCAGATCCAGATTCTGTTTATTTTGTTGTTGTTGTTAAATTCACACCTAATGGTTTTCCTTTTTGAGTTATCATAAATTGTATTGTTTCTTCAATTTTGCTTAAATGTTGGAGCTAGTACAATTTTTAAAAAATTTCACTATTGTGTGCTGACCTATATCCTGAGTTTTTATTAAACTCATTTGATACTTCTAGGGGTTTTGGTTTTGTAGATTCCTGGCAATTTTTTCTAGACGATTATGTTTTCTGAAAATAAGGAATCTTTTTATTCCCCTTTCCAATTAATGTAAATTTTATTTCTTTTTCATGCATAATTGCACTGTTTAGGACTTACAAATACAATATTGAATAGAAGTGGTGAGAATAGCCTCTTTGCAGAAGTTAGGGAGAAAGCATTCAGCTTTTCACTATTAAGTATAAAAGCTGGAGTGGCTACAATAATATTAGAAAAAATATACTTTAAAACAAAAATGTTTACTATGCATAAAGAAAAACATTTAAAATGATAAAAGAGTATTTCTGTAAGTTATTAAATTTGTAAATATATATGCACCCCAAAGCAGAGTATTAAATGAAAGGAGAAAGTTGTAGAATTGAAGAGAGTTATGGAGAAAGACGTCTTCCCTGGTGGCTCAGATGATAAAGCCTCTGACTACAATGCGGGAGACCCGGGTTCAACCCCTGGGTTGGGAAGATCCCCTGGAGAAGGAAATGGCAACCCACACCAGTACTCTTGCCTGGAAAATCCCATGGACGGAGGAACGTGATGGACTACAGTCCATGGGGTCGCAAAAGTTGGACACAACTGAGAGACTTCACTTTCTTTCTTTTATGGAGAAAGACAGGGAAGCCTGGCATGCTGCAGTCCATGGGGTCACAAAGAGTCATATGCAACTGAGCACCTGAACTGAACTGATGGAGAATTCAACAATAATAGTTGGAAACTTTAACACTCTACTTTCAGAACAATAAAGCAGAAGATCAACAAGGAATTAGAAGACTTGAACAACACTGTAAAGAACATAAACTTAATAGACATCTATAGAACACTCCACTTAAAAAGGCAAAATAGATATTCTTGGCAAGTACACACAGAACGTTCTCCAAGTTAGACAATTACACTAGGCCATAAAACAACAAATTGAAAATCAAGAGAACAAAAAAATCAATTATCTGAAAAGACCAACAAAATTCATAACACTTTAGCTAGAAGGACCAAGAGAAAAAAGGCAGAAAACTCAAATTACTAAAGTAAGGAATGAGATAGTGGGTGTTACTCTGACAGTAAAGAAACAAGAAAGTATATAAGAGAATGCTATGAACAACTGTTGCCAATAAATTATAATACTCAGATGAAATGGACAAATTCCTAGAAAGAATTAAACTATCTAAACTAATTCAAGAAGAAGTGGAGAATCAAAATAAAACTATAACAACTATAGAGATTGAATCTGTAATTTAAAAAACTTCCTACAAGAGAAAATACACGTTCAGATTCACTGATAAATTCTACCAAACTTTTAAATGATTAATTAGAATCAATAATAATTCTTTTCAAACTGTTACAGAAAATAGAAAAAGAGAAAGTGAAAGTGAAGTTGTTCAGTCATGTCTGACTCTTTGCGATCCCATGGACTGTAATTTACCAGGCTTCTCTGTCCATGGGATTTTCCAGGCAAGAGTACTGGATTGGGTTGCCATTTCCTTCTGCAGGGGATCTTCCTGACCCAGGGATCGAACCCAGGTCTCCTGCATTGCAGGCAGATGCTTTACCCTCTGAGCCACCAGGGAAGCCCCAAGAAAAAGAGAAATATTTCCCAAATTCTACAAGGCCAATATTTTCCTACTAACAAAAGCAGACAAAGGAATGACAAGAAAAGAAAACTACAGGTTTTTACACAAAAATCCTCAAAAAAATATATATACTACCAAAACAAACCTACCAGCATATATAAGGGATCATATTATGACCAAGTAGAATATATCCTATAAAGGTAAAGTTGGTACAAAATCAAAAAATCTATTAAAACAAGTCACCATATCAATAGAATAAAAGACGAAAACCATGACTTATTTGAATAGACACAGAAAGAGCATTTGACAAAATCCAATCCTCCTTCAAGATTTTTTTTAAAAAAGCCAAACTAGAAATTGAGCAGAATTTCCTCAATCTTATAAAGGTCTTCTGTGAGAAATGCACAACTATTATCACACTTAATAATTAAAGATTGCATGCTTTCTCCCTAAGATAAACGATAAGGCAATGATAGACACGTCCACAGTTTTTAAACACTGTACTAGAGCATTGTGCTAGAGGTTCTAGAGAGGGCAGTTATGCAACAAGATTAAAAAAACAAATCTTGATTGAAAAGAATAGGTAAAACTATCTCTATTTGCAGAAGACATGATCTCATTTAGGGAAAATCCTAAGAATCTCCAAAAGAAACCTATTAGAACTAATAAATGAGTTTAACAAGTTTGTAAAGTATAAGATCAATATACAAAACTCAATTATATTTTTATACATTAGCATTAAACAATCCAAAAATGAAATCAAGGAAGTGATTCCAGTTACCATAGAATTAGAAAACACAATTAGGGGTAAATTTAATAAAAGAAGTTTAAAAAGTATACTCTTAGGCTAGAAAACATTATTAAAAGTAATTCAAGAAGACCTATATAAAGGGAAAGAAATCACATGTTCATGAATCAGAAGACTTAGTATTGTTTAGATGGAAATGCTCTCCAAATTAATCTACAAATTCAATGCAATCCCTTGTCAAATCCTACATTTTTTTTTGGTAGAAATTGGCAAGTTAGCCATAAAATTCACAGGACTGATAATGGCTAAAACAATCTTTATTGTCAAAATTGAAGGACATAGACTGCCTGATTTTAAGATTTTCTACAAAGCTAAAGCAATCAAGACATTTTGGTATTGGCATAAAAATAGACATACAGATAAATGGAATAAAGTGGAGAGTCCAGAAATAAACTCTTGCAATTGGTCTATTGATTTTCATCATTAGGTCTATTAATTTTCATCATCAATACACCAAGAGTACAAGACAGTTTATAGTGATAGAATAGTCCCTTCAGTGGTCCTCAGAAACTGAATATCCACATCAAAAAGAATGAATTTGGACCCTTACCTCATACTAAACACAAAAATTAACAGAAGGAAAATAAGAAGAGGAGGAGAAAGTGGAGGAGGTGGGGGAGGAGGAGGAGTGGTAGGAGGAAGAGTGGGGAGAATGAGATTAGGCCTGAGAGGCTTTGAGGTAATTCTTATGCTAAACAAGGTGAGAAAACCTGAGGGGCAAAAGAAACCTCCCTGGGTTCTCTCAAAGTAATTTGCCAAAGACTGAAATTTCTGAAGACTAGGTGGGAGCAGAATAAAAGAAATATTCCTTTATTAGTCATTTAAGTTTTTGGCCATTGTGGCCTGGGAAACATGAAAAATTGGTAATTGGCAGATGAAAAAATAAACACAGGAAAGAATACCATTGATTTAAAAAATAAAGTTTTTGACTTGCTGTCTAGACAGGAAAGATGAAAAATAGGAAGTAAACCACTACTTTTTCTACAGCATCCTGCCACTTTTCTTGATTGGAGTAATGGTTGTAATTCTATTAGCATCATTCACTTTTACTAGCACCTATTGATATTCTACTATGTGAATGATAAATAACTGGTAACAGACTGGGTGTACAAGCAGGATTTAGAAAAGGCAGAGGAACTAGAGATCAAATTGACAACATAGAAAAAGCAAGGATCATAGAAAAACCAAAGGGATTCCAGAAAAAACATCTACTTCTGCTTCATTGACTATGCTAAAGTCTTTGTGTGGATCACAACAAAATGTGGAAAATTCTTAAAGACATGTGAATACCAGACTACCTAACCTGCCTCCTGAGAAACCTGAAAGCAGGCCAAGAAGTAATAAAACAGGATACGGAACAGCAGACTAGTTCCAAACTGGGAAAGGAGTACATCAAGGCTGTATATTGTCACCCTACTTATTCCACTTATATATGCAGGGTACATCATGCTAAATGAGAGGTAAGAGATGAGAATTGGAACATAAAGAAGGCTGAGTGCCAAAAAAACTGATGCTTTCAAACTGTGGTGCTGGAGAAGACTCTTGAGAGTCCCTTGGACAGCAGGAAGATTAAACCAGTCAATCCTAAAGGAAATCAACCCTGAATGTTCACTGGAAGTACTGATGCTGAAGCTGAAGCTCCAATACTTTGGCCACCTGATGTGAAGAGCTAACCCACTGGAAAATTCCCTGATGCTGGAAAAGACTGAGGGCAGAAGGAAAAGGGGCAACAGAGGATGAGATGTTTGGATGGCATCACTGACTCAATGGACATGAGTTTGAGCAAGCTCCGGGAGATAGTGAAGTACAGGGAAGCCTGGCATGCCCCAGTCCATGGGATTGCAAAGAGTTGGACACAACTTAGCCACTGAACCATAACAATGGATTAGGTGGGTTTGGTGTCAAGCTGGGAAAACATGAATACTCAGGCTCAGTACTGTTTGACAAAATGTGCTGGCAAGGATGTAAAGGAAAGGGAACTCTTGTGCGCTGTTGATGGGAATGTAAATTGGTGCAGCCACAATAAAAAACAGTATGGAGGATCTTCCAAAAACTAAAAATAGAACTATCATATGATCCAGCAATTCCATTTCTGGGAATTTATCCAAAGAAATTAAAACACTAATTAGAAAAGATATAAGCATTCCCATGTTCATTGTAGCATTG
Source organism: Bubalus kerabau (assembly GCF_029407905.1). Classification (NCBI taxonomy): domain Eukaryota; kingdom Metazoa; phylum Chordata; class Mammalia; order Artiodactyla; family Bovidae; genus Bubalus; species Bubalus kerabau. Next base: position 105,686,069 of record NC_073647.1, on the reverse strand, counting down.
TTTACAATAGCCAAGATATTTGAGAAACCTGATGTCTATCAATGGAAGACTAGATAAAGATGATAGATAATGTCTATCAATGGAAGATAATAGACAAATGGACTACTAGTCAGCTACAAAAAAAGAAGGAAATCGTGCAGCAGCATGGATGAAATTTGGGGTTCTATGCTAAGTGAAATGTCAGACACAGATAAATATCATATGATCTCATTTATACATGAAATTAAAAATAAAGCAAAAACAAACCAAGCTCATAGATACAGAACATGGACTGGTGGCTGCCAGAGGCAGAGGGTAGAGGTGGGCAAAATGAGTGAACGGGGGTCAAAAGGTACAAACTTTCAGTTATAATATAAATGAATCTTGGGGATATAATGTGCAGATGGTGACTATAGTTAGTTAAAAATACTGGATTGTATATTTGAAGGTTGCCAGGAGAGTAAACATAAAAGTCTTCATCATAAAAAAAAACACTTTTTGTAACTATATGTGGTGACTAGGCTTATTGTGGTGATAATTTTGTAATATATACAAATATCACATCATTATTATACACCTGAAACTAATATAGTGTTATATGTCAATTACACTTTAATTTTTTTCCCAAATGTTTATTTTCCACTGTGTTGGTTGATCAAAAAGTATCCTGTGTTTTTTTTTATTTTTATTACTTTCATTTCCCACTAAGGATTGTCATGTCTTTGAATGTAAATGATCTGTACTTTTTATTTTATATTGATTCATATGTTCTTTAAAAAATCTTTATATTGTCAGTTAACTCCTTAATACTCATATCTTGTTTGACATTTGAAGGTATTATATACCTCAGATAATCACTGTGGTGGTTTAGTTGCTAAGTCGTGTGTGACTCTTGAGACCCCATGGACTGTAACCTGCCAGTCTCCACTGACCATGGAATTCTCTAAGCAAGAACACTAGAGTGGGTTGCCATTTCCTTCTCCAGGGGATCTTCCTGACCCAGGAAGACAGATTCTTTACTGACTGAGCTACAGGGGAAGCATAATCACTATCAAATAAACTCTGAGACAGATACTGTTGCCCTGCCCATATCCTGTCCACACTCATGTCTTTACAATGAAGGTTGCCCTTATTGAACTTCTCAACTTTCTGTCTGAGGGAACTTTTGATTTTGTTTCTTGCTATAGGATAGGAGTACAAGTATTTTTTTTCCCCTACTCTGTGTGGCTTGTGGTATCTTGGTTCACCAACCAGGGATTGAACCGGAGCCCTTGGCAATGAAAGCATAGAGACCTAACCACTGGACTACCAGGGAATTCCTAGTACACTTATTTTCAGTCAGAGCAAGCCAAAAGTGTTAGATATTTCCCTTAGAAAAACTAATAAGTGATGGGAATGAGTGGCTAAATACAGTAGTTTCCTATACCTTAATTGATATAACTCTAAGATGCATTTACTATTTCTCAGAGTTGTCCAACTGGGTGAATTCCAATTGTGCACCTATGTTGGCTTCTTTCTGTTCTTTGTTATTCTTTCCCACTATCACATTTACTTCTTTTTAAAATGTTTAGTTTTTAAATTGAAGTAGAGATGATTTGCAATGTTTCAGGTTTATAGCAAAGGGATTCAGTTATACATACACATCTATTGTTTTTCAAATTCTTTTGCTTTATAGGTTATTATAAGATATTGAATATAGTTCCCTGTGCTATACCATAGGTCCTTGTCATTTCTATACTTTATATATAGTAGTTTGTATTTGTTAATCCCAAATTTAACCCTCCCCACTTTTCTCTTTGAGAAATTAGCTTGTTTTCAAAGTCTGTGAGCCTATTTCTGTTTTGTAAATAAGCTCGTTTGTATTTTTAGATTCCACATATACATAATACTTTATGGTATTTATCTTTCTCTGTCTGATTTATTTCACTTAGTGTGATAATCTCTAGGTACATCCACGTTGCTGCAAATGACTTAATTTCATTCTTTTTTAGGGCTGAAAATGTTTCATTGTATATAGCTACCAAATCTTTTATCCATTCATCTGTCAATGGACACTTACGTCACTTCCATGTCTTGGCTATTGTAAATAGTGCTGCTATGAACACTGGGGTGCATGTATCTTTTCTAATTAGAAATTTCTTTGGATATATGCCCAGGAGTGAGCTTGTTGGATTATATGGTAACTATTTTTAGTTTTTTAAGGAACCTCCATACTGTTCTCTGTAGGGGCCATACCAATTTATATCCCTACCAACAGTGTAAGAGGGTTCCCTTTTCTCCACACCCACACCAGCATTTATTATTTTTAGACTTTTTGGTAACTCATGTGAGGTATCAGTTACATATCTCATTATGGTTTTGATTTGCATTTCTCTAATAATTAGTAATGTTGAGTATCTTTTCATCTGCCCATTGGCCATTTGTATGTCTTCTTTGGAAAAATGTCCATCTGGGACTTCTGCCCAGTTTTTTGATTGTTTTTTTTTTTTAATTCAGCTGTAAGTGCTATTTGTATATTTTGGAAATTAATCCCTTGTTGATCACATAATTTGCAACTATTTTCTCCAATTCTGTGTGTTTTTTGTTTGTTTATGGTTGCCTTTACTGTGCAAAAAATTTTAAGTTTAATTAGGTACTGGTTGTTTATTTTTGTTTTTGTTTAATTACTCTAGGAGACTGATCCAAAAAAATACTGCTGCAATTTATGTTGAAAATTGCTCTGCCTATGCTTTCCTCTAGGAGTATCTGGTCTTAGATTTGGATCAGTATCCATTTCAAGTTTATTTCTGTATATGATGTTAGGGCTAGGGCTATGGGCTAAATCACTTCAGTCGTGTCCAACTGTTTGCGACTCCATGGACTGTAGCCTGCCAAGTTCCTCTGTCCATGGTATTCTCCAGGAAAGAACACTGGAGTTAGCTGCCATTCCCTCTTCCAGAGAACCTTCCCAACCCAAGGATCAAACCTGTGTCTTCTATGTCTCCTGCATTGTAGGTAGATTCTTTACCACTTGAGTCACAGGGAAGACACATGGAGTTAGGGAATGTTCAAATTTCATTCTTATACATGTAACTGTCCAATTTTTATAACTCAATTTTTAAAAAGTAAAACAAAAGATCTACTTTGTTCTGTGACAGCTATCTGTAAAAAAAATCAGAAGTGATAATACTTAAAGAAAAAAGACAGGAATTGATAGCTGAAGTGTGGCAGCAAAAAGATCACATGGACTTTTCATGGCGGTAGCCTAAGAACAAGGAGACTGGCTTGCAATGAAACAGTAGTGGAGGAGGAATGGGAAATCTAGAAATGCTTAAAACTTTTAATAACTTGAACTGGACAATGATTGCACAGATTGGTAGATAATTGAGTTGTATACATCTGAGTAGTGCATATTCAGTCAGTTCAGTCACGTATGACTCTGCAACCCCATGGGCTGCAGCACGCCAGGCCTCCCTGTCCATCATCAACTCCCTGAGCTTGCTCAAACTATATCCATCGAGTTAGTGATACCATCCAATCATCTCATCCTCTGTCGTCCCCTTCTCCTCCTGCCTTCAATCTTTCCCAGCATCAGGGTCTTTTCCAATGAGTTGGCTCTTTGCATCAGGTGGCCAAAGTATTGGACCTTCAGTTTCAGCATCAGTCCTTCCATTGAATGTTCAGGACTGATTTCCTTTAGGATTGACTGGTTTGATCTCCTTGCAGTTCAAGGGACTCTCAAGAGTCTTCCCCAACACCACAGTTCAAAAGCATCAATTATTCGGCACTCAGCAACAGCAGCAGCAGCAGCCTTCTTTATGATCCAACTCTCACATCCATACATGACTAATGGAAAAACCATAGCTTTGACTAGATGGACATATGCCGGCAAAGTAATGCCTCTGCTTTTTAATATGCTGTCTAGATTGGTCATAGCTTTTCTTCCAAGGAGCAAGTGTCTTTTAATTTCATGGCTTCATTTACCATCTGCAGTGATTTTTGAGCCCAAGAAAATAAAGCCTGTCACTGTTTCCATTGTTTCCCCATCTATTTACCATGAAGTTATGGGACCAGATGCCATGATCATTGTTTTTTGAATGTTGAGTTTTAAGCCAGCTTTTTCACTCTCCTCTATCACTTTCATCAAGAGTTTCTTTAGTTTTTCTTCCCTTTCTGTCATAAGGGTGGTGTCATCTGCCTATCTGAGGTTATTGATAGTTCTCCCAGCAATCTTGATTCCAGCTTGTGCTTCATCCAGCCCGGCATGTCTCATGATGTACTCTGCATATAAGTTAGATAAGCAGGATGATAATATACAGCCTTGACATACTCCTTTCCCAATCTGAAACCAGTCTGTTCTTCCATGTCCAGTTCTAACTGCTGCTTCTTGACCTGCATACAGATTTCTCAGGAGGCAGGTAAGGTGGTCTGGTATTCCCATCTCTTGAAGAATTTTCCACAGTTTGTTGTGATCCACAAAGTCAAAGGCTTTGGTGTAGTCAATAAAGCAGAAGTAGATAAAGCAGAATGTAATGCACTTATTGCCAGTGCCTATTATTGCACATAAAATACTTCTATTGATTTGGGAAAATGGCATTGAAACATGTATAATATCATATATGAAATGAGTCGCCAGTTCAGGTTCAATGCACGATACTGGATGCTTGGGGCTGGTACACTGGGATGACCCAGAGGGATGGTACGGGGAGGGAGGAGGGTTCAGGATGGGGAACATGTGTATACCTGTGGCGGATTCATGTTGACATATGGCAAAACCAATACAATATTGTAAAGTTAAAAAATTTAAAAAAAATTAAAAAAATTTAAAAATGACAATAAGAAAAAATTACATATATCTCTACTATGGACAATATGAAGTAAAAACCTAAATTTACACTCAAAGCTGAGACAACCAAAAGATGTGTCAAACTATATGAAACATCAGTTTTTAAGACACTGGAGATCCTCTGGTCCAGCAATGAGAACAAGTGTGGTGAACTCAAAGGTTGCCTCAGTTTATTACTTTGAGAGGTTTTCTGGGCTATGGTGCAAGGAGAGAGAATTGAGGATAGAGTGATGGACTCCTTGCATTGAGAACATGAAGTTGAGTGTCCAGAGAGGCCTAGGTGGCTAGAATTTTCAGCAGAGAGTACTATAGAAGAGAAACTGCACAGAAGTCAAACTACAGATATCTACTGAGATTCCTCTTAGCATTCAGTTGAGGACTGATCAGAACATGCATGTGAGGAAAGTATCCAAGGCCAGATAGAGAGTCACCCAAAAGGATTAGAACTAACAGTATCTGGCAGAAGGATGCAGGGCCAGAAATAATATCTATTCCCACCAACCACACTAAAAAAAAGCCCTCAAAATTCATGGTACACAAGATAGAATATACAGAACAGTAGCTTCATTAGTGAGGAATCACTGGGCCTAGAGTGAGCACTATGTCAGTCCTGTGGTATAATTACAAATCAAAGCATGATCCAAGAATATCAAACCATTTTCAGGTACCTTAATTATGTCCCAGAAATTTGTCAAGAATATTTATAGGAATACAAACATATTTAGCACTGAAAAAGTTAAAATTGACACTATCAAGATAGTATTTGGGGCTTCCCTGATAGCTCAGATGGTAAAGAATCTGCCTGCAATGCAAGAGACCTGGGTTCGATCCCTGGGTTGGGAAGATCCCCTAGAGGAGGGCATGGCAACCCACTCCAATATTCTTGCCTGGAGAATTTCACGGACAGAGGAACCTGGTGGGCTATTCATGGGGTCACAAAGATTCAGACATGACTGAGCAACTAACACTTTAATTTTTCATTTTCAGGTAGTATTTACTTTCAAATGACAGAGAATGCAAAAAGCATAAAAATATAAACAAAAATTATTGAGGGAAAAAATCAAACTAGAAGTTGGAACTGATCAAAAGCTGAGATGTTAGATTTAGCAGACACAGTCATTTAAATAGACACTATAATCATATTCTATATGTTCATAAAGTTAAGTAGAGACACGGAATATATGAAGAAGACTCAAATATACATTGTTAAGATGAAAGCTAAAATTTTTAGGATGCAAATAATGATGGATAGAATTAATGGATGATTACACACTGCATAAGAAATGATTAATGTACTTGATGGCATAACCTATCCAAAATGAAACAGGGAGAATTATAAATGAATTATAAAAAAATGAACAGAGTATCAGTGAGCCATGGGACCAGTAACTAACGAATGGATAATTGGATTCTCTGAAAGAGAGGAGAGGGGAAGGAGACAGAAAAAAAAAAACTGAAGAAAAAAAGGCTGAAAATTTATAAATTTGATAGAACTATAAACCTACAAAACCAAGAAGATAAATGAATTCCAAGCACAAGAAAAAAGAAGAAAACTACACCTATGCACATTATGATCAAAGTGCTTAAAACCATTGAAAAACAGAAAATCTTAAAAGCACCCAGAGTAAAAGGCTTGTTATGTACAGAGGGATAAAGAAAATGATGAAATCAGTTTTCTCCTGGGAATGATGCAAGTAAGAAGACAGTGGAGAAACATCTTTAACATTGTGAAAGAAAGTAAAATGGTAAAGCAAAATTCTGTATCTGATAAGAATGTCTTTCAAAAGTAAAGACATTTTTCAGACACACAAAAGCTGAAATAATTTATTACTGGCAACATGTACTACGATAACTAGTAAAGGTGCTTAATGGAGAAGGAAAATGGTACCAGATGGAAATATTTATCTACAGAAAACAATGAAGAAGGCCAGAAATAGTGTGATATTGTTATTTATAATAAGAAATATATACTTGGTCTTTGGCCACATAGCCCCTAAAATTCTTGTAATTTCCTGTATAAGAGCCATAAGGGCATTTTTTGCTGTAACATTTAGTCTTTTTCCTCAGTTCCTGAAATAGTTTAAGGCATAAAGGTGAAATAGATATCTTGTTATTCATAACAAATCCCTGTCAATCACATTTAAGATTATGTTAAGGAGGTGACTTTTGGAAAGCTCCTAAGGATAGGAGCTAGTAGCCAGGAGAAACAACTTTGATTTGAAATTTTCAGCCTTAACCACCCCCACCCCACACACATAGCCCCCAGTGAAAGAAGAGGGGCTGAAGATTGAGTTCAGTCACCAAAGGCCAAAGATTTATTTCACCATGCCTATGTAATAAAGCCTCCACAAAAACCCAAATGAACAGAATCAGAGAGTTCTCAGGTTGCTGAATATCCCAAGATGCAGGAAAAGTGGTATGTCCAGAGAGAGCATGGAAAATCTGTGCCCCTTCCCACATCTTTGCCTTATGCATCTCTTTCATTGGACTGTGCCTGAGTTATATCCTTTTATAATAAACCAGTAATCTAGTAAATAAATTTTCTCCTGTAGTCTTTGAGCTGCTCTAGAAAATTAATTGAATCTTAGAAGGGGGTCATGGAAACCTCCAATTTACAGTCAGCAGGTGAGAAGTAAAGGTAACAACTTGGACTTGCGACTGACATCTGAAGTGAGAGGGACGGTCTTGTGGGACTGAGTCCTTAACCTCAGGCATATGATGCTATCTCCAGGTAGACAATATGAGAGTTGTAGAACACCCAGCTGGTATAGAATTGTTTGCTGGGAGATACCGCCCAACACATCTCATGTCAGAAGTGAAGAAGTGTTAGAAAACTGAGAATGGAAGAGACACACAGTAATGTGTTTTTCCTCTGGAAATCGTATGAAAAAGGATAATATATTAAATATGCTAAAATAAATCTATTACATAATTATATAATATAATATGATATATATAATTACATATAAGGCACAAAAAGAATTATATATGATTTTTATATTGCTGTTGCTGTTGTTCAGTCACTAAGTCATGTCTGAGTCATTGTGACCCCATGGACTTTAGCACACCAACCTACATAATAATAAATTATATAAAAATAATATATAATATCTATGATAATATGTAACATATTAGACTATACGTAATAGCTATGTTAATATGTTGTTGATGTTCAGTTGTTCAATCATGTCCGACTCTGCGACCCCATGAGCTGCAGGGCACCAGGCTTCCCTGTCCTTCACCATCTCCCAGAGCTTGCTCAAACTCATATCCATTGAGTCAGTGATGCCATCCAACCATTATGTCCTCTGTCTTCCCCTTCTCCTCCTGCCTTCCCCTTCTCCTCCTGCCTTCAATCTTTCCCAGCATCAGGGTCTTTTTCAATGAGTCGGCTCTTTGCATCAGGTGGCCAAAGCATTGGAGCTTCAGCTTCAACATCAGTCCTTCTTTTTTTTATATATATATTTTATTTTATTTTTTGACTTTACAATATTGTATTGATTTTGCCATATATTAACATGAATCCACCACAGGTATACACGTGTTCCCCATCCTGAATCCTCCTCCCTCCTCCCTCCCCATACCATCCCTCTGGGTCTAATAATGAATGATTTCCTTCAGGATTGACTGGGTTGTTCTCCTTGCAGGCCAAGGGACTCTCAAGAGTCTTCTCTAACACCACAGTTCAAAAGGATCAGTTCTTCGACACTCAGCTTTCTTTATGGTCCAACACTCACATCCATACATGATTACTGGAAAAACAATAGCTTTGACAAGACGGACCTTTGTTGGCAAAGTAATGTCTTTGCTTTTTATTATGCTGTCTAGGTTTGTCATAGCTTTTCTTCAAAGTGTCTTTTAATTTCATGGCTTCGGTCACCATCTGCAGTGATTTTTGAACCCAAGAAAATAAACTTTGTCACAGTTTCCATTGTTTCCCCATCTATTTGCCATGAAGTGATGGGATCAGATGCCATGATCTTCATTGTTTTCTTTAATTTATTTATTTTTTAATTGAAGGATAATTGCTTTACAGAATTTTGCTGTTTTCTGTCAAACCTCATCATGAAAAAGAAATATAGACCAATCGAACAAGATATAAAGCCCAGAAATAAACCCATACACCTATGGGTACCTTATTTTTGACAAAGGAAGTAAGAATATATACAATGGGGCAAAGACAGCCTCTTCAATAAGTGGTGCTGGGAAAACTAGACAGCTACATGTAAAAGAATGAAAATAGAACACTTCCTAACACCATACACAAAGATAAACTCAAAATGGATTAAAGACCTAAATATAAGACCAGAAACTATAAAGCTCTTAGAGGAAAACATAGGCAGAACACTCGATGACATAAACCTTCATTTTTTGAATGTTGAGTTTTAAGCCAGCTTTTTCACTCTCCTTTTTCACCTTTATCAAGAGGCTCTTGAGTTCCTCTTCACTTTCTGCCATAAGGGTTGTGTTATCTGCATATCTGAGGTTATTGATATTTCTCCCGGCAATCTTGATTCCAGCTTGTGCTTCATCCAGCCTGGCATTTCGCATGATGTGGTCTGCATATAAGTTAAATAAGCAGGGTGAGGGTGACAACATACAGTCTTGACATACTCCTTTCCCAATTTTGAACGAGTTCGTTGTTCCATGTCCAGTTCTTCTTGACCTGCATACAGGTTTCTCAGGAGTCAGGTAAGGTGGTCTGGTATTCCCATCTCCAAGAATTTTCCACAGTTTGCTGTGATCCACATAGTCAAAGGCTTTAGCGTAGTCAGTGAAGCAGAAGTAGATGTTTTTCTAGAATTCTCTTGCTTTTCTGTGATCCAACAGATGTTGGCAATTTGCTAATATGTAATATACCATATAATATATATTATAATAAAGCATAATGAGATATATGTGAATACATAATATATATGTTTTGTATATTATATATGTACATACATATACATTATATTTCATACCTATACATGTATATGGATATAATAAATATATATTAATATTACTATCAATATATAGTAAGTTGTTATAAAATATATATAATAATAAGGCACAATAAGAGATATGTATGAATACAAAATAGATTATGTGATATTTGTTATATTTATCATGCATGATATATATAATGAATATATATTTTATTTATATAATATATTAATATACATAATGAACATATATCTGTATATAATATATATAATGCCCATAATATATTATATATATAATATATAAAGATATAAAGAGCTTGTATATGGTATATATTACGGATATTGTATATTACAAATAATATATATTACAATATGCATAGTATACAATATATATAATGCATATGAGATATGAAATATATTGGTCATGGTGCCTGAGTGATTCTCTGCACCAAAATTCCACAGCTTTGAAGACAAGTGCTAACACTCCAAAATATGGACTAATTTTCCATTCTACCTTCATTGGCTGAGCAGCTGCCAAGAACAAAGGCTGCATCTTCCAATACCTGGCGAACAAATCCAGTATTGCCTCATGAACTGATTGGTTCTGAGTTACCCACCTGTATATTTGGAGAGAAACTTCAAGGACAAGATGTGGAGCAGCTGTCCTTCTATGAGACTGGGGAGATTCCACGAAAAAAATCTGGATGTCATGAAAGAGGCAATAGTTCAGGCAGAGGAAGTGGCTGTTGAGATTACTAGGAAGCTGGAGAAACAGGAGAAGAAACGCTTGAAGAAGGAAAAGAAAAGGCTGGCTGCAGTTGTCCTGGCCTGAAGGAGTGGAAGGAGACAAGTGAAAGACCCAAAAAGAAGAAAAAGCAAAAGCCCTAGGAGGCTCCTCACGAGAATGGAAAGGAAGACCCATCTGTCTCCTATACAAAAAGATCTTCATGACTCAGATAACCACAGTGGTGTGATCACTCACCTAGAGCCAGACATCTTGGAATGTGAAGTTAAGTGGGCCTTAGGAAGCATCACTATGAACAAAGCTAGTGGAGGTGATAGAATTCCCATTGAGCTGTTTCAAATCCTGAAAGATGATGCTGTGAAAGTGCTGCACTCAATATGCCAGCAAATTTGGAAAACTCAGCAGTGGCCACAGGACTGGAAAAGGTCAGTTTTCATTCCAATCCCAAAGAAAGGCAATGCCAAAGAATGCTCAAAGTACCACACAACTGCACTCATCTCACATGCTAGCAAAGTAATGCTCAAAATTCTCCAAGCTAGGCTTCAATAGTATGTGAACCGAGAACTTCCAGATATTCAAGCTGGTTTTAGAAAAGGCAGAGGAACCAGAGATCAAATTGCCAACATCTGCTGGATCATGGAAAAAGTAAGAGAGTTCCAGAAAAACATCTATTTCTGCTTTATTGACTATGCCAAAGCCTTTGACTGTGTGGATCATAATAAACTGTGGAAAATTCTGAAAGAGATGGGAGTACCAGACCACCTGACCTGCCTCTTGAGAAACCTGTATGCAGGTCAGGAAGCAACAGTTAGAACTGGACATGGAACAACAGACTGGTTCCAAATAGGAAAAGGAGTACGTCAAGGCTGTATATTGTCACCCTGCTTATTTAACTTATATGCAGAGTACATCATGAGAAATGCTGAGCTGGAAGAAGCACAAGCTGGAATCAAGATTGCCGGGAGAAATATCAATAACCTCAGATATGCAGATGACACCACCCTTATGGCAGAAAGTGAAGAGGAACTAAAAAGCCTCTTGATGAGGGTGAAAGAGCAGAGTGAAAAAGTTGGCTTAAAGCTCAACATTCAGAAAACTAAGATCATGGCATCTAGTCCTATCACTTCATGGCAAATAGATGGGGAAACATTGGGAACAGTGGCTGACTTTATTTTTGGGGGCTCCAAAATCACTGCAGATGGTGATTGCAGCCATGAAATTAAAAGATGTTTACTCCTTGGAAGGAAAGTTATGACCAACCTAGACAACATATTAAAAAGCAGAGACATTATTTTGTCAACAAAGGTCCGTCTAGTCAAGGCTACGGTTTTTCCAGTAGTCATGTATGGATGTGAGAGTTGGACTATAAGGAAGGCTGAATGCAGAAGAATTGATGCTTTTGAAGTGTGGTGTTGGAGAAGACTCTTTAGAGTCCCTTGGATTGCAGGAAGATCCAACCAGTCCATCCTAAGGGAGATCAGTCCTGGGTGTTCATTGGAAGGACTGATCTGAAGCTGAAACTCCAATACTTTGGCCACCTGATGCAAAGTGCTGACTCATTTGAAAAGATCCTGATGCTGGGAAAGATTGAGGGCCAGAGAAGGGGACGACAGAAGATGAGATGGTTGGATGGCATCACCGACTCGATGGACTTGGGTTTGGGTGGACTCTGGGTGTTGGTGATGGACAGGGAGGCCTGGCATGCTGAGGTTCATGGGGTTGCAAAGAGTCAGACACAACTGAGCGACTGATCTGAACTGAACTACCCCAGTTTTACAGATGAGGAAACTGAGTCTCAAAGAGTTTAAAGTACTTGCATAGGTCGATTAACATAGTAGTAGTAAATAGTAAAGATTGGATCAACTATTATGTCTCTTACTCTGTACTCAAAATTTTCAGAATCATAATAATGATTCAAAGAACACAAAACATTAACATTAGTATAGTTTAATTTATTAGGCAGGATGATATGGACATGGGACTAAACTGTACAATTCTATATACCTTTTTAAATGTCTCTAACATGTTATGATATTTTAAACTTAGTAATCCTAAGAACTTTAGATAATTGAGTTCTATCTTTCTCTAAACTTATGAAGTCATGTTATCATGCCACTAAAATGTATTAACTTCACTTTAAAATTTTATCATGTATTATATTATTCAGATACCAAAATGCTCTTATATAATGTATCATGGGCTACCATGTATGCTTTATTTGCAATCATGTTTACAAATTTGTCTGAAATAATTTAGCAATACCTAAGTAAGTGTTAGTTGCTCAGTTGTGCCCGACTCTTCGCAACCCCATGGACTGCAGTGCACCAGGCTCCTTTGTCCATGAGATTTCCCAGGCAAGGATACTGGAGTGGGTTGCCATTTCCTTCTCCAGGGGATCTTCCCAACCCCAGAATTGAACCCCTGTCTCCTGCACTGCAGGCGGATTCTTTACTGACTGAGTTATAAGGGAAACCCATACCTAAGGTCCATATAAATGACAAGAAGTACAATATGAAAATCACATGTTAGAATCCAAGAAACTCGAAATCTAATAGACTATATTAGGCATAGACTGTAGAAAAACTAGTAAACAAAGAGGGGGTGCAGTGTAAATAAGAAGATGTGAACATTTAATTCCTTTGGTAGAAGTGATAAGTAGGTTAGGTTCATTGACATAACCCATAAGAATCATAATCTGTAAGGTTTGATCTTATTTATTTATGCACCAAGGAATCTTTCTCATTCATTAGGACTTTTTTCCATTGTAGATAGGAAGAGAACATACTTATGCAAAGGTGTAAATTATTGATGCACTTGAAAAATTAAATTCTCATTAAAAATCAACTGTCACATTATGGGACAAGATAGAGTAGACACACTTCTCCCTATTCTTCCCACTAAGAACAACTAAAAACCCTACACATGATAGGTGAAGAGAAGAAATCAGACCAGCTAGGAACCTCAGGTGGAGAAGGCAATGGCACCCCACTCCAGTACTCTTGCCTGGAAAATCCCATGGACGGAGGAGCCTGGTGGGCTGCAGACCATGGGGTCACGAAGAGTCGGACACAACTGAGCGACTTCACTTTCACTTTTCACTTTCATGCATTGGAGAAGGGAATGGCAACCCACTCCAGTGTTCTTGTCTGGAGAATCCCAGGGACGGGGGAGCCTGGTGGGCCGCTGTCTATGGGGTCGCACAGAGTCGGACATGACTGAAGCGATTTAGCAGCAGCAGCAGCAGCAGGAACCTCAGGACATGAAGTACAACACAGCAGTGAGTTCCTGGATTTTTTTTTCCCTTGTATATCCAAGACCATGTGCAACAGAATCTAGCAACCCAGAAATGCCAATGGGTACATTTTAAAGAAAAGCCTCTTTCTGTAGCAAAAGAACCAGGATAAGATCACACACCTCAGTGTAATACGATAGGAAACTTTAGGCAATTATTGCCTTGCTCCAGCCAATCTTCACGGAAAAGAATGCAGCCTTACTTTACCCCTTGGTCCAGAATAACGGCTGAGTGGAGAGCATAGACTTCTATTTTCACCTGGCTGTAACAAGGCACATTTTTTCCTGAATCAGAGTGGTTTTAGATGAAGCCAAGTGGGGAGCTGGAATTTATCCTCCCTGGTGGTTCAGACAGTGAAGAATCTGCCTGCAATGCAAGAGACACAGGTTTGATCCCTCAGTTGGGAAGATCCCCTGGAGAAGGGAATGGCTACCTACTCCAGTATTCTTTCTTGGAGAATCCCATGGACAGAGGAGCCTGGTGGGCTACAGTCCATGGGGTTGCAAAGAGTCAGACATGACTGAGCAACCAGCACTTTAACTTTTCCCTTTTCAGTGATAAGGAAGCATTCCCCTGTGGTTTCAGTAGAGGCCACATAGGGAACAGTAACAAGGTGCCCTTTACAGCATCCAGATAGGGTTGTCTCCGTGTTGGCCTAGTGGGGAGCCTGAACTCCTGCTCACCTTCCAACAGTAATGAGGAGCCACTCCTTTTCTGAGTATCAAGGGAAGCTGAGTGAGGAACCTAGACTTCCACAAACACCTGGAAATGATAAGGCAGTACTTCCCCTTCTCCCAGGGCAGGTCTGGTGGCTCAGATATTAAAGAATCTGCCTGCAATGGCAGCATATCCCCTTATCCCACTAGTATGGTGTCAGAGGAGATCTGTTGAAATGAAGGATTCAAATAAGATCCAGAGCCTCATAACATGATATAAAAATGTCCAAGATACAACACAAATCACTCATCACATCAAGAACCAGGAAAATCTCAACTTGAATGAGAAAAGACAATCAACACATGCCAACACCGAGTTGACATATATATTAGCATTATCTGACAAATATTTTAAAGCAGCCATCATATAAATGTTTCAATGTGGATTACAAACACACTTGAAACAAAAAAAGTAGAAAACCTCAGCAAATAAAGTATCAGCAAAGAAATAAAAGACATAAATAGAATAGAAATAGAATAGAATAGCTCAAATAGAAATTTTAAAACTGAAAATACAAAAACCAGAATAAAATCACTGGATGGTCTCAAAACCAGAATAGAGAAGACAAGAAACTGAATAAGTGAAATTGAATATAGAACAATAAAAACTGAATAATATTTACAGACTGGAAAAAAGAGAACAGACCTTCGGGTATTAGTTGTTCAGTCGCTCAGTCATGTCCAACTCTTCACAACCCCATGGACTGCAGCACACCAGGTTTCCCTGTCCATCACCAACTCCTGGAGCTTGCACAAACTCATGTCCATTGAGTCAGTGATGCCATTCAACCATCTCGTCCTCTGTTGTCCCCTTCTCCTCCTGCCTTCAATCTTTCCCAGCACCAGGGTCTATTATAAAATATAATGTTCCTGTCATCAGAGACTCACAAGAAGAGAGAAAGAGAATGCAACTGTGAGTGTATTTGAAGAAATAATGGAATAAAAATTTCCAAATTTGGAGGAAAAAATTCTTGAAAGCAGCAAGAAAGAAGTGATGCATGATATATAAGGAAGAAAAAATTTAATTTTTAATATTTATTTATTTTTAATTGATGATTGGTTTATAATATTGGTTTGATTTCTGTCACACATCAACATGAATTAACCATAGGTATACATATGTTCCCTCCCTCTTGAATCTCCCTCCCAACTCTTGCCCATTCCCACCCCTCTAGGTTATTACAGAGCCCCAGTTTGAGTTTCCTGAGTTGCACAGCAAATTCCCATTGGCTATCTATTTACATGTTAGTGTATATGTTTCCATGCTACTCCTCTCCATTTATCTCACCCTCTCCCTCTTTTCCCCCACTTTTGTCCAGAAGTCTGTTCTCTATGTCTGTATCTCCATTGCTGCTCTGCAAATAGATTTGTCAGTACCATCCTTCTAGATTCCATATATATGCTTTAGTATAGAATATTTGTTTTTCTCTTACTTACTTCACTCTGTATAATAGGCTCTAGGTTCATCTACCTCATTAGAACTGACTCAAATGCATTCCTTTTTATGGCTGAATAGTATTCCATTGTATATATGTACCACAGTTTTTTTATCCAGTCATCTGTTGATGGACATCTAGGTTGCTTCCATGTCTTGGCTATTGTAAATAGTGCTGCAATAAACATTGGAGTACATGTGTCTTTTTCAGTTTTTGTTTCTTCAGGGTATATGCCTATAAGTGGTATTGCTGGGTCATATGGTGGTTTTATTCCTAGTTTGTTTTTTTTTTGTTTTTTTTTTTTTAAGGAATCTCCATACTGTCTTCCATAGTGGCTGTATCAATTTATATTCCCACAAGCAGCATAGGAAGGTTCCCTTTTCTCCATACCCTCTCCAGTACTTGTTGCTTGTGGATTTTTTAATTACGGCCATTCTGTCTGGGGTGAAGTGACATCTCATTGTAGTTTTGATCTGCATATCTCTAATAATGAATGATACTGAGCATCTATTCATATGTTTATTAGCCGTCTGTATGTCTTCTTTGGAGAAATGTCTATTTAGATCTTCTGCCCACTTTTTGTTTGGGTTGTTTGATTTTCTGGATTGAGTTGTATGGGCTGCTTGTATATTTTGGGAATTAATTCTTTGTCAGTTGTTTCATTTGCTATTATAGGAAGAAACAATTTAGATTAGCAATAGATTTCTCATCAGAAATGTGGAGGTTAAAAGGAAGTAGCAAAACATTTTTCAAGTGCTGCAAGAAAAGAACTGTTAATATAGAAATCTATATCCAGAGAAAATATCTGTCAGAAAAGAGGAGGAGATCAAGACATTCTCAGATGAAGTAAAACTAAGAATATTTGTCCCCAGCAGACCTACCCTAAAAGAATGGCTAGAAAAAAAAATCTAAATAGAAAGGAAATGATGAAAGAAGGAGTCTTTGGAACATCAATAAAGAAGAAAGAACAACACAAAAAGAAAAATTAGGGATAAATATAATAGACTTTCTGTCTCTTTAGTTTTCTAAGCCATGTTTAGGAACTGAAGGAAAAAAAGTATTGTCTTAAGTGGTTCTCAAAGTATGTAGAGAAATAATTAAGATGATGATAATATTATAATAGGGAAGAACAAAGGGAATTAATAGCTGGAAAGTTTTCTAATCTTGAACTAAAAAATGAAGACATGGTTGGACTGCGATAAATTATGTACATATAGAGAATAATATGTATAATGAAATAATATGTATAGTATATAATACTTAATACAATGTGAAAATCTGTACAAAGTGATACATTCAGAAACACTATAGATAAGTAAAAATGGAATTCTAAAAATAGTGAGTAGCAAGACCATGGTCTCATTTTTCTCATGTTCCTCTCTTCTAACTATAAGCTCTGGAAATAATGCATGAAGGAACCAAATGAGAACTCTGAAAGGTAGAAAGGGGAAGACAGTCTAGTTAGGGCCCCGGGGCTGTAGGAACAACATGGTGGCAGAGTATCTTATGACAACCCCCCACCACAACACACACACACACACACACACACACACACACACAAAACCCAGGCCTGGCATTTCCTAAACTCCAATCTGTTAGCAGTAGAAAGCCCAGGTAGGCTTATTTCTTGCCTGAGCTGAAGAGAAATACCATCACCAACACTCAAAGGAGCCTGGTAGTAACGGCCAGGAGGATCTATCAGGACACCTGCTGATAATAAAGAGCCAGAGGAAATGCATTTCTTCCCTGCTGGGCTACCCTCTGCTATAAGAGATAAGAGGCAACAGGGTGGCAGGATCCAGAGTGCTTCTACCACAACAAGCAGCTCCACCAGGGAAGCTTCTTCATCCCCAGGGCCTCAGACATCCTTGACAAGAATTTTAAAGCAGTCATCATAAAAATGATTTCACAAGCAATTTTAAATTCACTTAAATGAAAAATTAGGAACTCTTGGAAAGAAATAATGTAATACTGAAATAAGAAAACTCAATAGTATAGTGGAGAAGAGAGTATAAAATCACTGAATTGAGGCTATATCAAGTGAATTTATTCAATCCAAAAGTAGAATAGACCAAATACAAACCAGAACCTCAAGATCCTGTGACAAAATAATGAGTGCTGCTATTTACAAGAAACTCAGTAAAGCTTCACTTTATCTATGTCATTCAAACTCAGTGATATAGGTAAAGTGAAACATACAAAAAATATATAATGCAAGTGTTAACAAAAAGAAAGTCTTTGAGAAAAAGCCAATAACAATAATAAACATTTTGCTTGATGAGTAAAAATTAAATGAAAAGACTCACAAATCACCATTATCATGAATAAAATTGGGGATATTGTTAAAGATTCTACATAATTAAAAACATAAAGAATATACAAATAATTTTCCATTTATAAATTTGACAACACAGAAGACAAAGGCATATTCATCAAAAATCATAACCTGCCAAAATCTAGCCAAGATAATATACATAATCTGATAATCTGATTAGTCCTATAACCATGGAAGATTTTCAATTTGCAATTTAAAAGCTCTAGAAAAAGAAATCTCCATGCCAAACCTACTGAATAAAGAATAATTAACACTATTTTACACAATATCTTTCAGAAAATAGAAGAGGGGAGAATACTACTTGTATTATTTTATGATTTAAGATGAAACTGGAGCTTATTATACAGAGTGAAGTAAGTCAGAAAGAAAAACACCAATATGGTATATTAATACATATATATGGAATTTAGAAAGATGGTAATGACAACCCTGTATGCGAGACAGCAAAAGAGACACAGATATAAAGAACAGACTTTTGGACTCTGTGGGAGAAGGTGAGGTACGATGATTTGAGAATAGCTTTGAAACATGTATATTACCATATGTGAAATAGATCACCAGTCCAAGTTCGAAGCATGAAACAGGGCACTCAAAGCCGGTGCACTGGGACAACCCTGAGGAATGGGATGGGGAGGGAGGTGGGAGGGGGGTTCAGGATGGGGGACACATGTACACACATGGCAGATTCATGTCAATGTGTGGCAAAAACTACTACAATATTGTAAAGTAATTAGCTTCCAATTAAAACAAATACATTAATTAAAAAAAGAAATATATATTACAGGGAAAAAAGAGAATTACTCTTAATTGCAAAACCAGACAAAAGCAGTACAAAAACAAGTATATGAACATAACTGCAATAGAACAATAAAATATTTTAAACAAAATCTGAAAATGCAAAAGAATTATAGATCGTGGTCAAATGGGATTTGTTCACCACTGCATTCCCAGTACATTATAAATGTTTAGCACTGATTCATGGGAATGAATGAATGGATTAATTAGTTAATTCTTACTGAACCATTCTTTTCACTTAGTTGTCCCAAACTCAGCTCAAATTCAGCATGATTAAAAATTTACTTATTAATTTATATGTTCCTCTTCCTACTCAGCATGTCAGGAATATACTCAATAATACTACAAATAATCAATATTTATTGAAAGAATAAATGTACCTGTTAAAGACAGGCCACCATCATCCAAACACCTAAGCCCAAACTGAAAGACTACAGTGGTCAATGGCATAAACTTTGGAGTCAAACAGAATTGAACTGAAATTCAGTTTTGCCATTTATCACACGTGTGAACATAAATAAACTGATTTCTCAGGTTAAGTACAAAAGTTAGAAAAGACTAATATCCCAGCTCAGTGAGGAGAGGCAGGATGAGTTCCTTCTTACTCCATTTATTCTATCCAGGCCTTCAACTGATTGGAAGAGGCCATCCAACATTAGAGAGGGCAATCTCCTTCACTTAGTCCACCAAATCAAATGTTAATCTCATTCAGAGATTAAAGAAAGATTAATATTCTCACATACACACCCAGAAATGATGTTTTGCCAAATGTCTGAGAACCCCTGGACACACAAAATTAACCACCAGAGGGAGTAACAACTGTGAAATGAAAAGGAAGAAAGATTCAGCAGACAGAGCCATTGAACCATGATGCAGAGGTGGAAAAATTTCTCTCAGAACAGTGAAGAGTTCTAGGGCAAATATTGTTTGTTAGAGGAGCCTGTGCTTGGTGGAAATGGTTATGTCTTTGTATAGCGACCTTACTCAGATAGTGGCTAGGAAACACCAGTAAAAATCTTGAAGTTGGCTACCTTCATCTTGTTCAGTTATTAAGTGGGGGGCATCAGAGAAGATTAGGACTTCATTTGGAAAGCAAATGCAGGCTCAAGGAGCTAACAGTTGTCAGTTAAACACATTCTTCTCAATTGGATGGCAAGTTTCATTTTGAAGGACAATACAAGAGGTGCAACACAGATATATGTGCCACAGCCTAAGTCACCATTATCTCTCATTTGGATAATTTCAGTGGCCTCTTAGCTATTTTCTTGTTATCAGTCTTGTCCCTCACCTCTCGCTCCAGTGTCAGTACTCCTCACAAAGTCCTGAGAAATCCTAGTAAAATGTAAGTTAAATCCCCTATTCACCTCAACAAACTCTTAATGCTTTCCATTTTCTTTGGAAAAAAAAGCTAATACAAAGACTAACAAAGGCTTACATAATCAATCACTGCATTTATTATTTATTTCATAGTACTCTGAGCACATAATCAACTTCTCAGAGAGACTTTCTTATGTGCCACATCAGATAGAGAGAGTACTTCTCCATTCTCAATGACCACATTATATTTATTTCAACCATTCAGGTATGATCTGAATGAAAGCCCTTACGATTATGAGGTGGAAGTGACAAATAGATTCAAGGGATTACATCTGATAGACAGAGTACCTGAAGAACTATGGACAGAGGTTCATGACATTGTACAGGAGGCAGTGATCAACACCATCCCCAAGAAAAAGAAGTGCAAAAAGGGAAAACACTTGTCTGAGGAGCCTTACAAATAGCTGAGAAAAAGAGAAGAGAAAGCCAAAGGAGAAAAGGAAAGATATACCCATTTGAATGCAGAGTTCCAAAGAACAGTAAGAAGAGATAAAAAAGCCTTCTTCAGTGATGAATACAAAGAAATAGAGGAAAACAATAGAATGGGAAAGACTAAAGATCTCTTCAAGAAAATTAGAGATATCAAGGGAAAATTTCATGCAAAGATTGGCACAATAAAGGACAGAAATGGTATGGATCTAACAGAGGCAGAAGATATTAAGAAGAGGTGGCAAGAATACACAGAAGAACTGTACAAAAAAGATCTTCATGACCCAGATAACCACAATGGTGTGATCACTCACCTAGAGCCAGACATCCTGGAATGTGAAGTCAAGTGGGCCTTAGGAAGCATAACTACCAACACAGCTAGTGGAGGTGATGGAATTCCAGTTGAGCTCTTTCAAATCCTCAAAGATGATGCTGTGAAAATGCTGCACTCAATATGCCAGCAAATTTGGAAAAGTCAGCAGTGGCCACAGGACTGGAATAATTCAGTTTTCATTCCAATCCCAAAGAAAGGCAATGCCAAAGAATGTTCAAACTACTGAAGAATTGAACTTATCTCATATGCTAGCAGAGTAATGCTCAAAATTCTCCAAGCGAGGCTTCAACAGTGAACTATGAACTTTTAGATGTTCAAGCTGGATTTAGAAAAGGCAGAGGAACCAGAGATCAAATTGCCAACATCCGTGGGATCATCAAAGAATCAAGAGAATCCCAGAAAAACATCTACTTCTGGTTTATTGACTATGCCAAGCCTTTGACTGTGTGGATCACAACAAACTGTGGAAAATTCTTTAAGAGATGGGAATACCAGACCACCTGACCTGCCTCCTGACAAATCTGTATGCAGGTCAAGAATCAACAGTTAGAACTGGGTATGGAACAACAGACTGGTTCCAATTTGGGAAAGGAGTACGTCAAAGTTGTATATTGTCACCCTGCTTATTTAACTTATATGCAGAACAATTCATGTGAAATGCAGGGCTGGATGAAGCACAAGCTAGAATCAAGATTGCTGGGCGAAACATCAATTACTTCAGATATGCAGATGACACTACCCTTATGGCAGAAAGGGAAGAAAAACTAAAGAGCCTCTTGATGAAAGTGAAAGAGGAGAGTGAAAAAGTTGGCTTAAAACTCAACATTCAAAAAGCTAAGATCATAGCATCCAGTCCCATCACTTCATGGCAAATAGATGGGGAAACAATGGAAACTTTGGGAGACTTTTTTTGGAGGGGGGGGCTCCAAAATCACTGCAGATGGTGACTGCAGCCATGAAATTAAAAGATGCTTACTCCTTGGAAGGAAAGTTATGACCAACCTAGACAGCATATTAAAAAGCAGAGACATTACTTTACCAACAAAGGACCATCTAGTCAAAGCTATGGTTTTTTCAGTATGTATGGATGTGAGAGTTGGACTATAAAGAAATCTGAGCACTGAAGAATTGGTGCTTTTAAACTGTGGTGTTGAAGAAGACTCTTGTTCTGCAAGGAGATCCTACCAGTCAAGCCTAAAAGGAAATCAGTCCTGAACATTCATTGGAAGGACTGATGCTGAAGCTGAAACTCTAATACTTTGGCCACCTGATGTGAAGAACTGACTCATTGAAAAGACTCTGATGCTGGGAAAGATTGAAGGCAGGAGGAGAAGGGCATGACAGAGGATGAGATGGTTGGATGGCATCACCGACTCGATGGGCATGAGTTAGAGTAAGCTCCGGGAGTTGGTGATAGACAGGGAAATGGTATGGACCTAGGACTGTATGCTGCAGTGCATTGGGTGGCAAAGAGTCAAACACAACTGAGCAACTGAACTGACTGAAATCTTATCAAAGTAACCTTGACTTTAGGACACAAATTATATCCATTTTCTTCTCTGCTGCATTGCTAGCTTTGAGAACAGTGTGTTATTTCTCTCAGTTTCTCACTAAATATGTGTTGAGGGACTTCTATAATTGCTATATTGTTTCATTCCCTGGTGAAAATGTAATCTACACCAGGGCCAGAATTTGATCTGTTTCAGCTTTGGATTTGCAAGTCATAGAATAGAGACTAGCAAATAATAGGTATAAAAAAATTATTTGTAGAATGAGTAAATAACAACTATTGGGTTGTGACAATGTACCAGGCCTACTGATAATAAAGCATAATAGTAATAAGCAAGGTAGATGTGGTAACTAAATTTAGATATAAAGAAATAAAAAATAAAAACGTATACTATAAAATATGACACATACAAACAAAGGAAAATATGTAGTGCTATCAGAATATGAAATCAAATTTTCCTTAGAAAGTAAGGAAAGCATTCTATAGAAAGCAACATATATGCTAATAAATTCAGCATAGGGAGGAGGTAGTAAGGGAAAGGAGGTTAGAACTATATTCTAGGCAGACAGAACAGTGTATGCAAAGCCCCGGTGAAAAGTGAAAGTCACTAAGTTGTGTCCGACTCTTTGTGACCCCATGGACTATACGGTCCATTGAATTCTCCAGCCCAGAATACTGGACTGGGTAGCCTTTCCCTTCTCCAGGGGATATTCCCAATCCAGGGATTGAACCCAGGTCTACCACATTGCAGGCGGATTCTTTACCAGCTGAACCACAAGGGAAGCCCAAGAATACTGGAAGGTGTAGCCTATTCCTTCTCCAGTGGATCTTCCTGACCCAGGAATCAAACTGGGGTCTACTCTATGCAGGCGGATTCTCTACCAACTGAGCTATCAGGGAAGCCCAAAGTCCCCATAGCAGGAAAGAAACTGACATGTTTGATAAGCTGAAAGAATTATTGACATTGAAGTAGTCAATGCCATCTAACCGAAGACACCAGGAATACCTAGGAGTTTAAATAAGTGGTATTTATCACTAATTGCACTAAAGAAGTGAATGACTTGTGGAACCATGAATGTGTGTCAGGAAGATCATGTTAGAAAAGATATATTATGGGATTTGAGTTTGGGTTGGGTGATTTGGTTGTTTATGTCCAACGGGAGAATAACAGGGTTTAACCATCAGTAGCAGGACCTGTTATCAGCAGCACTGAGGCCTCTGTCTAACCATCAGATGAGTGGCACACATCAGCACCTGCTTTTTTCCTTCACGTGACTAAAGAGCAGAGAGTTGTGGGGGAAAGTGGCACAAGAACCTGGAGAGGTAGACAGGGCCAGGCCAGGCAGGGCCTAGAAGACCATGTTGGCAAAGTTGGCCTTTATCTTAAAGCAAAGAGAAATGGAAGAGTGGTGTATTTCAATCTGTGTGTTCAGGACTGTGGAGGGTCTGAGATTTTATGCTACTTGCAAATTCATGAGCTAATTTGCTACAGATTGACAGATCCTGACAGAAGACTCCGGGTGAGACAAAGAGCTTTCCACTGGCAGCAAAGGCAGTGAGGTTTGCACCAGTGCTGCATATGCCCAAAGCCCCTGGGGGCAAGGAAGGTAGATGTGGATGCTTACACGTGCAGAGGGTTGTGATACACAAATGGACCCCTGAGCTTGGGAGATTTCCTGCTTTTGAGTAGAAGTACTCCTGCTCCCTGAGGGAGGTGTTATCTCATCCCTCATATCCTCAGGACAAATAAAACCCAGAGAAATCTCCCTGGTTAAGAGCAGTTAGGGCTTTATACTCTTGGCACACCTAGCAAAACCACAAAGGAACACTCAGGGCCCATAGGAGACTTCCATTCCCAACACTGTGTTGCTGAAAAGGCCAACATTTGGAGAACCTGCTCATTACATGGAGAAAACTAACACAAATCATGGATTTAGACCATGTCTGATCATTCCCATCAGGCTACAAACCTGCTAAAACTCCTCCTGTGTTGACCCCCCACACTCCCCTGCAGCTATCGCCCCACCTGGTCACTGGGTAATGTAACACACCCCAGGATAACTCCAGTGAGAGAGTATGTACAGAGACAGTAGCACCTTGCTGAGCGAAAAGGAGAAGCACCCAACACCATGAAGAAAGAAGGACAGGTGGAGACAAGGAAGATGGTGTCCTGGGCTGGGGACATGGAAGATGCCTGAACCCCTGGGCACTGGTGCCCCATGAGGCATGCAAGTGCACCCCAAGAGGTGTTTTTGAGGGCCTGGTGTAAAGTGGACAGGACCCAGAAGAGAGGCACCAAACCCTCCCAGTAACTTCCAGGCCTACCTCTTAGAAAAACCTCACCTTGCATTTTCCACGGGAGAGGGAGTTCTTTGAGATCCTTGGTTGCCATGGGAACTCAGTTACTTGATCCAGCTTCTGTGAACCACATGTGTCTCATCATGACCAATTTTCCCCAAATGGATTCACGATAGTTGGACGCCTTGTTCTGAGCTTGCTGATATTGTCTGCAGATGGGTGAACAGCTGACAGCTTTAGGGGGTGGAATGGGACACATTACTCCAACCAAAACTGTAGGAGGAAACTCTGGTTAAATCTGCAGTGGTCAATGGTTCTATCTGGTGTGATGCTTGCATGTGCTTATTATATCATGTATATATATCTTCTAATATTTTAATAAAGTCACAGTTAGAATTCTGATACCATACCTATTCACTGTTTATAACATAATACAAATTATAGTCTCATTAATACCCCATGGACAGAGGAGCTTGGCAGGCTACAGTCCATGGGGTCACAGGAGTTGGACGTGACTTGGCAACTAAACCAACCAACCAATAATGGAATAATTATATTCAACATGTAATGATTTGTGGCATGGTATTGGGTAATATGCTAAGCACTTTACACATAAAATCTCACTGAAGCTTCACAGAAAGGTAAGCGGTTTCGTGTTTTTATTTTTAAACCTCCATTTTGCCGATGAAGAGATTGATGCCCCAGAGAAGTTTTCTAATGACACACACGGTGGGTGTGGGTACAGGAAGGGCCAGGGTGGAGAGTGTCAGGTCCAGGGGTTGGAGAGACACAAGACACCTGTGAGGACCTTAACTGCATAACACAGCAAATGCAAAACTCAATGGCAAGTCAAAAGAAAGACTTGGGAGAATGTGGAGGAAAGCTTTGCACAGGTTTTTCAGTGAGAAGCCATGAATTTTCATTTTGCACCAAGCCCCTCAAATAGCTGGACCGGTGTGGTAGAGAAGGTCACAAATTCAGATTGCATAGCTCCAAAGCTCGTGTTATTACTTTTCTTTTTCTTTTTTTTTTTAAATTTTATTTTTAAACTTTACATAACTGTATTAGTTTTGCCAAATATCAAAATGAATCCGCCACAGGTATACATGTGTTCCCCATCCCGAACCCCCCTCCCTCCTCCCTCCCCATTCCATCCCTCTGGGTCGTCCCAGTGCACCAGCCCCAAGCATCCAGTATCGTGCATCGAACCTGGACTGGCAACTCGTTTCATACATGATATTTTACATGTTTCAATGCCATTCTCCCAAATCTTCCCACCCTCTCCCTCTCCCACAGAGTCCATAAGACTGTTCTATACATCAGTGTCGCTTTTGCTGTCTCGTACACAGGGTTATTGTTACTTTTCTTTTCCTCCTGTCTTAATGAGAAAATCAATGACTAGGTGATACATACACATGATATAAAATTCAAAAGTTACAAACATTCAGTCAAAACTATGTCTCTCGCCCCAGTTGTTGGAGCTTACAGCTCTCCTCCCTAAAGACAACACTTTCCCAGCAGGTTCTTACATATCCTTCCTTTGACGTTAGGAAGGATGTGCAAGCATATAGGCGTATTTTAACCACTCCTCTTTATATACAAATGGTTAAATAACAAATGGTTAAATTTCCCCATGTGCTGGCATGTGTAGACGAGTGTTCTGGGCCTACATTTTTCCATTTCCAACATATCATGGAGGTCTTTCTGCATGATCACAATGAAGCAAAAGTTAGAGAGTGCCTGTCATGCCATTGTGTTAAGTGCTTTAAACCTGTTGGTTTAACCCTCACTATGCCCAATGAAGTATTAAATATTATCCCCTTTAATTGATGAATAATTTAAAGTATATAGAATTTGAATAACTTGTCAAAGGCAATATGGCTAAAAGCGGGGAGAATCAGGATTTGACCCATTGAGTGTAGTTCCAGATTGTACACTTGAGTAACATTCTTTTTTTCTTAAATACCTGCATGATATCCTTTTACATTGATGTAGTTACTTTTATTTACAATTCTGCTACTGATAGACACTTCTGGTTTTTCCAATCTCACATCATCACAGACAAAGCTACGTTGAATAAGCTTACATATGTAATCATACCACACATGTGCAAGTACATTCAATGGCTAAATTCATAGGAGTAGGATTTCTGGACCAAAGGGTAAATGCACACATGATTTTGACAGCTATTGCCCTCTCCAGGTGTTGTATCAATTCACACCAGCACTAACAATGCAGGAGTATTTGTTTCCCCACACCCTCACCAAAACAATGTGTTTCAAATACTTGTATATTGGGCAACATGGTAAGTAATGAGTGATAGGTTATAGTGGTTAAAATACCCATTAGACTTATTATGAACTAGGCTGGGGATTTTAAAAACACATTTAGAGGCATTATGTATTTTCCTTTCCATAAATGTATTTGTCATACCAGTAGGCCAGAACTGACTAACTGTTCTTAAACCTGTGCCTTTTCCTGCTGGAGTTTTCCAGCCCTACAGCACCTAACTTGGGCCCATGAACTGCGTCCTGGCCAAGGGAAAGTGGATCTAAGTGATGTACATTGACCAGATGACTCTTAAAAGCTTCCTTTGAATCCTCCTATTCTCCTTTCCCCGTGTGCTGGCAGAAGATAAGCAAAGTTACCAATGCAGCCAAATGCTGATGCTGGCAGAGATTCTTCTGTGGGTTGATCCCTGAGTAAGTTCAGAAAGCAAAGCCAAGGCTCCCAAGACTGCTTCCACTTGAATTTTACATGGGAAACATATCTAGGGTGCAAGGCCATGAGTTTTGGGAGTTCTGCTTGTGTTATCAAAACAACAGAGGCCTTTGCTCCTCTTTTTTTTTTTTTAATGGTTGAATGAAAGATTGTCTTATTTGGGAAATTAGTCCATCCATTATTTGTGATATAGATAGCAAATATTTTTTAAACTTGGCCTTTGAGTTTTAACTTGATATATAAATTTGTAATCTCTTTTCAGTCTTGTTGTACTAAAATGTTTTAAGACAATCTTTTTCTTTTGTGAATTCTACTTTGTAACATGCCTAGAAAGACCCTGTTCACTCCAAACTTATACCAAAAAAATCTTTGGAGAGTCTCTTCTACATCTCTTTTTCTAGCAGTTGTTTCAGCATGAATGAATGATGAGTTTTGAGAAGATATGTTTCTATATCTATTGAGGAGATCATGTTTAGATTTCTCTTCTTCATCTGTTAACGTGATGGATTACCCTGACTTATTTTCTTTTTTTTTAAAATTATTATTTTATTATTATTTTTTTTTTACTTTACAATATTGTATTGGTTTTGCCATACATCAACATGCATCTGCCACGGGTGTACACATATTTTCAAATGGTAAATCAATCTTGCTTTCCTGGAATAAAAGCAACTTCATCATGATAACATATCTTTTCTATATATTGCTGGGATTTGTTTTTTCATTTGTTTCTTAGGATATTGTCATCTATGTTTATGAAACAAGGTTTGTAATTTAAACTTCTGAAAGTACCCTGTCGAGTTTTTGTACCAATGTATGTATGCTACAGAAAATGCAAGAGGGTAGTGTATCCTCTATCTCTATTCTCTAAAAAGTTTATGTAATATTGTAATTATCTCTTATTTAAATATTGACAGAACTCATTTATAAAGCTATTTGGGCTTAGAGGTCATCTGTGGAAATATTTTATTCCATTTATTTCATATTTTTAGTTCAAATCATGTTTTTTAATATCCCCTCTAAACTTTATTAACTTATATTTTTGTTTTTGTTGCTGTTGTTTAGTTGCTAAGTTGATTT
This sequence comes from Bubalus kerabau, assembly GCF_029407905.1. Taxonomy (NCBI): domain Eukaryota; kingdom Metazoa; phylum Chordata; class Mammalia; order Artiodactyla; family Bovidae; genus Bubalus; species Bubalus kerabau. The sequence goes on along the minus strand of NC_073647.1, from coordinate 105,657,272 downwards.
CAACCCTTTTGTGAGCCTCCCCACCCCATGGACTCTAGCCCGCCAAGCCTCTCTGTCCATAGGATTTTCAAGACAAGAATACTGGAGTGGGTTGTCATTTCCTCCTCCAGGGGATCTTTCAGACCCAGGGACTGAACCCTTGTCTCCTGCATTGACAGGTGGATTCTTTATCACTGAGCCACCAGGGAAGCCCCCAAGTTGTATTTTACTTTGTGTAAAATACAGTTGTATTCCCCACTTCCTCTTCATTTTCATATTTGGTATAAAGGTCTCTAGAAATGTCATCTTATTTGAATCCTGGTATTAATAAATTTTGCCTTTATCATTTTTCCCTTGAAGTCTGACCAGAGGCTTGTCCATTTTATTGACTATATAATGCTATATTAAAATGCTGTGTTCAGTTAGGTTCAGTTCAGTTACTCAGTCAAGTCTGACACTTTGCAAGCCCACGGACTGCAGCACGTCAGGCTTCCCTGTCCATCACCAACTCCTGGATCTTGGTCAAACTCATGTTCATCGAGTCAGTGACGCCCTCCAACCTTCTCATCTTCTATCGTCACTTCTCCTCCTGCCTTCAAACTTTTCTAGCATCAGGGTCTTTTCTAGTGAGTCAGTTCATCCCATCAGGTGGCCAAAGTATTGGAGTTTCAGCTTCAACATCAGTACTTTCAATGAACACTCAGGACTGATCTCCTTTAGGATAGACTGCTTGGATCTCCTTGCAGTCCAAGGGACTCTCAAGAGTTTTCCCCAACACCACAGTTGAAAAACATCAATCTTTGGTGCTCAGCTTTCTTTATAATCCATCTCTCACATCCATACATGACTACTGGAAAAACCATAGCTTTAACTAGATGGACCTTTGTTGGAAAAGCAATGTCTCTGCTTTTTAATATGCTGTCTAGGTTGCTCATAGCTTTTCTTCCAAGGAGCAAGGGTCTTTTAATTTCATGGCTACAGTCACCATCTGCAGTGATTTTGGAGCCCAAAAACTTAAAGTCTGTCACTGTTTCCATTGTTTCCCCATCTATTTGCCTTGAAGTGATGGAACCAGATGCCATGATCCTTGTTTTCTGAATGTTGAGTTTTAAGCCAACATTTTCATTCTCCTATTTCACTTTCATCAAGAGGCATTTTAGTTTGTCTTTGCTTTGTGCAATAAGGTTGGTGTCATCTGAATATCTGAGCTTATTGATATTTCCCCTGGCAATATTGATTCTAGCTTGTGCTTCATCCAGCCCAGCATTCCCCATGATGTACTCTGCATATAAGTTAAATAAGCAGGGTGAGGGTGACAATATACAGCCTTGACGTACTCCTTTCCCAATCTAAAACAAGTCTGTTGTTCCATGCCTGGTTCTAACTGTTGCTTCTTGACCTGCATACAGATTTCTCAGGAGGCAGGTAAGGCGGTCTGGTATTCCCATCTCTTTCAGAATTTTCCACAGTTTGTTGTGATCCACATAGTCAAAGGCTTTAGTGTAGTCAGTAAAGCAGAAGTGGGTGTTTTTCTGGGCTTCTCTTGCTTTTTCAATGATCCAATGGATGTTGGCAATTTGATCTCTCTGGTTCCTCTGCCTTTTCTAAACCCAGCTTGAATATCTGGAAGTTCACAATTCACATACTGTTGAAGCCTGGCTTGGAGAATTTTGAGCATTACTTTGTTAGAGTGTGAGATGAGTGCAGTTGTGTGGTACTTTGAACATTCTTTGGCATTGCCTTTCTTTGGGATTGGAATGAAAACTGAATTTTTCCAGTCCCGTGGCCACTGCTGAGTTTTCCAAATTTGCTGGCATGTTGAGTGCAGCATTTTCACAGCATCATCTTTGAGGATTTGAAAGAGCTCAACTGGAATTCCACCACCTCCACTAGCTTTGTTGGTTGTTATGCTTCCTAAGGCCCATTTGACTTCACATTCCAGGATGTCTGGCTCTAGGTGAGTGATCACACCATTGTGGTTATCTGGGTCATGAAGATCTTTTTTGTACAGTTCTTCTGTGTATTCTTGCCACCTCTTCTTAATATCTTCTGCTTCTGTTAGATCCATACCATTTCTGTTCTTTATTGTGCCCATCTTTGCATGAAATGCTCCCTTGGTGTCTCTAGTTTTCTTGAAGAGATCTCTAGTCTTTCCCATTCTATTGTTTTCCTCTATTTCTTTGTATTCATCACAGAGGAAGGCTTTCTTATCTCTTCTTGCTGTTCTTTGGAACTCTGCATTCAAATGGGTATATCTTTCCTTTTCTCCTTTGCCTTTCTCTTCTCTTCTCAGTGATCCATAGGGCTTCCTCAGAAAACCATTTTGCCTTTTTGCATTTCTTTTTCTCGGAGGTGGTCTTGATCAATGCCTCCTGTACAATGTCACGAACCTCCATCCATAGTTCTTCAGGCACTCTGTGTATCAGATCTAGTCCCTTAAATCTATTTGTCACTTCCTCTGTATAATCATAAGGGATTTGATTTAGGGCATACCTGAATGGTCTAGTGGTTTTCCCTACTTTCTAGTAGGGAAAGTACTGGTACTGGTCTAGTACTTTCCGTACAAGGCAAGCTATTCAGTATCACAGTAATCCAAGTCTATGCCCCAACCAATACTGCTGAAGAAGCTGAAGTTGAATGGTTCTATGAAGACCTACAAGACCTTCTAGAACTAACACCCAAAAAAGATGTCCTTTTCATTATAGGGGACTGGAATGCAAAAGTAGGAAGTCAAGAGATAGCTGGAGTAACAGGCAAATTTGGCCTTGGAGTACAAAATGAAGCATGGCAAAGTCTAACCGAGTTTTGCCAAGAGAACGCACTGGTCATATCAAACACCCTCTTCCAACAACACAAGAGAAGACTCTACACATGGACATCACCAGATGGTCAATACTGAAATCAGATTGATTATATTCTTTACAGCCAAAGATGGAGAAGCTCTATCCAGTCAGCAAAAACAAGACTCAGAGCTGACTGCGGCTTAGATCATGAACTCCTTATTGCAAAATGCTGTGTTAAAATGCTCTATTGTATGTTTGCTTTCACTTTCATTATTTTTGTTTTATCTTTAATGATTCCTTGTTTTTCTTTGCATTTATCTTGTTATTTTTTAACTTCTCAAGATGGATGGTTAGCTCACTTTCTGCCATTCTTCTTTCTTCTTAAAATTTTATTTTATTGAGATATAATTTATATACAACATTACTAGTTTTAGGTGTATAACATAATGTTTTGTTATTTCTATATATTAAAGAAATATCACCATGGTAAGTCTATTTAATATCTGCTACCATTCATAGTTCCAAAATTTGTTTTATTTTGATGAGTACTTTTAAGACTGACTCTCTTACTGTTCAGCTGCACCCTGCAGGCCTACAAGACCTGTGCTTGCTCAGCTTCAGGACTGAAGAAAGATCCCAGAGCTCAAGACAGAGACATCAGTGGTTTAATGGACGGGGAGGATCTTAAATGTCTGAACCAAAGTCCTGGTGCAACACCTCACCATGTGTTGTGGATGGCAGGCAGGATATGGCTGCAGTCTTCGCTCTGGGGAAGGGGAGATGGCCAGTTATAGGCAATTAATGTCAAGTTGGCTCATTGGTTACCAGGGAAACTAGCAGAGGAGCACGCCCCTCACTGCCCCACTGATAAGAACATTTGTGTGTAGCTGGGGCTGGGGGCATGTATGTGGGAAGGTCAGTCATGTGAGTAGGGTATAGGTGAAGCAGGCACTGGTCAAGCAGGGGATGGACAGAGAGCAAGACAACAGCCATCTTGAGAGGCCTGATTGTACACTTATCAACTTTCAAGCCCAGTAGATGCCTGAAACTGCAGACAGTACTGAACTATATATATATATATATATAATGTTTTTTCCTGTACATAAATACCTATGTCAAAATTTAATTTATAAATTAGGCACAATAAGAGAATATCCAAGTTGCCAGCCTCACTGCTTGGGTACTTTGGGCCCATTACTAAGTAAAATAACAGTTACTTGAACACTAGCACTGTGATACTGCCACACATCATCCAGATGGCTATGAAATAATTAATGGAAGGGATACGTTCATTTTCAGGTGGGACATAACAGGACAGCAGGAGATTTCATCCCACTACCAAAAATAGTATACAATTTCAAATTTAACAATCATGTCTAGATTTTCCCAATAAACTTTACAGACTGCAGCTCACAGCAAGTAACTGAAACTGCAGAGAATGAAACCAAAGATAAGGAAGGACTACTGTATGCAATACAGTGTTATTAACTGTAATACAGTGTTATTAACAGTCACCATACTGTGCATTACTTCCCCACATCATTTGTTTTACAATTGAAAGTTTGTATCTTTGATCTCTCTGCCAACCAATGAACACTTCTCTGTATCTATCAGTTTGGCTTTTTGCTTTTCTTTGTTTTCAGATCCACATATAAGTGACATGATGTGGTATTTGTCTTTCTCTGGCTGACTTATTGGGCTTCCCAGGTGGCACTAGTGGTAATGAACCCGCCTGCTAACGCAAGTGATGTAGGAGACCTGGATTCGATTCCTGGGATGGGAAGGTCCCTGGAGGAGCGCATGACAACCCACTCCAGTACTCTTGCCTAGAGAATCCCATGGACAGAAGAGCCTGGCAGGCTACAGTCCATTGGGTCGCAAAGAGTCAGACACGACTGAAGTGACTTAGCAAGCACATCTGACTTATTTCACTTAGCATTATACCCTCCAAGTCCATTCATATGGTTGCTGATACTGGATCTCCTTCTCCTTTATGGCTTAATAATAGCCCATTGTATTAATATCCATTAATATCTCATTGTACACCACATCTTCTTTATCCATCCATATGTCTATGGACACTTAAGCTGCTTTCATATCTTAGCTATTGTAAATAACACTGCAATAAAAATTGGTGTGCAAATAGCTTTTTGAGTTACTATTTTCATTTTCTTCAGATAAATATCCAGAAGTGGGATTGCTGGATCAGAGGGTAGTTCTATTTTTGTTTTTTTGAAGACCTACCATCCTGTTCTCCACGGTGGCTGCACCAATTTACATTCCCACCAACAGTGCAAAAGTACTCCCTTTTCTATACATCTTTGCCAACACTTGTTATTTCTTGTCTTTTTGACAATAGCAATTCTGACAGATGTGAGTTGATATCTTATTGTGGTTTAGATTTCCATTTCCCTGATGATTAGTGATGTTGAGCACCTTTTCATGTACCTATTGGCCAGCTCTGTGTCTTCTTTCCTCTTTTCTAATATATACATTTAAGGATATCAGTTTCACCTAATTGAGCTATCTTCCAAAGTTTGGTCTGTTACATCTCCATTTCCACCCAGTTGAATGTGCTTTATCATTTGCATCCAGATAGATGTGAAAGTGTTAGTCGCTCAGTCATATCTTACTCTTTGTGCCCCCATGGACTGTGGCCCACCAGGCTCCTCTGTCCATGGAATTTTCTAGGCAAGAATACTGGAGTGGGTACCCATGCCCTTCTCCAGGGGATCTTCCCAACTCAGGAATCGAACCCAGTCTCCTGAATTGCAGGCAGATTCTTTACCATCTGAGCCACCAGGCAAGCCACCCCAGATAGATGATACAAAGTGAAATGGGAACTAATTTACTTATGGTTCAGTCACCTGACTCAGAGGGTATAAGTTCTTGGGGTCTCAGCTAAAATTAGGGATGGTCACCACTTTTGGTTAGCTCTGAGACTTAAAGCACAGCTCAGTTTTATAGCTGTTTACTTTTACATAGACAACTCTGGATAGAAGCTGTTTTCAGTTGTAGGCTTGCTCTGCCAGTCCTGTCTTCTCCTAAGAGATCCAGTAATTACACAAAGTAATTCTTCAGCATCCTCTTCGAACCAAGCTGATTTAATGTTTTTCTTTATGTATCCCCTGAGCTTTTTAATTACTCTCAGCAGATCCACTGGTCCTTGCAACTTACTTCACATTTATCAGAATATGAAGTCTGTTATCTTCGTGTAGGTGCTGAGTATCATATGTATCACTTAGATCCATCTTATTTGTTATTTATTTGGTTCTTCTATGTTGTTATTGTGTGCACTTTATCTATCATGCCCTGAGAGAGGCCATGGCAAATCTCATACTGCTAATTTGTGTATATAAGAATCACAAGTGTTATATCACCTTGCTGCTGCTGCTGCTGCTAAGTCGCTTCAGTCGTGTCTGACTCTGTGCAACCCCATAGACGGCAGCCCACCAGGCTCCCCCGTCCCTGGGATTCTCCAGGCAAGAACACTGGGGTGTATTGCCATTTCCTTCTCCAATGCATGAAAGAGAAAAGTGAAAGTGAAGTCACTCAGTCATCTCCGACCCTTAGCGACCCCATGGACTGCAGCCCACCAGGCTCCTCCATCCATGGGATTTTCCATATTCTTCTGCAATAAAATATACCCTTATTTGTATCTCTTCTTCATTCATTCTCTCCCTGTTTTAAATTGTGATTCAAATTTAATTTCTCCTTCCTTCCCTTCTTTCATGTTATTTGCATTTGTCTGGAAAATCAACTTGCCAAGGCTAGGCTATCTCCTTCATGGACCACAGAGTTGTCATGGAGAAGGGGTATGTGTAACTCAATGAAGTTATGAGCCATGCTATGCATGGCCACCCTAGACAGATGGGTCATAGTGAAGAGTTCTAAAAAAACGTGGTCTGCTGGAGGAGGAAATGGTGATTCACTTCAGTATTCCTGCTGAGAGATCCCCATGAATAGTATGGAAAGGTAAAAAGATATGATCCTAGAAGTTGAGGCCCCAGGTCAGAAGGTGTACATTATGCTAATGGGGAACAATGAAGGGAAATAACTAATAGCTCCAGAAAGAATGAAGCAGCTAGGCCAAAGCAGAAATGACACTCAGTTGTGGATGTGTCTGGTGGTGAAATTAGTCCTATGCTGTAACAATGTTGCATAGAAACCTGGAATGTTAGGTCCAGGAATCAAGGCAAACTGGACATGGTCAACCAGGAGATGCACTATGGCTGATTCATGTTGATGTTTTATAGAAACCAATGTAAAACTGTAAAGCAATCATCCTTCAACTAAAAATAAATTATTTTTTTTAAAAAAGAAGGCAGGAGATGCAAAATTGGTCTTCGACATCTTTAGGAATCAGTGAACAAAAATGGATGAGAATGGGCAAATTTAATTCAGATGACCATTATATCTACTACTATGGGCAAAAATCTCTTAGAAACAATGCAGTAGACTTCATAGTCAACAAAAGTTTCCAAAATACAGTACTTGGGTCAACCTCAAAAATGACAAAATGATCTCAGTTTTTTTCCAAGGCAAACCATTCAACATCATAGTAGTAGTAGTAATAGTAGTTGTAGCAGCAGCAGCAGCAGCAGCAGTGTTAATCACTCAGTCAGGTTCAACTCTTTGTGACCCTATGGACTGTAGCCTGCCAGGCTCCTCTGTCCATGGAATTCTCCAGGCAAGAATACTGGAGTGTGTTACCCTTCCTTTTTCCAGGGGAACTTCCCTACCCAGGGATCAAACCCTGGTCTCCCATATTGTGGGCAGATTCTTTACCATCTGAGCCACAGGGAAGACCAACATCATAGTAATCCAAGTCTATGCCCCAACCACTAATGCCAAAGAAGCTCAAGTTGACTGGTTCTATGAAGATCTACAACACCTTCTAGAACCAACACCAAAAAGATGTCCTTTTCATCACAAAGGATTAGAATGCAAAAGTCGAGAGATATTGGAATAACAAGCAAGTTATTTGTACTTGGAGTACAAAGTGAAGCAGGGCAAAACCTAACAGAGTTTTGTCAAGAGAATATGATGGTCACAGCAAACACTTTTCCAACAACACGAGAAATGACTCTACATGGATATCACCAGATGCTCAATAACGAAACCAGAATGATTATGTCTTTGCAGTTAAAAATGGAGAAGCTCTATACAGTCAGTAAAAAATAAGACTTAGAGCTGACTGTAGCTCAGTTCATGAGCTCCTCAGTGCAAACTTCAGGCTTAAATTGAAGAAAATAGGGACAACCACTGGGCCATTCAGGTGCGACCTAAATCAAATCCCTCATGATTATACAGTGGAAGTGAGGTGGCAAATAGATTCAAGAAAATAGTTCTGGTAGATAGAGTGGATGAAGAACTGTGGACGGAGGTTCATAACACTGTACAGGAGGCAGTGACCAAAACCATACCAAAGAAAAAGAAATGCAAGAAGGCAAAGTGGTATTCTGAGGAAACTTTACCAATAACTGAGGAAAGAAGAAAAGCAAAAGGCAAGGGAGAATGTGCAATCTATACTCAACTGAATGCAAAGTTCTACAAGGAGAGAGAAGAAGACTTTCTTAAATGAACAGTGCAAAAAAACAGAGAGAAACAAATAGAATGGGAAAGACTAGATAGAGATTTACTCAAGAAAAATGGAGATATCAAGGGACCATTTCCTGCAAGGATGGGCACTAAAGGACAGAAATGGTAAGAATCTAACAGAAACAGAAGAGATTAAGAAGAGGTGGCAAGAATACACAGAAGAACTATGTAAGAAAAGTCTTAATGACCTGGATAAACACAATGGTACGGTCACTCACCTAAAGCTGGACTTCCTGGAGTATGAAGTAAACTGGGCCTTAACAAGCATTACTAGGAACAAAGCTAGTGGAAGTGACAGAATTCCAGCTGAGCTACTGAAATCCTAAAAGATGACGTTGTTAAAGTGCTGCCCTCACTATGTCAGCAAATTTGGAAAACTCAGCAGTGGCCAAAGGACTGGAAAAAGTCAGTTTTCATTCCAATCTCAAAGAAAGGCAATGCCAAAGAATGTTCAAACTATCATACAATTGCACTCACTTCACATGCTACCAAGTTATGCTCATCAAACTAGGCTTTAATAGTATGTGAATCTAGAACTTCCAGATGTACAAGCTGATTTTAGAAAAGGTAGAGGAACCAGACATCAAATTGCCGATATTCATTTGATCATAGAGAAAGGAAGGAAATTCCAGAAAAAAAAAGACATCTATTTCTGCTTCATTGACTATACTAAAGCCTTTGACTGTGTGGATCACAACAAACTGGAAAATTCTCAAAACTGAGAGTATTGTACCATCTTCCTTGTCTCCTGAGAAGCCTGTATGCAGATCAAGAAGTAACAGTTAGAACCTTACATGGAACAACTGACTGATTCAAAATTGGGAAAGGAATATGACAAGGCTGTATATTGTCACCTTGCTTACTTAAGTTGTATGCAGTGTACGTCATGGGAAATGCCAGCTTGGATGAAACACAGGCTGGAGTCAAGATGGTTGGGAGAAATATCAACAACTTCAGATATGTAGATGATACCACTCTAATGGTAGAAAGTGAAGAGGAACTAAAGAGCCTCTTGATGAGGGTGAAAGAGGAGAGTGAAAAAGCTGGCTTGAAACTCAACATGAAACAACAACAACAACAACAACTAAGATCATGGTATACAGTTCCATGTTTTCATGGCAAATATAAGGGGAAAAAGTGGAAACAGTGACAATTTTTCTTTTCTTGGGCTCCATAATCACTGCAAGTGGTGACTGGAGCCATGAAATTAAAAGACGCCTGCTCCTTGGAAGAAAAGCTATGACAAATCTAGACAACATATTAAAAAGCAGAGCAAAGGTCCATATAGTCAAAGATATTGTTTTTCCAGTAGTTTTCTATGGATGTGAGTGTTGGACCAGAAAGAAGGCTGAGAGCCGAAGAATTGATGCTTTTGAATTGTGGTGCTGGAGAAGACTCTTGGGAGTTCCTTAAACTGCAAGGAGACCAAACCAGTCAATCCTAAAGGAAATCAACCCTGAATATTCACTGGAGGGACTGATGCTGAAGCTGAAGCTCCAATACTTTGGCCACCTGATGTGAAGAGCCAACTCATTGGAAATGACCTTGATGTTGGGAAAGATCGAAGGCAAAAGGAGAAAGAGTGGCAGAGGATGAGACAGTTGAATAGCATCACCGGCTCAATGGTCATGTGTTTGAGCAAACTCTGGGAGATGCTGAAGGACAGGGAAGCCCGGCTTGCTGCATGTGTTCATGGGGTTGCAAAGGGTCGGACACAACTTAGTGACTGAGCAATAAATGTGTGTATCTATATCTATATATACAGCACATCTTTACCCATTCATCTGTCAAAGGATATTTAGGTTGCTTCCATGTGTGACTATTGTAGATACTTGGTGCTATGAACATAGGGGTGCAGGTATCTGTTTGAATTATAGTTTTCTTCTTTTCTGGATAGATACTTGGGAGTTGGGTTGCTGAATCATATGGCAACTCTATTTTTAGTGTTTTAAGGAAAATCCATAATGTTCTGCACAGTGACTGCACCAATTTACATTCCCACCAACAGTGTAGGAGGGTTCCCTTTTCTCCACAATTTCTCTACCATTTATTATTTGTAAACATTTTGATGAAGGCCATTCTGGCTGGTATATATATACACTTCTTTAACATTCCATCTTTCTTCTTTCCATTCTGAAGCTCTAAGTTTTCTCTAGTTATATCCTTCCTTTGTGTTTGGAGAGCTTCCTTAAACCATTTTTCTAGGGATATATTTCTAACTGACTAATTATTGTAACTTTCCTTGTTTTGAGTATGTCTTTTCTTTCCCCTCATTCCTAAAGGAATGTATCTCCATATGTAAAATTTAAGGTTATGGATTCTTTTCTAAAGAACTCAAAAAATAATGGTCAAAGACACAATCTCTTAGGTACAAGATGAATATTTCTGGTAATCTAATGTACAGCATTGTGATTGGATGTAATAGTACTTGGCATTGCAAGGAAGAGTTTGTATGTGCTGTCACCACAGAAAAAGGTAGTTATATGAGGTGATGGGTATGTTAATTAATTTGATTGTGTTTATCATTTCTTTATGTATATGTCAATCAATCATCACATTGTACAACCTCCAAAACAAACAGGACTTGAAAAAATGACATACCACTTCCTTATGTCCTCCATGGTTTGAGACCAAAAAAAACCTACTAGAATCTGTTTTCCTCTCCAAATAACATATCACTTCTGAGTGTTTCATTTCTTGATTATTTTCTTGGTCTTGAGCTTTCAGTAATTCAAAGTGTTGGAAAAGAATATTTTGAGTTTATCCGATTTTGAATTCTCTAATTTCCCAGAGCCTGTCGTTTTTTGGTTTTTCATTTCTTTTCCTTAAATTTGGGAAGTTTTCAGACACTGTTTTTAAAATAAAACTTTTAAAGAAAATGACATTTTATGTCTTAATATCTGTTTGGAGACCCCCAAGATAACTGAAAGTACTGCAACATGGTAGCAATATACTTATTAAAAATAAACTTTACATTTTGCAACAGTTTTTGGATTTTTAGAATTACTATAAACAGCGACAATTCTCATATTATTATCATTTTATGTTAATATGGTACATTTATCACATTAATATACTGATATTGATAATAATCATTAAACAAAGTCAATGCTTTATTCATACTGTCTCAGCTATTCTCTAATGTCCAAGATCCCATCCAGGATACTGACTTATATTTAGTAGTCATGACTTCTTAGGATTCTTGTGGTTATGACAGTTATGTAGATGTGATTTTTTAATGCTCCTGACAATCTGAAAATGATATAGCTATTCCCGAGTTCTCTTGCTTACTGTTAGAATGATAAGATTTTTCCCATCGCTTTGCCCTATCAGAAACAGTCAATGTAAAATGGATTAATATAAAATGAGGACATACATATATCTGGGCTGATCCATGTGGATGTATGTCAGAAACCAACACAATATTGTAATTATTTTTAAATTGAAAATAAAAAAATTTTAAAATATGTTCCTGTTGACAATACTTACTTGTAAATTTATAAAATCCACTATGACATTTATTTGGAATTTGTAGACCATTCAGGGCTTCCCTGGTGGCTCAGAGGTTAAAGCGTCTGCCTGGAATGCAGGAGACATGGGTTCGATCCCTGGGTCGGAAGATCCCCTGGAGAAGGAAATGGCAACCCACTCCAGTACTATTGCCTGAAAAATCCCATGGACAGAGGAGCCTGGTAGACTACAGTCCATGGGGTCGCAAAAGAGTCGGACAGGACTGAGCGACTTCACTTTCACTTTCACTTTCAGAAAGTGATTATTGAAATAGTTGCATTAAAATCAGTTATGTTTGTAGATGCTTTCTATCCATTACAAGAAGCTTCTTTTCCTGCCTTCTATGATTGTAACAGAATGTTTTATAATAAGCCAATTAATTTCTCAGGCTTCTTTGGTGGATCAGAGGCAGGTTGGATCCCTAGCTTGGAGAGATCCCCTTGAGAAGAAACTGCAACCCACTCCAGTATTCTTACTTGGGAAATCTCATGGGCAGAGGAGCCTGGTGGGCTACAGTCCATGGGATCACATAGAGTCAAACACAGCCGAGCAACTAAGCATGTAATATCTATGGAGCCTTTGCTGTGTACTGGCCACCCTGCCTGGGTTCTGCCAATATTATGTAGCTGCTGCTGCTGCTGCTAAGTCGCTTCAGTCGTGTCCGACTCTGTGCGACCCCACAGACGGCAGGCCATCAAGGTCCCCTGTCCCTGGGATTCTCCAGGCAAGAACACTGGAGTGGGTTGCCATTTCCTTCTCCAATGCATGAAAGTGAAAAGTGAAAGTGAAGTCACTCAGTCGTGTCCGACTCCTAGTGACCCCATGGACTGCAGCCTACCAGGCTCCTCCGTCCATGGGACTTTCCAGGCAAGAGTACTGAAGTGGGGTGCCATCGCCTTCTCTGATATTATGTAAAGATAGACTTAAATACCGCTTCCAATGACTCCATCTGGCCCTTGGGAGACACTTCTGGCTCCTAATCAAAAAGGGCTAAGGATTTTAAAATATTTTTTATTGTGGTAAATTTATACATAGCATGACATTCCTCTTTTAACAATTTCAAGTGTACAATTAAATGGGATTAATTAGATTCACAATATTATAGAACTGTCACCACTCTTTTCAAAATTTTTCATCCCTTTGCAAACATCTGTTCACACTGAACAATAATCTGCCCAACCCTACCACCCAGTCCATGGTATCCTCTAACCTACTTTCAACTGTCTGTATGAATTTGCCTATTCTACACTTACCATATCTGTGGAATCATATATTTGTCCTTTGTGTCTGGTTTATTTGATTCAACATATGTTTTCAAGATTAACCATCTTGTAGCATGCATCTAGAAGACACACAAGCATAGAAATAACAAGGTTTCCATTTTCTTTTGGTTTGATAAGAAAAATTTAGAAGCAGCCTTTGCTAGCCCTCTGTAGTCAGGTGCATAATTCACTGTATGTCTTTCCAGCCACATCTTCAATATTTTAGGGGAATATTGCATTTCCCCTCCTCCTGACAAGCCTGCCAAGTAATGGATGTGATGTTTCAACAAATGAGTGAGTGAGAATGTTCTGAATCCTACCAGACAGAAGAGTATTAAAAAGGCTTTTCATCACAGACCATTTACTTTCTACACAGAATTAAATTAAGTGAAATAAGAAATTATCCACACTGATTTCTCGGACCTCTAATAGTAACTTTCTTTTCTCAGTGGGTGAATTACTTTAAGATCAGAGCAGTGCAATTGTACACTCCCTTCCAAACCTCATCAAAGAAGCTCAGCATCTCAGGTGAGAAAGACAGAAAAAAAAAAAAACATATTTCTAGGCTCAATCGATGTAGAAACAAACTGTTCACCATTCCTCTCCCTTCAGGTCACTCTTTTCTGATAAAAACCCAACATGATTGACAGTAATAGCAACAATCTACTACTTCTCCTTTCTCACTTCAGTATCTGAAGCCTTTGCTTCTTTTATTGCATAAGGAACAATATGGAACATGCTTGGATCAACAACATGCATGAAACAATTAATATCAACAAGATATAATAGAATTAATAAAGAAGGGATCTCCCTACTGTCTGTTATACTTCCTTGTTCTTACTGAGCTACAGAATCTACTGTGAGCAGAAATGCTTCCACCTTGCAGTGTCTTGATTTCCTAGTAAGGGTTGGGGAATACACAGAACTGTACAAAAAAGATCTTCACGACCCAGATAATCACGATAGTGTAATCACTCATCTAGAGCTAGACATCCTGGAATGTGAAGTCAAGTGGGCCTTAGAAAGCATCACTATGAACAAAGCTAGGGGAGGTGATGGAATTCCAGTTGAGCTATTTCACATGCTGAAAGATGATGCTGTGAAAGTGCTGCACTCACTATGCCAGCAAATTTGGAAAACTCAGCAGTGGCCACAGGACTGGAAAAGGTCAGCTTTCATTCCAATCCCAAAGAAAGGCAACGCCAAAGAATGCTCAAACTACCACACAATTGCATTCATCTCACATGCTAGTAAAGTAATGCTCATCATTCTCCAAGACAGGCTTCAGCAATACATGAACCGTGAACTTCCTGATATTCAAGCTGGTTTTCGAAAAGGCAGAGGAACCAGAGATCAAATTGCCAACATCCGCTGGATCATCGAAAAAGCAAGAGAGTTCCAGAAAAACATCTATTTCTTCTTTATTGATTATGCCAAAGCCTTTGACTGTGTGGATCACAATAAACTGTGGAAAATTCTGAAAGAGATGGGAATACCAGACCACCTGACTTGCCTCTTGAGAAATCTGTATGCAGGTCAGGAAGCAACAGTTAGAACTGGACATGGAACAACAGACTGGTTCCAAATAGGAAAAGGAGTACATCAAGGCTGTATATTGTCACCCTGCTTATTTAACTTATATGCAGAGTACATCATGAGAAACACTGGACTGGAAGAAGCACAAGCTGGAATTTGCTGGGAGAAATATCAATAACCTAAGATATACAGATGACACCACCCTTATGGCAGAAAGTGAAGAGGAACTAAAAAGCCTCTTGATGAAAGTGAAAGTGGAGAGTGAAAAAGTTGGTTTAAAGCTCAACATTCAGAAAACGAAGATCATGGCATCCAGTCCCATCACTTCATGGGAAATAGATGGGGAAACAGTGGAAACAGTGTCAGACTTTATTTTTCTGGGCTCCAAAATCACTGCAGATGGTGACTGCAGCCATGAAATTAAAAGACGCTTTCTCCTTGGAAGGAAAGTTATGACCAACCTAGACAGCATATTCAAAAGCAGAGACATTACTTTGCCAACAAAGGTTCGTCTAGTCAAGGCTATGGTTTTTCCTGTGGTCATGTATGGATGTGAGAGTTGGACTGTGAATAAGGCTGAGCGCCGAAGAATTGATGCTTTTGAACTGTGGTATTGGAGAAGACTCTTGAGAGTCCCTTGGACTGCATGGAGATCCAACCAGTCCATTCTGAAGGAGATCAGCCCTGGGATTTCTTTGGAAGGAATGATGCTAAAGCTGAAACTGCAGTATTTTGGCCACCTCCTGCCAAGAGTTGACTCATTGGAAAAGACCCTGATGCTGGGAGGGATTGGGGGCAGGAGGAGAAGGGGACGACAGAGGATGAGATGGCTGGATGGCATCACTGACTCGATGGACGTGAGTCTGAGTGAACTCCGAGAGTTGGTGATGGACAGGGAGGCCTGGCGTGCTGCAATTCATGGGGTTGCAGAGTCGGACACAACTGAGCGACTGAACTGTACTGAACTGAACTGAAGTCTGTAATAAGGTTTCAGAGGAAGGAGGAAATGTCATGTCAACTGCTAAGTCTGCAGTATTATGATGTCTCAATGGCTTTTCATGACATATGAAAAATTTGATTGAAATTTAATGTTATATCTTTAAAACATCCAAAGACTAGACTCCTAGTTTTCCCCACAATGATGGCAAGGTCCCTGTCTTCCCATGTTCTTCTGAACAGACTTATGGAGTGAGAACTGATCAGTCTACAAATGGTGTTGAGCCACAGGCACGTACTTAACTAAGGGATGGTGAGGCTTCAATCAGCAGGATCTGTATCTCACAAGACTCAAGCCTTAATGGATGGAGGTTAAGGACAGAGGAGAATTGGGTCACAGGATTTTGGCATTGGGTCAAATATGTTAGGGGAACAAAGTTGACACAATAAAGAACCACTCTGCCTCTGTAAGTGGCAATCTTCTACTGGCATGAAATGGCATTATGAGGCACAAGAAAGTTTTGTAGGAACTATACTTGCTGTTATGCCAGGAGCTCTGCTGGACTCAGCAGGTGCTCTTGGGATGAATATACATCAAGCTCATTCCTTGTGAACAGGTGACCAGACCTGCTGTCCATGTGATCAGCTTGGCAGCACCTCTACCTATGGTCAGTACAGCAAGCTTCACACCTCCTGAGTTAGGCCCTGAAGTCCTCTCTTAGCCCATAACTGAGTTCCTATGTTCACAATTTTCACTTGTGACCTTGTGTGCAGAATGGCGACTGTGGGACAGGAGCAGTGTGAGCCACTAGGTGAGCCCTAACTGTGCAAGCATCATCTACCATCACAGTAGGGCCAGAACCGAAGTAGGCCCCCTTTCTGAATTGGAATATGCCCAGCACAGTGCTGAGCAAACTCGACTTCATTCCCTTGCCCTGTCAATATTGCCCACAGTGATTTTGGTGAGCTAGGGGGTGGCTGTTAGAACCCCTGGCAGAGGTGCAGAGTAATGTGTGGTGGAGCTACCCAAGAACCCCAACAAGACACCTTTCCCTTCCTCTAGGAGGCTCTGGTCCCTCATCAAAACAAGGAGATAATACCGCACCCCTCCCTTGCACAATTGTTGTGAGGACTGAACAATACAGCAGGTGTGAAAGTGCTTGGATAGTGTATGCGACTGAATCCTGTGAGTGTATTCCCTTCAGTGCATATTTATCCCTTACCCTTGACTTGATTTTTGGCTCTAGGAGCTCTGCTCCTCCTTTCTCACTGGATTTGTTCATTTCTTACCCTCAGCATTTCCTACCAATGCTCTGTGGTAGGAAAAACTAATTTTGATCAAAGCAGTAACATGTTTGGTCCCCAGGTGGGACTTGGGATTTCTCCAATCCAGTCATGGCTACACCATTTCTCTTGGTCAAGTCATGATTTTTCCAGCCTCCTCTATAGCTAAAGGTGGCTCTGTGATCAAGTCCTGCCCAATGAGATGTATGGAGAATGTGTTGGGGACTTCTCTGGTGTTTGCCTTTTTTATTAAGAAGGCCAGATGTGGCACAGGAAGGTAGTGGTACTTGGAATGCAATAGAGATGCCTGGAGCTCTTGCAAAGACAGCTGTGTGACTGCATGAGGTTGTCACCTTAACCTGAAAAAAAGAGTGCAGCAGGGAAATGGAAGCCATGGAGACCTGTGATGTCCTGGAGCAGACGAATCAGAAAATGGGTGCTTCCTGACTTCTTATAGCAAACAAAACCAAAATGGAACAAACAAATGTCCAAAAAACAAACAAACAAGAAAAAAGTAAGGCCCTATTTATTTACCTTTAATTCTAAACTTTCACTTAAATTCATTTGAGTTAACTTTCACAAATTCTAATACTGGCTCTATATCCAGAAATTCTTATTTCATTAGTCTATTTTGTAAATTTGGATATTTTAAACAACTGTCTATTATAGATATTTTCAAACTGATACACAACAGGTTAACTATTATAATGTACTCCCATGTAAGTCTACCCAACTTCAAGTGTAATTTTTTTTAAATACAGTAAAGATTTAATAGGACTAGTTAATAAAAGACACAAATATAGGGGGAGCTAGGGCAAGCAGTAAATAAAAACCAAAATAACGGGGAAAAAATCAGAACCATTGTAATTCCCCAAGCTGGAGCACAATTTTGCAGGGGGGGGGTGTCTTTCCATTCATATAATACCTAACACTGTACATTAAGATTTTAGTATCATAGAAAAACTTGGTTCTTCCATGAAATTCTTTAAATTCTCAATAATTTTTTCAAAGTAGACATCATTATGAATGAAAAACAGCCAACGAATGGGCACCTGTTGTTTTTTAACACTGTAGATTTACAGAAACTTTTTAAAAGTTATCATAATCTTTTTTTCTTTTTTCCCCTCAGCTTCAAATCCATCAACTCCATCACTATCCCTTCTTCGTTTTCTGTTGTTGTGGATGTTAAAATGCTGGTTCATCTGTGGTAGTGGATCCATGCCTAGAACTTTGTGTATCTGGCGGAATGCAAGGAGTCTCAATGCAAACTGTGCACTGGATGTGATGTCTTCACGCTGTTGGTCAGTCATTGTCGCCAAGGCATCAAAGGGATCCTTCTCATAAGGATCCAGAAGTCCAGGACTACCTTTAAGAATAATCCCTGAAGAAATGCACTCAAAATGCACTCTTCTCAGAGCATCTCCAGGGCTTTGAGGACTAGAAGCACTACTGCTTGCTTTCTGTACTAGTAACGCCATCGCCCAGCTTGGAAAATCAGACCAAGTTGGAACTCGTTGACAGAGGTCCCGGAGAATACGTGTGATAATCACACAGGACTGTAGACCATTAGCTCTAGCCTGGAACCACTTAGCGTGGCCTAGAGCAGCCAGAGCGTCAAGGCATTTTTGCCTGTCCAAGATGTCCGGTGGGTCTTTCCCCATACCTGAGGTTACATCTCCTTCCCTCATGTTCTCTTCTCGAATAATTGGAGATGTCAGGGTGATAGTGACTTGCATTTTGGGTTCCACACATGAGTTCAAAATTATTGCCGCTTCAGAAACAGCACATTTTATGTCATACTTCTCAGGACTTATAACAGCAAGCTGCTTGGGTAGGTTTTCTGCAGTACGGCTTAATAATGTCTTTGAAGGTTTCTCTGAGCACAGCAAAACAAGGTTGACATTTCTATCTCCTCGGAGAAATAATCCTTTCACCAATACTCCCACTCGCAAAACTCCCTTTAAAGCTCTGTCTTTACCTCCCTCTTTCTTATCATCTCCCTCTTTGCTCTTGCTCTTCTCGTGTTCAGATAAGCTGTCTGAAACAAGTTTTAAAGCACGTTCAGTGATAGAAACAATTTTCTGAACTGCCTGTAATTCCTTTTCAGTTGGATAAATGGTAGCATGCTTTGTCATTATGTAATGGTCATCAGATGAGTCAGGACGACGTAAGGGTGCAGGACCCTGTGGCTGAGGAGGCATGCCTGGTTGGACTCCCAGAAGGCCTAGTGGGCCCGGAGGACCATGAGGATAGCCTCCATCAGGCATTCAGTGGCGATCATCCCAATGATACTGTTCTTCCTCCATTCTTCTCCAGTACATGTCCTCTTCGTAACGTCTCATTTCCATTCTCCAGTGTTCTTCCTCTTCTCTTCTTCACCAGTACTCCTCTTTCTGCATTTGCTTTCTCATTTTCTCTTCTTGAATCTTTCTTGCTCTAATACTGGGCTTTACTTCTTGCAAATCTGGATTTACTTTATTTTTTAACTTTATAATATTGTATTGGTTTTGCCATGTATCAACATGAATCCACCACAGGTATACACATGTTCCCCATCCTGAACCCTCCTCCCTCCCCATACCATCCCTCTGGGTCGTCCCAGTGCACCAGCCCCAAGCATCCAGTATCGTGCGTCAAACCTGGACTGGCGACTCGTTTCATATATGATATTATACATGTTTCAATGCCATTCTCCCAAATCATCCTACCCTCTCCCTCTCCCACAGAGTCCAAAAGACTGTTCTATACATCAGTGTCTCTTTTGCTGTCTCGTATACAGGGTTATTGTTACCATCTTTCTAAATTCTATATATATGCATTAGTATACAAGTGTAATTCTTGGTCAATTTTATTTCATGTAAACCTATTAATTTCCCCACCCCTCTAGGTTTTCTTCAGACAAATCTTAAACATTTTATCAGTTAATCCACAGATATTTCATAATATAGCTCTTAAAGATAAAGACAACTTAAAAAGACTACTTTAGTGACAAAATGCATGCCATTATCATGCCTCAAGTGTTAAAGTGTTAGTCACTCAGTCATGGTCTAATTTTTGTGACCCCATGGACTGTGGCCCACCAGGCTCCTCTGTCCATGGGATTCTCCAGGGGAGAATACTGGAATAGGTAACCACTCCTTTCTCCAGCAGATCTTCCCAACCTGGGAACGAACATTGGTCTCCTTCATCACAGGTGGATTCTTTACAGTCTGAGCCATCAGAGAAGCGTGTTATCATGCCTAGACAAGAGTTAATGGCCACTTAGTATCTTCAGTATTCACGGTAAAGTTTCCCTTGTGTGCTGTACTCAGTTGTGTTGACTCGTTCCGAACCTATGGACTGTAGCTTGCCAGGTTCCTGTCCATGGGATTCTCCATGGAATAATATTGGAGTGGGTTGTCATGCCCTTCTCCAGGAGATCTTCTGATTGCGGGTGGATTCCTTCCCCACTGAGCCACATGGGAAGCCCAAAGTTTCCCTTGTGTGGTGGTGTGTGTGCCTGCTCAGTCATGTCTGACTGTTTGTGACCCCATGGACTGCATTCTGCCAGGCTTTGTCCATGGGATTCTCCAGGCAAGAATATTGGAGTGGGTTGCCATTTCCTCTTCCAGAGGATCTTTCTGACCTAGGGATTGAACCCGTGTCTTCTTTACTCTCTCATAAATGTTAATGTTTTCACCAATTCTGGATCCCATTTAGTCTCAGGCACTGCAGTTTTTCAATATGCCTGCTAATTCTCTGTAAAATTCCCCCTCTCTTGCTCTCTGTTTCTCATGAGAAATGAATCCTTTGCTCTACAGGGTCATCCACATGCAGCATTTTGCTGATTTCATCTCATTGGCATCATTTAATACACTCCTCTGTCCCCAGCTTTTCCTGAAAATTGGAGTTTAGATCTTGTCTTCTGGTTCAGTCTTCTAATTTGGCAAGAATGGCTCAGAGGCAGTGTGGCATTCATCCACTGGGAGGGGAATACTGTATGGTTGTCCCTATTTTTGTAGAGCAAGCAGATACTGGTGCTCATTGCCTACAGTGCTTGTGTCATTTGAGGTTGAAAATGGAGGTATTTTCATTCTATCTACGCTTCTTCATTTATTAGATGAAATTCTTCTCTGATGAGACACTTCCCTCATCCACTGTTTGGTAACCAATGTTATAGTTCATGTGCCACACACAGGATAACGGTTTCATTATTCACCTCTGCTTACCCAATTTCCAAATAATGAATCTATTTCCTAGCATTTAATCATAGTGACCATGAGGTCTTTGTTCCTTTAGAGCCACTATGAACCCCATATTTAATCACAGCTGATGTGTTTTAATCCACTTTAGTTGTTAGTCTTATTGGCACTCAACTTGGCCCTACATGATGCAGACTCATAGTATGAATCTGCCCACACATGGGCAAGTGCAACGCAAGTGCTCAGTTAGCATGGGTTGCAGTACATCAAAGAACTGAGTGAAGTGTATTGACATCATGCTTGACTGTTTTATTACAACATTATATTACTGTGCTCATCCCTCCACCAGATGTTTGAAACTGGCATTATCCCCTTGGCTGTCTTGGGTGTGATGCATACTACGTTTGGAGACTGAAGAATGAAGACTCCCTCTCCTTCATTGGAATTTAATACCTTACTTGGGGGACAAGTGACTCAACTAGGCTCATGAACTTGATTACCTTTTAGTCTTACAAAAGTCCTTTCCCCACATGACCATTAATTCTTGCTCACACTGTTTTCTCTGTGCCATCATCTGCTATTGCTCTAGTTTCTGGAACCTTGCATGGCTCACATTTCCCCTTTCCCTGACATACTTCTCTCCTCCATATCATTGTACCAGCACCCCTGTGAAAGTCGTTTATCAGTTAATCTCCAACGGCTTCTTTATTCAGCTTCCTCCCTTCAATGGTTTCTCCAATCATGGCTGTGCACTTTGAGGACAGAATATTTTGGCCTCGAACACATCAAAGACCCTTTGGGAACTAATCTCTTTTTCTCCAAAGTTTAGTTTTCTGATTTCTAACCTGGGGCAAAAGAGCTAGCTTTCCTGTGTCCTTGTGAAATGAGCTTCACAAAAGACCACCAAGACATCATGAAGCATACAGAGTCTAGGATGTGTAAATTATTTTTACCCATGGTTGCTTGAGTACAGGCTGCTACCTGAGAAGTGCTGAATAAAATGTAGAGGATTAGACAATCCTTTGAATTTATCTCATTACTCTGAGAGATCACAGTAATCTTTACATAGGAAATGCTGGGACTTAGGCAGAAATGGTTGGCCATCATGTTAATGTACAGATATTTTTCCACTTTTTATCCCCCAAATAATCCCACTTTCTGGTTAGGCTACCTCAGCACTCAGCTATCAGGCAGTTCAGTTCTAGCTGAACGTGCTTCACTAAATTTTATTTTTTATTGAGATAATTGACATATAATATTCCATACTTTTAAGTTGGATGGTGTGTTGATTTTACATTATATATTACAATATGAATACCACTCTAGCATTAGGTAACATCCCCATCATGTCACATAGTTATCATTTTATTTCTGTTTCACTAAATTTTACTGTGGTACTCGTGTACACTGGTGGAAAGTGAACAATTCTTAGTGACTAATTATCTGTTTTCATAGTTCTTCATATTTCCCGTATTAAGTCTGTGTGAATTTGTATGAAAACAACTGCTTGATAGTTTAACCTCTTTTGTGATTACATTCTCACCTAGGACCGGAAACATTGGATAGAGTATGGTGTTGACATTGTAGTCATTAAGGATTGCCTTAGAATGGAGATATATTCCCCCCCATTTAACCTCAAAACTAGGCTATTTTCTTCCTGTTTACACACGTTTGGCTATCAGGCATTTCATCCATGATGTCCCACAATTTACCATATTGGTGTTTAGTAATGATGATGTTACTGAAGTGTCTTACAATTCCAGCCCCTGTGGCTCTTTACAGTCACCATGACGTTTGCCTCTAGCACCTCAGGGTGTATGTGTGGATGTGGGTTCATCTCCACTCATCATATAAGGAAAATGAGGCACAGAGTGGTTAAGGATATCAAGCAAAGAAAATAGTTTAAAATGGCAGGCCTTGAACCCCAGTCTTTTGGTACTTGTGCTAGTCAATGTCTGGTTGCTGTTAGCAGAAAGCATTCTATGTTAATTAGCACAGGGATTAATTTCAGGAGTTAGGAGCATATAAATACTGTCTTTCAAGGGCCTGGAGATACAGGTCTATTCATGGCCTCTCAGAATGATTATTATACTCATTCAGCAAAGTTGGTCCCCAAGGGCAGCTGCCACAGTTGAGTGGGGAATCAGGATGTTTCCAGTACATCTGTTGGCTTTAGGCATAGGGTGTCTTAATTGCTTTCCTAGAAGCAGGAAATTCCACCAGAATTGTTAGCTCTTAATTGTTTTCTTGGAAGCAGGAAATTCCACCAGAATTGTTAGCCCCCCAGCTACATTCACAACTCCAGCATGCGCGTCTTACATCTCTCTACACTTAAAATGCTTCTAAAATAAATCTGATCAGTGTACATCAGAATGACAGAAGGTAAAATGCATTTGGAATCCTACTAAGTTAAAAACTCTAGGAAATGGAGAATTAAACTGCTGCCTAGTCGCTTCAGTGTGCTGCTGCTACCGCTGCTAAGTCGCTTCAGTCGTGTCCGACTCTGTGCGACGACCCCATAGATGGCAGCCCACCAGGCTCCCCCGTCCCTGGCATTCTCCAGGCAAGGACACTGGAGTGGGTTGCCATTTCCTTCTCCAATGCATAAAAGTGAAAAGTGAAAGTGAAGTCTCTCAGTCGTGTCCGACTCTTAGCAACCCCATGGACTGCAGCTTACCAGGCTTCTCCATCCATGGGATTTTCCAGGCAAGAGTACTGGAGTGGGGTGCCGTTGCCTTCTCCACTCTTCAGTATAGAGAGGGATATTTATGAATGGAGCTGGAAGAACCAATGCTGAGAGAACCAATATAAGGCATCCAATACAGTGTTCTTAACCCTGTGCTCACTAGTCCCTTGATATATTCCTCTTCTCCTTCCAGTCCATTTGGCACTACTATTCATAAAACCTGGGTGAAACTTAAAACTCTTTTTGTGCTCTAGGCTGCTTAATGAGGTTAGATGTACACTGCAGAAAGAGAGGAATCTCAAAGCCTGAGCATATTATGTTTTCCAGTATAAACTACTTTTGTTTAAATGGAATTCTTCAGAAAATAATTTTACATTCTCAAATCAGCCACCTCCCCCCAAAAGTCTATCCTAAATTTTCTCCCATTCCTCATTTTTCTTATTTCATTCTGCCTTAACAATCTCCACAGGGTTATCTCCTACTTCAGGAAGAAAACATGTTCTCATAAAAGAACTTCACTGTATTATCCTTTCTCTCAAAAATTTACCAATATTTTTATTCTCTCCAGATAATCTAAGATGTTTCCATCTTTTATCATTTTGTGATTTAAATGTACCTAATCTCCTGATTCCTTTTTTAGTATATAATAGATGTTACAAGCCAGTATGGCCTTAGAATTGTACTGTCTGTGCTGGAACACAAAGCCCACTACTTACTAGTTATATGATCTTGGATAATTCACTCAGCTTCTCTAAACATTCATTTCTTCTCTGTAAAATATATTGATCAGATTATCTTATTCACAGAATGATAGGGAAAATGAAATAAGAAAATTCATAGAAAGTAATTGAAATACAACCTGCACCCAGGAAACACTCAACAAAAGTGAGTTATTATCAGATAAATGTAGTTCAACCATAATGTACTGGCAGAGAATGTGAAGAGCTTATGGAAAAAAAAATCTGTTTTCTCTAATCATATTGATGATGGCAATACTAAGAATTCTATTAATACATGTGTGAAAGTGAAAGTGAAGTCGCTCAGTCGTGTCCGACTCTTTGGGACCCCATGGACTGTAGCCTACTGGCTCCTCCATCCATGGGATTCTCCAGGCAAGAGTACTGGAGTGGGTTGCCATTGCCTTCTCCAGGGGATCTTCCCGACCCAGGGATCAAACCCCGGTCTCCTGCATTCCAGGCAGACGCTTTAACCTCTGAGCCACCAGGGAAGCCCTATACATGTGTAGGTGGGGTAAATCAAGTAAATAAGTATTTTATTTTCTAATTTTATAATACCCTTTTATCACCTCATGCGAAGAGATGACTAATTGGAAAAGACTGTGATGGTGGGAGGGATTGGGGGCAGGAGGAGAAGGGGACGACAGAGGATGAGATGGCTGGATGGCATCACTGACTCGATGGACGTGAGTCTGAGTGAACTCCGGGAGTTGGTGATGGACAGGGAGGCCTGGCGTGCTGCGATTCATGGGGTCGCAAAGAGTCGGACACGACTGAGCGACTGAACTGAACTTTATCATTGAGAAACAATATTTCTGGTTTGGCAGAAATATATAAAATTGGTCTGGTACATTTTGTCTTACCAGATAATAAAAAAACCCATGAAGGACCACTAGCATAGTCTCAAAACCACTCAGAATTCAACTAGAAGAGGCTTCCACTGGTTGATGAAGGGCCATCTTAAATTCAGAGAGTATAGCAAGAAAAATTGTTTCAGTTCAGTTGAGTTCAGTTCAGTCGCTCAGTCGTGTCCGACTCTTTGCAACCCCATGAATCGCAGCACGCCAGGCCTCCCTGTCCATCACCAATTCCTGGAGTCCACTCAAACTCATGTCCATCGAGTCGGTGATGCCATCCAGCCATCTCATCCTCTGTTGTCCCCTTCTCCTCATCCCCCCAATCCTTCCCAGCATCAGGGTCTTTTCCAATGAGTCAACTCTCCGCATGAGGTGGCCAAAGTACTGGAGTTTCAGCTTTAGCATCAGTCCTTCCAAAGAAATCCCAGGACTGATCTCCTTTAGGATGGACTGCTTAGACCTCCTTGAAGTCCAAGGGACTCTCAAGAGTCTTCTCCAACACAACAGTTCAAAAGGATCAATTCTTTGGTGCTCAGCTTCCTTCACAGTCCAACTCTCACACCCGTACATGACCACTGGAAAAACCATAGCCTTGACTAGACAGACCTTTGCTGGCAAAGTAATATCTCTGCTTTTTAATATGGTATCTAGGTTGGTCATAACTTTCCTTCCAAGGAGTAAGCGTCTTTTAATTTCATGGCTGCAGTCACCATCTGCAGTGATTTTGGAGCCTCCCAAAATAAAGTCAGCCACTTTTTCCACTGTTTCCCCATCTAGTTGCCATGAAGTGATGGGACCGGATGCCATGATCTTCGTTTTCTGAATGTTGAGCTTTAAACCAACTTTTTTCACTCTCCATTTTCACTTTCATCAAGAGGCTTTTTAGTTCCTGCTCACTTTCTGCCATAAGGGTGGTGTCATCTGCATATCTGAGGTTATTGATATTCCTCCCTGCAATCTTGATTCCAGCTTGTGCTTCTTCCAGTCCAGTGTTTCTCATGATGTACTCTGCATTTAAGTTAAATAAGCAGGGTAACAATATACAGCCTTGACTTACTCCTTTTCCTATTTGGAACCAGTTTGTTGTTCCATGTCCAGTTCTAACTGTTGCTTCCTGACCTGCATAGAGATTTCTCAAGAAGCAGGTCAGGTGGTCTGGTATTTCCATCTCTTTCAGAATTTTCCACAGTTTATTGTGATCCACACAGTCAAAGGCTTTGGCATAGTCAATAAAGCAGAAAGAGATGTTTTCTGGAACTCTCTTGGTTTTTTGATGAACCAGAGAATGTTGGCAATTTGATCTCTGGTTCCTCTGTCTTTTCTAAAACCAGCTTGAACATCTGGGAGTTCATGGTTCATGTATTCCTGAAGCCTGGTTGGAGAATTTTGAGCATCACTTTACTAGCGTGTGAGATGAGTGCAATTGTGTAGTAGTTTGAGCATTCTTTGGCATTGCCTTTCTTTGGGATTGGAATGAAAACTGATCTTTTCCAATCCTGTGGCCACTGCTGAGTTTTCCAAATTTGCTAGCATATTAAGTGCAGCACTTTCACAGCATCATCTTTCAGGATTTTGAAATAGCTCAACTGGAATTCCATCACCTCCACTAGCTTTGTTGGTAGTGATACTTTCTAAGGCCCACTGGACTTCACATTCCAGGATGTCTGGCTCTAGGTCAGTGATCACACCATCATGATTATCTGGGTCGTGAAGCACTTTTTTGTACTGTTCTTCTGTGTATTGTTGCCACCTCTTCTTAATATCTTCTGGTTCTGTTAGGTCCATACCATTTCTGTCCTTTATCGAGACCATCTTTGCATGAAATGTTCCCTTGGTATCTCTAATTTTCTTGAAGAGATCTCTAGTCTTTCCCATTCTGTTGTCTTCCTCTATTTCTTTGCATTTCTTACTGAGGAAGGCTTTCTTATCTCTCCTTGCTATTTTTTGGAACTCTGCATTCAGAAGCTTATATTTTTCCTTTTCTCCTTTGCTTTTCACTTCTCTTCTTTTCACAGCTATTTGCAAGGCCTCCTCAGACAGCAATTTTGCTTTTTTGCATTTTTTTTTCCGTGGGGATGGTCTTGATCTCTGTCTCCTGTACAATGTCATGAACCTCTGTCCATAGATCATCAGGCACTCTGTCTATCAGATCTAGTCCCTTAAATCTATTTCTCACTTCGACTGTATAATCATAAGGGATTTGATTTAGGTCATACCTGAATGGTCTAGTGGTTTTCCCTACTTTCTTCAATTTAAGTCTGAATTTGGCAATAAGGAGTTCATGATCTGAGCCACAGTCAGCTCCCGGTCTTGTTTTTGCTGACTGTATAGAGCTTCTCCATCTTTGGCTGCAAAGAACATAATCAATCTGATTTCGGTGTTGACCATCTGGTGACGTCCATGTGTAGAGTCTTCTCTTGTGTTGTTGGAAGAGGGTGTTTGCTATGACCGGTGTGTTCTCTTGGCAAAACTGTATTAGCCTTTGCCCTGCTTCATTCCGTATTCCAAGGCCAAATTTGCCTGTTACTCCAGGTGTTTGTTGACTTCCTACTTTTGCATTCCAGTCCCCTATAATGAAAAGGACATCTTTTTTGAGTGTTAGTTCTAAAAGGTCTTGTAGGTCTTCATAGAACCTTTCAACTTTAGCTTCTTCAGCGTTACCGGTTGGGGCATAGGCTTGGATCACCGTGCTATTGAATGGTTTGCCTTAGAAATGAACAGAGATCATTTTGTCATTTTTGAGATTGCATCCAAGTACTGCATTTCAGACTCTTTTGTTGACCATGATGGCTACTCCGTTTCTTCTAAGGGATTCCTACCCACAGTAGTAGATATAATGGTTATCTGAGTCAGATTCACCCATTCCAGTCCATTTTAGCTTGCTGATTCCTAGAATGTCGACATTCACTCTTGCCATCTCCTGTTTGACTACTTCCAATTTGTGTTGATTCATGGACCTAACATTCCAGGTTCCTATGCAATATTGCTCTTTACAGCATCATACCTTGCTTCTATCACCAGTCACATCCACAACTGGGTATTGTTTTTGCTTTGGCTCCATCCCTTCATTCTTTCTGGAGTTATTTCTCCACTGATCTCCCGTAGCATATTGGGCACCTACCGACCTGGGGAGTTCTTCTTTCAATCCTATCATTTTGCCTTTTCATACTGTTCATGGGGTTTTCAAGGCAAGAATACTGAAGTGGTTTGCCATTCCCTTCTCCAGTGGACCACAGTCTGTTAGACCTCTCCACCATGACCCATCCATCTTGGATGGCCCCATACTGCATGGCTTAGTTTCATTGAGTTATACAAGGCTATGGTCCGTGTGATCAGATTGGCTAGTTTTCTGTGATTATGGTTTCAGTGTGTCTGCCCTCTGATGCCCTCTCACAACACTTACTGTCTTACTTGGGCTTCCTCTTACCTTGGACGTGGGGTCTCTCTTTACGGCTGCTCCAGCAAAGCACAGCCACTGCTCCTTACCTTGGAGGGGGGGTATCTCCTCACGGCTGCCCCTCCTGACCTTGAACATGGAGAAGCTCCTCTCAGCCCTCCTGCTCCCATGCAGCCATAACTCCTTGGACGTGGGGTTGCTCCCAATCATCATTAACTTTTGCTAACTGAAAAAGCAGTCACAACTTGACATTATGTGCATCTTTATGGAAATACTCAAAATTCCCCTTCAAGTATTCTTGCTTAAAAATTACACCTATATCTGGTCAAGCTCACAGATTCAATTATTGATATACAGGAAATACACAGAAAAAAAAGTATATTCTAAACTACACCATAAGGATACAATCACTAAAGTCAAGAACATAGAAAACTCTACAAGTCTCATGATCTACCTTCTCTAATGAATAAATGATGTGAAAAAATGGAGGGTAGATTGGGAACCTGTAGATTGAGAGACTTAAAAAAAGTATCCAAAAACCTAGGCAAAATTGAACTGCAGTGTTTGAGTATACATTTGTGTGATAAAACTGTATGGAAAATCATGAAGGTGATTATTATAAACGTTAGAATAGTGGTTACATTTAAGGGTGGAAGGAGTGGGTTGTGATTGGACAGGGTAGAGATAGGCCTTCTGGATTGACTGGCAAAGTTCTAATTGCTGATTTGAGTGGTGGTTACAAGTGTGTTTTCCTTCTAAGTCAATAAGTTATAATTTTGTGTTATGCAATTTTCTGTATTTGTGCTGTATTTTGCAATAAAAATTAAGTTGAAAATGATTAATTAAGCAGTGACCAGATATTTCCTACACTTTCTTTTTAAAAAAAAAATGCCTTTGATGAGACTTCTCCCATTTACTAATGAACTCTTTCAAAGTTCTAGGCAGATCCACCAGAGACAATTGCCCCATCACAAAAATCAAAAGAGTTTTGTCCAAGGTTAGTCTCCGTGTATATTTCTGGTCAGTGTTTCTCTCTCGGGTATATCTGCCTTCTCCCGAATCCCAAGGATGATGGTTTGTGAAGACATCCAGTCACCATTTCTCATTTCTCCTTTAAGGTTCTAAAAGTAACTCATCCTTTTGTCTCTAACAGAGATAATACTAAGTAGCAGTTATGCTAATATTCTCATGATTAATACAAATGACCAAGGTAAAGGAAATGTCCCTGGTCTGTCCTGCTTCCTTGCTATTGCTAACTTTATGTGAACACAATTCCCTAAACCTTGTCAAGTTCTCCCAGAGACATTTTAGCAAGTCTATTTGAGGTCCACAGAATGCCCAAGAAAGTCTTCGGCGCATGGCTTCTGCACATTTACCCTCTAATTTCTTCCTATTCATTGTGAATAGGTGTGCACATTCTCTTTAAGTGATAGCAAATAATTAAGTCTTTTTACTTGAGGCAAAAAGAATGAAGGGGGTTGACATCTAATGGCTTAGGAACAGCACACAGCTAGTAAAATAGTGGCAACCAGGCTGAAACCACCAAGCATCCAAGTGTGTTAGACATAGGACATTTTCTTCTACCCCTGAAATGTTCATTACAAAATTTTTGTTTTAAATCAGCTACTAATTTTTATATTCTGGCTTGTTGTTGGATTTATTTAATATGACTTTATCTCATACTAGCAAATTACATTTTCCCAGGATCTTTTTTTCTATTTCAGTTTGATCTAAATTAAGATAATTTACAAACCAGCTCTTCTAGGCTTTGGCACAAGTGTTACAAATTCTAAGAGATTCTACTGCTTAGGATCTTATGGACTTTGTCCATCTCAGAGGTCTTAATTGGTTTAATTATGCTGATACCCACAACACCTGTAAGGTTCCAATATGACACTGATTCTTTCTTAAGATCAAACCCAGTATCAGCAGTAAGAAGGTTCTAGGCTCCAAGAATTAGAGGGAAGCCTAATTCTGTGGACCACGGCTGTACTCCAGGGAGGTTAGTGAGGAAGGTACACCAGAATACAGTTGATTAGAAGAATACAAGAGATCTGAGTCCCGTACCTGTCTATCTGACCCACCACATCACAGGCTAGCCATTGTCCAGACACCTGCACAAATGCTATAGGTCGCGCAGCTAGACTGGGACAAGGGTCTCATTGGAAACTTCTTCCAAGCAGACACAGCCCAAGTGCTTTACATAAAAAGAGGTTATAAGCCCATCTTTACACCATGAAAACCATCAGCCAAGGTTACAGGCTTATTTATTGGGGTGGGGGGGTGGGGGGGGAGGAGTGCACTGGAAAGGGTTTCAAATTAATGTCTGATCTAAAGTCGCATTTCCAAGGTTCAGCTTCATCTTCCTGTATTTGAAGAGCACCTCCCTAATCACTAATTTCTTCTTTCAGTTGCTGGGTAAACCTTTAACCCCTATCCTACCTCCATTTGTTCAATAAGAATGTTCATTTCCACTAGAATCTGAGTAGAATTGGAAATCAGGTGTGCCTGTCTAGGTTTAATCATTACATCGTGGTCAAATCGCTCTCCCAGAGCGCGTATACAAAAATGAATGGAAATTTTCGTGTTTTTTTTTTTGTTTGTTTGTTTTAAAAAAAAGAGGCTTTTGGACTTCAGCCAGGACTAAGGATGCGGGAGGCCGAGCATACGGATGGCAGCTAGGGGTCAATCCCCGCCCGGCACCGGGTCGGCCGTGGAAGAGTCGGAAGTGGTCGGGGTTTGGGGGAGGAGATCCGCTCACACACAACAGGAGAGACTGCGCCGCCATATCTGCTGCTGCCGCCGCAGTTGCGAATGCAGTGTCGGGACCCGGCTGCCTCCACGCCGCCGCTAAGGTTCGTGTCGCTTCCCCATCCCGACTCTCCACTCTTGCCGCCTCACCCCCGGCGGCACTGCCGTCTCTTTTCTCCCATTAAACCCGTTCCCTCCCCGCATCTATCAGGGCTGAAGACGATGGATCTGGGCAGCAGCAGCAGCAGCGACTCGGCTCCCGATTGCTGGGACCAGGTGGACATGGAAGCACCGGGTTTGGCCCCGAGCGGGGACCGAGCCTCCTCGGCGTTGGCGGCGGCCGCCGCCGAGGTACAGCATGAGCCCCTCAGCTCGGCCTTCAGCCGTCAGCTCAACATCAACGCCAAACCCTTCGTGCCTAACGTCCATGCCGCGGAGTTCGTGCCGGCCTTCCTGCGGGGCCCGAGCCAGCCGCAGACCCCCCCGAATGACGCCCCCGGATTCTATGAAACCTGTACGGGTGCGGGCGACCCTCAAGGTAAAAGGCTGGGACGGGGGGCACCTGTGGAACATTCCAAAGAGGAACAGTTATTGTGGCGTGAAGGTTCCAATTCAGCCGTTACCATGGAACTTTCAGAACCTGTTGTAGAAAATGGAGAGGTGGAGATGGTTTTAGAAGAGTCATGGGAGCACAATAAAGAAGTAAGTGAAGCCGAGCCAGGGGGTAGTTCCTTGGGAGATTCGGGGCCCCCAGAAGAAAGTGGCCAGGAAATGATGGAGAAAGAGGAAATCAGAAAGTCGAAATCTGTGTTCGTACCCTCAGGTGCTCCTAAAAAAGAACACGTAAATGTGGTATTCATTGGGCATGTCGATGCCGGAAAGTCAACCATTGGAGGACAGATCATGTTTTTGACAGGAATGGTTGACAAAAGAACACTTGAGAAATATGAAAGAGAAGCTAAAGAAAAAAACAGAGAAACTTGGTATTTGTCCTGGGCCTTAGATACAAACCAGGAAGAACGAGACAAGGGTAAAACAGTAGAAGTGGGTCGTGCCTATTTTGAAACAGAAAAGAAACATTTCACAATTTTAGATGCCCCTGGCCATAAGAGTTTTGTCCCAAATATGATCGGTGGTGCTTCTCAAGCTGATTTGGCTGTACTGGTAATCTCTGCCAGGAAAGGAGAGTTTGAGACTGGATTTGAAAAAGGTGGACAGACAAGAGAACATGCAATGTTGGCAAAAACGGCAGGGGTGAAATATTTGATTGTGCTTATTAATAAGATGGATGATCCCACAGTAAATTGGAGCATTGAAAGATATGAAGAATGTAAAGAAAAGCTAGTGCCCTTTTTGAAAAAAGTCGGCTTTAGTCCCAAAAAGGACATTCACTTTATGCCCTGCTCAGGGCTGACCGGGGCAAATATTAAAGAGCAATCAGATTTCTGCCCTTGGTACACTGGATTACCATTCATTCCCTATTTGGATAATATGCCAAACTTCAACAGATCCATTGATGGACCAATTAGACTGCCAATTGTGGATAAGTACAAGGATATGGGCACTGTGGTCCTGGGAAAGCTGGAATCAGGATCCATTTTTAAAGGCCAGCAGCTTGTGATGATGCCGAACAAGCACAATGTGGAAGTTCTTGGAATACTTTCTGATGATGCTGAAACTGACTATGTAGCCCCAGGTGAAAACCTTAAAATCAGACTGAAGGGAATTGAAGAAGAAGAGATTCTTCCAGGATTCATACTCTGTGATCCTACTAATCTTTGCCATTCTGGACGTACATTTGATGTTCAGATAGTGATTATTGAGCACAAATCCATCATCTGCCCGGGTTATAATGCAGTGCTGCACATTCATACTTGTATTGAGGAAGTTGAGATAACAGCCTTAATCTCCCTGGTAGATAAAAAATCAGGAGAAAAGAGTAAGACACGGCCTCGCTTCGTGAAGCAAGATCAAGTGTGCATTGCCCGTTTAAGGACAGCAGGAACTATCTGCCTTGAGACATTCAAAGATTTTCCTCAGATGGGTCGTTTTACTTTAAGAGATGAGGGTAAGACCATTGCAATTGGCAAAGTTCTGAAACTGGTCCCAGAGAAGGACTAAGCAGTTTTCTTGATGCCCATATACAATACTGTGAGAATTGACTATAATCAATTTCACCATCTTCTCTTATTTACTACACATTGACAAACTTTTCTCCATATTTTGCAAAGAAAAATTTCACAGCAAAAATCCATGTTTTGTCAGCTCTCATGTTGAGATCTCAGTTATGTCACTGTTGAATTTACCCACAATTTCCTCCTTCTATTCCATTCTGCTTCCTTGAACAAAATCAGTAAAATCTTTGTAACTGATGTGGATGTAATTGTCTATAACAATGAAAAATTAATATATTTTTAATTTTTCATTTTCCTTTAGGATACTTAGACAACCCTTGTTCCAACCAGACCAATCAGAGTGTGTCAATGTGTGTGTACATGTTAAAGACAACTAACATGTGAATAAAATATTCCATTTGAAACTCTTACTGGTATTTGAAGTGCTTTTGAATATTTTTAAAATTTGTCTATAATACTTCTCAGTTAGCTTTTTCACTTTCTCAAATAACTGAATACATCTTATTACCTGGGTTTTTAAAAACTGTCTTGTACTCACTGCTTTAAATGAAGAATTTACAAATAATGCACAGGTTTGTGTTAAAGGAAAGGTTTTAATTTTGATGAAAAAAATTTTAGAGCTCTTCCCAATGAACTTTGTTTTCTGTGTTCAAGTCCAGTCAATAAAGGAGCTCTTCTGCTTCCCTACTTGGTATTTGGGAAAAAAAGCTCATGCCATCTACCAAATCCCCAAATGTTGAACATGGTCAGATTACAAATATACCTGGGGATTCAGATAGTATGTTGACTAGACTGCTATCTGTACCCCCTGGGCTTCGCTGGTGGCTCAGGCAGTAAAAATCCGCCTTCAGTGTGGGAGACCTGGGTTCGATCCCTGGATTGGGAAGATCCCCTGAAGGAAGGCATGGCAGCCCACTCTGGTATTCTTGCCTGGAGAATCCCCAAGGACAGAGGAGCCTGGCGGGCTACAGTCCCTAGGGGGGTCACAAAGAGTTGGACATGACTGAGCAACTAAACACAGCACAGCTTCATCTTAACACACCCCTTTGTTCTATTCACTGAGAACCTTGTGGTGTGGGCCACAACACAATAAGGGGCATTACTGTTGAGAAGATAAATACTTGCAATAGTAAGTCAGTCATTCACTGACAAGTAAGGGTTAGTGAGAGTCCTGAGCTTAGAAATGGGGAGACCATTCCACTCTCCCATTCTTCACTGCTTGGGGTTAGTAGGAAAGGTGAGGGGTCATTTTTACAATCAAATCACAACACACTCTTGGGGTCAGAGATAACAGGACTTGTCCATGAAGAGTACCTTGAGGAAAACAACTGTAGATCCTGAGGTGACTACTTTTATTGCCAGCAGAGAGGCTTTATAACCTGTGTAACTCAACAACCGCAGGAACTTTCTGTCTTGGTAAGTGGATAGTGGCCCAGTGTAAACACTGCCCAGTGGTGGGCACATCCAATTCCTCACACTCATGGGGTGGTTTAACAAGGGTGGGGATTGCTGCTGGAACACCCTGGGCAGTGCTCAGGACCCTTCTCCACTGTCCCTTTGTTTGTGTCCCCATGTACCTTCAGAATCAGAGATAGCCACAGGTCTTTTAGAGCATCAATAGCATGGCTCTGTGAATCATCCAGCCATAGATCTTCAGGACACCCACAAAGGAAAAGAGGGTTTTTTATTTTGTCATATGTCAGCTTACCTAACCCACAGGGATGTGTCTCATGTTGTCTTGGACCCAGTCCTTTAATAATTAGAATATCAGTGGCAAGAGTTTCATCTTATTTTAGAGTTTGTTCTTTTGCCTCTGTGCTCTGAACTTTGTACAAAATGGAGTGTTTGCTAAAAGTTTTACTGTGGCAGCCACTTTTTAAAAATCTGTTTCTGATGCTGCATCAATCTCACTGATTTTACAATTCTAGTAATTTACCAATAGGATCATTGTAGATAGCATCCACTAATAGGCCAAAGCCACAAGGCAGAACAGAACTCTTTTTTCTCCATCCAATTTGGATAACTTCCCATCAAAAACTGTCTCCTAAATGTCTTTCTCATTAGCCAGTTGTACAGAAACTTCTCCACCAGGAGCTCTGAAATATATATATATATAACATTCAGAAGTCAGGACATAAATCTTTGGGAGTGGATTTTAGAAACCAATAATTTTCATTTCAGAGATGATCCAGGTGGTTGGAGACACTTTAGGAAAATATATACACTTGTAACAGTTTTTTTTCTAGCTTCATGAATAACTTTCTCTATAGTTCTTAATGTCTGGTAGTGTTTTCCAATACTGCAAATTAAGGCCATTCACAAGCACAGTACTGTTTCCCCAGGGCATACAAAACTGTGTCCCTTCAGAGGTCCCCTGTTGCCTCTAATTTAGACCTATTTAACTTAACTGTGCCAAGAGCATCTCAAATTCCTGACAAGCAAGGTCAATGTAGAAACTCCCCAAGTCTGGCTGTATTCTGTAAATACATCATGAACTTGCTACTTCAGGATTTCTCAATATGTGCCTAGCCATTTCACTCTTGGCAACTTTACTCCCAAGGCTCTTCCTTGTATTCTTCTGGTCATTATAGGACAAATAGGAAATTTAGGAAAGGGGGCCAGTTTATTTGGTACTTCAGCAAAGACCCATGAAAGAAAGAAAGTGGAAAGTTTGAGCTGGGCAGAAGCTAGCAGGTCTCCACGTTACTCAACTTCGAGCACCTTTCTCTGGTACCCAGGACAAATTGTCAGTGCTATTAATATCCACTATGGTTACCAATCCTGTCTCCCAATAGACAAATCCTTTGTCAAAATAGACCTTTTAACAGTGCCATGATTCTGATTTACTACAATACAAGAACCTGTTCTTTTTAAAGTTTACTTATGCACATTTTGCAGTGCAAATATTCAACTCACATTAATTAAAATGGCCTATTTAGCAGCAGGAAAATTATTACTGTTTCATGGTCATTCAAAAGAAATTATCCAGCAACCACAGAAATTCTGCCAAAACCTGAGCATTTGGACATGTTCACATTGATCCAATGCCTGTTTCTATGTTCAGTATGATTCTATATTTTCTTTCTTTTAAATTTTTAAAATTTATGTATTAATTGAAGGATCATTGCTTTACAGAATTTCATTGTTTTCTGTCAAACATCAACATGAGATTCTCTATTTTCTGTTGAAGGTATTGACATTTTTTCATTTGTCCTAGTTTTCATTTAACAATATCTACTCATGTTTGGCCACTAAGGGGAAGGAAAGTTTGATCCCAGATTTCTCACTAGGGACACGACCACTTCCACTGGGTGGGAAAAGTGGGCTTGTCTTAGAATTTGGGAGAGGCTTCTTCAAAACACCCTGGGTGTGCTCATGTTCGACCAATCACCAAAATCCACAAGGGGAAAAGAAGAGAAACTAAAACCCTTCTGTATGAACATGCCACGAATGAGAAAACAAAACAAGAGGTAAAAAAAAAAAAAGTTTTGCTTATATGTAAGAGAGCACAGTATACAGTTTGACACTATAGCCTGTAGAATATTGACTGTAGGCTTCCCTTACAGTTCCATCTTGCACTCAACACTGCCAGATCATTTTAGAGGAAATTTGTCTAAATTCTAGGGGGATTCTCTTTTCTTTCACTTACCCTTTAAAAATCATAACAGTTTCTTTATAACTCAGTGGATGAAAAGTTCAGTCAAGTTCTAAGAATCAATCAAAAGGGGTTTCAGCAAAGCCCCTTCTTTTCTACTCAATTAATGTTAAACAATCCAAATTTACATGGGCACATAATTTGCAGATAGTTCTCAGTCCCCTAAGGAAGATATTTGTATCTTTCACTGTTGAACTTAAAAGTTCAGAGAATATTGAGACCTGCCCCCAGTTTTAGAATGAGGACAAAAAGGGAAAAAAAAAGGTTTATATCTCTCACTTGATATGATATATATCCAATAAGTAAATTACGGCTCTTTCCTCACATTTGGAGTTCTGATTAAAAGGCTTCCTCTAATCTTTGAGATTTAAATGAATTATCTCCTCCCCAAACTGCTTTTACTAGCTCTACCACAGTCTTTCAGTGACCTTTTGCCACAGCAATAAATTTACAGAAGAAGAACACATTCTTACATAGCAGATGAGCAAGAAAGACTCCCAGTGACTTCTGCTGGTTTAGCTGACATTTCCTGGATTGAAGGTTTGTTGTTGTTCAGTGTTAAGTGGTGTCTGGCTCTTTGTGACCCCATGGACTGCTGCACCAGGTTCCTTCTGTTCTCCACTATCTGATTAAAGGTTAGTGTTTGATTTCCACCTTTGTATTTCTTTTTTTTTTTAATTTAATTTTATTTTTAAACTTTACATAATTGTATTAGTTTTGCCAAACATCAAAATGAATCCGCCACAGGTACACATGTGTTCCCCATCCCGAACCCTCCTCCCTCCTCCCTCCCCATTCCATCCCTCTGGGTCGTCCCAGTGCACCAGCCCCAAGCATCCAGTATCGTGCATCGAACCTGGACTGGCAACTCGTTTCATACATGGTATTATACATGTTTCAATGTATTTCTTTTTGCACCCTGCTTTAACTGATGCTCACGACATATATTATTTAGCTTTCCAAACCGCTTTAGCTTCTTTTGTCAATTTTGTAAGGTATAAATAAACAGGTGAAATAAAATATAATACATTTTAAAATATATAAAGGGTTAACTCTTTGAGTGATGCTAACAGCAGAATGCTCCATCCCCATCTGTGTCCTTCAACGCATGTGAAACCAAAAGAACTCGGAAAGGGTAAATGAGCCTCAAGCATGCATTTTACACATTTGAGAAGGGAACATCGAGGTTCAAAGGGAAGGAGATACATCTAAGGAGGCTTTACCCTTAAAGGATGGTGATTCAGGACAGATATGTGGTGGCTTCACAAGATCCTGGTGGTGGATGAAAAGTTGCTGTGACCAAATTGAACGCAATTCAAGAACATTTGCCTCTATGGATGGCACACTACTTAAGGCCTGGAGGGAATTTCGGGGCATGAGAATGGTCATATTGATTTCCCAGCAGAATCTGAGCTGGGCCTCCAGGTGGCTAGGGGACAGATGCACATCAGATTCATTCTATGAGAAAAAGAGGTCAAAACCTCTGGCACTACTGGTAGCATGGCAGCCAACTCTGAGGATGGTGATATTATCAAGCCTCACAGATCCCCAGGTGTCAGTGTTCGGTCTCATACTATCTACCAATGCCTGGCAGCATCTCATCTATTTACACCTCTCTAGTTCACAGTATGAGCAGTGCCACCCAGTAAGTTTGGCCCTTTGTCTGCTAGTCTCTTCATTAACTGACGCTCACCCCATTTAATCCAGTATTTAGGGATATTTTGTTTACTTGCCTGTAGGTAGTCAGATTGGATAGCAGTGAACAGATAGTCTTGGCTGAGTTCATAAAAAACATCCAAAGTCATGACCTGGGAAAATTCCTCACAGAAAATATAAAGCTTGTGCACCCATTTAGAGCCATATGGATGAGAGCTCCACTTGAGGATGGCAATTAAGGCATCTAATAAGATGATTTCAGCAATGATATCCTCACAGCCTTGTGCAAGCATGTTAAATTCCAAGAACAGTGCTATATGGTAAATGGCTTCTTCTACCCTGATCATGTTTGGCTTCCCTGCGACGAGAGCCTGAACTTCACTGAGACTCCCCACAGAGGTGCTACAGTGCAAAACAGAGGTCCACCATGTCACATTTGGTTTTTTTTTTTTTTGGTATAATTCTTGTGGGAGTCCTCAAAGTTCAGTCTGATTTCTTCACCAGTCCGTATTCTCCTTTGTAATAAATTTCGAAAAAATGGAGACTATGCTGAAATAATAGCCTTGTGAGCGTTGAGCTATCATCTAAACAGTTCTAATTTCAACCAAAATCAGAAATCAATCTTTTTTAACGCTTAATCTTTCAGTGCTGTACTAAGATAAATGTGAAGTCTGAGTAAGATTGCTCTCAGAAATAATATAAAATTTAGGCCAGAGAACCTAGAGTTTACTTCGTGTAGAAATTTATTGAGAATGAAATCTCAAGATACAAGATCTCTTCTTGAGGCCACGGACAATCAGGCCATTAGACAAGTTCCACTTTTGGTGCCTACTGTGTTGAGGTTAATGAATACCAGTTAGATCCTAGAATGGAAGGAGAAGATCCATGTTTCTTCAAGATGCTGTTGGTCTTATTCTTATATTTTTGTTTTAGTTTTGTGATTAATAATTTCAGTTCAAAGTCACCTGTGACTCCTAAGAGGAAAAGACAGTTGCATAAAGGCAAAAATTATTCCTGAAAAAATAGTTTGAATTTTCCATGTACCATGCATACCTTCTCTCACATGCCCCTTTAGCTTTTCCTAGGCACATCCCTAGACCTAAACTTTCCTGACATTTTGGTAACCAGGTAGATTTTAAATTAATTATTTTTATTTGAGTTTTCTGTTGAACCCTCTATGAAAACTTACCTAACTCTTGTTTCTGTTGTTGTTTAGCTGCTAAGTCATATCCTACTCTTTGTGACCCCATGGACTGTAGCCCACTAGGCTCCTCTGTCCAAGAGATTTCCTAGGCAAGAATACTGCAGTGGGTTTACATTTCCTTCTCCAGGCAATCATCTCAACCCAGGGATGGAACCTGTGTCTCCTGCATTGGCAGGCAGATTCTTTATACTTCCTTAAAAAATGTTCTTTATTGGGTTTTCTTTGGATTTGTTGTTCAAGCCCTAGTAGCAGTGGACAATACTTGTCCATTTGAATTTAGGTGATAATGGAGGAGAAACCATATCAGCAGGAAGGTGCAAAGATGCCCTCTGTGTGTCTGTCTCTAGAGGTGAAAGATGAACACTTCTCAGCAACTACTCAGCAAAATATGTATTTTCATGTTTAAATCTGCCTTTTAGGGGAAAATGTGTTTTGTGAAGCACTTGTAAGATACTTTTTTGAAATTTTAAGACTTTTTTTTTTTGCTTTGCCCAATTTTTTTTTAATTTTAATTGGAGGCTAATTACTTTACAATATTGTAGTGGTTTTGCCATACATCAACATGAATCCGCCACGGGTGTACACATGTTCCCCATCCTGAACCCCCCTTCCACCTCCCTCCCCATACCATCCCTCTGGGTCATCCCAGTGCACCAGCCCCAAGCATCCTGTATCCTACATCGAACCTGGACTGGCGATTCGTTTCTTATATGATATACATGTTTCAATGCCATTCTCCCAAATCATCCCCCCAACTCCCACAGAGTCCAAAAGACTGTTCTATACATCTGTGTCTCTTTTGCTGTCTCGCATACAGGGTTATCGTTACCATCTTTCTCAATTCCATATATATGTGTTAGTATACTGTATTGGTGTTTTTCTTTCTGGCTTACTTCACTCTGTATAATCAGCTCCAGTTTCATCCACCTCATTAGAACTGATTCAAATGTATTCTTTTTAATGGCTGAGTAATACTCCATTGTGTATATGTACCACAGCTTTCTTATCCATTCATCTGCTGATGGACATCTAGGTTGCTTCCATGTCCTGGCTATTATAAACAGTGCTGCAATGAACATTGGGGTACACGTGTCTCTTTCAATTCTGGTTTCCTCAGTGTGTATGTCCAGCAGTGGGATTGCTGGGTTGTATGGCAGTTTGACATTTATATTTTTTTATCTTAGGACTGAACTCAAAGGGAAATGTTTATTTGACTTTTTAAAAAAATTATTCGATTGAACTTCAACTTAGTGTTGAAAGTTACTATTAAAGCAGCAGTGATGGGTGCTATTCCCTGTTCTGCAATGGTTTACTCTGTCTACTAAGGAGTTTACTTTCCAACCTCATTACAGATAGCCTTACTCAAAGAATTACCATCACACACTAGAGGTATTGTACTATTTTCCAGTAATGCTGTTGTATGAACAATATTTTATGAAATGTTGTCTTTTTGTCCTACAGATTGCAGTAGCTGTTATGTAATTGTTGTATGGGCAAGTCTTTTGATTTTTTTCCCCCTCTCGAAAACTCTCAGATCATGAGTCAGTCTTCCATATTCTGAATATTTTAATACCGTGGCCATTTCTATAGAAAGATTACTTGCAGGTGTGTATCTTGAAAGTAACCTCTTGGGTTTGTGTTTACATGGGTTCTGTCTAAGAGCTGAGACGAGCTCTGGAAGCTTCATCACATACTTGCACGTGACTGACTGGGTTCCATGGGCAGGTGGGATGGAACCCTGCTTTTAGGTGGGGTGGCTGAAAGATAAAGATTCCTGAAGTCTACTTGCTATTTATGTACCACATCTTTACTTCAGAAAGGCAGTATTTTCTACAACACTGCATTTTTTTGTGTGGTTGTGTTGTTACTGGTACAAAGTCAAGTGCCTGCAATGCTAAAGGCTCAGAAATTTTTCTGAAACTGATTTCATGTCCTGTGCAAGTATTTTCTGCAACGTGCATAACAAGTACTTTATAAAACTTGTTTACACTTTAATTGTACATAGTGTTTTTTAAAGAAATATATATATATATATATATAAAATTTTTTTTTCTCCAGGGATCGCCTTAGGAAATTTCAAATTTTATTTCATCTGTGTGAAGCATTGTAAAATGATACGTTTCTCTTTTGAGTGTCATTACAGTTATACAAAGGTTTCACTCGTTCTATTTTTCTACTGTTACTGACAAGCATGCAACACTGACTTTATCCTACATATAACTGGTGTTTCAAATAAATGGAATTGATAGAAACAAAACAAAACCACACATGTGATCTGAGTTTGCAGATATAACAGCTACAATGAAGGGTAAGTTCTGCTCTCGGCCACCTTGGTGTCCCCACCTCTTCCAGAAGATCCTATTATCAGAGAAGTGGCCAGAATCAAAATATATCCCCTTCCTGACATAGAATATACCTAGCATGGTGCTGAAGAAATAGTGGACCTCTTTTTTCTTCCCATTTATGTTTTAGACAGTGATCTTGGTAATCCAGAGAAGGGACTCTGACCCATGGCACAAGGGTAGTGTACCATGAAGCCACTAATTAGAATCCTGAATAAGCCACCTCACCCCTCTTCTATGAAACTCTGGTGCCTCATGAATGACATAGAAGGGACAAGAGCTGCAAGGCCTGTACTTGCCCAGCCTCAAGACCAAAGAAAGAACCTGGAGTCAGTGATAGAGACATCAGTGATTTAATGGGTGCAGGTGGGGGTGATCTTATGTGTCTGAAGCAAGGTCTTGGAGCGACACCCTACAATGTGTGGTGAAAGGTGGCAGTCTTTGTGACATGGTAGCTGTCTTTGCTCCCAGGGGTATGGGGAGGTTACCAGTTATGGGGGAATTAACGTCAGGTCAGCTCATCAGTAACCAGGGAAACCAGGAGAGAAGCACACCCTTCACTACCCTTTTAATAAACTAACAAGTGGAGATGTTCTGATTTAATGTTATGTTCTAAGATTAGAACAGTCATTAGCTGGGGCTGGGGACAAGTGCATAAGCATTTACTGATTAGGCTCTATGATTAAAAGGGAAGGTTAGTCATCTGGTTGAGCAGGGCATGTACAGAAAGTAAGGGAATAGCCATATTGTGTGACCTGATCAAACACCTTGTTTATAGGATTGTTGTGAGGACTGGACTGAACAAGGTAGCAGGTCCTAGGAACCCTGCTTTTCCTTTTCACTAGATTTGTTGATTAGTGACTCAATAGCCTTTCCTACCAATGCCCTATGGTATGAAATATTGATTTTTTTCAAAAAGAAGCAATATGTCCAGCCCTAGGGGGTAGGAGTGGGACAAGGGGGACTCAGAATTTCTCTAGTCCCGTCATGGCTATTCTCATTCCCCTTTGTCAGATGATGGTTTTCCCAGCCTCCTCTACACTTAAGGATGGCCATGTGGCCCAGTTCTTCCCAATGATGTATACAGGAATGTGCTGGGGACTTTTATAGAAAAAGATGGTAATTGGGATGTGATAGAGATGACTGGAGCAGTTGTAACTGTACTGTGACAAGCATATGGTCATAGAGTCAACCTGTTGAAAAAAGGCTGAGCAGGAGGATGGAAGCTGTGGTATCCTTATGACATCTTTGAACAGTTGAACCAATGCAAGTATACTTCTAGATTTTTTATAAGGAGAGGGAAAAAGAGTAAGGCCTTGTTTAGACCATTGTCTCTAAACTTTAGCCACATAGTAAATTCATTTGAAAGTAACTTTTAACAATACTAATGCCCTTGCTTCATATCCAGGAATTCTGATTAATCAATCTATATTATGGCTGTGGACATTTAAAAAATATCTTTGTTATACTGTCAGATACATGACAAAATGTACCATTGTAAAGAACCCATGCAGATCTCACATAGCTCCAACAGTTAAGAAATCTTATTTAATTTTATTTAATCTACATTCCCACCTACTTCTCTTTACCTGCAGATTACTCTGAAATTAATCTAAATATCATATCACTTAATAAAAGGTTATTTCAGTATGTATTTCTAAAAGACATAGTTAAAAAATACAAGCACAGTAACATTATAACATATAAAGTTGTAATTCCTAAATATCTTCAAATATTCATTCCTAGTTTAAATGTTCCAATTGTGTCATAAATATTTTTTTTAATTTGATTTCCAAATCAAGATCCAGTTTATGCCCATGCATTGTAATTTGTCAACATGATTATTAAGTCTCTTTCAACCTATAGGTTGTCCCTTCTTTTGTTTTTCTTGCAATTTATACACTAAAAATTTGGGGTCCTTAATTTCTCTAGAGTTTCACACAATCTGGATTTTGCTGACATCCTCCCTTTGTCATTGTTTAACAAGTCTATCTCGTGACTTCCCTGTAAATTGGTTGTTAGAGATAGAAGCTTCATTGGAGTCAAGTTTGTTTTCCTTCTTCCCTTTTTTTTAAAGCAAGAATACTTCACAGGGCCCTGTGATGGATAGGGAGGCATGGCACACTACAGTTCATGAGGTTGCAAAGAGTCAGACACAATTGGGTGACTGAACAACTTCACAGGTAGTGCTATATA
Source organism: Bubalus kerabau (assembly GCF_029407905.1). Taxonomy (NCBI): domain Eukaryota; kingdom Metazoa; phylum Chordata; class Mammalia; order Artiodactyla; family Bovidae; genus Bubalus; species Bubalus kerabau. Next base: position 105,612,584 of record NC_073647.1, on the reverse strand, counting down.
CTTCTATCTGGATATACATAATATCTGGTCATCTCTTGTTTTATGATAGAAGCAGACACTGATGATTAGTGCCTAGATCCAGTATTTCATTGAAGTTTATCTGCTACTGCTGCTAAGTCACTTCAGTCATGTCCGACTCTGTGCGACCCCATAGACGGCAGCAGATCAGGCTCCACCGTCCCTGGGATTCGCCAGGCAAGAACACTGGAGTGGGTTGCCATTTCCTTCTCCAAATTGAAGTTTATAGTATGAAGATATTCTATTTATCTTTGTTCATTTACTAACTAGAATACTTCTCTAAAGAGAATATTTTCCTCACTAGTTATTTGATTAAACAGTACCTATATAGATAGAAGGATAATTATTTGATTCTTTCCTTTTATTTAAGAGTTTTGAAATTATGAATGTCTTAGTATTTTTAAAGGTGACCACAGAGTAAATTTTAGAATCACCATGAATATAATATCTGAGCACACTTAATGTGTTCAAATCTGTTTACTTATCATTCTTATAGATGCTCAAACTGTACCGTTTTAAGACATTTAGGCTCTTCAGACTAGCTCTTGAATCCTTTTTACACGACCTTGGTAGGCCTTCCTCTTTTCTGGTGCATCAAGTTGCTCAAGGCTCACCTTATACTTTTCTTGAAATCAGTTAATTCATCCTGCAATCTAGATTTATTTTTTAGTGGAAAATTCTTCTTGCTTTGTAAGGGGGCAGAGCTATTCTTTTTAAAGGAAAATATAGCATGAATTTATACTGATACTATCCATTCAAATTCAGGGCTCCAGGGTATTTGCTTTATGACCTTGATCTTTCATAAGTATATCCTTTCAATGAAGCCACAAGTCTTGACTCCCAATGAAACCAAATAATTAAAAATTACTCATTAATGTTTTCCCACAATTTACAACCAACAGTGTCCAAAAAATCATGCCAACACTACCAATAAAAATACTGATTCTTAAAACAGTTTAAAGTTTTCATGTGATTGTTTTGGTCCTCAGGTTGTACCCTCTAGGAATGTGCAGAACAAATGGCTATATTTTAAAATCATTAAACATAGTTTCTGTATGGTAATGATACCAGTTGGATGCACAATGAAGTATAGTTGGTTCATTTTGCTTTTCCTTGATTTTAACTTAATTAGTTTTTATAAATATGCAGAAAATTTACATTATACCAATTTCAAACCTATAAAACAATGTATTTTAGCAGAATCCAGCTTGGCTTCTTGTTCCTACCACTCTGAGCATTCTTACACATGTACACTATTTTTAGTTTGGTGATTACAGTTGATATGTATTCATACTTACCATGAGAGGTAAGCAATAATGTACTATACAGTTCCCCATCTTGATTTTTCCTCACTTGTCAATATATCCCAGAGAGTGTTTCAAATCAATATGGAAATCGTCATCATTCTTTTAAAAATTTTTTGTTTTAATTGGAGGATAATTATTTTATAATGTTGCATTGCTTTCTGTCATACAAAGAGGCAAACCCAGCCATAAGTGTGTGTGTGTATCTCTCTCTCTCTCTCTCTCTCTCTCTCTCTCTCTCCTCCCTCTGGAGGCTCCCTCCCACTCACCCCACCCGCCTCATCCCACCACTCTAGGTCATCATAGAGTACTGGGCTGGGCTCCCTGTGTTGTATGGAAGCTTCGAAATGGCTGTCTATTTTACTCACTGTGGTGTATATGTGTCAATGCTACTCTCTCAGTTTGTCCCATTCTCTCCCTCCCTCGCTGTGTCCACAAGACCATCCTCTAAATCTGAGTCTCTATTGCTGCACTACAAATAAGTTCTTGAGTACCATTTTTCTAGATTCCATATATATGCTTTGTTGTTGTTTTAGTCACTAAGTTATGTCTGACTCTTTTGCAACCCCATGGACTGCAGCCTGCCAGGCTCCTCTATCCATGAGATTTCCCAGGCAAGAATACTGGAATGGGTTTCCATTTCCTTCTCCAGGGGTATCCCCGCCCCAGGGAACCAATCTCTTGCATTGGCACGTGGATCCTTTACCACTGAGCCACATGGGAAGCCCTATATATATGTATTAACATAAGATATTTGTTTTTCACTTTATGTACTTCACTCTATATAGTGGGCTCTGTGTTCATCCACCTCATTTCGACTAATTCAAATTTTTTTTTTCCTTTTTATGGCTGAGTAACATTCCATTGTGGGCTTCCCAAGTGGCTTAGTGGTAAAGAATCCACCTGCCAATGCAAGAGATGCAGGAGACACAGGTTGGATCCCTGGAGTGAGAAGATCCCCTGGAGGAGAAAATGGCAACCCTCTCCAATATTCTTGCCTGGAAAAATCCCATGGACAGAGGAGCCTGGTAAGCTACAGTCCATAGGGTTGCAAAGAGCAACACAACTGAGCAACTGAGCATGCACACAATATTCCATTGTATGTATGGACCACAAATTCTTTATCCATTCATCTATTAATGGACATCTAGGTGCTTCAATGTCCTGGCAATTATAAATAGTGCTGCTATGAACATTGGGGTTCATGTGTGTCTTTTGAATTTTGATTTTCTCAGGGATATGTCCAATAGTGGGATCACTGAGTCATTTGGTATTTTTATTCTGAGTTTTGAAAGGAATCTCCATACTGTTTTTCAAAGTGGTTGTATCAATTTGCATTCCCACCACCAGTGCAAGAGGGTTCCCTTTTCTCCACATCCTCTCCAGCATTGTTTATAGATTTTTTTGATGATAGCCTTTATGACTTCTGTGAGGTGATACCTCATTGTAGTTTCAATTTGCATTTCTCTAATAATGAGGGATGTTGAGCATCTTTTCACGTGTTTGTTGGTCATCTGTATGTCTTTGTTGGAGAAATGTCTGTTTAGGTCTTCTGCCCATTTTTTGATTGGCTTGTTTTTCAGATATTGAGCTACATGAATTGCTTGTATATTCTGGAGATTAATCCTTTGTCAGTTGCTTCATTTGCAATTATTTTCTCCCATTTTGAGGGTTGTCTTTTCATCTTGTTTGTGGTTTTCTTTGCTGTGCAAAAGCTTTTAAGATTAATTAGGTCTCATATCTTTATTTTTGTTTTTAGTTCCATTACTCTAGGAGGTGGGTCAAAGAAGATCTTGCTGCATTTTATGTCAAAGAGTGTTCTGACTCTGTTTTCCTCTAAGAGTTTTATAGTGTCTGGACTTACATTTATGTCTTTAATCCATTTTGAGTTTATTTTTGTGTATAGTGTTAGAAAGTGTTCTAATTTCATTCTTTTACACTTAGCTGTCCAATTTTTCCAGCACTACTTATTGAAGAGACTATCTTTTCTCCATTGTATGTTCTTGCCTTCTTTGTCAAAGATAACATGCCTGTAGGTGCACGGGTTTCTCTATGGCCTTTCTATCATGTTCCATTGATCTATATTTCTGTTTTTGTGCCAGTATCATACTGCCTTGATGACTATAGCTTTGTAGTATAGTCCGAAGTCAGGAAGGTTGATTTCCAGCTCTTTTTCTTTCTCAAGATTTCTTTGGCTACAGGGTCTTTTAAGTTTCCATACAAATTCTAAAATTTTTTGTTCTAGTTTTGTGAAAAATGCCATTGGTAATTTGATAGGGATTACATTGAATATATAGATTTCCTTGGGTATATAGTCATTTTCACAATATTGATGCTTCCAATCCAAGATCGTTGCCCATCTCTCTGTTTGTTTTGTATTTGCTTTCTTTCATCAGTGTCTTACAGTTTTCTGCATACAGGCCTTTTGTCTCCTTCAGTTCAGTTCAGTTGAGTCGCTCAGTCGTGTCCGACTCTTTGCGTCCCCATGAATCGCAGCACGCTCCCTGTCCATCACCAACTCCCGGAGTTCCCCCAGACTCACGTCCATCAGGTCGGTGATGCCATCCAGCCATCTCATCCTCTGTCGTCCCCTTCTCCTCCTGCCCCCAATCCCTCCCAGCATCAGAGTCTTTTCCAATGAGTCAACTCTTTGCAGGAGGTGGCCAAAGTACTGGAGTTTCAGCTTTAGCATCATTCCTTCCAAAGAAATCCCAGGGCTGATCTCCTTCAGAATGGACTGGTTGGATCTCCTTGCAGTCCAAGGGACTCTCAAGAGTCTTCTCCAACACCACAGTTCAAAAGCATCAATTCTTTGGCGCTCAGCCTTCTTCACAGTCCAACTCTCACATCCATACATGACCACAGGAAAAACCATAGCCTTGACTAGACGGACCTTTGTTGGCAAAGTAATGTCTCTGCTTTTGAATATGCTATCTAGGTTCGTCATAACTTTCCTTCCAAGGAGTAAGTGTCTTTTAATTTCATGGCTGAAGTCACCATCTGCAGTGATTTTGGAGCCCCCAAAAATACAGTCTGACACTGTTTCCCCATCTATTTCCCATGAAGTGATGGGACCAGATGCCATGATCTTTGTTTTCTGAATGTTGAGCTTTAAGCCAACTTTTTCACTCTCCTCTTTCACTTTCATCAAGAGGCTTTTTAGTTCCGCTTCACTTTCTGCCATAAGGATGGTGTCATCTGCATATCTGAGGTTATTGATATTTCTCCCAGCAATCTTGATTCCAGCTTGTGTTTCTTCCAGACCAGTGTTTCTCATGATGTACTCTGCATATAAGTTAAATAAGCAGGGTGACAATATACAGCCTTGACGTACTCCTTTTCTTATTTGAACCAGTCTGTTGTTCCACGTCCAGTTCTAACTGTTGCTTCCTGACCTGCATACAGATTTCTCAAGAGGCAGATCAGGTGGTCTGGTATTCCCATCTCTTTCAGCCTATTATACAGAGTGAAGTAAGTCAGAAAGAGAAACCCAAATACAGTATATCAATGCATATATATGGAATTTAGAAAGACAGTAATGACGATCCTATATGCAAGGCAGCAAAAGAGACACAGAAGTAAAGAACAGACTCTTGGACTATGTGCAAGAAGGTGAGGGTGGGATGATTTGAGAGAATGGCATTGAAACATGTATATTACCATATGTGAAATAGATGACCAGTACATGTTCCATGCATGAAGCAGGGCACTCAAAGCTGGCGCTCAGGGATAACCCAGAGGGTTGGGTTGGGGAGGGAGGTGGGAGGTGGTTTCAGGATGGGGGGACACATATGCACACATGGCTGATTCATGTCAATATATGGTAAAAAGCCACCACAATATTGTACAGTAATTATCCTCCAATTAAAATTAATTAATTAATTTATAAAAGAATTCATCCATTTATTCCAGGTTGTTCATTTTTTATTGGTGTATAGTTGCTTGTAGTAGTCTCTTATGATTATTTGCATTTCTGCATTGTCTGTTGTAACATCTCCTTTTTCATTTCTAATTTTATTGTTTTGAGTTTTCTCCATGTTTTTTCCTGATAAGCCTGGCTAATGGTTTGTCAATTTTGTTTCTCTACTCAAAGAACCAGCTTTTAGTTTTATTGATCTTTGCTATTGTTTTCTGCATTTTTTTTTCATTTATTTCTGCTCTGATTTTGATGATTTCCTTTCTTCTACAAACTTTGGAAAGTTTTTGTTCTTTTTTAACTTGCTTTTGGTGTAAGGTTATGTTTTTTATTTGAGGTTTTTCTTGTTTCTTTAGGTAGGCTTTTTTTCCCCCAATAGTCTTCCCGCCTAGCAGTGTTTTTGCTGCATCCCATAGGTTTGGGGTTTGGGTGTTTTTGTTGTCACCTGTTTCTAGGTATTTTTTAAATTTCCACTTTGAGTTGCTCAGTGACCTCTTCGTTACATAGAAGTGTATTGCTTAGCCTCCATGTGCTTGTGTTTTTACAGTTTTTTCCCTGTAACTGATATGTAATTTCATAGTGTTGTGGTCTGAAAAGATGCTTGATATAATTTCAATTTTCTTAAACTTATAGAGACTTGATTTGTTATCCAGGATATTATCTATCTTGGAGACTGTTCTATGTGCACTCGAGGAAAAAAGTATATTCTGCTTTTAGATAGAATACTCTGTAGATATCACTTAGGTTCATCTGGGATAATGTGTCATTTAAAAATTGCATTTCCTTATTAATTGTCTGCTGGATGATCTCTCCATTGGTGTGAGTTCTGTGTTAAAGTCCCCCTCTTTTATAGCTGTTAGCATTTGCCTTGTGAATTGAGGTGCTCCTATGTTGGGTGCATACATATTTTAATTGTTATAACATCTTATTGGATTAATCCCTTGATCATTATGTAATGTCTTTGTCTCTTGTAATAGTCTTTATTTTAAAGTATATTTTATCTGATATGAATATTGCTACTCAGCTTTCTTTTGATTTCAATTTGCATGGAATATCTTTTTCCAGCCTCTCACTTTCAGTCTGTAAGAGTCCCTAGGTCTGAAGTAGGTTTCTTCTAGACAGCATATATATGGATCCTGTTTTTGTATCCATTCAGCCAGTCTTTGTCTTTGTTTGGAGCATTTAACCCATTTATATTTAAAGTTATTATTGATATGTATAATAATGTTATATTATACACATTGTAATATACATATCAGATCAAATTGCCAACATCCGTTGGCTCATAGAAAAAACAATAGAATTCCAGAAAAACATCTACTTCTGCTTCAGTGACTATGCTAAAGCCTTTGGCTATATGGATCACAACAAACCATGGAAAATTCTTTTTTTTTAGGATTTAAAAAAATTAATTAATTTATTTTAATTGGAAGCTAATTACTTTACAATATTGTAGTGGTTTTTGCCATATGTTGACATGAATCAGCCATGGGTGTACATGTGTTCCCCATCCTGAATCCCCTTCCACCTCCCTCCGCATCCTATCCCTCAGGGTCATCCCAGTGCACCAACCCTGAGCACCCTGTCTCATGAATCAAACCTGGACTGGCGACCTAGTCCACATATGATAGTATACATGTTTCAGTGCTATTCTCTCAAATCATCCCACCCTTGCCTTCTCACACAGAGTCCAAAAGTCTGTTTTTACATCTGTGTCTCTTTTGCTGTCTTGCATACAGGGTCATCATTACCATCTTTGTAAATTACATATATATGCGTTAGTATACTGTATTGGTGTTTTTCTTTCTGACTTACTTCACTCTGTATAATAGGCTCCAACTTCATCCACCTCATTAGAACTGATTCAAATGCATTCTTTTTAACAGCTGAATTATATTCCATTGTGTATATGTAACACAGCTTTCTTATCCATTTATCTGCTGATAGACATCTAAGTTGCTTCCAAGTCCTGGCTATTGTAAACAGTGCTGCGATGAACATTGGGGTACATGTGTCTCTTTCAATTCTGATTTCCTCAGTGTGTATGCCCAGCAGTGGGATTGCTGGGTCATATGGCAGTTCTATTTCCAGTTTTTAAAGGAATCTCCACACTGTTCTCCATAGTGGCTGTACTAGTTTGCATTCCCACAAACAATGTAAGGTGTTCCCTTTTCTCTGCACCCTCTCGAGCATTTATTGTTTGTAGACTTTTTGACAGCTGCCATTCTGACTGGCGTGAGATGGTACCTCATTGTGGTTTAGATTTGCATTTCTCTGATAATGAGTGATGTTGAGCATCTTTTCATGTGTTTGTTAGCCATTTGTATGTCTTCTTTGGAGAAATGTCTGTTTAGTTCTTTGGCCCATTTCTTGATCGGATCGTTTATTTTTCTAGAATTAAGCTGCAGGAGTTGCTTGTATAATTTTGAGATTAATTCTTTTTCAGTTGCTTCATTTGCTATTATTTTCTCCCATTCTGAAGGCTGTCTTTTCACTTTGCTTATAGTTTCCTTCATGTGTAAACGCTTTTAAGTTTAATTAGGTCCCATTTGTTTATTTTTGCTTTTATTCCATTACTCTGGGAGGTGGGTCATAGAGGATCCTGCTGTGATTTATGTCAGGGTGTTTTGCCTATGTTTTCCTCTAGGAGTTTTATAGTTTCTGGTCTTACATTTAGATCTTTAGTCCATTTTGAGTTTATTTTTGTGTATGGTGTTAGAAAGTGTTCTAGTTTCATTCCTTTACAAGTACTTGGCCAGTTTTCCCAGCACCACTTGTTAAAGAGATTGTCTTTTCTCCATTGTATATTCTTGCCTCCTTTATCAAAGATGAGGTGTCCATATTTGTGTGGATTTTTCTCTGGGGTTTCTATTTTGTTCCATTGATCTATATTTCTGTCTTTGTGCCAGTACCATACTATCTTGATGACTGTAGCTTTGTAGTATACTCTGAAGTCAGGCAGGTTGATTTCTCCAGTTCTAGTCTGCCTCCAGCAGGGGATGGGCCAATCCACAGTTGGCTAGCTCTCTTCTGGCACTCACTCAGTCCTTTGTTCTGTAAGCGGGCCAGGTTGTGCCTTAGAGCTTTTTGTGGGAAAGTTCTCTCTCTCTCTCTCTCTTTTTTTTTTTCTCTCTCTCTCTGGCTATCCCACAGTTTGGGTTGCTATCTCACGTTAGCTCTTTCAGATTGTCCTCAGGGCATTCAGGCCAGGTCCTTATCCTAAGCAATGCACCCGCACCTCCCTGTTCAGCCCCTGCCTGCTGGTGACAGACCGTGTGTCTGGGCTACTTCTCCACTGGGAGTTGCAGTTAGGCACGTAATCCGTGGGTTTGTTTTTTTTTTCCTCCTGGTTATGTTTCCCTCTCAGAGAAGCATACCCACCAGTGAGAGGGTTTTCTGGTGTTTGGAAACCTCCTCCTTCACGACTCCCTCCCTGGGATGGGTCTCCATCCCACACTCTTTTGTCTCTATTTTTATCTTTTATATTTTGTCCTACCTCCTTTTGAAGAGTCTGGGTTGCCTTTTTGGGTGCCTGGTGTCCTCTGCCAGCATTTAGAAGTTGTTTTGTGGAATTTGCTCAGCGTTCAAATGATCTTTCAATGACTTTGTGGGGGAGAAAGTGGTCTCCCCTTCCTGTTCCTCTGCCATCTTAGGACCACCCCTGGAAAATTCTTAAAGAGATGGGAATGCCAGACCACCTTACCTGCATCCTGAGAAACCTGTATGCAGGTCAAAAAGCAACAGTTAGAACTGGACATGGAACAACAGACTGGTTCCAAATTGCAAAAGGAGTACATCAAGGCTGTATACTGTCACCCTGCTTATTTAACTTATATGCAGAGTACATCATGCGAAATGCCAGGCTGTATGAAGCACAAACTGGAATCAAGATTGGAGAAATACCAATCACTTTAGATATGAATATGACACCACCCTTATGACAGAAAGCAAAGAGGAACTAAAGAGCCTCTTGATGGAAGTGAAAGAGAAGAGTGAAAAGTTTGACTTAAAACTCAACATTCAAAAAATGAAGATCATGGCATCTGGTCTCATCACTTCTTGGCAAATAGATGGGGAAATAATAGAAAGAGAGACAGAGTTTATTTTCTTGGTTTCCAAAATCACTGCAGATGGTGACTGCAGCCATGAAATTAAAAAATGCTTGCTTCTTGGAAGAAAAGCTATGACCAACTTTGGCAGCATATTAAAAAGCAGAGACATAACTTTGCTGACAAAGGTCCATAAAGTCAAAACTATGTTTTTTCCAGTACTCATGTATGGATGTGAGAGTTGTACCATAAAGAAAGCTGAGGTCCAAAGAATTGATGCTTTTGAACTGTGGTGTTGGAGAAGACTCTTGAGAGTCCCTTGGACTGCAAGGAGATCAAACCGTTCAATCCTGAATGAAATCAACTCCAAATAATCATTGGAAGGACTGACTGTGTAGCTGAACCTCCAATATTTTGGCCTCCTGACACAAAGAGCTGACTCATTTGAAAAGACCCTGAATCTGGATAAGAATGAGGGAAGGAGGAGAAGGGGGTGACAGAGGATGAGATAGTTGGATGGCATCACTGACTCAATGGACATGAATTTGAGCAAAGTCTAGGAGATGGTGAAGGACAGAGAAGCCTGTTGTGCTGCAGCCCATGGGGTCACAAAGTCAGACACGACTGAGTGACTGAACAACAGCAACAACAAATAATCATATTACCATTTACTTTATTGATTTGGGTATTTTCTTTTTTTTGTAGGTCTTTTCCATCCTTTGTGTTTCCTGCCTAAAGAAATTCCTTTAACATTTGTTATAATGCTAGTTTGGTGGTCTTGAATTCTCTTAACTTTTGCTTGTCTGTAAAGCTGTTAATTTCTTTGTTGAATCTGAATGAGATCCTTGCTGGGTAACATAATTTTTCTTGGCTGTAGGTGTTTTCCTTTCATCACTTTAAATACATCTTCCCCCTCCCTTCTCACCTGCAGAATTTCTGGTGAAAAATCAGCTGTTAATCATATGAGGACTCTCTTCTATGTTATTTGTTGCTTTCCCCTTGCTGCTTTTGATATTTTTCTTTGTGTTTAATTTTTTTTTTAAGTTTGATTAGTATTTGTCTTGGCGTGTTTCTTGTTTTTTTTTTAATATGGGACTCTGTGCTTCCTGGACCTGGGGGCTATTTCCTTTCCCTTGTTAGGGAATTTTTCGACTCTAATCTCCTGAAATATATTTTCATACCTTTTCTTTTTCTCTTCTTCTTCTTCTGCTGCTGCTAAGTCGCTTCAGTCGTGTCCGACTCTGTGCGACCCCATAGATGGCAGCCCACCAGGCTCCCCCGTCCCTGGGATTTTCCAGGCAAGAATACTGGAGTGGGTTGCCATTTCCTTCTCCAATGCATGAAAGTGAAAAGTCAAAGTGAAGCCTTCTGGGACCCCTATAATTCAAATGTTGGTGTGGAATGTTGTATCTGAGGTCTCTGAGACTGTCCTGATTTCTTTTTATTGTTTTTTCTTTATTTTGCTCTGCTTCAGTTATTTCCACCATTCTATCTTCCAGCTCACTTATCTGTTCTGCCTCAGTTACTCTGCTATTGTTTCCCTCTAGTGTATTTTTTACTCAGCTACTGTGTTATTCATTGCTGATTATCTGTACTATAGTTACTCTAGGTCCTTTTGAAACATTGCTTGTATCTTTTTGATCCATGCTTCCATTTTATTTCTGAGATTTAAGATTATCTTTAGCATCATTACTCTCAATTCTTTTTTGGGAAGATAGCCTATTTCCTCTTCATTTGTTTGGTTTTGTGGATTTTTACCTTACTCCTTCATGTATTTCTCTGTCTTCACATTTTGTTTAACTTACTATGTTTACAGTCACCTTTCTGCAGGCTACAGGGTCATAGTTCCTCTTACATTTGGTGTCTGCTCTCAGTAGGCGGTATGGAGTGCCTTGTGTAGGCTCTCTGGTAGGAGGGACTAGTGCCTGTGTTCTTGTGGGTGGAGCTGTATCTTGTCCCTCTGATGGGCAGTGCCACATTTGGTGTTGGTTTCTGGTTGTCTATGAGCTTAGTATGACTTTAGGCAGCCTGTGTGCTAATGGGTGGGGTTGTGTTCCTCTTTTGCTAGTTGTTTGGTATAAGGCATCCAGGACTGGAGCTTTCTGGCCATTGGGTGGAACTAGGTTTTAATGTTAACATGGTGGTTTCTGGGAGAGCTCTCACTTATTAATACTCTCTGGGATCAGGGCTCTGTGGTGTTGTAATGTCCTGGACTCAGATGCCCCACCTCTTAGGCTCAGACCCAGTCCCTGGCTGGAGCACCAAGACGCCCCCAAGCCACATGGTACAGAAGAAAAGTTTAAAAAGAGAAAAGAGAAGAAAATAGAAAAACAAGCAACAAAAAAGTAGACAAAACCCTAAGACAAATGGTAAAAGGAGAATGAAACAGATAAAAACACAAAAAGAAACACATACACTCACAAAAAGGTAAGAGAAAAAAGAAGAAATGCAAAGGAAGAAAGCCATCAAACCAATAAACAAACTTATAAATGAAAACCAACATTGAAAACTAAACTAGGAAAAACACAAAACCATGAGCAAATCAAATGCAGAAAGCAAACTAAAAACAAGCAAAGACTGTATAAAACAAACACACAAATATGATCAAAAGGAAAAAAAATGTATAAACAAAAGAGAGGTGCAAACCAAAGGGAAAAATACAAAAAACAAAGAAGTAAAGTAAAAATATAAAATATAATTAAAAGTAAGGTAGAAACAAAATAAAATGAAGGAAAAACCCCAAAACATGGGAAAAGTGCAATATAAAGTACAGTAGAAATAGGAAAATAGAAAAAAAACATAAAGCATAAAAAGAAAAAGTAAATAAGAATAAAAATTTTAAAAATAACAAAAATAACAGCAGTATAAGAAAACAAAAAGTTAAAAGAAAAAGTTAGGTATAGAGAGACAGTAGTAGTAAGAAGAATATTTTCCTGTGGTCTCAGCTCTCAGTGTCCTTACCCCTACAGTGAGCACCAATCAATCTGTCTACCCAGGAAGCCCTCCAATATTTCTAGGAAGGTCTCTGGACCTGCTTTGGGCACTGTGGGGCCAGCTCAAACTCTGATCTGGTTTACTCCAGCTTGTACTTGCTTCCAAAGTCCACAATTGCCTCCAAAGTCAACATCCTCAAATACGGGGGAACACTTATTGTTTATTCAGATATTCCACAGATGCAGGGTTTACCAAGCCAATTGCAGGGTTTACCAATCCACTGCTCCTGCAGCTGCACAAGAGAATTCCCTTCCTCTTCTTCGGTCACATAGCCCCTGGAGCTCAGCTTTGGTTTGGACCCACCTCTAGCCCTGTCTCTGCCCTCTTTCTGTTCCCCGCCCAGACAAGAAGGGGTGAAAGCAGCGGGTGATTAAGGCTCACTTACTCAGGCCATGGAGAATGAAGGATATGGCAGTCACAATTGGGATGTATAGGGAGTGCCTGTGGCAGCAGAGGTTGGCAGGAAGTTGCTACAGCCTGAATTAGGCCATGTGTTCTCCTGGGAAGTTGGCCCTGGATCACAGGACCCTTGCCAGTGCCAGGTTGCACAGGCTCCCAGGAAGGTGTGGGCAGTAACCTGGGCCTTCTCACAGTTTGCTGGCTATGGCAGCAGCCATTGCACCCACCCCTGGGATCAGAGATAGCAGCTGCTGCTCGTACAGCCCCTGGAGCTCACAAAGGTGGTGTCCTGCCCTTTGTCAGTGATTGGAGTCAGAAGCATCTTGGCTAGACCCCCTTCTCCTTGAGCATCCTGCAACAGTGGTCTCTTGCCTCTCTGGCAAGCACAGGCTTCCCTCTAGACTCTTTCAGCCGCATTGCGCTAACCTGTCTTTACAGCAGTCAAACCCAGTCCTTTCCCTGGGATCTGACCTCTGAAGCCTGAGCCTCAGCATCCAGCCCCCACCTACCCTCTTGGGCACATAGGCAAGCATTTCAGGCTGTGGGGTGCTGGTTGGCACCAATCTCTGTGTAAAATTCTATCCATTCTGCCCTCTGCATACTTGTTGCTGTGATCTCCTTTGAGGCTCCGAAGCTCCCCTCTGTCCCAACCAGTGAGGGGTTTCCCAGTGTGTGGAAACGTTTCCTCCTTCATAGCTCCCTCCCAGAGGCTCAGGTCCCGTTCTGATTCATTGGCTTCTCTTTTTTCTTATTTCTTTTGCCCTACCCTGTTATGTGGAGATTACCCTGCCTTTTTGAAGTCTGAGGTCTTCTGCCAGTGTGTGGTAGGTGTTCTGTAGGAGTTGTTCCACACACAGATATATTTTTGATATATTTGTGGGGTGGAATGTGATCTCCACATCTTGTGCCTTCACCATCTCAAAGGTCCCTCCCATCATCCCTTTTTATACCTTCATAATATTCAATTACTTTGTTTTTCAAGTCCTCTATTCATGGACATTGAATTATTCTAGTTTTTACTGTAACATATATTATCGCAATCAATAACATTTTCATATTTTCCCAGTGTTTTCGTGATTTGGATAATTGGGATTTATGGGTTAACAGAGAATTGGGATTTATGGGTTAACAGCAACAGCTTTGTTGCTCTTCAGTCACTAAGTCATGTCTGACTCTTTGCGATCCCATGGAGTGCAACATGCCAGGCTTCCCTGTCCTTCACTATCTGCAGGATTTGCTCAAATTCATGTCCATTGAGTCAGTGATGCTTTCTAACCAGCTCATCCTCTGCCACCCCCTTCTTCTTTTGCATTCAACCTTTCCCAGCTTCAGGGTCTTTTCCAATGAGTTGGCTCTCAGTATCTACATATGTGCTGCTGCTGCTGCTGCTAAGTCACTTCAGCCACGTCCAACTCTGCGTAACCCCATAGACGGCAGCCCACCAGGCTATGCCGTCCCTGAGATTCTCCAGGCAAGAACACTGGAGTGTTTCCAAATTCCCCTCTATAAGGATTTTACCATTTTGGAAGAAGTTTGTCTTTTTGAAAAACTTCTGAAGTGATTCTATGGTTCTTCAAGAGTTAAGAACCACTGGTTTAATTTGTTTTTTTTATTGTTGTTGTTTGATTTGTTTTGGATTTGTTGTTGTTGTTACTGATGCTAAATCATAACAATCTAATGCTCAGTTCATAATGGAAATATTCCTACTATATCCAATACTAGTAGAGATCAGGGACTGTACTGTGTTCATGTCTACATTCATGGTGGCTAGCACAGGGGCTCCAACAAGCACACGCTTATTAAATACAAGTTGAATATTGAATGATGTAATGAAGTGTGGTGACATCATATTTATCTATTTTCTTATCAATATATATTACTGTGCCTGCCCTACACCAGATGTTTTATTCTCTGAAGTCATGGGGTGGGTATTATTCATACCTTATCTAGCAAATGTTTATTTAGAATGTACCATGTGACTGGCAGGATTCTGGATAATATAGATAAAATAGGGGAAAAAAATGGGCAAAAATCTGTGTCCCTGTAGAATTTATATTTTAGTGGGAAGATACTAAAGAAAATTGGAGAAGGCAATGGCAACCCATTCCAGTACTCTTGCCTGGAAAATCCCATAGACGGAGGAGTCTGGTAGGCTGCAGTCCATGGGGTCGTTAAGAGTCGGATAGACTGAGCGACTTCACTTTCACTTTTCACTTTCATGCACTGGAGAAGGAAATGGCAACCCACTCCAGTGTTCTTGCCTGGAGAATCCCAGGGACGGGGGAGCCTGGTGGGCTGCCATCTATGGGGTCGCACAGAGTCGGATACGACTGAAGCAACTTAGCAGCAACAGCAACTAAAGAAAATGGGCTTCCCAGGTGGCGCTAGTGGTAAAAAGAACCCACCTGTGAATGCAGGAGTTGTAAGAGACGTGGGTTGGATCCCTGGGTTGGGAAGATGGCCTGGAGGAGGGCACGGCAACCTACTCCAGTATTCTTGCCTGGAGAATCCCATGGACAGCGGAGCCTGTGGGCTACAGTCCATAAGGTCACAAAGAGTTAGAGACGAGTGAAATGACAGCATACACGGAGGCACTAAAGAAAGTAAGAATTGAATGTAAGCAGAAGAGTACTAAGTGCTAAGAAGATACTGAAAGCAGTGTAACAAGACTGACGGGGATTTCAGCTGTGTTTAGACCTGTCTGTGCCCAGAAACCTGAATTAAATGAAAAATGGCTTGTCAGAGAGAGCATTTTGAGTATTTATTGAGTAAATGAATGCTTATGATTGTCAATAGAATCTATGTCTCTGGCTGTGTACCAGTGTCCAGATCAAAGCACCCTTCCCTATTCCTGTGTGTTAACGCTTCTCTTTCCATCCTCCCAAGTGAAAGTGAAAGTGAAAGTGAAAGTGAAGTCGCTCAGTCATGCTCGACTCTTAGTGACCCCATGGACTGCAGCCTACCAGGCTCCTCTGCCCATGGGATTTTCCAGGCAAGAGTACTGGAGTGGGGTGCCATTGCCTTCTCCTTACAATATATAAATGTATCCAATTAACACGTTACACACCTTAAATTTACACAATGTTGTTATGTCAAGTATTTTAATAAAAACAAAAGTAAGAGGACCAATACTGGCACTTGTCCTGTGAAAGCCCTCAGCCAGGTTCAGCCAGTTGAGAGCCTGTCTCTGTAAAGCTCTATGAACCACGGCCACCCCTGCTCATTCACCAGCTGCGCAGCCACTCTCACAGGGTGACAGCGGGGCAGAGGAGCTTCAACATGGAACACAACCTGCACAGCCCCAGCTATTTCCTACTTTATAGGAAAGCTTTGTACACGCCTGGCTCTGGCTACACAGCTACATCACCCTATTTCTTGGGGGTAATGAAAGGCAGTATTAGAGGCCAAAAAACAACTTCATCACTGCCACCCAAGAAAACGTATTAAGCTATGAAAGTCCTTCAGCTATCTGCACAGGGCCAATCCACATTACAGCTATTTAACACAAATTACTATGCAAAACATCTGAAGGGGTCTTGATCTCAAAAATTCAAGTTTATACCAGGGTAACACGTAGTTAATTCCTCTGTATCTTTACTTCTCTTTGAAAAACTGGCAATGCATTTGGATTAGTGATAAAATGAGTTTTTGCTACGTTTCAATACATGCTCAAACTGTGAGAATAAGAAACAGGAGGCAGGCTCACTTTAAACAGTTGGAACCCCAGTGGCACTGTTAACTGCTTTCTGGGCAGCCTCTTTTGCTTGGTGGGCTTGGAGTACAGCTACAGCTTCATCAACTTTAGAACGGAGAGACTCTAGAGACTCAAGCATATGAAGAAGTTCTGAATTATCAATCTCCAACAACATGCCAGTGATTTTACCAGTAAGAGTAGGGTGCATGGCTTGAATTAGAGGAAAGAGCCGTTCACCCAACATTTGCTTCTGCTCTTGAGGAGGGGCAGATGCCAACATGGAAGCAGTCAGAGGCTCCTGACCTTGTACATGAACAGCGGGCTGCTGCATGGTGACCTGTGGCTGTGCATTCAGATGTTGTTGAGGATTGCGAACTCCTGCAGCGTATTTGTACTGTGGAACGGTGCGAACAGCAGGAGTAGCTGCAGCTGCAGCAGCTGTGGGACGTAGACCCATCGTTTGTGTTGATGTGTTAGCAACACGCTGTGTCGACATGACTCGTGGAACCTGTGAAGAAGCTGGTCTCACAGTACTAAATGGTGGTCTAGGAGCGGCTGGACAGATAGCACCGGGCATATTTTGGAACGGATGAGGTCTGGCACCCTGAGCAGTCCAGTGAGGACTTGGTCTTAGTTGAGCAATTTGACTAGGAGGATAGTATTCAGCACGGTTCTGAGTCTGTGGGATAGCTGCCATGAAGTAACCTGAAGGAAGTGCTGGCTGGTAGGGGTTGATTACAGGGTTGGGCACAGCTCTTACACTTGCCATCCTCTGCATATACTGGTTAAGCCTGCTTAGAAAAAACTGGACTTCATTCCACATAATCAATAAGTTAGATCTTCTACATATATATCAAACATTACATCTAGACGATAGAAAAATATCTTCCCTTGCACACGACGAGTATTAATAAAACTTTATTTTGTGCCAGGTCACAAAGAAAGTATCATCAAATTAAATAAAATAGAAACAACACAGCTGGCATCATTCTTTTTTATCATAGTACAATGAAAGTAAACATTTTTCTAAAAGTGTTTACATCAGAAAATTTAAAAAATCTATTAGGGATGGCAGAGTTGCGCAAAGGAAGCATGCTGGGCCCATAAACCTCTCTTAAAAGCTCTTGAGTGAAAAGAGAAATACAGGGAATTTCCTGGTGGTCCAGTGGCTAGGACTTTGTGCTTTCACTGCCAAGAGCATGTGTTCATTCTCTGGTAGGGAACAAAGATCCTGTGAGCCACGTAGCATAGCCAACCCTCTCCCCTGCCGAAAAAAAAAAAAAAAAAGAAAGAAAGCGAAAATACAAACCAATAATGATATTAGAAACACACATATCATAATATGTGGGATATATTTTAGGGTTATTAGAGGAAGTTTAATATTTATATAACTACAAAAATTTACATCAATAAAATTTTAAAATAAAATTGAGTTAAAGTTTCAACTCTTAAATTTAAACAAAAAAACAATAAAATAAACCAAAAGAAAACACAAGGAAACAATGATAAAAATAGTAGAAGTAAATAAATCAAAATACTGTTTTTAAAATAAATTAACAATAAGGAATCAACCACAAGTTAATGTAATAAGATATAAGTAGAAAACACAGATATACACAATAAGAAATCAAAAGATGAAAATAAGTACTAAAACATAAAAATATTAAACATAATTAGCAATGACTTCTTTGCACAATAAGCTAAAAACCTAAATGATAAATATTATTTCTTAGGAAAACAATAAGTTGTCAAAATTATTCCAGTTGTGATGGAGACATTAAGGAAATCAATTTCCATAAAATAAATATGGAGATTTAGTAAACAGATACCTCACAGAAAAATACTAAGCCTTAAAATTTTCACAGAAGTATTTTACCAGAACTGAATCATCAACTTAAATGCAAGGCTATAAAAGCACTCATAGTGCTACACAAAATATTCCAAAATAGAGACAATAAAGATAAATTCAAGTTATTTTTTATGAAATGAGTATAATATTGATATAAAAACCTGACAAAGACAGTATAGTAACAGAAAGCTATAGAACAATGTCAGTTATGCATCTTGATTCAATTTTCTTAAATTTAATATCAGTGGACAGAATCTAACACCATGATCAAGTAGGATTTAGTGTAGGCAATCAGGGATGATTCAATAATTAGGAAATCCATTAATATAATACACCTTATGATAGACCTAAGGGGATATATCACATGAAAATCTCCAGATAGCCTGAAAAGGAATCCAGTGAAATTCAAAATTCATCCCCCCCCCCAAAAAAATCAAAACAAAACAAAAAAACAAAGTAAGAACTCATGGCCACTTCCTGTATATACTTTATGTATATGTATTTGTGAGTATATATAGAAATTTAGGATGCACAGACACACACAAAGCAAGTGTCCATTATATATGGAAATCAATATGAAAATAAATATTAAAATTCTTAATGGGAAACACAAGAGGCATTCCTGCTAAAGTCAAGGACAAGAAAAAAAGTTACCCACACTCTTGATTATTCAAACTTGTAGTGGATCTATTAGCTAACATGATTATACGTATCAGAACTGAAAAAAAAAAAAAAAGGGAAACTCAGTAGATTATACTATTTACTTGGACAAGTTGAGAAGTTTAGTAATAAAACTAAAACAATAAAGTTTCGGTAAATTAATATACAAAATCAATGACTTTATATGTATGTAAAAACAATAACCAGAAACAAGATAAAATGGAAAAGAGATTCTTATTTGTAATAGCAAAAAATAAAATAGTGTTCTTAGGAACAAACTTATAATGTGGAAAAACTATTTAAGGACAAGATTAAAGACTTCAGGAAATCTATAAAAAGTAGGAAAAACAAATTTGGGTCTTGGATGGGAAGATGGGAACTAATTATAAGTTCACAAATGTAATGCATTCTTAATTTTAAAAATACCAAAAAATTACTGTTATTGTTCTTCCTAGAGAAAGACAAATTGATTCAAAATTTCCTCTGGAGAAAAAGAAAACATGCAAGAATAGTTACAACACACTATGAAGAAATAGCAATGAGGGGATTCTAACCTAATCAGAAATAAAATATACTATAAATTCTCAATAATTAAAACCATATAGTTCTGGCACTTGAATGAACAAACTAGTGAAATAGAATAGAAAGTTTTGAAACACATCCATGTACATATTGAAACTTACTACATAGTAACAGTGACATCATATATGACTGGGGAAAGAAAAACATTTAATAAATGCTTTTTGGATAACTGGACAGCCATTTGATTAAAGATAAAATCTTTAATTCATATCATAATTAATTCATAATTTAATATCATATATACCATAATAAATTAATATCATAATTAATTTAATTCATATCATAATTCATATCATTAAAAGAATCATCTAAAAAATTAAAGATCTATGTAATAAAGGAAACTCTTAATATTAGAAAATAATACAAGTAGATTCTGTAATAACCTAAAAGTGTGGAAAATACCTCTATCAAAGAATCAAAATTCAAACATGATCAAGGGGTAAATTAATAAGTGACCTACCAACAAGTAAAGAAGAAACATTTTGGTCTGGCAAAGCAAAAAAACAAAAATAAAGAGCCAAACAAAACTTCAATAATCAACTTGGGGAAAATATTTTCAAAATATATTAAAAATTAAGAAATAAGAAACTAAATAAATGTACTATTTAAGGTCAAATTTAAAAGACTCTATTACATAAAATGGCAAAAGAACTGAACAAAATTTTTATTTTTTTTTTAATTGGAGGATAATTGCTTTACAATGCTGTGGTGATCTCTGCCATACATCAAGAGGAATCAGTCATTGTTGTTGTTCAGTCAGTCATGTCGGACTCTTTGCAACCCCATGGACTTCAGCACACCAAGCTTCCCTGTCCTTCACTATCTCCTAGAGGTTGCTCAAACTCATATCCATTGAGTCGATGATGCCATCCAACCATCTCATCCCCTGTTGCCCCTTCTCCTCCTGCCCTCAATCTTTCCCAGCATCAAGGTCTTTTCTAATGATTCAGCTTTTCACATTAGGTGGTCAAAGTGTTGGACCTTCAGCTTCAGGACCAGTCCTTCCAATGAATATTCAGGGTTGACTTCCTTTAGGATTGACAGGTTTGATCTCCTTGCAGTCCAAGGGACAGGTTTGATCTCCTTGCAGTCCAAGAGTCTTCTCCAGCACCACAGTTTGAAAGCATTGATTCTTCAGACCTCAGCCTTCTTTATGGTCCAACTCACATCCATACATGACTACTGGAAAAACCATAGCTTTGACTAGATGGACCTTTGTCAGCAAAGTGATGTCTCTGCTTTTTAATATGCTGTCTAGGTTTGTCATAGCTTTTCTTCCAAGGAGCAAGCATCTTTTAATTTCATGGCTGCAGTCACCATCTGCAGTGATTTTGGAGACCCCAAAAATAAAGTCTGTCTTAGTTTTCATTGTTTCCCCATCTATTTGCCATAAAGAGATGGGACCTGATGCCAAGATCTTAGCTTTTTGAATGCTGAATTTTAAGCCTACTTCTTTACCTTCCTCTTTCACCTTCATCAAGAAATTCTTTAGTTCCTCTTTGCTTTCTGCCATTAGAGTGGTGTCCTCTGCATATCTGAAGTTATTGATATTTGGTATTTCTCCTGGAATTCTTGAAAGTGTAGTCACTCAGTTGTTCCAGCTTGAGCTTCATTCAGCCTGGAATTTCTTTTTTTTTAATTTATTTATTTTAATTGGAGGATAATTATATTACAATATTGTGATGGTTTTTGCCATATATCAACATGAATTGGCCACAGATATACATGTGTCCCCCAAAATCCTGAATCTCCCTCCTACCTTCCTCCCCACCCTATTCATCTGGATTGTCCCAGAGCACCGGCTTTGAGTGCCCTGCTTCATGCATTGAACTTGCACTGGTCATCTATTTAACATATGGTAATGTACATGTTTCAATGCTATTCTCTCAAATCATCCCACTCTTGCCTTCTCCCACTGAGTCCAAAAATCTGTTCTTTACATCTGTGTCTCCTTTGTGGCCCTGCATGTAGGATCATTACTGTCTTTCTAAATTCCATATATATGTGTTAATATACAGTATTTGTCTGCCTCTTTCTGATTTACTTTGCTCTGTATAATAGGTTCCAGTTTTGTCCACCTCATTAGAATTCACGCAGATGCATTCCTTCTTACAGCTGAATAATATTCCATTGTGTATATGTACCACAACTTCCTTATCCATTCATCTGCTAATAGACATCTAGGTTGTTTCCATGTCCCAGCTATTGTAAATAGTGCTGCAATGAACACTGGGTGCATGTGTCTTTTAGAGTTGTGGTTTCCTCAGTGTATACCCATTAGTAGGATTGCTGGGTCATATGGTAGTTTGGGGGCTTTCCAGTTGATACTAGTGATAAATAACCTGCCTGCTAATGCAAGAGATGTAAGGGACACAGGTTTGATCTCTGAGTTGAGAAAATTCCCTAGAGGAGGGCATGGCAGCCCACTTCAGTATTCTTGCCTCAAGAATCCCATGGACAGAGGAGCATGGGGGGCTATAGTACATAGTGTCACAAAGAGTTGGACAAGACTGAAGTGACTTAGCACACATGCACATGCATGGTAGTTTTATTCCTAGTTTGTTACTGAATCTCCTTACTATTCTCCATAGCAGCTGCACCAATTTACGTTCCCACCAACAGTGCAGTTGGGTTCCCTTTTTTCCACATCCTCTCCAGAGTGTATTGTCTGTAGTTTCTTTGATGATGGCCATTGTGATTGGTGTGGGATGATACCTCATTGTAGTTTTGATTTGCATTTCTCTAATAATGAGTAATGTGGAGCATCTTTTTATGTGTTTATTGTCTATCTGTATGTCTTCTTTGGAAAAATGTCTTTTTAGGTCTTCTGCCCATTTTTTGATTGGCTGTTTATTTTTCTGATTTTTAGCTGTATGAGCTGCCTGTATATTTTGGAGATTAAACCTTTGTCAGTTACTTCATTTACAATTATTTTCTCCCATTCTGAGGGTTGTCTTTTAATCTTGTTTATTGTTTCCTTTGCTGTGCAAAAGCTTTTAAGTTTAATGAGGTCCCATTTGTTTATTTTTGTTTTTATTTGCATTATTCTAGGAGGTGTGTCAAAGAGGAACTTGCTGTGATATATATAGAAACTCAAAGACCCAGAATAACTGAAGCAATCTTGAGAAAAAAGATGGAACTGGAGAAATTGATCTTCCTGATTACAGAGTATACTGCAAAGCTGCAGTCATCAGGACAGTATGGTTCTGGCACAAAGACGGAAATATAGGCCAATGGAACAAGATAGAAAGCCTAGAAATAAACTCAAGCACCTATGGGCACCTTGTCTTTGACAAAGGAGGCAAGAATAAACAATGGAAAAAAGCAGCTTCTTCAATGAGTGGTGCTGGGAAAACTGGACATGTTAACAAATGAAACTAGAACACTTCCTAACACCATGCACAAAAATAAACTCAAAATGGCTTACAGACTTAAATGTAATGCCAAAAACTATAAAGCTCTTAGAGGAAAACATAGGCAGTACATTCTCTGAACAAATATTTTAGAAAAAGACATACAAATGACCCTTAAATATATAAAAAGATGATTAAATCTACTCTTAGTAACAGAAATGTAAACTAAAATATCTTTGGAAAACCATTTCTTTCTTATCAGGTTGTCTGTTCTCTATTCCTATCTGTTGTGATCCGTGCACCATTATCTCAGGCATTTATTATTTTAGGCTTATTAGACATCGAATAATATGCTAGTGCTAGTCAAGCTACCTATAAAGGACAATGAGTAGAGCCTGGTAGAATGAAAGCACTCAGTAGCAATAGCTATCCTCATTTTAGTCCCTTCTAATCATGAATAATATATGACCTGGATGTGCCTCCAAAAGTTTGGGGAGCAGTTGGCATGCTCCATCCTCTACATGCCCATTAACCAAATGATCTGTACGTGCACATCTGCTAACAAAAATAAAAATTCTAGAAGCAATCCTTTCCCAATTTTTGTACCAAATAACTTATAGGGCAATGAATATCTTTGGGTAAATAATTCTATTGGTTCTATTTTCTCATTCTGAACTGAAAAAGGAGATGATACTGTCAGCTGAGGAAAAGCTGCCTTTGGTGTATTAAGTCTGAACAAGATTGGGTCAAGTGCATGAGTTACCATGGCAACAACAAAATCAGGATGCATCATCTCCCATAGAAACAGCATTGAAGGGGCCTTGTGTCTGATCTGAGTAAAAGCTTTCTCTTGCTGTCAGGCCTTGTTTGAATCCACTTCTACAGCTACATCCTGGGGTGCAAGTTGCAAGGATACAAGGAGGGCACAAAGAACCACAGACTCTGGAATTATAAGTCAGTTAACAGCTTTGACATTTTCAGGCATACTGCCCACCATTATTAGAGAAAGTGTAGGAGAGCCACGTCAGTCAGTAATGAAATATTTGATATTCAAACATGGGAGAAGCCAGCTCAAAAATAGCTTAGTTTTAAAGTTAAACAGGAAAAACTGTATCTCCATTCTAAGGCAGTCCTATTGTTCACATGACACTCTAGAGAGTTGATCATTCACTGTTTCCAATGCTAGGTAAATAAAGAGCTACAAAATGAAAGTAGACACTTGCAACCCTGCTGCTAACAGACATTTTGACAAACAATTATATGGGGAATGTGAAGAACTCCAAAAACAAGGATCATTTCACTCAGCCTTGTTCATTTTATACCATTACTCATAACTGATACTGAATATTTTGATGAGAAATCCTCAGCTAGAACTGAATTGGCCAATAGCTGAGTGCTGGAGTAGCCTAACCAGAAAGTAGTCTTTAGAGGTTAAAAAGTGGAAAAATATCTCTATACTTAACATGTGTGTGTGCTTAGTCTCTCTGTTGTGTCCAGCTCTTTGCAACACCATGGACTGTAGCCCGCCAGGCTCCTCTGTCTGTGGAATTCTCCAGGCAAGTACACTGGAGTGGGTGGCATTCCGTTCTCCTGGGGATCTTCCAGATCCAGGGATCGGAGCTGGGTCTACCACATTGCAAGCAGCTTCTTTACTGTCTGAGTCACCAGGGAAGCCCATGCATTAACATGAGGGCCAACCAATTCCTCCATATGTCCCAGCACTTCCCATGTAAAGATTACTGTGATCCCTCATGGTAATGAGATAAGTTCAAAGGGTTGTATAATCCCCTACATTTTATTCAGCACTTCTCAGATAGCAGCCCGTACTCAAGCAACCATGGGTACAAATGTTTTACACATCCTAGACTCTGTATGCTTCATGATGTCTTGGTGGTTTCTTGTGAAGCTCATTTCACAAGGACACAGGAGAGCTAGGTCTTTTGCTCTAGGTTAGTAATCAGAAAACCAAACTTTGGAGAAAAGGAGGCTAGCTACTAAAGGGTCTTTGATGTGATGAAGACCCAAATACTCTGTCCTCAAAGTACACAGCCATGATTGGAAAAACCATTGAGGGAAGGAAGCTGAGTAAAGAAGCCATTGGAGATTTACTGATAAACGACTTTCACAAGAGTGCTGGTACAATGATATGGAGAAGAGAAGTATGTCAGGGAAAGGGGAAATGTGAGCCATGCAAGGTTCCAGAAACTAGAGCAACAGCAGATGATGGCACATATGAGCACAGAGAAAACACTGTGAGCGAGAATTAATGGTCATGTGGGCAAAGGACTTTTGTAAGCCAAAAAGATAATCAAATTCATGAGCCTAGTTGAGTCGCTTGTCCCCCAAGTAAGGTACTAAATTCCAAAGAAGGAGAGGGTGTCTTCATTCTTCAGTCTCCAAATGTAGTATGCATCACACCCAAGACAGCCAAGGGGATAATGCCAGTTTCAAACATCTGGTGGAGGGATGAGCACAGTAATATAATGTTGTAATAAAACAGTCAAGTGTGATGTCAGTACACCTCACTCAGTTCTTTGATGTACTGCAACCCATGCTAACTGAGCACTGGCATTGCATTTGCCCCTGTGTGGGCAGATTCACAGTATGAGTCTGCATCACATAGGAGCAAATTGAATGCCAATAAGAACAACAAGATGACTGTGTGGATCACAACAAACTGTGGAAAATTCTGAAAGAGATGGGAATACCAGACTACCTTACCTGACTCTTGAGAAATCTGTATGCAGGTCAAGAAGCAACAGTTAGAACTGGACATGGAATAACAGACTGGTCCCAAATAGGGAAAGGAGTACATCAAGGCTGTATATTGTTGCCTTGTTTATTTAACTTATATGCAGAGTACATCATGGAAAATGCCAGGCTCAATGAAGCACAAGCTGGAATCAAGATTTCTGGGAGAAACAGCAATAACTTCAGATATGCAGATGACACCAGTCTTATGGCAGAAAGTGAAGAAGAACTAAAGAGCCTCTTGATGAAAGTGAAAGAGGAGAGTGAAAAAGTTGGCTTAAAATTTAACATTCATGAAACGAAGATTATGGCCTCCTGTCCCATCACTTCATGGCAAATAGATGGGGAAACAATGTAAACAGTGACAGACTTCATTTCCTTGGGCTCCAAAATCACTGCAGATGGTGACTGCAGCCATGAAATTAAAAGATGCTTGCTCCTTGGAAGAAAAGCTATGACCAACCTAGACAGCATATGAAAAAGCAGAGACATCACTTCGCTGACAAAGGTATGTCTGTCTAGTCAAAGCTATGGTTTTTCCTGTGGTCATGTATGGATGTGACAGTTTGACTATAAAGAAAGCTGAGCGCCGAAGAATTGATGCTTCTGAACTGTAGTGTTGAAGAAGACTCTTGAGAGTCCCTTGGGCTGCAAGGAGATGCAACCAGTTAATCCTAAAGGAAATCAGCCTTGAATATTCATTGGAAGGAGTGATGCTGAAGCTGAAACTCCAATAATTTAGCCACCTGCTGTGAAGAACTGACTCATTGTAAAAGACCCTGATGCTAGGAAAGATTGAAGGCAGGAGGAGAAGGAGACAACAGAGGATGAGATGGTTCGATGGTGTCACCAACTGATGGACATGAGTTTGAGTAGACTCTGGGATTTGGGGATGGACAGGGAAGCCTGGCGTGCTGCAATCCATGGGATCACAAAGATTCGGACACGACTGAGCAACTGGACTGAACTGAACTAAAGAACAACAACAAAAATGGATTTAAACACATCAGCTGTGGTTAAATATGGGATTCATAGTGGCTCTAATGGAACAAATACTTCATGGTCACTGTGATTAAATGCCAGGAAATAGATTCACTTTTTGGAAATTGGGTAAGCAGAGGCAAATAATGAAACCGTTATCCTGTGTGTGGCACATGAACTATAACATTGGTTACCAAACAGTGGATGAGGGAAGTGTCTCATCAGAGAAGAATTTCATCTAATAAATGAAGAAGCGTAGATAGAATGAAAATACCTCCATTTTCAACCTCAAATGACACAAGCACTGTAGGCAATGAGCACCAGTATCTGCTTGCTCTACAAAAATAGGGACAACCATACAGTATTCCCCTCCCAGTGGATGAATGCCACACTGCCTCTGAGCCATTCTTGCCAAATTAGAAGACTGAACCAGAAGACAGGATCTAAACTCCAATTTTCAGGAAAAGCTGGGGACAGAGGAGTGCATTAAATGATGCCAATGAGATGAAATCAGCAAAATGCTGCATGTGGATGACTCTGTAGAGCAAAGGATTCATTTCTCATGAGAAACAGAGAGCGCAAGAGAGGGGGAATTTTACAGAGAATTAGTAGGCATATTGAAAAACTGCAGTGCCTGAGACTGGGATCCAGAATTGGTGAAAACATTAACATTTATGAGAGAATAAAGACACAAATTCAATCCTTGGGTCAGGAAGATCCCCCTGGAGAAGAAAATGGCAACCCACTCCAATATTCTTGCCTGGAGAATCCCATGGACAAAGAAGCCTGGCAGGATGCAGTCCACGGAGTCACAAAGAGTTGTACCCAACTGAGCAGCCACACACACCACCACGCAAGGGAAAACAGTGTTAGTGAGGATAATGGTCATGTGGGGAAAGAACTGAGTGAAGCGTATTGACATCGCGATTAACTCTTTTATTACAATATTATATTACTGTGCTCATCCCTCCACAGATGCCAGATGCTTGAAACTGGCATTATCTCTTAGCTGTCTTGGGTGTGATGCATATACATTTGGAGACTGAAGAATGAAGACTCCCTCTCCTTCATTGGACCTTAGTACATTACTTGGGGGACAAGTGACTCAACTAGCCTCATGAATTTGATTATATTTTGGCTCACAAGGGAAACTTTGGGCTTCCCACGTAGCTCAGTGGGTAAGAAATCCTCCCGCAATGGGAAGATCCCCTTGAGAAGAACTCACTCCAGTGTTATTCCATGGAGAATTCCACGGACAGGAACCTGGCTAGCTACAGTCCATTGGGTCACGAGTCAACACGACTGAAGTGACTGAATAGAGCATACAAGGAAAACTTTACCATGAATACTGAAGATACTAAGTAGTCATTAACACTTGTCTAGGCATGATAATGGGCTTCTCTGGTGGCTCAGATTGTAAAGAATCCACCTGCAATGAAGGAGACTTATGTTCATTCCTGGGCTGGGACGATCTGATGGAGAAGGGAATGACTACCCACTCCAGTATTCTTGCCTGAAGAATCCCATGGATAGAGGTGCCTGGTGGGCTATAGTCCATGGAGTCACAAAGAATAGACCACGACTGAACAACTAACACTTTAGCATTTCAGTTATAAAAATGGCATGTATTGTGGCAGTAAAGTAGTCTTTTGTAGGAATCTTTATCTTAGCGAGCTATATTATGTAATACACGTGGATTAACTGACTAAATGTTTAAGATTCATCTGAAGAAACCTAGAGGGGTGGGGAAATTAATAGGTTTACATGAAATAAATTTGACCAAGTGCTCATGAAAATTGAATTTGGGTGAGACTTACATGGGAGTTCATTATAATAGTTAACTCATCATGTATAAGTTTGACAATATTTATAACAGACAATTGTTTAAAATATCCAAATCCACAAAAAAGAATAATGAAATGCAAATTTCTAGGTATAGAGCAATATTAGAATTCGTAAAAGTTAACTTCAGATCAATTTAAGTGAAAGTTTAGAACTAAAGGTAAAATAAATAGGGCCTTATTTTTTTTGTTTGTTTATTGGAATCTTGTTTGCTCCTTTTTGTTTTTGTTTGCTATAAGAATTCTGGAAGCACCCATTTTCTGATTCATCTGCTCCAGGACACCACAGGTCTCCATGGCTTCCATTCCCCTGCTGCACTGTTTGCTGGTGTAGCCATGACTGGGTTGGAGAAACCCCAAGTCCTACCTGGGGACCAAATATGTTACTGCTTTGACCAAAATCAATTTTTCCTACCATAGATTATTGGTAGGAAATGCTGAGGGTCAGAAAGGAACAAATCCAGTGAGAAAGGAGAAGCAGAGCTCCTAGAGCCAAAAATCAAGTCAAGGGTAAGGAATAAATATGCACTGAAGGGAATACACTTACAGGATTGAGCCACATACACTGTCTAAGCACTTTCATACCTGCTGTATTGTTCAGTTCTCACAATAATTGTGCAGAGGAGGGATGTGACATTATCTCCTTGTTTTGTTTTTCTTTTTCATTTCTTTTTTTAATTGAAAGATAATTGCTTTACAGAATTTTGCTGTTTTCTATCAAACCTCAACATGAATACATATATCCCCTCCCTTTTGAAACTCCCTCCCATCTTCCTCCCCATCTCACCCCTCCAGTTTGATACAGAGCTCCTGTTTGAGTTTCCTGAGCCATAAAGCAAATTCCCGTTGGCTATCTATTTTACATATGGTAATGTAAGTTTCCATGTTACTCTCTCCATACATCTCACCCTCCTGTCCCCTCTCCCCATGTTCATAAGTCTATTCTCTACATCTGTTTCTCCATTGCTGCCCTGTAAATAAATTCTTCAGTACAATTTTTCAAGTATTCCGTGTATGAGTGTTAGAATACAATATTTATTTTTCTCTTTCTGACTCACTTCACTCTGTATAATAGGTTCTAGGTTCATCCACCTCATTAGTACCAACTCAAATGCATTCCTTTTTATGGCTGAGTAATATTCCCTTATGTATATGTACCATAACTTCTTTATCCATTCATCTGTCAATGGACATCTAGGTTGCTTCCATGTTCTAACTATTGTAAATAGTGTTACAATGAACAATGGGATATATGTGTCTCTTTCAATTTTGGTTTCTTCAAGGTATATGCCTAGGAGTGGGATTGCTGGGTCATATAGTGGTTTTACTCCTAGTTTTTTAAGGAATCTCCATACCGTCTTCCATAGTCACAGTATCAATTTACATTCTCACCAACAGTGCAAGAGGGTTCCCTTTTCTCCACACCCCTTCCAGCATTTATTGTTTGTAGACTTTTTGATGATGGCCATTCTGACTAGTGTGAGGTGATATCTCATTATAGTTTTGGTTTGCATTTCTCTAATGAGTGATGTTGAGCATCTTTTCCAGTGTTTGTTAGTCATCTGTACGTCTTCTTTGGAGAAAGGTCTGTTTAGGTCTTTTTCCCATTTTGGCTGGGTTGTTTGTTTTTCTGGCATTGAGTTGTATGAGCTGCTTGTATATTTTAGGAATTAATCCTTTGTCAGCTGTTTCATTTGCTATTATTTTCTACCACTCTAAGGGTTGTCTTTTCACCTGTGCAAAAGCTGAAATTTAATCAGATCCCACTTCTTTACTTCTGTTTTTATTTCCATTACTCGAGGAGGTGGATCATAAAGGATTTTGCTTTGATTTATGTCATCGAGTGTTCTGCCTATGTTTTCCTCTTAAGAGTTTTATAGTTTCTGGTTTTACATTTAGGTCTTTAATCTATTTTGAGTTTATCTTTGTGTATGGTGTTAGGAAGTGTTCTAGTTTCATCCTTGTACATGTAGCTGTCCAGTTTTCCCAGCACCATTTATCGAAGAGGCTGTCTTTGCCCCATTGTATATTCTTGCCTCCTTTCTCAAAAATAAGGTGCATGGGTTTATTTCTGAGCTTTCTATCTTGTTCTGTTGGTCTATATTGCTGTATTTGTGCCAGTACCATACTGTCTTGACTGTAGCTCTGTAGTATAATCTGAAGTCCAGAAGCTTGATTCATCCCGCTCCATTCTTCTTTCTCAAGACTGCTTTGGCCATTCGGGGTCTTCTGTGTTTCCATATGAATTGTGAAATTTTTTGTTCTAGTTCTGTAAAAAATGTCATTGGTAAGTTAATACGGATTGCATTGAATCTGTAGATTGCATTTGGTAGTATAGTCATTTTCACAATATTGATTCTTCCTACCCAGGAGCATGGAATATCTTTCCATCTGTTTATGTCATCTTTGATTTCTTTCTTTAGTGTCTTTTAATTTTCTGTGTACAGTTCTTTTGTCTCCTTAGGCAAGTTTATTCCTAGATATTTAACTCTTTTTGTTGTACTGGTGAATGCGATTGATTCCTTAAGTTATCTTTCCGATTTTTCATTGTTAGTATATAGAAATGCAATTGATTTCTGTGTATTGATTTCGTATCCTACAACTTTGCTGAATTCACTGATTAGCTCTAGTAATTTTCTGATACTATCTTAGGGTTTTCTATGTACAGTATCATGTCATCTGCAAACAGTGAGAGCGTTACTTCTTCTTTTCTTATCAGGATACCTTTTATTTCTCTTTCTTTGATTGCTGAAGCTAGGACTTCCAGAACTATGTTGAATAATAGTGGTGAAAGTGGACACCCTTGTCTTGTTCCTGATCTTAGGGGGAATGCTTTCAGTTTTTCACCATTGAGAATAATGTTTGCTGTAGGCTTATTATATATGGCCTTTACTATGTTCAGGTAGGTTCCTTCTATGCTCATTTTTTGAAGAGTTTTAATCATAAATGGGTGCTGAATTTTGTCAAAAGCTTTTTCTGCACCTATTGAGATGATCATATGGTTTTTACTTTTCAATTTGTTTATATGGTGTATCACATTGATTGATTTGCATTTATTGAGGAATCCTTGCTTTCCTGGAATAAACCCAACTTGATCATGGTGTACGAGCTTTTAGATGTGTTGCTGAATTCTGTTTGCTAAAATTTTGTTGAGGATTTTTGCATCTATATTCATCAGTGATATTGGCCCTTAGTTTTCTTTTTGTGTGTTGTCTTTGTCTGGTTTTGGTGTCAGGCCTCGTAGATGGTGGCCTCATAGAATGAGGTTGGAAGTGTTCCTTCCTCTGTAATTTTTTGAAAGAGTTTTAGAAAGATAGGCATTAACTCTTCTCTCAATGTTTGACAGAATTCTCCTGTGAAGCCATCTGGTCCTGGGCTTTTGTTTTGGGGGAGATTTTTGGTCACAGCCTCAATTTCAGTGCTTGTAATTGTGTTGTTCTTAATTTGCATTTCTTCCTGGTTCAGTCTTGGAAGAGTGAACTTTTCTAAGAATGTGTCCATTTCTTCCAGAAAGACACTTACTCCTTGGAAGGAAAGTTATGACCAACCTAGATAGCATATTCAAAAGAAGAGACATTACTTTGCCAACAAAGGTTCGTCTAGTCAAGGCTATGGTTTTTCCTGTGGTCATGTATGGATGTGAGTTGGACTGTGAAGAAGGCTGAGAGCCGAAGAATTGATGCTTTTGAACTGTGGTGTTGGAGAAGACTCTTGAGAGTCCCTTGGACTGCAAGGAGATCCAACCAGTCCATCCTGAAGGAGATCAGCCGTGGGATTTCTTTGGAAGGAATGATGCTAAAGCTGAAACTCCAGTACTTTGGCCACCTCATGCGAAGAGTTGACTCATTGGAAAAGACTCTAATGCTGGGAGGGATTGGGGGCAGGAGGAGAAGGGGATGACAGAGGATGAGATGGCTGGATGGCATCACTGACTCGATGGACGTGAGTCTGAGTGAACTCTGGGAGTTGGTGATGGACAGGGAGGCCTGGCGTGCTGCGATTCATGGGGTTGCAAAGAGTCGGACACGACTGAACAACTGATCTCATCCATTTTATTGCCATATAGCTGTTCATAATAGACCCTTATAATCCTTTGTATTTCTGCATTGTCTGTTGTAACCTCTCCTTTTTTGTTTCTAATTTTGTTGATTTGATTTTTCTCTCTTTTTTTCCTTGATGAGTCTGGCTAAAGGTTTATCAATTTTGTTTATCTTCACAAAGAACCAGCTTTTAGTTTTATTAATCTTTACTACTGTTTCTTTCATTTCCTTTTCATTTATTTCTGCTTAGCTCTTTATGATTTCTTTCCTTATACTAGTTGTGGGTGTTTTTTTTTTTTTTTTTGTTCTTCTTTTTCCAATTGTTTTAGGTGTAAAGTTAGATTGTCTATTCGATGTTTTTCTTATTTCTTGAGGTTGGATTGTATTGCTATAAACTTCCCTCTTAGAACTGCCTTTGCTGCATCCCATAGGTTTTGAGTTGTCATGTTTTCACTGTAATTTGTGTCTAGAAATTTTTGACTTTCCTTTTGATTTCTTCAGTAACCTGTTGGTTATTTAGAAAAGTGTTGTATAATGTCCATGTGCTTATGTATCTTTCAGTCTTTTTTTTCTTGTAATTGATATCTAGTCTCATAGCGTTGTGGTCAGAGAAGATGTTTGATACAGTTTCAATTTTCTTAAATTTACTGAGGTTTGATTTGTGACTGAAGATGTGGTCTATGCTGAAGAATGTTCTGTGTGTACTTGAGAAGAAGGTTTATTCTGCATTTGGATGGAATGTCCGGAAGATATCAATGAGATCCATCTCATCTAATGTATCTTTTAAGACTTGCGTTTCCTTATTAATTTTCTGTTTTGATGATCTGTCCATTGGTGTGAGTGGGGTGTTTAAAAAAGTGAAAGTGAAGTCGCTCAGTCATGTCCGACTCTTTGCGACCCCATGGACTGTAGCCTACCAGGCTCCTCTCTCCATGGGATTTTCCAGGCAAGAATGCTGGGAGTGGGTTGCCATTTCCTTCTCCAGGGGATCTTCCCAACCCAGGGATCGAACCCGGGTCTCCTGCATTGTAGGCAGACGCTTTTACCATCTGAGCCACCAGGGGTGTTAAAGTCTCCTACTATTATCGTGTTACTGTCAATTTCTCCTTTTATGTCTGTTATTGTTTGTCTTGTGTATTGAGGTGCTTTTATGTTGGGTGCATTGATATTTACAATTGTTATGTCTTCCTCTTGGATTGATCCCTTGATCATTATGTAGTGTCCTTCCTTATCTCTTGTAATCTTCTTTATTTTAAGGTCTATCTTGTCTGATATGAGGATTGCTACTCCAGCTTTCTGTTGCTTCCCATTTGCATGGAATCTGTTTTACCATCCTATCACTTTCAGTCTATAAGTGTCTTGAGGTCTGAAGTGGGTTTCTTGTAGACAGCATATATATGGGTCATGTTTTTGTATCCATTCAACCAGTCTGTGTCTTTTGGTTGGAGCATTTAACCCATTTAAATTTTTTTTTTTTTTTTTTTATTTTTTTTTTAAATTTTATTTTATTTTTAAACTTTACATAACTGTATTAGATTTAAAGTAATTATTAATTTATATGTTCCTATTGCCATTTTTCTCATTTGCAGTTTGTTTTTGTAGATCTTTTTTTTCTCTTGTATTTCCTGACTACATAAATTCCTTTAACATTTGCTGTAAAGCTGGTTTGATGGTACTGAATTGTCTTAATTTTTGCTTGTCTGAAAAGCTTTTTCTTTCTCCATCAATTTTGAATGAGACCCATGCTGGGTACAGTAATCTTGGTTGTACATTTTTCCCTTTCAGTACTTTAAATATATTCTACCATTCCCTTCTGGCCTGAAGAGTTTCTGTGGAAAGATCACCTGTTAAGGTGTTAAATGTATGGGGCTTCCCTTGTATGCTACTTGTTGCTTTTAATATTCTTTATTTGTGTTTAATCCTTGTTAGTTTGATTAGAATGTGTCTAGATGTGTTTCTCCTTGGGCTTATTTTGTATGAGACTCTTTGTGCCTCTTGACTATTTCCTTTTCCATGTTGGGGAAATATTTGACTATAATCTCTTAAAAATTTTTCTCATACCCTTTCTTTTCCTTTCCTTCTTCTGGGACCCCTATATTTTGAATGTTGTTGTCTTTAATACAGTCCCAGAGGTCTCTGAGACTATCCTCAGTTCTTTTCATTCTTTTTACTTTATTCTACTCTTCAGAAGTTATTTCCACCATTTTATCTTCCAGCTCACTGTTCTTCTGCTTCAGATATTCTATTCTGCTATTGATTACTTCTAGAGTATTTTTAATTTCAGTAATTGTGTTGTTTGTCTCTGTATGTTTATTCTTTAATTCTTTTAGGTCTTTGTTAATTGATTCTTGCATTTTCTCCATTTTGTTTTCAAGGTTTTTGATCATCTTTACTATCATTATTCTGAATTATTTTTCAGGGAGTTTGCCTATTTCCTCTTCATTTATTTGTACTTCTGTGTTTCTAGTTTGTTCCTTTGTTTGTGTAGTATTTTTCTGCCTTTTCATTATTTTTTTTAACTTATTGCTTTTGAGGTCTCCTTTTCCCAGACTTCAAGGTTGAATTCTTTCTTCCTTTTGGTTTTTGCCCTCCTAAGGTTGGTCCAGTGGTTTGTGTAAGGTTTGTATAGGGTGAGATTTGTGCTGAGTTTTTGTCGTTTGTTTGTTTTTCCTCTGATGGGCAAGGCTGAGGTGGTAATCCTGTCTGCTGATGATTTGGTTTGTATTTTTGTTTTGTTTGTTGTTTAGATGAGGCGTCCTGCACAGGGTGCTACTGGTGGTTGGGTGATGCCAGGTGTTGTATTCAAGTGGTTTTCTTTGTGTGAGTTCTCACTACTTGATACTCCCTACAGTAAGTTCTCTCATAGTCTAGGGTCTTGGAGTTAGTGCTCCCACTCCAAAGGCTGAGGGCTTGATCTCTGGTCAGGAACGAAGATTCCACAAGAGATGTGTTATGGTGTTAAGTGAGATTAAATCAAATACCCAAAAACAAGAAACCAGAGATGAATCCCAGACAAATGGCAGTTACAAAGTCAGACAAATATAATTAAAACAATGGAATATACACATATACATATACACCCATGAGCAAAGTCAAAATAATGCTACAGAAATAAAGTACAATAGAATGACCCAGCGAACAAAGGAAATGAAAAATTATATTTACCAGTTAAGGAAAAAATTAACTAAAGCACAAAGTGGAAAACAAAACTAAAGCAAGCTGCCAAATGAGGAATAAAGCAATGAAAACAAAACTAACAAATATGTTGAGAGGAAAGAAAGAAAGAAAAGATGGAATAGATATGCAAAGTTAAGTAGAGGTAGATGAAGAAGATTTATATACAATAAAGATTAACTGCAAGGGAAAAAGAACAGTAGGAAAGGCAAGCAAAGGAATAAATGTAGAAAAAATATAATAGGTTTAAAAAAATTAAAACTTAAAATTACAAAAAAGAGAAAAGAAAAGAAAAAAAAAGGAAGAAGAAAGAAAAAAGGGAAATAAAAAGGAAAACTCCACAGAACTGCAAAAGACCAACATAGAGGCAGAGGTTTATAACAACAATAAAAACTGTGACTGAATATACACATATATATATACACCCATAAGCAAAATCAAAACAGTACTTTATTTTTATTGACCCAGTGAACAAATGAAAGCAAAAAATATGCCTACCAGAACAAAACTAACTAAGCACAAACTGGAAAACAAAACAAAAGTAAGGTGCCAATTGGGGAATAAAGCAGTGAAAATAAAACTAATGAATATGTTGAAAGGAAAGGAAAGGAAAGAAAGAATAGATATGCAAAGTTAATTACAGGTAGATAAAGAAGATTTATATACATTAAAGATAACTGCAAGGGGAAAAGAACAGTAGGAAAAGAAAACAAAAGAATAAAAGTATAAAAATAATAATAGGTTTTAAAAATTAAAATTAAAAAAAGAGAAAAGAATAAAATGGAAAACTCTTAATAACTGCAAAAGTCCAAGGTAGAGGCAGAGGTTTATAACATAAAAAAAATGTGACTGAGGGGGAAAAAACAGGAAAAAACCTCAAAAGTTTAACTAAATTTCATAGTGCCAATAAAATCGGCAACTACAACACAGGGGGAACAAAAAGGGAAAAAAGAAATAAAATCCAAAAGAATCTACAGAACAAGTCAAAAGATAAGAAGAATAAATGTTTTTTTTTGAGTCACTGTTGTCAGAGTCCTTTCCCTCGCTGGGAGTCACAGCCCACCTCACCTCTCTAGGATGCCCTCCAACACTGTGCTGATCTCTGGACTTGTTGTGGGGGCAGGTCGGATTCTAACCTGGTCCTACTCCTCTGCCTCCAATGTCCACAGCTATCAGAACTAGTGCGTTTTCTTTTGTGGGAGCTCTCGATGACCTTTTATATATCCCACAGACACACAGTCTGCCTAGTTGATCCTGTGGATTTAACCTGCAGTTTGTACAGCTTGTGGGAAGGTTTTGGGTCTTCTTCCTTAGTCACACTGCCCCTGGGTTTCAATTGTGGTTTTATCTCCATCAGCATGTGGGTTGTCCACTGGGGTTTGCTCCTGAGGCTTCCCTGGAGGACTTGAGTTTGCCCCCTGTGAGGGCCAGGTGTGGCGGTCGTGTAGCTGCTTGGGTTGCAGGGGTTCTGGCAGCACCAGGTACTCAGGGGAGTTGGCGGCTAGGGCAGCAGGAAATATAGTGCTTTAGAAGGGTATGGCAACCAGTCTTGGCCAATACACTCCAGCATTCTTGTCTGGAGAAGCTCCCTCCCTGACAGAGAAGCCTGGCAGGCCACAGTCTACAGGGTCGCAAAGAGTCAAACACTACCAAAGTGACCCTGAGTGCATAGACCTAAGACTTCTTTTTGCCTGTTTCATCTCTGCCCCAGTGAGAGCTGAGCGTGAAGGTGGCGCAGCTGCTTGGCTTGCAGGGACCCTGGCAGCGCCAAGTGTGCAGGGAGATGGACTGCCTTTGCCGCTGGAGTTATGGCCCTATCAGAGTATTGTTTTTGAGCCTCTTGTAGCTGGGGATCAGAAGGCCTCTTTGGCCAGTCTTTCTCCATATCTCTGCCCATTCAGGCACTTAAAGGGATCCCTTACCTGGGGTCCTTCTCTGTTGTTTGGCACATCAGGCACATAGAGGGGACCCACTGGCTGGGGTCCTACTCTGTAGATTGGTGCATCAGGCACTTAAAGGGACACACTGGGTGGGGTCCTAGTCTGTAGTTCTGAGCATCAGGCGTTTGATCGGTCAGCCTCTCTATTGTTCAGCTGCCAATGCTGGTGTGTGGGGAGAGAGGCTATGGTGATGGCTCCACCCCCTAGGTATGACTCAGCAGTATCACCTTGCTTCCATGGCTGCCCAGCTTTCCTCCACAGGCATTTCCCACCACAATCTAATCCCTCACATCCCCTTGATCCATCTCTCTGCAGTCAAAAGCAGCCCTTGCCCTGGGATTGTGGTGCAATCCCTAAACTTCAGCTCCCAGCCTCTGCACCTTCCAGGTAATCTATGTCCCTGTCCAGGGTATGTACGGCTGTGGTAAGGACTGTCTGATTCTCATTCCATTTAGGCTGCAACAGATCAACTGTTTTACTCTCAGCCTTAAATGTTTCCCCTCTGACTCAGACAATTGCCCCATGTGGGGATCGGACCTCTGCTTCAGTTCCCCCACCAGGCGAGGGCAGGTCCAGTCCTACTAACGCTCCTGTTTTCTTCCTAGTTCCTTCATCCTACCGAGTTTTTCGTGAGTCTATACATTCTTTTCTGTTGGTCAGGTACTCCTGTCCACTCCCAGCTGGTGTTCTGCATGCACTTATATGTCTGAAGGTGTATTCCTGACGTATCCATGGGGAGAGATGTACTCCACATCCACCTACTCCTCTGCCATCTTGCTCTCCTATCGCCTTGTTTTCATGAAGGACTAGAGCCTCTTAGAGGAAGGGCAAGGTGGCATGTTCGGATTCTTATTAGTGGCTCCACCACACATTACTTTGCACCTCTGCCAGGGGTTCTAACAGCCACCCCCTGGCTCACCAAAATCACTGTGGGAAATATTGACAGGGCAAGTGAATGAAGTCCAGTTTGCTCAGCACTGTGCTGGGCATATTCCAATTCAGGAAGGGGGCCTGCTTTGATTCTGGCCCTACTGTGATAGTAGATGATGCTTCTAG
This sequence comes from Bubalus kerabau, assembly GCF_029407905.1. Classification (NCBI taxonomy): domain Eukaryota; kingdom Metazoa; phylum Chordata; class Mammalia; order Artiodactyla; family Bovidae; genus Bubalus; species Bubalus kerabau. Next base: position 105,573,983 of record NC_073647.1, on the reverse strand, counting down.
AGTTAGGGGTCACCTAGTGGCTCACACTGCTCCTGTCCCACACTTGCCATTCTGCACACAAGGTCACAAGTGAAAAGTGTGAACATGGGAACTCAGTTATGGGCTAAGAGAGGACTTCAGGGCCTAACTCAGGAGGTGTGAAGCTTGCTGTACTGACCATAGGTAGAGGTGCTGCCAAGCTGATCACATGGACAGCAGGTCCGGTCACCTGTTCACAAGGAATGAGCTTGATGTATATTCATCCCAAGAGCACCTGCTGAGTCCAGCAGAGCTCCTGGCATAACAGCAAGTATAGTTCCTACAAAACTTTCTTGTGTCTCATAATGCCATTTCATGCCAGTAGAAAATTGCCACTCACAAATGGAGAGTGGTTATTGTGTCAACTTTGCTCCCCTGACATATTTGACCCAATGCCAGAATCTTGTGACCCAATTCTCCTCTGTCCTTAACCTCCATCCTTTAAGACTTGGGTCTTGTGAGACACAGATCCTGCTGACTGAACCCTCCCCATCCCCTAGTTAAGTACGTGCCTGTGGCTCAACACCATTTGTAGACTGATCAGTTCTCACTCCATAAGTCTGTTCAGAAGAACATGGGAAGACAGGGACCTTCCCATCATTGTGGGAAAAGCTCAGAGTCTAGTCTTTGGATGTTTTAATGATATAACATTAAATTTTAATTAAATTTTTCATATGTCATGAAAAGCCATTGAGACATCATAATACTGCAGACTTACCAGTTGACAAGACATTTTCTCCTTCCTCTGAAACCCTATTACAGACTTACTAAGCCCTCACTAGGAAATGAAGGCACTGTATGGTGGAAGCATTTCTGCTCCCAGTAGATTCTGTAGGTAAGAAAGAACAAGAAAATCAAACAGACAGTAGGGGGACCCCTTCTTTATTAATTCTATTATATATTATTGATATTAATTGTTTCACGCATGTTGTTGTTCCAAGCATGTTCCATGTTGTTCCTTATGCAATAAAAGAAGCAAATGCTTTTATCAGAAAAGAGTGACCTAAAGGGAGAGAAATGGTGAACAGTTTGTTTCTACAGAGATTGAGCCTAGAAACATCTGTTTTTCTTCTCTTTCCCATCTGAGATGCTGAGCTTCTTTGATGAGGTTTGGAAGGGAGTGTACAATTGCACTCCTCTGATCTTAAAGTAATTCACCCACTGAGAAAAGAAAGTTACTATTAGAGGTCTGAGAAATCAGTGTGGATAATTTCTTATTTCACTTAATTTAATTCTGTGTAGAAAGTAAATGGTCTGTGATGAAAAGCCTTTTTAATTCTCTTCTGTCTGGTAGGATTCAGAACATTCTCACTCACTCATTTGTTGAAACATCACATCCATTACTTGGCAGCTTGTCAGGAGGAGAGGAAATGCAACATTCCTCTAAAATATTGGAGATGTGGCTGGAAAGACATACAGTGAATTATGCACATGCCTACAGTGGGCTAGCAAAGGCTGCTTCCAAATTTTTCTTATCAAACCAAAAGAACATAGAAACCTTGTTATTTCTATGCTTTAGATTGTCTTCTGGAGGCATGCTACAAGATGGTTATCCTTGAAAACATATGTTGAGTGAAATAAACAGGATGCAAAGGACAAATGTATGATTCTACTGATATGAAAAGTGTAGAAAGGGAAATTCATAGAGACAGTTGAAAGTAGGTTAGAGGATACCATGGACTGGGTGGTAGGGTTGGGGGGATTATTGTTCAGTGTGAACAGATGTTTGCAAAGGGATGAAAAATTTTGGAAAGAGTGGTGGCAGTTGCACAATATTGTGACTCTATTTAATCCCATTGAATTGTAACTTGAAATGGTTGAAAGAGCAAATGTTATGCTCTGTATACATTTACCACAATAAAAATATTTTAAAATCTTTAGGACTTTTTGGTCAGGAGCCACAAGTGTCTCCCGAGGGCCAGATGGATTCATGTGGAAAAGGAATTTAAGTCTGTCTCTGCATAATATTGGCAGAACCCAGGCAGAGTGACCAGTATACAGCAAGGGCTCCATAGATATTACATGCTCAGTTGCTCAGCCACGTTTGACTCTATGAGACCCCATGGACTGTGGCCCATCAGGCTCCTCTGTCCATGGGATTTCCCAGGTAAGAATGCTGGATTGGGTTGCACTTTCTTCTCCAGGGGATATCTGCAATCTAGGGATCCAACTGATGTCTCTTGCATTGGTTGGTTGATTCTTTAGCTTGAGAAATGAATTGGCTTAATATAAAACATTCCATTACAATTGTAGAAGGCAGGAAAAAAAGCTTCTTATAATGGATAGAGAACAGCTACAAACATATTTGATTTTAACGAAGCTATATCAATAATCACTTTCTGAAGGCAGCTGCGTGGCGCTGGAGCAGCGAGTGGCAGCTGCGTGGTAAGCAGCAGCTGCGTGGTGCTGGAGTGGTGAAGCTGAGAGGAGATACCCCACATCCAAGGTCAGAGAAACCCCAGTAAGACGGTACGTGCTGGAGCGGCTGTGAGGAAATACCCTCAAAGGGCAAAGGAGAAGCCCCAGTAAGACGGTAGGAGGGGGGAATTCACGTTTAGAATCAAACCCCATTCCTGCCAGTCATTCAGGGGGCTCAAACAAACCTTGTGCACACCAGGACCCAGGGACTGAGGCAGAACTGTGTTTGAGCATTTCTTGTGGAGGTTTGGGTCAGCAGTGGACTGCCACAGGGACAGGGGCTCTAGGTCCAGCAGACTTGAGTATGGCATAAGCCCTCTTGGAGGAGGTTGCCATTAATCCACCACTGAGCTGCTAGAACTTACACAGGACTGGGAAATAGACTCGTGGAGGGCCCAAACATAACCTTGTGCACCAGGACCCAGGACAAAGGAGCAGTGACCCTACAAGAGACTGACCCAGACTTGCCTGTGAGTGTCCAGGAATCTCCAGCAGAGGCGTGGGTTGGTGGTGGCTTGCTTCAGGGTTTGGGGGCACTGAGTGTAGCAGTACATGCATGGGATCTTTTGAAGGAGGTCACCATTATCTTCCCTGGTGGCTCAGATGGTAAAGTGTCTGCCTACAATGTGGGAGACCCAGGTTCAATCCCTGGATCCAGAAGATCTCCTGGAGAAGGAAATGGCAACCCACTCCAGTATTCTTGCCTGGAAAAACCCATGGACAGAGGAGCCTGATAGGCTACAGTCCATGGGGTCACAAAGGTTCGGACATGACTGAGTCAGTGAGTCAGTCACTCACTGATTGACTTCACTTTCACTTTTTCTTTCACCATTATCTTCATTACATACACCATAGTTTGGCCCCAGGTAAATAGCAGGGATGGAACACCCATCAACAGAAAATTGGATTAAAGATTTACTGAGCATGGCCCTGCCCATCAGAACAAGACTCAATTTCCCCCTCAGTCAGTCTTTCCCATCAGGAAGCTTCCATAAGCCTCTTATCCTGCTCGAGAGCAGACAGACTGAAAACCACAATCACAGAAAACTAATCAATCTAATCACATGGACCACAGCCTTGTCTAACTCAATGAAACATGAGACATGACATGTAGGGCCACCCAAGGCGGATGGGTCATGGTGGAGAGTTCTGACCAAATGTGGTCCACTGGATAAGGGAATGGCAAACCACTTCAGTATTCGTGCCTTGAGAACCCCATGAATAGAATGAAAAGGCAAAAAGATAGGACACTGAAAGATGAACTCCCCAGGTCGGTAGGTGCACAATATGCTACTGGAGATCAGTGGAGAAATAACTCCAAAAAGAATGAAGAGACAGAGCCAAAGCAAAAACAACCCCCAGTTGTGGATGTGACTGGTGATGGAAGCAAGGTCCAATGCTGTGAAGAGCAATATTGCATAGAAACCTGGAATGTTAGGTCCATGAAACAAGGAAAATTGAAAGTGGTCAAACAGGAGATGGCAAGAGTGAACATTGACATTTTAGCAATCAGTGAATTAAAATGGACTGGAATGGGTGTATTTAAATCATATGACCATTACATCTACTATTGTGGGCAAAAATCCCTTAGAAGAAATGGAGTGGCCATCATAGTCAACAAGAGTCTGAAATGCAGTACTTGGATGCAATCTCATAAACGATAGAATGATCTCTGTTTGTTTCCAAGGCAAACCATTCAATATCACAGTAATCCAAGTCTATGCCCTGACCAGTGATGCTGAAGAAGCTGAAATTGAAGAAGCTGAATATGAAGACCTACAAGACCTTTTAGAACTAACACCCCAAAAAGATGTCCTTTTCATTATAGAGGACTGGAATGGAAAAGTAGGAAGTCAACAAACACCTGGAGTAAAAGGCAAATTTGGCCTTGGAGTACAGAATGAAGCAGTGCAAAGGCTAATAGACTTGTGCCAAGAGAATGCACTGGTCATAGCAAACACCCTCTTCCAACAACACAAGAGAAGACTCTACACATGGACATCACCAGATGGTCAATACTGAAATCAGATTGATTATATTCTTTGCAGCCAAAGATGGAGAAGCTGTATACAGTCAGCAAAAACACGACCAGGAGCTGACTGTGGCTCAGATCATGAACTCCTTATTGCCAAATTCAGACTTAAATTGAAGAAAGTAGGGAAAACCACTAGACCATTCAGGTATGACCTAAATCGAATCCCTTACGATTATACAGTGGAAGTGAGAAATAGATTTAAGGGACTAAATCTGATAGACAGAGTGCCTGATGAACTATGGAATGAGGTTCGTGACATTGTACAGGAGACAGGGATCAAGAATGGTCCCTGTCTTTTTCCCCAGGAAAAAGAAAAGCAAAATCGCAAAATGGCTGTCTGAGGAGGCCTTACAAATAGCTGTGAAAAGAAGAGAAGCCAAAAGCAAAGGAGAAAAGGAAAGATATACTCATTTGAATTCAGAGTTCCAAAGAATAGCAAGGAGATATAAGAAAGCCTTCCTCAGCGATCAGTGCAAAGAAATAGAGGAAAACAATAGAATGGGAAAGACTAGAGATCTCTTCAAGAAAATTAGAGATAACAAGGGAAAATTTCAAGCAAAGATGGGCTTAATAAAGGACAGAAATGGTATGGACCTAACGGAAGCAGAAGATATTAAGAAGAGGTGGCAAGAATACACAGAAGAACTGTACAAAAAAGATCTTCACAACGCAGATAATCATGATGGTGTGATCACTTACCTACATCCAGATCCTAGAGTGTGAAGTCAAGTGGGCCTTAGGAAGCATCACTATGAACAAAGCTAGTGGAGGTGATGGAATTACAGTTGAGCTATTTCAAATCCTAAAAGATGATGCTGTAAAAGTGCTGCACTTAATATGCCAGCAAATTTGGAAAACTCAGTAGTGGCCACAGGACTGGAAAAGGTCAGTTTTTATTCCAATCCCAAAGAAAGGCAATGCCAAAGAATGCTCAAACTACCACACAATTGCACTCACTTCACACGCTAGTAAAGTAATGCTCAAAATTCTCCAAGCCAGGCTTCAACAATATGTGAACTATGAACTTCCAGATGTTCAAACTATTTTTAGAAAAGGCAAGGAACCAGAGATCAAATTGCCAACATATGTTGGATCATCTAAAAAGCAAGAGAGTTCCAGAAAAATATCTATTGCTGCTTTATTGACTATGCCAAATCCTTTGACTGTGTGGATCACCACAAACTGTGGAAAATTCTGAAAGAGATGGGAATACAGGACCACCTGACCTTCCTCTTGAGAAATCTGTATGCAGGTCAGGAATCAACAGTCAGAACACAGCATGGAACAACAGACTGGTTCCAAATAGGAAAAGGAGTACGTCAAGGCTGTATATTGTCACCCTGCCTATTTAACTTATATGCAGAGTACATCATGAGAAACGCTGGGCTGGATGAAGTACAAGCTGGAATCAAGATTCCTGGAAGAAATATCAATAAACTCAGATATGCAGATGACACCACCCTTATGGCAGAAAGTGAAGAAGAACTAAAGAGCTTCTTGATGAAAGTGAAAGAGGAGAGTGAAAAAGTTGGCTTAAAGCTCAACATTCAGAAAACTAAGATCATGGCCTCCTGTCCCATCACTTCATGGCAAATAGATGGGGAAACAGTGGAAACAGTGGCAGACTGTATTTTTCTGGGCTCCAAAATCACTGCAGATGGTGATTGCAGCCATGAAATTAAAAGAGCCTTACTCCCTGAAAGGAAAGTTTTGATGAATCTAGACAGCATATTAAAAAGCAGAGACATACTTTGCCAACAAAGGTCCATCTAGTCAAGGCTATGGTTTTTCCAGTGGTCATGTATGGATGTGAGAGTTGGATTATAAAGAAAGCTGAATGCCAAAGAATCGATGCTTTTGAACTGTGGTGTTGGAGAAGACTCTTGAGAGTCCCTTGGATTGCAAGGAGATCCAACCAGTCCATCCTAAAGGAAATCAGTCCTGAATATTCATTGGAAGGACTGATGTTAAAGCTGAAACTCCAATACTTTGGCCACCTGATGCGAAGAGCTGACTCATTTGAAAAGACCCTGATGCTGGGAAAAGTGAAGGCAGAAGGATAAGGGGGCAACTGACGATGAGCCGGCATCACTGACTCAATGGACATGAGTTTGAGTAAACTCTGGGAGTTGGTGATGGACAGGGAGCCCTGGCGTGCTGCAGTCCATGGGGTCACAGAGTCGGACACGACTGTGCGACTGAAAGGTCTATATATTCCAAGTAAATGTCATAATGGATTTTATAAATTTACAAGTAAGTATTGTCAACAAGAACACATTTTAAAATTTTTTCTAGCTTCAGCTGAAGCATAATTACAATATTGTGTTGGTTTCTGATATACATTCACATGGATCAGCCCAAATATATGTGTGTCCCCAGTTTATTTTAATCCATTTTGTATTAACTGTTTCTGATAGGGTAAAGTGATGGGAAAGAAACATATCATTCTAACAATAAGCAAAAGAATTGGAAATAGCTATATTATTTTTAGATTGTCAGGAGCCCTGAAAAACATATCAACATAACTGTCATAACCATGAGAAGCCTAAAGAGTCATTACTACTAAATGTGAGTCAGTATCCTGGATGGGATCTTGGAATACCAATAGGACATTAGAGAATAGCTGAGAAAGTATGAATAAAGCATAGACTTTGTTTAATGATTATTTTCAATATTAATATATTAATATGATAAATGTTCCATACTAGCACAGAATGATAAAATTAATAATATGAGAACTGTCACTTCTTAATCAAGAAATAAAACACTCAGAAGTGACATGTTATTTAGAGAGGAAAACAGATTCTAGCAATAGTAGATTTTTTTTGTCTCAAACCTTGGAGGACATAAGGAAGTGGTATGTCATTTTTTCAAGTCCTGTTTGTTTTGGAGGTTGTACAATGTGATGATTGATTGACATATACATAAAGAAATGATAAACACAATCAAATTAATTAACATAACCATCACCTCATATAACTACCTTTTTTTGTGGTGACAGCACATACAAACTCTTCCTTGCAATGCCAAGTACTATTACATCCAATCACTATGCTGTACATTAGATTACCAGAAATATTCATCTTGTACCTAAGAGATTGTGTCCTGGACCAATAATTTTTGAGTTCTTTAGGAAAGAATCCATAACCCTAAATTTTACATTCTTTTTTCAAAAAAATTATTTATTTTTAGTTGAAGGATAATTGCTTTACAGTATTGCATTGGTTTCTATAAAACATTAACATGAATCAGCCATAGTGTATCTCCTGCTTTACTGTGTCCAGTTTACCTTGATTCCTGGATCTAACATTCCAGGTTTCTATGCAAAATTGTTAGTTACAACATAGGACTAATTTCACCACCAAACACATCCACAACTGAGTGTCATTTCCGCTTTGACCCAACCACTTCATGCTTTCTGTAGCTATTAGTAATTGCCCTCTATTCTTCCCCAGTAGTATAATGGACACCTTCTGACCTGGGGCCTCATCTTCTAGGGTCATATATTTTTACCTTTCCTTACTGTTCATGGGGTTCTCTCAGCAGGAATACTGGAGTGGATTACCATTTCCTCCTCCAGTGGACCACGTTTTTTTCAGAACTATTCACTATGACCCATCTGTCTAGGGGGACCCTGAATAGCATGGCTCATAACTCCATTGAGTTACACATGCCCCTTCTTCATGACAAGGCTGTGGTCCATGAAGGGGATAGTTTAGCCTCAGCAAGTTGATTTTCCAGACAAATGCAAATAATGTAAAGGAAAGGAAGGAAGGAAGAAATGAAAGAATATAATTACATTTAAATCACAATTTAAAACTGGGAAAGAATGAATGAAGAAGAGATACAATACACCAGACAAAGAAGGGTATATTTTATTGCAGAAGAATACAATTTCCTAGGATGGTATAATACTTGTGATTTTGACAGACACAAATTAGCAGTATGAGACTTGCCATGGCCTCTCTCAGGGGATGATAGATCAAGCACACACAATTAATAACAACATAGAGGAACAAAATAATTAAGAATTAAGATAGATCTAAGTGATGCATATTATACTCAGCACCTACATGAAGATAACAGACTTTATATTCTGATAAATATGAAGTTGGTTTCAAGGGACAGTGTGCCTGCTGAGAGTAACTAAAAGCTCAGGGGATACATAAAGGAAAAAAATTAAATCAGCTTGGTTCAAAGAGGATGCTGAGGAATTACTCTGTGCAATTACTGGATCTCTAAGGAGAAGACAGCACCAGCAGAGCAAACCTACAACTGAAAACAGCTTCTATCCAGAGTTGTTTACATAAACAGCTATAAAAGTGAGCTGTGCTTTAAGTTTCAGAGCTAACCAAAAGCCATCCCTCATTTAGCTGAGACCCCAACAACTTACACCATAAATATATCAGCTCCCATTTTATTTTCCATCATTTATCTGAGAGGGCTTGCCTGATGGCTGAGATAGTAAACAATCTGCCTGCAATTCAGGAGACCTGGGTGTAATCCCTGAGCTGGGATGATCCCCTGGAGAAGGGAATGGGTACCACTCCAGTATTCTTGCCTGGAGAAATCCATGGACAGAGAAGCCTGGTGGGCCACAGTCCATGGGGGGCACAAAGAGTCTTTCACTTTCACATCTATCGGGGTGCAAATAATAAAAAACATTCAACTAGGTGGAAACAGAGATGTAACACCATTTTGGGTAGTGTGATACACTCTCCTACTGTCCTGCTGCATCCCACCGGAAAGTGAACACATCCCCTTCATAGCCATCTGGATGATGTGTGGCAGTATCACAGTGCTTGTGTTCAAGTACCTGAGCAGTGATGCTGGCAACTTCAATATTCTCTTATTGGCCTAATTTATAAATTAAACTTTGGAATATGTATTTATGTATAGGAAAAAACATAGTATATATATAGAGTTCACTACTGTTTGCAGTTTCAGGCTTGCACTGGGCTTGAAAGTTGATAAGTGTATGATCAGGCCTCTCAATATGGCTGCTGTCTTGCTCTCTGTCCATCCTTTGCTTGACCAGTGCCTGGTTCACCTATACCCTACTCACATGACTGACCTTCCCACATACTTGCCCCAGGCCCCAGCTACTGATGAGTGTTCTTATCAGTGGGGCAGTGAGGGTCATGCTCCTCTGCTAGTTTCCCTGGTAACCAATGAGCCAATCTGACATCAATTGCCTATAACTGGCCATCTTCCCTTCCCCAGAGCGAAGGCCGCAGCCACATCCAGTCCACCATCCACAACAAACAGTGAGGTGTTGCTCCATGACCTTGCTTCAGACATGTAAGATCCCCCCATATCCATTAAACCACTGATGTCTCTGTCTTGGACTCAGGTCTTTCTCTGGCTTTGAAGCTGGGCAAGCACAGGCCTTGTAGGCCTGCAGGGTGCAGATGAACAGTAAGAATCAGTCTTAAAAGCTCTCATTAAAAGAAAACATATTTTGGAACTATGAATGGTGACAGATGTTAAATAGAGTTACCGTGGCAATCATTTTTAAATATATAGAAATATCAAAACATTACATTATACACCTAAACCTAGGAATGTTGTATATTAACTATATCTCAATAATAATAAATTTTTGAAAAGAAAATAAGAATAGCAGATAATGAATTATCATCCATCTTTGAGAAGTTAAAAAATAAGAGGATAAATGCAAAGAAGATCAAAAAATCATTAAAACCAAAATAATGAAAGTGAAAACATACATACAAGAGAGCATTTTAACACAACATTGTATAGCCACTAAAATGGACATGCCTCTGGTCAGACTTCAAGGGAAAAATGAATAAAGGCAAAATTTATTAACACCAGGATTCAAATAAGATGACATTTCTAGAGACCTTTATACCAAATATGAAAACGAAGCAGAAGTGGGAAATACAACTTAATAATATACAACTGTATTTTACACACAGTAAAATACCACTTGGGGGCTTCCTTGGTGGCTCAGCGGTAAAGAATCCACTTGTCAATGCAGGAGACAAGGGTTTGATTCCTGGGTCTGAAAGATCCCCTGGAGGAAGAAATGACAACCCACTCCAGTATTCTTGTCTTGAAAATCCTATGGACAGAGAGGCCTGGCAGGCTACAGTCCATGGGGGGGCGGGGGCGGGGCGGGTCACAAAAGGGTTGAACTCAACTTAGTGACTAAACAACAGCAACAAAAACAAAAATATAACTTAATAGAACTTGGAGGAGATATTAAAAAAGATGATTTGAACTAAAAATATGAAATAGATGGAATAAAATATTTCCACAGACGACCTCTAAGCCAAAATAGCTTCATAAATGAGTTCTGTCAATATTTAAATAAGAGATAATTCCAATATTACATAAACTTTTTAGAAAATAGAGATAGAGGATACATTACCCTCTTGCATTTTCTGTAGAATTCAGTTCAGTTCAGTCACTCAGTCGTGTCAGACTCTTTGCGACCCCATGAACCGCAGCACACCAGGCCTCCCTGTCCATCACCAACTCTCGGAGTTCACCCAAACCCATGTCCATCGAGTCGGTGATGCCATCCAGCCATCTCATCCTCTGTCGTCCCCTTCTCCTCCTGCCCTCAATCCTTCCCAGAATCAGGGTCTTTTCAAATGAGTCAGCACTTCACATCAGGTGGCCAAAGTATTGGAGCTTCAGCTTCAACATCAGTCCTTCCCATGAACACCCAGGACTGATCTCCTTTAGGATGGACTGGTTGGATCTAGTCTACTCCAACACCACAGTTCAAAAGCATCAATTCTTTGGCACTCAGCTTTCCTTATAGTCGAACTCTCACATCCATACATGACTACTGGAAAAACCATAGCTTTGATAGATGGACCTTTGTTGGCAAAATAATGTCTCTGCTTTTGAATATGCTGTCTAGGTTGGTCATAACTTTTCTCCCAAGGAGTAAGTGTCTTTTAATTTCATGGCTGCAATCACCATCTGCAGTGATTTTGGAGCCCCAAAAAATAAAGTCTGCCACTTTTTCCACTGTTTCTCCATCTATTTGCCATGAAGTGTTGGGATCAGATGCCGTGATCTTAGTTTTCTGAATGTTGAGCTTTAAGCCAACTTTTTCACTCTCCTCTTTCACTTTCATCAAGAGGTTCTTTAGTTCTTCTTCCCTTTCTGCCATAATTACTTTGGTACAAAAACTAGACGGGGTACTTTCAGAAGTTTAAATTACAAACCTTTTTTTTCATAAACATAGATGACAATATCCTAAGCAACAAAAAAAACAAATAAACAAATTAAAAGCCCAGCAATATATAGAAAAGAGACGATATCATGACAAAGCTGCTTTTATCCCAGGAAAGCAAGATTGATTTAACATTTGAAAATAAGTCAGGGTAGTCCATCACGTTAACAGATGACAGAGAAGGGAAATCTAAACATGATCTCCTCAATAGATGCAGAAACATATCTTCTTAAAACTCATCATTTGTTCATGCTGAAAAAACTGTTAGAAAAAGACATGTAGAAAAGACTCTCCAAAGATTTTTTTGGTATAATTTTGGAGTGAACAGGATCTTTCTAGGCATGTTACAAAGTATAATTCACAAAAGAAAAAGACTGTCTTGATAAAGTTTGGTACAACAGGACTGAAAAGAGATTACAAATTATATATCAAGTTAAAACTCAAAGGCCAAGTTTAAAAAATATTTGCTATCTATATCACAGACAGTGGATGGACTAATTTTCCAAATAAGACAATCTTTCATTCAACCATTAAAAAAGAAAAAAGGAACAAAGACCAGTCTATTGTTTATGACAACAACAGCTAATGTAACAGAGAAACTCCCAAAACTCATGGCCTTGCACTCTAGAAATGTTTCTTTCCCACGTAAAATTCAAATGGAAGCAGGCTTGGGAGCCTTGGCTTTGCTTTCTGAACTTACTCAGGGATCAACCCACAGAAGAATCTCTGCCAGCATCAGCATTTGGCTGCATTGGTCACTCTGCTTTGAATCTTCTGCCAGCACATGGGGAAGGAAGGAGAATAGGAGGATTCAAAGGAGGCTTTTAGGAGTCATCTGGTCAATGTACACCACTTAAATCCACTTTCCCTTGGCCAGGATGCAGTCCATGGGCCTGAGTTAGGTGCTGTAGGGCTGAGAAACTCCAGCAGGAAAAGGAACAGGTTTAGGGAACAGCTAGTCAGTTCTGCTTGGATTAGTTGATGGCACCCCACTCCAGTACTCTTGCCTGGAAAATCCCATGGATGGAGGAGCCTGGTGGGCTGCAGTCCATGGGGTCGTGAAGAGTTGCACACGACTGAGCGACTTCACTTTCACTTTTCACTTTTATGCATTGGAGAAGGAAATGGCAACCCACTCCAGTGTTCTTGCCTGGAGAATCCCAGGGACGGGGGAGCCTGGTGGGCTGCCGTCTCTGGGGTCGCACAGAGTCGGACATGACTGAAGCGACTTAGCAGCAGCAGCAGCAGTCAGTTCTGCTACTGGTGTGACAAATATTCATGGAATGGAAAATACATAATGCCTCTAAATGTGTTTTAAGAACCCCCAGCCTAGTTCATAATAAGGATAATGAGTATTTTAACTAATATAAGCTATCACTCATTACTTATCATGTTGCCCAATATACAAGTATTTGAAACACACTGTTTTGGTGAGGATGTGGGGAAACAGAAATACTCCTGCATTGTTAGTGCTGGTGTGAATTGATGCAACACCTGGAGAGGGCAATATCTGTCAAAATCATGTGTGCATTTACCCTTTGGTCCAGAAATCCTACTCCTACGAATTCAGCCACTTGCATAAGTGTGGCATGATAACATATGTAAGCTTATTCAATGTAGCTTTGTGATGACTTGTTGGAAAAACCAGAAGTGTCCATCAGTAGCAGAATTGTAAATAAAAGTAAGTACATTGATGTAAAAGGATATCATGCAGCTATTTAAGAAAAATAGAATGTTAATTAAGTGTACAATCTAGAACTACACTTGATGGGTCCAATCTTGATTCTCCCCACTTTTAGCCATATTACCCTTGACAAGTTGTTCACATTCTGTATGCTTTAATTTCTTCATCAATAAAAGAGGATAATCTTTAATACTTCATTGGGCATGCCGCTGCTGCTGCTAAGTCGCTTCAGTCATGTCCGACTCTGTGCGACCCCACAGACGGCCTCCTACCAGGCTCCCCCATCCCTGGGATTTTCCAGGCAGGAACACTGGAGTGGATTGCCATTTCCTTCTCCAATGCATGAAAGTGAAAAGTGAAAGTGAAGTCGCTCAGTCATGTCCACTAAGAAGCGACCTCATGGACTGCAGCCCACCAGGCTCCTCCATCCATGGGATTTTCCAGGCAAGAGTACTGGAGTGGGGTGCCATTGCCTTCTCATTGGGCATAGTGAGGGTTAAAGCAACAGGTTTAAAGCACTTAACACAAGGGCATGATAGGCATCTCTAACTTTTGCTTCATTATGATCATGCAGAAAGACCTCAAAGATATGCTGGAAATGGAAAAATGTAGGCCCAGAACACCCGCTATTTGGTATTTAACCATTTTTATATAAAGAGGAGTGGTTGAAATACACCTATATGCTTGCACATGCCTAATGTAAAGGGAAGGATATGTAAGAACCTGTTGGGAAAAGGTTGCCTTTTTGGAGGATACCTGTATGATCCAACAACTGCGGCAAGAGACATACTTTTGACTGAATGTTTGTAACTTTTGAATTTTATATCATGTGTGTATATCACCTAGTCATTGTTTTTTTTGAGAAGGAAGGAAGAAAAGAAAAAAGCAGCAACATGAGCTTTGGAGCTTTGCAATCTGAATTTGTGACCTTCTCTACCACACCAGTTCCTCTATTTAAGGAGGGGCTTGGTGCAAAATGAAAATTCATGGCTTCTCACTGAAAAACCTGTGCAAAGCTTTCCCCCACATTCTCCCAAGTTCTTCTTTTGACTTGCCATTGAGTTTTGCATTTGCTGTGTTATGCAGTTAAGGTCCTCACAGGTGTCTTGTGTCTCTCCAACCCCTGGACCTGACACTCTCCACCCTGGCCCTTCCTGTACCCACACCCACCGTGTGTGTCATTAGAAAACTTCTCTGGGGCATCAATCTCTTCATCGGCAAAATGGAGGTTTAAAAATAAAAACACGAAACCGCTTGCCTTTCTGTGAAGCTTCAGTGAGATTTTATGGGTAAAGTGCTTAGTATATTACCCAATACCATGCCACAAATCATTACATGTTGAATATAATTATTCCATTATTGGTTGGTTGGTTTAGTCGCCAAGTCATGTCCAACTCCTGCGACCCCATGGACTGTAGCCTGCCAAGCTCCTCAGTCCATGGGGTATTAATGAGACTATAATTTGTATTATGTTATAAACAATGAATAGGTATGGTATCAGAACTCTAATTGTTAAATACTTTATTAAAATATTAGAAGATATATATATATGATATAATAAGCACATGCAAGCATCACACCAGATAGAACCATTGACCACTGCAGATTTAACCAGAGTTTCCTCCTACAGTTTTGGTTGGAGTAATGTGTCCCATTCCACCCCCTAAAGCTGTCAGCTGTTCACCCATTGCAGACAATATCAGCAAGCTCAGAACAAGGCATCCAACTATCATGAATCCATTTGGGGAAAACTGGTCGTGTTGAGACACATGTGGTTCACAGAAGCTGGATCAAGTAACTGAGTTCCCATGGCAACCAAGGATCTCCATCTCCCATGGAAAATGCAAGGTGAGGTTTCTCTAAGAGGTAGGCCTGGAAGTTGCTGGGAGGGTTTGGTGCCTCTCTTCTGGGTCCTGTCCACTTTACACCAGGCCCTCAAAAACACCTCTTGGGGCACACTTGCATGCCTCATGGGGCACCAGTGCCCAGGGGTTCAGGCATCTTCTGTGTCCCCAGCCCAGGACACCATCTTCCTTGTCTCCACCTGTCCTTCCTTCTTTATGGTGTTGGGTGCTTCTCCTTTTCGCTCAGCAAGGTGCTACTGTCTCTGTACATACTCTCTCACTGGAGTTATCCTGGGGTGTGTTACATTACCCAGTGACCAGGTGGGGCGATAGCTGCAGGGGAGTGTGGGGGGTCAACACAGGAGGAATTACAGCAGGTATGTAGCCTGATGGGAATGATCAGACATGGTCTAAGTCCATGATTCTTGCTAGTTTTCTCCATGTAATGAGCAGGTTCTCCAAATGTTGGCCTTTTCAGCAACACAGTGTTGGGAATGGAAGTCTCCTATGGGCCCTGAGTGTTCCTTTGTGGTTTTGCTGGGTGTGCCAAGAGTATAAAACCATAACTGTTCTTAACCAGGGAGATTTCTCTGGGTTTTATTTGTCCTGAGGATATGAGGGATGAGATAACACCTCCCTCAGGGAGCAGGAGTACTTCTACTCACTACAAAAGCAGGAAATCTCCCAAGCTCAGGGGTCCATTTGTGTATCACAACCCTCTGCACGTGTAAGCATCCACATCTACCTTCCTTGCCCCCAGGGGCTTTGGGCATATGCAGCACTGGTGCAAACCTCACTGCCTTTGCTGCCAGTGGAAAGCTCTTTGTCTCACCCAGGAGTCTTCTGTCAGGATCTGTCAATCTGTAGCAAATTAGCTCATGAATTTGCAAGTAGCATAAAATCTCAGACTCTCCACAGTCCTGAACACACAGATTGAAATACACCACTCTTCCATTTCTCTTTGCTTTAAGATAAAGGCCAACTTTGCCAACATGGTCTTCTAGGCCCTGCCTGGCCTGGCCCTGTCTACCTCTCCAGGTTCTTGTGCCACTTTCCCCCACAACTCTCTGCTCTTTAGTCATGTGAAGGAAAAAAGCAGGTGCTGATGTGTGCCACTCATCTGATGGTTAGACAGAGGCCTCAGTGCTGCTGATAACAGGTCCTGCTACTGATGGTTAAACCCTGTTATTCTCCCGTTGGACATAAACAACCAAATCACCCAACCCAATCTCAAATCCCATAATATCTTTTCTAACATGTTCTTCCTGACACACATTCATGGTTCCACAAGTCTTTCACTTCTTTAGTGCAATTAGTGATAAATGCCACTTCTTTAACCCCCTACGTATTCCTGGTGTCTTTGGTTAGATGGCATTGACTACTTCAATGTCAGTAGTTCTTTCAGGCTATCAAACATGCCAATTTCTTTCCTGCCATGGAGGTTTTGCACATACTGTTCTATCTGCCTAGGACACTATTTTCCTAACTCTTTATCCTTGGTAATGCCTGTGCTATTTCAGTATATTTTAGAACTAGGTGTCAATCATTTGCCATGTGTCAAGCAATGTGTCAGTTACAAGGAATATAATGGTTAGCAAAGCCAGATATCCTTTATCTCCTTTTGCTTACAACTAAGCAGATAAGATAAAATTTATTTCAATATCATAGTAATTAATGTATAATTCAAATGACTTAATTGCTCTGATGATAAGCACACTTCTTGTGGGTTCAGATAATAGGAACTTAATCTAGACTTGTGGGTGAGGATGACTGAGTTGCAGTAAAGCTGAAATTTGAAAGATAAAGAGTATGTTAATTAATGGCTTAACAGCCCCGACTACAGGTATAGCATGTAGAAAACCTTATGGTCACAGTAATTGTGACAGGTTTAAGGAGCTGGAGAGGGTTTATATAATTGGAGTATGGAGAACAAGTAGGAGAGTGTTGTGAGATCAGGATGCAAAAGCAGTGTAATGGCTGAGTAGAGTGGTTTGTATAATAGGACTCCTTGCATTTGGCCCTCAGCTCTCTCATTAAGTGTGTAACAGGCGGTAAGTTACTGAACCCCTCTGTGCCTTACCTGTATTCAACACATGATTAAAAACTGCCTTATAGGATTTTTATAAGAATTCAGTGAACTAATGCCTGTAAGGCACGTAGGACCATGAAAACTAATTATAGATGACAGTCAGTGAATGTTAAGTGTTATTATTTTGACTATGGTGATTAAGCAAGAATGACAGGGCTAGGACTATGGTGAGATAATAGCAGTGCAAAGTTAAAAGAGGCACCCTGAAAGTTATGTCCAACCTAGATAGCATATTCAAAAGCAGAGACATTACTTTGCCAACAAAGGTCCGTCTAGTCAAGGCTTTGGTTTTTCCTGTGGTCATGTATGGATGTGAGAGTTGGACTGTGAAGAAGGCTGAACATGTAAAATATCATGTATGAAACGAGTTGCCAGTCCAGGTTCGATGCACGATACTGGATGCTTGGGGCTAGTGCACTGGGACGACCCAGAGGGATGGTATGGGGAGGGAGGAGGGAGGAGGGTTCAGGGTGGGGAACACATGTATACCTGTGGTGGATTCATTTTGATATTTGGCAAAACTAATACAATTATGTAAAGTTTAAAAATAAAATAAAATTAAAAAAAAAAAAGAAGGCTGAGAGCTGAAGAATTGATGCTTTTGAACTGTGGTATTGGAGAAGACTCTTGAGAGTCCCTTGGACTGCAAGGAGATCCAACCAGTCCATTCTGAAGGAGATCAGCCCTGGGATTTCTTTGGAGGAATGATGCTAAAGCTGAAACTCCAGTACTTTGGCCACCTGATGCGAAGAGTTGACTCATTGGAAAAGACTCTGATGCTGGGAGGGATTGGGGGCAGGAGGAGAAGGGGACAACAGAGGATGAGATGGCTGGATGGCATCACTGACTCGATGGATGTGAGTTTGAGTGAACTCCGGGAATTGGTGATGGACAGGAAGGCCTGGCGTGCTGCGATTCATGGGGTTGCAAAGAGTCGGACATGACTGAGCGACTGAACTGAACTGAACTGAACCTATACTTGGAGTATTCTGAGTTTGAGCATTCCTTTATATTTTGTGTTCTAGGTGCCCATTTTATCCCACTTATTTCTGACCTTTAGAGATAGATCAGACCATTTTCATTCAGACCATGTCAAGTATTTTGGTTTTCCTCCCAAGAGCTAGGAAGATTTTACAGAGTTTTAATCAAGTAGAGTGAATAGGGTCTGTATGTGACATGCTCTAATGTTTGTTTGGAAAATATCATTTGGATATTTTGGATATCCAATCCAAAAATATGGATCGGAAGGAATCCAGTGTCAATGTGAATAGTGGTAGTTAGGAAACAGTTTAAATAGTGAAAGAATGACATGATGAGAACTTGGACAAGAATACTGTAGTGGAGGTATAAAAACATGGACAACTTTGATAAATATTTAGGCATAAACTCTATAAGACTTGGCAATGTATAGCATACATGTGAAAGGCAAGGACAAAATGACAAAGGTAATGCCTAGGTTTCTGATGTAGGTAAATCATAGACTGTGAGATGATAACATTGAAAGAGGTGAGGAAATCACCTGTAAGGAAACCAAACTTAGGAGGAAGAGCACATGTGGTCTTGTAGAGTTTGAGGTGCCTTTGAGACACTCAATATATTAAATAGCAAGTTGGTTATTCTAGTCTGGTGGTCTGTTGGCAGTGTGGGATGAGAAATAAATGTCCTTTGTAACTTATAGGTGGTGATTAAAGATGAGAGTATGATTACCTTAGGGAGAGCTTGGAATGACAATGAAAGTCCTTAGAGCCAAGCCCCCCAAAACTCAAACATTTAATGGTTAAGTGAAGGAGGGTGACCTTATAAAGCAGATAGATAAATGGTCAAAAAGGTAAGGACATTAGGAAATCAGAGACACTAAAATCAAAAGAAAAGACTGTTTTTAAGGAGGAAAGAATGGTCCACGGTATCAGAGGAGGGAGGAAGGACAAGGAATTGAATGAAGATTGGAAAATTTTCACTGTCTTAACAACCCTGAGGTGATTGCTTATATTAAGTAGTAAGCATTATTGTAGGGAATGATGGAGTGAAAGATGTGAGCTAAGAGGTAAGAAGTAGGTGTAATAATGACAACAGACCCATTTCTTTCAGGCCATTTGGTTGTGGAGGGAGGGAGAATGGGCACCTTTTAGGGATTTCATAAGTTTAGTGAAGGGTGATTAGAAAAAAAAGAATTTGCCAAACTTAAAATTTCAACATTTTATTAAGTGTTTACTCTGGTGCCAGGCATTGTGCTAAATGCTTTATGTACTTTATGACATTTAATATTTACAACAATCTAATGGTTATCTGGAGGAGGGCATGGCAACCCACTCTAGTATTCTTGCCTGGAGAATCCCATGGACAGAGGCGCCTGGCAGGCCACAGTCCATAGGGTCGCAAAGAGTCAGACATAACTGAAGTAACTTAGCATGCACGCAATGGTAATTTAATCTTACTATCTCCATTCTGCAAATGAAAGGGCAGAGGCTTGGAGATGTTAAGTGACTAAAGCCACACTGTAACTCAGTGGCAAGGCAAGATGCTAAAGCTGGTGTGACACCAAATCCTATGCACTTAAACACTGTAGTAATCCATAGCTTTTCCACTGAATTTCATCTGCGCCTCCTTGATTCCTTCAATTCTGCCTATCCTTCCTCTACTTTAGCTGTATAAGAAGTTTGAGGTAACCAAAGGAATATGGAGAAAGCTAGACCTACCAACTTCCTAGAGGGACACTGAAAGTTCTTTGAATTGAGGGTAGTGGGAAGGAAGGGCAACATTTCCGATGGTGTCTCTGCACTTTTAGGCTTGGGATGGTGACCTGCCACACTCTGCAGCAGATTTTTATTTTTTTTAACACTAGGGGTGGAGGATGGCTATTTGGCAAGAGATAGTGTATCTTGTGGGGAGGGGAGCAGAGAGGACAGATGCTTGGAGATTTTTCCTGGCTGCTCTACCTAACTCCTGAGGTGTGGTTGCCAACCTCAGGGACATAATCAAATAACTTCTATCAGTTCAGTCACTCAGTCATGTCCGACTCTTCGCGACCCCGTGGACTGCAGCTCGGCAGGCCTCCCTATCCATCACCAACACCAGGAGCTTATTCAAACTCATGTCCATTGAGTCGGTGATGTCATCTAACCATCTCACCCTCTGTCATCACCTTCTCCTCCTGCCCTCAATCTTTCCCAGCATCAGGGTCTTTTCAAATGAATCAGCTCCTCACCTGAGGTGGCCAAAGTATTGGAGTTTCAGCTTCAACATCAGTCCTTCCAATGCACACCCAGGACTGATCTCCTTTAGGATGGACTGGTTGGATCTCCTTGCAGTCCAGTCAGTTCAGTCACTCAGTTGTGTCCGACTCTTTGTGACCCCATGAATCGCAGCATGCCAGGCCTCCCTTGTCCATCACCATCTCCCAGAGTTCACTCAAACTCACGTCCATCGAGTTGGTGATACCATCCAGCCATCTCATCCTCTGTTGTCCCTTTTCCCCCTTGCAGCCCAAGGGACCCTCAAAAGTCTTCTCCAACCCCACAGTTCAAAATCATCAATTCTTTGGTGCTCAGCTTTCTTTATAGTCCAACTCTCACATCCATACATGACTACTGGAAAAACCATAGCTTTGACTAGATGGACCTTTGTTGGCAAAATAATGTCTCTGCTTTTGAACATGCGGTCTAGGTTGGTCATAACTTTTCTCCCAAGGGGTAAATGTCTTTTAATTTCATGGCTGCAATCACCATCCGTGGTGATTTTGGAGCCCAGAAAAATAAAGTCAGCCATGGTTTCCACTGTTTCCCCATCTATCTGCCATGAAGTGATGGGACTGGATGCCATGATCTTGTTTTCTGAATGTTGAGCTTTAAGCCAACTTTTTCACTCTCCTCTTTCACTTTCATCAAGAGGCTCTTTAGTTCTTCTTCACTTTCTGCCATAAGCTTGTGCTTCATCCAGCCCGGTGTTTCTCATGATGTACTCTGCATATAAGTTAAATAAGCAAGGTGACAACATACAGCCTTGACATACTCCTTTTCCTATTTGGAACCAGTCTGTTGTTCCATGTCCAGTTCTAAATGCTGCTTCTTGACCTGCATGCAGATTTCTCAAGAGGTAAGTGAGGTGGTCTGGTATTCCCATCTCTTTCAGAATTTGACTGATCCACACAGTCAAAGGCTTTGGCATAGTCAATAAAGCAGAAATAGATGTTTTCCTGGAACTCTCTTGCTTTTTTGATGATCCAGTGGATGTTGGCAATTTGATCTCTGGTTCCTCTGCCTTTTCTAAAACCAGCTTGAACATCTGGAAGTTCACAGTTCACATATTGTTGAAGGCTGGCTTGGAGAATTTTGAGCATTACTTTACTAGTGTGTGAGATGAGTGCAGTTGTGTGGTAGTTTGAGCATTCTTTGGCATTGCCTTTCTTTGGGATTGGAATGAAAACTGACCTTTTCCAGTCCTGTGGCCACTGCTGAGTTTTCCAAACTTGTTGGCATATTGAGTGCAGCACTTTCACAGAATCATCTTTCCGTATTTGAAATAGCTCAACTGGAATTCCATCACCTCCACTAGCTTTGTTGGTAGTGATGCTTTCTAAGGCCCACTTGACTTCACATTCCAGGATGTCTGGCTCTAGGTGAATGATCACACCATCATGACTATCTGGGTCGTGAAGATCTTTTTTGTACAGTTCTTCTGTGTATTCTTGCCACCTCTTCTTAATATCTTCTGCTTCTCTTAGGTCCATACCATTTCTGTCCTTTATTGTGCCCATCTTTGCATGAAATGTTCCCTTGGTATCTCTAATTTTCTTGAGGAGATCTCTAGTCTTCCCATTCTGTTGTTTTCCTCTATTTATTTGCACAGATCACTGAGGAAGGCTTTCTTATCTCTCTTGCTATTCTTTGGAACTCTGCATTCAAATGGGTATATCTTTCCTTTTCTCCTTTGCTTTTGGCTTCTCTTCTTTTCACAGCTATTTGTAAGGCCTCCTCAGACAGGCATTTTGCTTTTTTGCACTTCTATAAACCAAGGTAATACCTTCTCAGGTCTCACTCACATCAAAGGGGAGTAACAACAGCGGGAGAAGGGGTTCACACTGAGCCTGGCTTTTTTGAGCTGAGGATGGAAGTGTGGACACTTGTTTAGATGGGGTTCCTATTTTTAAAAGGAGGTTTGTAAAATGGATCTTCCAGTGTCCTTTCATCCTACACTTAGTCTCAACTCTAGTAAGTTCTGAGGGCTCGTCTGTCTCTGACTTCATATTATCTTACAGCCAGGAGGGAACATTCATATTAGTCGAGAATACTATTTGTGTCTCTTTTAGTCAGTCCTTTATCTCTAACACCTTGAACAGCTATAATTTCATTAAATAAATGAAATAATAGTTGAAATAGTGACACACATATGTTTAAAGTGTAACAACACAATTTATTGAGTGCTTGTTATGTGTCAAGCACTGTTTTACATGTATTCATTCATTATGGTATGTGATACGAAGGAAAGGTACCTAGTACTTTAACAGGGTGACCTGACCTAGTTTGAGGGGTCAGCGAAGATCTCCAAAGGAAAGTTTTCTTGTGCTGTGATTTGAAAGAAAAGTAGGCTCTGAATAGTTGAAAAAGGGAGTGGAGATGGAAATCATTCTAGACACAACATGACAGAAATAACAGCGTTTATTAATGTCCTAGTGAAGGGGGGAGACCTCGACCAACTTGGGAGGTTGAAAGAAGGCGTGTGTGGTTTGGTCATGTAGTGCTTATAGGTCACATTATGGAGTCTGGTATTTTTGTCTAAGAGCACTCAAGAAAAAGAATGGATATATGTGTAACTAAATCACTTTGCTATATACCTGAAACTGACACAACATTGTAAATCAACTTTGTGCTTAATGCTCAGTTGTGTCCAACTCTTTGCAACTCCATGGACTGTAGCCCATCAGGCTCCTCTGTCCATTTTTCCAGGCAAGGCTACTGGAGTGTGTCACCATTTCCTTCTCTAGTAAATCAACTATAGTCCAATATAAAATAAAATTTTAAAGAAAGAAATTTAAATTAAGAGTTAAATATCATCTAGGTTGCTTCCATTCCCAGAGGGATGGTATGGGTGGGAGGTGGGAGAGGGGTTCAGGATGGGTAACACGTGTACACCTGTGGCGGATTCATGTTGATGTATGGCAAAACCAATACAATATTGTAAAGTAATTAGTCTCTAATTAAAATAAATAAATTTATATTAAAAAGAGTTAAATATCAGTTTGCAGGAAATTCTGTCAACACTATAAATAACAGATGGAAGGGCAGGGCTGACATGACTAGGTCAATAAGGAGAATATTGTGGTACTTTAGGTATGGCATGATGGTCATATGTATCAGAGCGGTGATAGTAGAGATGAAGAAAAAGTGGAGAGGTTTAAGAGATATTTAGGAGCTAAGGTCAGCAGAACTTATTGTTGGAGAGGATGTCAGAGATGACTTCCAGGCTTGTACGACTGGATAGATGGTGATACCATCTACTTACCATCTGCTAATACTGAGCACTAAATACATAGTTGATTTACAATGTTGTGTCAGTTTCAGGTATATAGCAAAGTGATTTAGTTACACATATATCCATTCTTTTTCTTGAGTGCTCTTAGACAAAAATACCAGACTCCATAATGTGACCTATAAGCACTACATGACTGAACCATACAAGCCTTCTTTCAATCTCCCAAGTTGGTCAAGGTCTCCCAAGTTGGTCAAGGTTGGGCATAGGAGAGTGAAAATCATATCATGCAGACTTTGAGATGCCTTAGCCTCAACCAAGGGGAAGGTCCCCTGGAAAAGGAAATGGTACCCCACTCCAGTATTCTTGCCTGGAGAATCCCCATGGAGAGAGGAGCATGGTGGGCTACAGTCCATGGGGTCACAAAGAGTCGGACACGACTGAAGCAACTTAGCACATGCACAGAATCAACCAAAGAGCAATGTCAAATAAGCTGAAATATGTCAGTGATCTATCATACCTAGAGGAAAGGCAACAATTATGGGTGTAAATGAAGGTATATCTTTATATTTGGTGGTAGAAAGTTGAGATAGTCCCACCCAAGGACTTTTATTTTCTTGGTAAAATGGAAGATATGGTTAGCTTCTGTAAGTGAGAGGAAAGGAGATCAGGTATTTGAGGAGTTTTTAAGTTTTAAATGGCCATTATAAGTAGAGAGAGAGATGATTACAAAAATACATTAAATTTACTGGACACTCCCTAGAGTTTGGTTGAGGTTGATATCTATAATTGTAGATGGTACTGGTCTTTCTGCTCATTTGACTTTTTACCAGCAGTCTACTGCTTCTTGACTGAAGGCCTGGGTTCATCCAGACTTTGATATGGGAAAGATTCTGAGTTGGGTAACTGAGTAATGCAAGAGCCCTTTAATGAAAAATTGAACAAGAAGTGTGCACACATTTGCAGGTGAAGGGAACACATTGAGATTAGGTCTGATCTTGAGGTCCTTGTGAAAACATCCATGATGATGTTTTGGTCTGGTGGTCTAGCTCCAGACCAAAAATACACATTTGGGAGTCATCTCAACTATCAATGTCAAATGAAGCAATTTGAATTAATACATCCATGGATGTAGGGTGTAGGAAATATAGAATATAGACAGCTGATGAACAAGAAAGGGACTTAGGGAATAGTAGGAGACCAAAAACAGAAGTTTCACTGGCATAGGGAAGTAACCAGGAGAAGAAGTAGAGACACAGACTCAAAGGAGGGGGTGTTGATGCTACAGAGAGGTAAGGTCAGGTGAGAATCGAGATAGGATTCCTTTGGGATTCATTAATTAGGACATCCTTGTTACCTTATTGAGAGCTGTGACAGTTGGGGCAGCTGGAGGCTCTTAGAGAATGAAGCCAGGCTGAATTAAATTGAAGATCGAGGAAGGGAAGTCTTTTTGTTTAATGGTACTTCATTTGAAAGGAAATGAGGAGGGGAGTTTGGTAATTAAAGAGGGGATGCAAGACAAGGTTATTTAGGATAGGAAATACTTGAATACATTGTTTAGAATGAGGAGAAGGAGGCATTGGAAAGGGAGAAAATGAAAATACAAGAGAGAGAGAATCAGACAATTTTTATTCTTCTAATCCTGTATTCTTAGAACAGTCCTCCAAAGAAGGTAGTATTATGCAAAGGGGAGGCAACTGAGTAATTTCAGTCACTTTTTTTGTGATCACACAGCTAGTGGCTAGGAAATGGGAGTCAGCACTTGAACCCAGTTATAACTCCAAAATGATTGCACTTACCACAATATCAAGTAAAAAAAAAGCCTTGAACGTTTTTCTCTCTTATGACAAAAAAGTTAATGGAGTAGCCTCAGTACATCTCTTAAAAATTTACTTTTTAAAGAAAACTCCCACCACTCTGGGAAGCAATATAAGGTTCACCTTTTCTGGAATGTCAGTTAATAACAGATATTCAGCTGGATGTTTCATATTAGGCATTTAATTTAATTTTCACAGCATCATGGTAACATAGGGGTAATTTGTTGTTCAGTTGCTAAGTCGTATCCAACTCTTCGTGATACCATGGTCTGCAGCAGGCTAGGCCCACCTGTTCTTCACTATCTCCCTGAAGTTGCTCATATTCACGTCCATTGAAGTGGTGATGCTATCCAACCATCTCATCCTCTGCTGCCCCCTTCTCCTTTTGCCTTCAATCTTTCCCAGAATCAGGGTCATTTCCAATGAATCGGTTCTTTGCATCAGGTGGCCTAAGTATTGGCACTTTAGCTTCAGCATCAGTCCTTCCAATGAATATTCAGGATTGATTTCCTTAGGATTGACTGATTTGATCTCCTTCTGCCCAAGGGACTCTCAAGAGTCTTTTCCAGGACCACATTTCGAAAGCATCAGTTCTTCGACACTCGGCCTTCTTTATGATCCAACTGTCACATTCGTACATGACTACTGGAAAAACCATAGCTTTATCTATACAGACTTGGCAAAGTGATGTCTCTGCTTTTTAATATGCTGTCTAGGTTTGCCATAGCTTTCCCTCCAAGGAGCAAGCATCTTAACTTCATGGCTGCAGTCACTGTCCACAGTGATTTTGGAGGCAAGAATATAAAATCTGTCATTGTTTCCACTTTTCCAACTTCTATTTGCCATGAAGTGATTGGACTGGGTGCCATGATCTTAGTTTTTTGAATGTTGGATTTTAAGCCAGATTTTTCACTCTCCTTCACACTCATCAAGAACTCTTTAGTTCCTCTTTACTTTCTGCAATTAGAGTGCTATCATCTGCATATCTGATGTTATTGATATTTCTCCTGGCAAACTTGACATCCATCCTGGCAATTCGCATGATGTACTCTGCATATAAGTTAAATAAGCAGAGTGACAATATACAGCCTTGTCATGCTCCTTTCCCAATTTTGAACCACTCAGTTGTTCCATGTAAAGTTCTAACTGCTGCTTCTTGACCTGCATAGAGGTTTCTCAGGAGACAGGTAAGGAGGTCTGGTACTCCCATATCCCTAAGAATTTTCCACTGTTTGTTGTGATCCACACAGTCAAAGGCTTTACTGTAGCCAATGAAGCAGAAGTAGATATTTTTCTGGAATTCCATTGCTTTCTCTATGATCCAGCAGATGTTGGCAATTTGATCTCTGGTTCCTCCACCTTTTTAAAACCAGTTTGTACATCTGGAAGTTCTCAGTTCACATACTACTAAAGCCTAGCTTGAAGGCTTTTGAGCATAACCTTGCTAGCGTGTGAAATGAGCACAATTTTGCAGTACTTTGAACATTCTTTGGCATCGCCCTTCTTTGGGATTGGGATGAAAGCTTACCTTTTCCATTCTTGTGACCACTGCTAAGTTTTCCAAATTTGCTGACATATTGGGTGCAGCACTTTAACTGCATCGTATTTAAGAATTTGAAATAGCTCATCTGGAATTCCATTGCCTCCACTAGCTTTGTTCATAGTAATGCTTCATAAGACCCATTTGACTTCACACTCCAGGATGCTCAATATCCAGCTATAGGTGAGTGACCATACCATCATGGTTACCTGGGTCGTTGAGATCTTTCTTGTATAGTTTTTCTGTGCATTCAGTTGGGTATATTTTTCCCTTTCTCCCTTGCCTTTCACTTCTCTTCTTTCCTCTGCTATTTGTAAACCCTCCTCAGATAACCATTTTGCCATCTTGCATTTCTTTGGGATGGTTTTTGGTCAGGGCTTCCTGTACAATGTTAGTCCATAGTTTTTGAGGCACTCTGTCTACCAGATTTAATCCCTTGAATTTATTGATTACCTCCACTGTATAATCCTAAGGGATTTGATTTAGGCCATACCTGAATGATCTAGTGGTTTTACCTACTTGCTTCAATGTAAGCCTGAACTTTTCAATAAGGAGCTCATTATCTGAGCCACAGTCAGCTCCAAGTCTTGTTTTTGCTGACTGTATAGAGCTTCTCCAACTTCAGCTCCAAAGAATATAATCAATCTGATTTCAGTGTTGACCATCTGGTGATGTCCATGTGTAGAGTCATCACTTGGGTTGTTGGAAGAGGATATTTGCTATAAACAGTGTGTTCTCTTGACAAAATTCTGTTAGCCTTTGCTCTGGTTCATTTTGTACTCCAAGGCCAAAGTTGCTGGTTACTCCAGATATCTCTTGACCTCCTACTTTTGCATCCCAGTTCCCTATGTTAAAAAGTATATCTTTTTGGTGTTAGTTCTAGAAGGTCTTGTAGGTATTCATAGAACTCAACCTCAGCTTCTTCAGCATCAGCAATTGGGTCATAGACTTGGATTACTGTGATGTTGAATGGTTTGCCTTAGAAATGAACTGATACCATTCTGTCGTTTTTAAGATTGCATTCTAGTATTGCATTTTGGACTCTTTTGTTAACTATGAGGGATACTCCATTTCTTCTAAGGGATTTTGCCCACAGTAGTAGATCTAATGGTCATCTGAATTAAATTCACCCATGCCCATCCATTTTAGCTCACTGATTCCTAAAATGTCAATATTAACTCTTGCCTTCTCCTGCTTGACCATGTCCAATTTACCATGACTCAATCCAAGTTCCTATGCAATATTGTTTTTTACAATATCAAACTTTACTTTCATCACCAGACACATCGACAACTGAGCATCGTTTCCACTCTGGCTCAGCCACTTCATTCTTTCTGGAGCTATTTTTATGCTCTTCCCCAATAGCATATTAGACACTTACTGACCTGGGGGGTTCATCTTCCAGTTCATATCTTTTTGCCTTTTCATAATGTTCATGGGGTTCTCAAGACAAGAATACTGAAATGGTTTTCCATTCCCTTCTCCAGTGGACCATGTTTTGTCAGAGCTCTCCCTGCTGACCCATACATCTTGGGTGGCCCTGCATGGCATGGCTCATAGGTTCATTGAGTTCAGGATCAGGTTCAGGATCACAAAGCTGTGATCCATTTCGTTGCTGATTCTCCTTTGCCCTTAGATGTGGGGTATCTTTTTCTGGTGGGTTCCAACATCTTCCTGTTGATGGTTGTTCAGCAGCTAGTTGTGATTTTGGTGTTCTTGCAGGAGAAGTTGGGTTCATGTCCTTCTTCTCTGCCATCTTGATTTAGAGGGATTTTTTTTCATTGACTACCAAGCTATTTTTTAGTGTGTTATTTAATCTCCACATGTCTGAAAATTTCCCTTTGTTATTAATTTCCGTTTTATCTCCATCATGATCAGATAACACACTTTGCATGATTTCAGTCTTTTAAACATTTACTAAGCTCTTTCTATATCTTAACTTAGGACCTATCCTGGAAATGTTCCATGTGTGCTTGAAAAGAATTTGTGTGTGTGTGTGTTTCCACATTTTGTGGCTTGTGGGATCTTAGTTCCCTGACTAGGAATTGAACCCAGGCCACAGTAGTGATACTACTGAGTCCTAACTACTGACTGCCAGAGAATCCCCTTTATTCAGTTGTTTTTGGATGTAGCATTTGATAGGTATCTGTTAGGTCTGATTTGTGTATGTGTGTGTGTGCATGCTCAGTCAGGTTCAACTCTTTGAGACCCTATAGACTGTAGCATGGCTGGCTCCTCTGTCCATGGGATTTTCCAGGTGAGAATAACTGGAGTGGGTTGCCATTTCCTCCTCCAGGGGATCTTCTGGACACAGGGATCAAACCTGATAATCCTGCAATCTGCTGAACCATCATTTGTGTATGTGCTGTGCTTAGTCACTCAGTTGTGTCTGACTCTTTGCAACTCCATGGACTGTAGCCTGCCAGGCTCCTTTGTCCATGGGGATTCTCCAGGCAAGAATACTGGAGTGGGTTGCCATGCTCTCCTCCAGTGGATTTTCCCAACCCTGGGATTGAACCCAGGTCTTCTGCATTCCTTCTGAGCCACCAGGAAAGCCCTGATTTGTGTAATTTTGTGCAAATCTTTTATTTCCTAATTTATCAGCATTTGACTGACACAAAAACTGATAAAAAATTATCAGTTTTTGGATTGAGCTTCCCTCATAGCTCAGTTGGTAAAGAATCCGCCTGCAATGCAGGAGACCCTGGTTCAATTCCTGGGTTGTTGGATTTATTATTTCAAGTGTAATATTGAAGTCTCCAATGTTTGTTTTTGAATTTTCTATTTCTTCCCTCAATCCTGTCAGCCTCTACTTCATGTATTCTGGGGCTCAGTCTTTAGGTACATATATGTTTTCAATTGTTATAACTTACTTGTGGCTGACTTTTATATTATAAAACATTCCTCTTCATTTGAAGTAATATTTTTTCCTTTAAAGTCTATTTTTCTGATATTATGATAGCCATCACAGCTTTTTATGATTTCTGTTTGCATGATACATGTTTTTCCATCTTTTTCATTCAGCCTCGTTGTATCTTTGAATCTTAAATGTGTCTCCTGTATTCTATGGTTGGGTCTCTTTGTTTAATCCAGTCTGACAATCTTTAACTCAAGAATTGTCAGAGATTTGGCTGTTGGGTTGTTTAATCCACTTATATTTTACATTATTATTGCAATAGTTAGATTAATGTCTGTATTCTACCTTTTGCTTTCTGTATGCCACAGATCCTTTTTGTTTCTTTATTCTTGCTTTAATGCTTTCTTTTAAATTAAATGAATACTTTCATTTTATTTATTTCAAATTTTTATTGAAGTATAGTTGATTTACAATGTTGTATGTACAGCAAAGTGAGCCAGTTATACACTACAGGTATCTACTTTTTTTAGATTCCTTTCCCACATAGGCCATTACAGAATATTGAATAGAGTTCCCTGTGCTATACAATAGGTTCTTATTAGTTACCTGTTATATATAAAATAGTGTGTATGTGTCAATCCCAGTCTCCCAATCTGTCCCTCCCTCTCTTACCCTCTGCAAACTATAAGTTTGTTTTCTACATCTGTAGTTCTATTTCTGTTTTGTAAATAAGTTTTAAGCTAAATGAATATTTTCTAGTGTTATTTTATTTATTTTTAAAAGTTATTTCTTCTGCCTTCTTTAGATTTTACCATAGCATCTTACCTTATCAGAATCTACTCCAGATTTACATTAATTCCAGTGAGATATTGGAATGTTACTTGTATGGAGCTCTATTCCCTTTTTACCTTTTTTGATATCATTGCCATACCTATTAAATACTTATCTGTTACAAATGTAACCATATGTTGTGTGTGTGCTAGTCACTGAGTCGTGTTCAACTCTTTGCAACCCCATGGACTGTAGTTCACCAGGTTACTCTGTCTGTGGAATAACCATATACTTTTTAATAGTTAATCTCTATATATAATGTCTGAATTTATGTCTACTAAAGAAGTTGAGAAAAGAGAGCAAGAAGATATATATTATTTATGATGTTTATTAAAAAAACATGTATAGTTCTATGCATTTGTTCCTATGGGTTTGAGTTACTACCATCTTATGTCATTTCCTTACTCATCTACAACTGTGCTCCCACCCACTTCCTTTCTGCTATTATTGTCAAATATATCGCATTTCTAATCTTACAGGCTAAACAAAACAATTATATAGGTACTGATTTATATAATTGCCTTTTAAAACAGATAAGACTAGAGAACAAAAACTACGCATTTATACTATACTCTTATAATTATAATTATGGACTCTTATAATTAGGACTTCCCTGGTGGCTTAGATGGTAAAGCGTCTGCCTACAATGTGGGAGACCCAGGTTCAATCCCTGGGTTGGGAAGATCTCCTGGAGAAGGAAATGGCAACCCGCTCCAGTATTCTTGCCTGGAGAATCCCATGGATGGAGGAGCCTGATAGGCTACAGTCCACAGGGTCTCAAAGAGTTGGACACGACTGAGCGACTTCACTTTCACTTATAATTATATAATCACATTTACCAGTGTTTCCATTTTTCATATTTATTTGAATTTACATCTAGTTTTCCTTGCTTTGAAACTGAATAAATTCCTTTACAATTTCTTACAAGATAGGTCTGTCAGCACTTGATATTACTTAGCTTTTGTTTGCCTTGGAGTTTTTATTTTGATTTCAGTTTTGAAATAGAGTTTGTAGGATAGAAGGTTTTAGTTGACAGCTTTTTCCCCTCTAGCACTTTGAATATATTGTCCCATCGTTTTTGGCCTCCATTTTTCTTTTTTAATTAATGTGACAAAACATGGTCCACTGGAGAAGGGAATGGCAAACCACTTCAGTATTCTTGCCTTGAGAACCCCATGAACAGTATGAAAAGACAAAAAGATAGGACACTGAAAGATGAACTCCCCAGTTGGTAGGGGCCCAATATGGAGAAGAATGGAGAAATAGCTCCAGAAAGAATGAAGAGGCTGAGCCAAAGTGAAAACAACACCCAGTTGTGGATGTGACTGGTGATGGAAGTAAAGTCCAATGCTGTAAAGAACAGTATTGCATAGGAACCTGGAATGTTAGGTCCATGAATCAAGGTAAATAGGAAGTGGTCAAACAGGAGCTGGCAAGAGTGAACATCGACATTTTAGGAATCAGTGAACTAAAATGGACAAAAATGGGCGAATCTAATTCAGATGATGATTATCTACTATGGTGGGCAAGAATTCCTTAGAAGAAATGGAGCAGCCTTCATAGTCACAAAAGAGTCCAAAATGCAGTACTTGGGTGCAATCTCAAAACTGACAGAATGACCTCTGTTCGTCTCCAAGGCAAATCATTCAATATCACAGTAATCCAAGTCTATGCCCTGACCAGTAATGCTGAAGAAACTGAAATTGAATGGTTCTATGAAGACCTACAAGACCTTCTAGAACTAACACGAAAAAAAGATGTCCTTTTCATCACAGGGGACTGGAATGCAAAATTAGGAAGTCAAGAGCTACCTGGAGAAACAGGCAAATTTGGCCTTGGAGTACAAAACGAAGCAGGGCAAAGGCCAACAGAGTTTTGACAAGAGAATGCACTGGTCATAGCAAACACCCTCTTCCAACAACACAAGAGACCACTCTGCACATGACATCACCAGATGGTCAATACTGAAATAAGATTGATTATATTCTTTGCAGCCAAAAATGGAGAAGCTCTATACAGTCAGCAAAAACAAGACTGGGAGCTGACTGGCTCAGATTATGAACTCCTTATTGCAAAATTCAGGCTTAAATTGAAGAAAGTAGGGAAAACCTCTAGACCATTCAGGTATGACCTAAATCAAATCCTTTACAATTATATAGTGGAAGTGACAAATAGATACAAGGGATTAGATCTGATAGACAGAGTACCTGAAAATCTATGGACAGAGGTTCATAACACTACAGCAGGCGGTGATCAAAAGCATCCCCAAGAAGAAGAAATGCAAAAAGGCAAAATGGTTGTCTGAGGAGGCCTTACAAATCGCTGAGAAAAGAAGAGAAGTGGAAGGCAAAGGAAAAAAAGAAAGATATATCCATCTGAATGCAGAGTTCCAAAGAATAGCAAGGAGAGTTCTAAGAAAGCCTTCTTCAGTGATCAATGAAAAAAATAGAGGAAAACAATAGAATGGGAAAGACCACAGATCTCTTCAAGAAAATTAGAGATACCAAGGGAACATTTCATGCAAAGATGGGCTCAATAAAGGACAGAAATGGTATGGACCTAACCTAACAGAAGATATTAAGAAGAGGTGGCAGGAATGCACAGAACTATACAAAAGAGTTCTTAATGACCCAAATCACTACAATGGTATGATCACTCACTGAGAGCCAGACATGCTGGAGTGTGAAGTCAAGTAGGCCTTAGGAAGCATCAGTAGGAACAAAGCTAGTGGAGGTGATGGAATTCTAGCTGAGCTATTTCAAATCCTGGAAGATGATGCTGTGAAAGTGCTGCATTCAATATGCCAGCAAAATTGGAAAACTCAGCAGTGGCCACAGGACTGGAAAAGGTCAGTTTCCATTCCAATCCCAAATAAAGGCAATGCCAAAGAATGTTCAAACTATGGCACAATTGCACTCATCTCACACACTAGAAAAGTAATGCTCAAAATTCTCCAAGCTATGCTTCAATGGTACGTGACCCGAGAATTTGCAGATGTTCAAGACGGATTTAGAAAGGGCAGAGGAACCAGAGATCAAATTGCCAATGCCTGTTGGATCATAGAAAAAACAAGAGAATTCCAGAAAAATCTCTATTTCTGCTACATTGAATATGGTAAAGCCTTTGACTATGTGGATCACAACAAACTGGAAAATTCTTAAAGTAATGGAATACCAGACCACCTTACCTGCCTCCTGATAAATCTGAATGCAGGTTAAGAAGCAACAGTTAGAACCAGACATCAGTCCTGAATATTCATTGGAAGGACTGATGCTGAAGCTGAAGCTCCAATTCTTTGGCCAAGTGATGCGAAGAACTGACTAATTGGAAAAGACCCTGATGCTAGGAAAGACTGAAGGTAGGAGGAGAAGGGGACAACATAGGATGAGATGGTTGGATGGCATCAACGACTTGATGGACATGGGTTTGAGCAAGCTATGGGAGTTGGTGATGGACAGGGAAGCCTGGCATGCTGCAATCCATGGGGTCACAAAGAGTTGGACACGAGTGAGCGACTGAACTGAACTGGACTAATGAAACATCCCCTGTTAATCTTAATCAGTTTGCCTATAAGTGATGAGTTACATTTCTCTTGTTTCCTTTAAGTTTTTCTTCTTGGATTTCAGTATTTTTACTATGAGGTGTATGAATATGGATCACTTTTTATTTAAATTTCTTGGAGTTTTTTTTTTTAACCTTCCTGGATGTGTAGATTAACATTGTCCCAGAAAATTTTGCTCATTATGTTTTTGAATATTTTTCTACTACTTTTCTGCCCTTTCTGATAATACCATTACATGTAGGTTAGTGCTTTTAAAAGTGTGTCATGTTTTCTGACATTGGGTTCATTTTACTTCATTCTCTTTCCTTTCTGTTCTTATGATTGCATAATCTGTATTTTCAAATGTGTATTCTTTTTTTCTGCCAGCTCCAATCTATCATTGAGCCACTTTAGTGAACTTTTCATTCTGGCTATTGTAATTTATTTATTTTTGGCTGTGCTGGGTCTACATTGCTTCACTCACACTTTTCCCAGCTGTGGCTAGCAGGGACTACTCTAGAGAGTAATTGTGGTGCCTGGGCTTCTCATTGGAGTGGCTTCTTTTGTTGCAGACCATGGGGCACGTGGGCTCAGTAGTTGTGCCATGCGGGCTTAGTTCTCCACAGCATGTGGGATCTTCCCAGATCAGAGATGCAACCCATGTCCCCTGCATTGGCAGGCAGATTCTTAACCACTGACCCACCAGGGAAGTCCCTGTTTTTGTAAATTTTTTAACTCCAAATTATCCATTTGGATAGAGTAGGAAATGGCAACCCACTCCAGCATCCTTGCCTGAAGAATTCCATGGACAGAGAAGCCTGGTGGGCTGCAGTCTATGGGGTCGCAAAGAGTCAGACACGACTAAGCACATACAAACACATCCATTTGGTACTTTTTATAATTTGTATCTCCTTATGGATAGTCTGTTTAATGAGAAGTTGTCATCATAGCTTTCTTTACTTTTTTAGGCATGATTTCCTTTAATTCTTTGAGCATATTCATATTGGATTATTTGATTTTTTTTTCTGTTAAATTCAACATATGGGCTCTTTCAGAGGCAGTTTCTATTGCCTGTTCTGTTTCTGTGAATGGGTCACACTTTCCTGCTTCTTTGCATATTCCCTGTTTTTTAATTAGGGTATTTAGGTAATATAGCATTGTGGATTCAGGTCCCACTTTCCAAACCCTTGGAACTGTTTTTGTTGTTATTTTATTATTTTTTTGGTGACTTCACTATTTTAGTCAAATATATTTCCCTCAATTATTTTAGTCAAGTACATTGCCCTCGAAGTATGAAGCCTTAGTTGTTACTGCTCAGTCAGTAGAGACTTGTGTATACACATTACCACTCTGGGATGACAAGAGTTTTAACACGGTTCTCTTTGTCTTCCCTGATGTCTCTGCTAAGCTGTCTACCTTGTTATTTCACTCACCAGTTAGGCTTTATTAATTGTCAATTCATTTTTCAATTGTTTTCAATAATACCCTGGTTCATTAATTGTGCCACAATCTGATCTAATTGAATTCAGGTGGGAATGCTTTTTAGATGCATCTTTGAGGTTTAATCAAACCCCAGGAGGCCTTTTCTTTGAGTCTATCTCTGGTTCTCTCTGGTGAAATAGCTGGCCTATAGTTTTGCTTGTTACTCTTAATTTAGAGGAACGATTATTTTCAAGAGTTCTGTTTCTTTTTCTGCTCTGATTGCTGTGGCCAAAACTTCCAAAACTATGTTGAATCATAGTGGTGAACGTGGGCACCCTTGTCTTGTTCCTGACTTTAGGGGAAATGCTTTCAATTTTTCACCATTGAGGATAATGTTTGCTGTGGGTTTGTCATATATAGCTTTTATTATGTTGAGGTATGTTCCTTCTATTCCTGCTTTCTGGAGAGTTTTTATCATAAATGGATGTTGAATTTTGTCAAAGGCTTTCTCTGCATCTATTGAGATAATCATATGGCTTTTATTTTTCAATTTGTTAATGTGGTATATTACATTGATTGATTTGTGAATATTGAAGAATCCTTGCATCCCTGGGATAAAGCCCACTTGGTCATGGTGTATGATCTTTTTAATGTGTTGTTGGATTCTGATTGCTAGAACTTGTTAAGGATTTTTGCATCTATGTTCATCAGTGATATTGGCCTGTAGTTTTCTTTTTTTGTGGCATCTTTGTCAGGTTTTGGTATTAGGGTGATGGTGGCCTCATAGAATGAGTTTGCAAGTTTACCATCCTCTGAAAATTTCTGAAAGAGTTTGAGTAGGATAGGTGTTAGCTCTTCTCTAAATTTTTGGTAGAATTCAGCTGTGAAGCCATCTGGACCTGGGCTTTTGTTTACTGGAAGATTTCTGATTACAGTTTCAATTTCTGTGGTTGTGATGGGTCTGTTAAGATTTTCTATGTCTTCCTGGTTCAGTTTTGGAAAGGTGTACTTTTCTAAGAATTTGTCCATTTCTTCCACGTTGTCCATTTTATTGGCATATAGTTGCTGATAGTAGTCTCTTATGATCCTTTGTATTTCTGTGTTGTCTGTTGTGATCTCTCCATTTTCATTTCTAATTTTATTGATTTGATTTTTCTCCCTTTGTTTCAACATAGTTTTGGAAGTTTTGGCCACAGCAATCAGAGCAGAAAAAGAAATAAAAGTAATCCAAATTGGAAAAGAAGAAGTAAAACTCTCACTGCAGATGACATGATTCTCTACATAGAAAACCCTAAAGACTCCACCAGAAAATTACTAGAGCTAATCAATGAATATAGTAAAGGTGCAGGATATAAAATCAACACATAGAAATCCCTTGCATTCCTATACACTAATAATGAGAAAATAGAGAAATTAAGGAAACAATTCCATTCACCATTGCAACGAAAAGAATAAAATACTTAGGTATATATCTACCTAAAGAAACTAAAGACCTATATATAGAAAACTATAAAACACTGGTGAAAGAAATCAAAGAGGGCACTAACAGATGGAGAAATATACCATGTTCATGGATTGGAAGAATCAATATACTGAAATGAGTATACTACCCAAAGCAATCTATAGATTCAATGCAATCCCTATCAAGCTACCAACGGTATTTTTCACAGAGCTAGAACAAATAATTTCACAATTTGTATGGAAATACAAAAAACCTCGAATAGCCAATCTTGAGAAAGAAGAATGGAACTGGAGGAATCAACCTGCCTGACTTCAGGCTCTACTACAAAGCCACAGTCATCAAGACAGCATGGTACTGGCACAAAGACAGAAATATAGATCAAAGGAAAAAAATAGAAAGCCCAGAGATAAATCCACGCACCTATGGACATCTTATCTTTGACAAAGAAGGCAAGAATATACAATGAATTAAAGACAATCTCTTTAACAAGTGGTGCTGGGAAAAAACTGGTCAACCACTTGTAAAAGAATGAAACTAGAACACTTTCTAACACCATACACAAAAATAAACTCAAAATGGATTACAGATCTAAACGTAAGACCAGAAACTATAAAACTCTTAGAGGAGAACATAGGCAAAACACTCTCTGACATAAATCACAGCAGGATCCTCTATGACCCACCTCCCAGAATATTGGGAATAAAAGCAAAAATAAACAAATGGGACCTAATTAAAATTAAAAGCTTCTCCACAACAAAGGAAACTATAGGCAAGGTGAAAAGACAGCCTTCAGAATGGGAGAAAACAATATCAAATGAAGCAACTGACAAACAACTAATCTCAAAAATATACTAGCAACTCCTGCAGCTCAATTTCAGAAAAATAAACGACCCAATCAAAAAATGGGCCAAAGAACTAAATAGGCATTTCTCCAAAGAAGACATACAGATGGCTAACAAACACATGAAAAGATACTCAATCAACATCACTCATTATCAGAGAAATGCAAATCTAAACCACAATGAGGTACCATTTCATGCCAGTCAGAATGGCTGTGATCCAAA
This sequence comes from Bubalus kerabau, assembly GCF_029407905.1. Lineage (NCBI taxonomy): Eukaryota > Metazoa > Chordata > Mammalia > Artiodactyla > Bovidae > Bubalus > Bubalus kerabau. The sequence goes on along the minus strand of NC_073647.1, from coordinate 105,535,683 downwards.
AGTCTACAAGCAATAAATGCTGGAAAGGGTGTGGAGAAAAGGGAACCCTCTTACACTGTTGGTGGGAATGCAAACTAGTACAGCCACTATGGAGAACAGTGTGGAGATTCCTTAAAAAGCTGGAAATAGAACTGCCTTATGACCCAGCAATTGCTGGGCATACACACCGAGGAAACCAGAATCGAAAGAGACACGTGTACCCCGATGTTCATCGCAGCACTGTTTATAATAGCCAGGACATGGAAGCAACCTTGATGTCCATCAGCAGACGAATGGATAAGAAAGCTGTGGTACATATACACAATGGAGTATTACTCAGCCATTAAAAAGAATACATTTGAATCAGTTCTAATGAGGTGGATGAAACTGGAGCCTATTATACAGAGTGAAGTAAGCCAGAAAGAAAAACACCAATACAGTATACTAATGCATATATATGGAATTTAGAAAGATGGTAACAGTAACCCTGTATGTGAGACAGCAAAAGAGACATAGATGTATAGAACAGTCTTTTGGACTCTGTGGGAGAGGGCAAGGGTGGGATGATTTGGGAGAATGGCATTGAAACATGTATATTATCATATGTGAAACGGATCACCAGTCCAGTTTCGATGCATGACACAGGGTGCTTGGGGCTGGTGCACTGAGATGACCCAGAAGGATGGAATGAGGAGGGAGGTGGGAGGGGGGTTCAGGATGGGGAACACATGTACACCCGTGGTGGATTCTTGTCAATGTATGGTAAAACCAATACAATATTGTAAAGTAATTAGCCTTCAATTAAAATAAACAAATTTATATTAAAAATTAAAATAAAAAATGGAAATGAGTTACATATTCAGTACAGAAGATTGGCTAAATAAACTCATTCAGGTTGCAAAAAAATATAATAAAAAGCATCTTGATTGCTTACCAGTTTGGGCAATTAGAAATAAAGCTGAACATGTGTATGTAGATTTTCAAGCCAGTTTGGTTTCTACCTAAGAGGGTAATTTCTAAATCATATGGTAAAACTGTATTTAACTTGGTGGGAACGGTCAAAACTTCTTTCAAAGTGGCTGTCCCATTTTGCACTTTCTCTAGCAATCAAGGAGAGGTCCTGATGTTCCACATCCCTACCTATTATAGCCCTACACATCTATTACAGTGGCTAAAATTTTAAAAATTTAAACAAAACACAGAATTCTGGTAAGGATATGAAGCATCAGGAACTCTCATTCACCACAATAAATCTTGTGACCTTCTGTCACCACACATAGTTGCAAAAATGTCTTTTCTTGGATAAGTTTTAAGATTTATTCTCTTAGCAACTTTCAAATAAGTGATGCAGTATTATTAACTAAAGTGACCATGGTGCACCTTACATCTCTGTGACTTACTTATTTTATCAGTGGAAATTTTCCCACCACGACCCCTCCCCTCTGGCAACCACCAATCTGTTGCCTGTATCTATGGGCTTGGTTCTGTTCTGCTTTGTTTTGATTTGTTTGCTTGCTTGTTTTGTTTTCTTAGATTCCACAGATCAGTGAAATCATATAGTATTTGTCTTTCTCAGTCTGACTTTTTTGCAGTTAGCAAATGCCCTCAAGGTCCATCCAAGTTGTTGTAAATGGAAGATTCCATTCTTTTTATGGCCAAGTGTATTCCGATATATACCTCCCATCTTCTTTTTCATTCATTCACTAGTAGACACTCAAGTTGTTTCCAGTGTGGCTATTGTAAATAATGCTGCAGTGAACACGGGGTGCATATTCCTTAACCTTGAGAAAGGAGAACAAAGCTGGGAGACATCACATGCCCTGGCTTCAAACTGTATTACAAAACAATAGTAGTCAAAATAGAGTGGTACTGGCCTAAAAACAGACACATTGATCAATGGAACAGAATAGTGAGCCCAGAAGTAAGCCCACGAATATATGGTCAATTAATATATGAGAAAGGAAGGAAGAATATGCAGTGGGGTAGGAATTAGTCTCTTCAAGAAATGGCATCAGAAAACTGAACAGATAAATGCAAAAGAATGACAGTAGGACACTATCATTTACCATACCCAAAAGTTAATTCAAAATATGCTCAAAACCTTGAATGTCTGACTTGGAAAGATAAAATTCCTAGAGGAAAACACCATGGTAAGTTCCTTGACATCAGTCTTGGCAATGATTCTTTTTCTGACTCCATGTACATGTGTTCTAAGTCACTTCAGTAATGTCTGACTCTTTGCGACCTTTGGACTGTAGCCGACCAGGCTCCTCTGTCTATGGGATTCTCCAGGCAAGAATATTGGAATGAATTGCCCGTGCCCTTCTCCCAGGAATCTTCCTGACCCAGGGGTCGAATCTGCATCTCTTTTGTCTCCCACATTGTCAGGTGGGTTCTTTACCACTACTGCCACCTGGGAAGCCCCTGACTCCATAAGCAAAAGCAGTAAAAGTAAAAATAAACAAGTGAGACTACATTACACTTTATAGCTCTTCACTGCAAAGGAACACATCAACAAAATGAAAAGGCAACCTGATGAGTGGGAGAAAATATTTGCAAATCATACATCTGATAACACATCAATATTCAAAAAATATAAAGAACTCATAAGACTCAATAGCGAGCAAAGAAACAATCACTTAAAAATGGGCAAAGTGGGGCTGGTCCTAAGATGGCAGAGGAATAGGATGGGGAGACCACTTTCTCCCCCAGAAATTCATCGAAAGATCATTTGAACACTGAGCGAATACTACAAAACAAATTCTGAATGCTGGCAGATGACACCAGGCACCCAGAAAGGCAGCCCATTGTCTTCAAAAGGAGAGAGAAGAGATCCAGCTCCACCTACCAGAGCACTGACGCGGGCTTCCCTTACCATGAAACCTTGGCAAGCCACTCGTCCAACCCCACCCACAGGGAGGAACCTGTACAATAAAAAGGAACCACAAACTTCCAGCATACAGAAAGGCCACCCCAAACACAGCAACCTAAACAAGATGAAAAGGCAGAGAAATATTCAGAAGGTAAAGGAACATGATAAAAGTCCACCAAACCAAACAAAAGGAGGAGATAGGAAGTCTACCTGAAAAAGAATTCAGAATAATGATAGTAAAAATGATCCAAAATCTTGAAAACAAAATGGAGTTACATATAAATAGTCTGGAGACAAAGATTGAGAAGATGCCAGAAAAGTTTACCAAGGATGTAGAAGAAATAAAAAACAGTCAATCAATAATGAATAATGCAATAACAGATCAAAAGCACTCTGGAGGGAACCAACAGTAGAATAACTGAGGCAGAAGATAGGATAAATGAGGTAGAAGATAGAATGGTGGAAATAAATGAAGCAGAGAGGAAAAAAGAAAAAAAGAATTAAAGGAGATGAGGACAACCTCAGAGACCTCTGGGACAATGTTAAGCGCCCCAACATTTGAATCACAGGAGTCTCAGAAGAAGAAGACAAAAAGAAAGGCCATGAGAAAATACTTGAGTCTCCTCAAGTATTGAAATAGTTGAAAATTTCCCTAAAATGAGGAAGGAAATAGCCACCCAAGTGCAAGAAACCCAGAGAGTCCCAAACAGGATAAACCCAAGGCAAAACACCCCAAGACACATATTAATCAAATTAAAGAAGATCAAGCACAAAGAACAAATATTAAAAGGAGCAAGGGAAAAACAACAAATAACCCACAAGGGGATCCCCATAAGGATAACAGCTGACTTTCAATAGAAACTCTTCAAGCCAGAAGGGAATGGCAGGACATGATGAAAGAGAAAACCCTACAACCCAGATTACTTACCCAGCAAGGATCTCATTCAAATATGAAGGAGAAATCAAAAGTTTTACATACAAGAAAAAGCTTAGAGAATTCAGCACCATGAAACCAGCTCTTCAACAAATGCTAAAGGATCTTCTCTAGACAGGAAACACAGTAAAGGTTTACAAACTCGAACCCAAAACAACAAAGTAAATGGCAATGGGATCATGCTTGTCAATAATTACCTTAAATGTAAATGGACTGAATGCCCCAACCAAAAGACAAAGTCTGGCTGATTGGATACAAAAACAAGACCCCTATATATGCTGTCTACAAGAGACCCACCTCAAACTTAGGGACACATGTAGACTGACAGTGAAGGGCTGGAAAAAGATATTTCATGCACATGGAGATCAAAAGAAAGCAGGAATAGCAATACTCATATCAGATAAAATAGACTTTGAAATAAAGGCTGTGAAAAGAAACAAAGAAGGACACTACATAATGATCAAAGGATCAATCCAAGAAGAAGATATAACAATTATAAATATATGGAGTCCCTTGGACTGCAAGGAGATCCAACCAGTCCATCCTAAAGGAGATCAGTCCTGGGTGTTCATTGGAAGGACTGATGTTGAAGCTGAAACTCCAATACTTTGGCCACCTGATGCGAAGAGCTGATTCATTTGAAAAGACCCTGATGCTGGGAAAGATTGAGGGTAGGAGGAGAAGGGGACGACAGAGGATGAGATGGTTGGATGGCATCACAGACTTGATGGATATGGGTTTGGATGGACTCTGGGAGTTGGTGATGGACACGGAGGGCTGGCGTGCTGCGGTTCATGGGGTCGCAAAGAGTTGGACACGACTGAGCGACTGAACTGAACTGATTCACCCAACATATGAGCACCTCAATATGTAAGGCAAATGCTAAACAAGTGTGAAAGAGGAAATTAACAGTAACACAATAATAGTGGGAGACTTTAATTCCCCACTCCCACCTATGGATAGATCAACTAAACAGAAAAATAGCAAGGAAACACAAACTTTAAATGATGCAATGGACCAGTTAGATCTAGTTGTTTTATATCTATAGGACATTTATCTATAGGACATTATATCTATAGGACATATCTATGGGACATGTCCTATATATCTATAGGACATTTCACCCCAAACCAATGAATTTCTCCTTTTTCTCAAGTGCACATGGAATCTTCTCCAGGATAGATCACATCCTGGGCCATAAATCTAGCCTTGGTAAATTCAAAAAAAATTAAAGTAATCTCAAGCATCTTTTCTGATCACAATGCGGTAAGATTCGATGTCAACTACAGAAAACAAACTATTAAAAATACAAACATATGGAGGCTAAAGAACACACTTCTGAATGACCAACAAATCAAATAAGAAATCAAAAAAGTAATTAAAGTATGCATAGAAATGAATGAAAATGAAAACACAACCCAAAACCTATGGGATTCAGTAAAAGCAGTGCTAAGGGGAAGATTCATAGCAATATAAGCCTACCTTAAGAAACAGGAGAAAAATCAAGTAAATAACCTAACTCTACATCTAAAGCAACTAGAAAAAGAAGAAATGAAGCACCCCAGGGTTAGTAGAAGGAAAGAAATTATAACAATTAGGGCAGAAATAAATACAAAAGAAACAAAGGAGACCATAGCCAAAATCAACAAAGCTAAAAGCTGGTTCTTTGAGAAGATAAATAAAATAGACAAACCATTAGCCAGACTCATCAGGAAACAAAGGGAGAAGAATCAAATCAACAAAATTAGAAATGAAAATGGAGAAATCACAACAGACAACACAGAAATACAAAGGATCATAAGAGACTACTATCAGCAACTATATGCCAATAAAATGGACAACTTGGAAGACATGGACAAATTCTTAGAAAAGTATAACTTTCCAAAACTAAACCAGGAAGAAATAGAAAATCTTATCAGACCCATCACAAGCACAGAAATCGAAACTGTAATCAGAAATCTCCCAGCAAACAAAAGCCCAGGTCCAGATGGCTTCACAGCTGAATTCTACCAAAAATTTAGAGAAGAGCTAACACCTATCCTACTCAAACTCTTCCAGAAAATTGCAGAGGTAGGTAAACTTCCAAACTCATTCTTTGAGGCCACCATCACCAGAATACCAAAACCAGACAAAGATGCCACACAAAAAAAGAAAACTGCAGGCCAGTATCACTGATGAACATAGATGCAAAAATCCTTAACAAAATTCTAGCAAAGAGAATCCAACAACATATTAAAAAGATCATACATCATGACCAAGTGGGCTTTATCCCAGGGATGCAAGGATTCTTCAATATTTGCAAATCAATCAATGTGATACACCACATTAACAAATTGAAAGATAAAAACCATTTGATTATCTCAATAGATGCAGAGAAAGCCTGGACAAAATTCAACATCCATTCATGATTAAAAAAAAAAAAAAAAAAAAAACCTCCAGAAAGCAGGCATAGATGGAATATACCTCAACATAATAAAAGCCATATATGATAAACCCACAGCAAACATTATCCTCAATGGTGAAAGATTGAAAGCATTTCCCCTAAAGTCAGGAACAAGACAAGGGTGCCCACACTCACCACTACTATTCAACATAGTTTTGGAAGTTTTGGCCACAGCAATTGGAGCAGAAAAAGAGATAAAAGGAGTCCATATTGGAAAAGAAGAAGTAAAACTCTCACTGTTTGCAGATGACATGATCCTCTACATAGAAAACCCTAAAGACTCCACCAGAAAATTACTAGAGCTAATCAATGAATATAGTAAAGTTGCAGGATATACAATTAACACACAGAAATCCCTTGCATTCCTATACACAAACAATGAGAAAACAGAAAGAGAAATTAAGGAAACAATTCCATTCACCATTGCAGTGAAAAGAGTAAAATATTTAGGAATATACCTACCTAAAGAACCAAAAGACCTATATATGCTGCTACTGCTGCTGCTAAGTCGCTTCAGTCGTGTGCGACTCTGTGCGACCCCATAGACGGCAGCCCACCAGGCTCCCCTGTCCCTGGGATCCTCCAGGCAAGAACACTGGAGTGGGTTGTCATTTCCTTCTCCAATGCATGAAAGTGAAAAGTGAAAGTGAAGTCGCTCAGTTTTGTCTGACTCCTAGCGACCCCAAGGACTGCAGCCCACCAGGCCTCTCTGTCCATGGGATTTTCCAGGCGAGAGTACTGGAGTGGGTTGCCATTGCCTTCTCTGAAAGACCTATATATAGAAAACTATAAAACACTGAAGAAAGAAATCAAAGTGGACACAAATAGATGGAGAAATACACCATGTTCATGATCGGAAGAATCAATATACTGAAAATGAGTATACTACCCAAAGCAATCTATAGATTCAATGCAATCCCTATCAAGCTACCAATGGTATTTTTCACAGAAGTAGAACAAATAATTTCACAATTTGTATGGAAATACAAAAAACCTCGAATAGCCAAAGCGATCTTGAGAAAGAAGAATGGAACTGGAGGAATCAACCTGCCTGACTTCAGGCTCTACTACAAAGCCACAGTCATCAAGATAGTATGGTAGTGGCACAAAGACAGAAATATAGAACAAAGGAAAAAAATAGAAAGCCCAGAGATAAATCCATGCACGTATGGACACCTTATCTTTGACAAAGGAGGCAAGAATATACAATGGAGAAAAGACAATCTCTTTAACAAGTGGTGCTGGGAAAACTGGTCAACCACTTGTAAAAGAATGAAACTAGAACACTTTCTAACACCATACACAAAAATAAACTCAAAATGGATTAAAGATCTAAATGTAAGACCAGAAACTATAAAACTCCTAGAGGAAAACATCGGCAAAACACTCTCTGACATAAATCACAGCAGGATCCTCTATGACCCACCTCCCAGAGTAATGGAAATAAAACCAAAAATAAACAAATGGGACCTAATTAAACTTAAAAGCATTTGCACAACGAAGGAAACGCTAAGCAAGGTGAAAAGATAGCCTTCAGAATGGGAGAAAATAATAGCAAACGAAGCAAGTGACAAATAATTGATCTCAAAAATATACAAGGAGATCCTACAGCTCAATTCCAGAAAAATAAGCGACCTAATCAAAAAATGGGCCAAAGAACTAAACAGACATTTCTCCAAAGAAGACATACAGATGGCTAACAGACACATGAAAAGATGCTCAACATCACTCATTATCAGAGAAATGCAAATCTAAACCACAATGAGGTTACCATCTCATGCCAGTCAGAATGGCTGCTATGAAAAAGTCTACAAACAATAAATGCTGGAGAGGATGCAGAGAAAAAGGAACCCTCTTACACTGTTGGTGGGAATGCAAACTAGTACAGCCACTATGGAGAACAGTGTGGAGATTCCTTTAAAAACTGGAAATAGAACTGCCATATGACCCAGCAATCCCACTGCTGGGCATATACACCGAGGAAATCAGAATTGAAAGAGACACACCCCAGTGTTCATTGCAGCACTGTTTACAATAGCCAGGACATGGAAGCAACCTAGATGTCCATGGGCAGACGAATGGATAAGAAAGCTGTGGTACATATACACAATGGAATATTACTCAGCTATTAAAAAATGCATTTGAATCAGTTCTAATGAGGTGGATGAAACTGGAACCTATCATGCAGAGTGAAGTAAGTCAGAAAGAAAAACACCAATACAATATATTAACGCATATGTATAGAATTTAGAAAGATGGTAATGATGACCCTATATGCAAGACAGCAAAAGAGACACAGATGTAAAGAACAGACTTTTGCACTCTGTGGGAGAAGGCGACATGTAATGATAACCTTGTGTGAGTATCTCCAAGTCATCTTGCATAGCTCTAACCCATTTCTTAATGGTTATATAGTAGTTGTGATTTGGATATATTATACTTTATTCAGCCCTCTCGTTTTGATTAGGTTTAATTTTTTTCCAGTACTAAGTAATGATTTGAGAGAATAGCATTGAAATATGTATATTATCATATGTGAAATAGATCGCCAGTCCAGGTTCGATGCATGAGGCAGGGTGCTCAGGGCTGGTGCACTGGCATGACCCTGAAAGATAGGATGGGAAGGGAGGTGGAAGGGAGGGTCAGGATGGGGAACACATGTACACCCATGGTGGCTGATTCATGTGAATGTATGGCAAGAACCACCACAATATTGTAAAGTAATTAGCCTCCAATTAAATTTAAAAAATAAATAAAGCAATAAACATCATTAAAAAAATAAAAATGGGCAAAGCACCTCAATACACATTTTTCTAGAAAAGATTTACAAATGCCCACCAGGCACATGGAAAGATGCTCAACATCATTAACCATCAGGGAAATGGAAATCAAAACCACAGTGAGACACTATCTCACACCTGTTAGAATGGATATTATTAAAAACAGAAGAAATAGCAAAGGCTGGTGAGGATGGAGGGAAAAGGGAACCCCTGTGCACTGTTGGTAGGGATGTAAGTTGGTGCAGCCATTATGGAAACTCCCCAACCCAGGGATCAAACCCATGTCTCCTGTGCATGTTTCCTGCACTGCAGGATTCTTTACCACTGAGCCACCAGGGAAACCCACATAACAATATATATAATTTCATTATAATATATGCAGAAATTTCATTATATATACATCCTGCATTTTTAGTGCAGCCCATTTTTGCATTATCTTTTGGTTTGAAGTTCTCATCTCCTTCCTTTCTAAAAACAGCTGCTTCAATAACCCAGTTGAACAATCTACCATGTTGTTTTTCTCAATTCCTATAGTCCTTTACAGATGGATATACACAGGCATGTGTATATAAACTTGTACATGGTTTTCTGTCATTGCTAAGAAAATGGTATCATATTAATCACACTTTTCTGGATCTTGTATGCTACATGTAATGATAATCTTGTGTGAGTGTCTCCAAGTCAACTTGCATAACTCTAACTCATTTCTTAATGGTTATATAATAGTTGTGATTTGGACATATTATACTTTATTCAGCCTCTCTCGTTTTGATTAGTTTTAATTTTTTTCCAGTATTAAGTAATGTCTTTGCACCGATGACTTTATATACTTATGCTTCTATTTCTATGGAATAAGTAACCAGGAGTTAGATTATTGATTTGAGGTGTGTGGTGTGTAGTTTTAATGCATAATTTCATACACTTTGCCTTTTTCCCTGGTGGCTCAGAGGTTAAAGCGTCTGCCTGCAAGGAGGGAGACTTGGGTTCGATCCCTGGGTTGGGAAGATCCCCTGGAGAAGGAAATGGCAACCCACTCCAGTATTCTTGCCTGGAGAATCCCATGGAGAGAGGAGCCTGGTAGGCTACAGTCCACGGGGTTGCAGAGAGTTGGACACGACTGAGCGACTTCACTTTGCCTTCTTCAGTTTTAAAAGTGTTAGCTCTTCATGTTTTCTACCACTAATGTATGTGAATAAAGTTTTACTCACTTCCTTGCCAATAATTGAATTTATAGCTCTTCATGTTTGCCAATCTCACATAAGGCAGTAATCTCAATACTTCTTTAGTTTATATTTATTTGACTACTATACAATTTTAGCTTCCCCTCCTAATATTTATTGAATTATTGGTCATTTCAATTTTTGACCCTGTGAATTCCGGATTCTTATTCTTTTCCCATTTTAAGAAATAGTTAAGTTTCTTGTTCTTTTTCTAGTCAAACTGTAAGAGTGCTTTCTGTATAGTTTGGATATTCAATCTTTGTCATATTTATGAAAGTATGCTTCCTGACTTGCTTTTTGTTTGTATGCTAGTGATTTAGGTTTGCATTCAAAAGTTTCAAATTGCACATAGTCAAATGTGTCAGTTTTATTTATCTTCAGAGTTTCCCATGTAGATTTCTGTGGCTCCCATATTGTACAAATTGCTTCCTAGATCTTCTAGCAACATTTATTTTGCTTATTTTCTATATTAGCTAATATAGAACTTTAGCTAATCTGGATTCTGTGATATACTGTATCATGGGGCTTCCCTGGTGGTTCAGTGGTAAAGAATCTGCATGCAATGCAGGAGACATTGGTTCAATCCCATGGGTTGGGAAGATCCCCTGGAGGAGGAAATGGCAACCCACTCCAGTATTCTTGCCTGGAGAATTCCATGGACAGAGGAGCCTGATGGGCTACAGTCCACGGGGTCGCAAAGAGTCGGTCACATCTTAGTAACTAAACAAAAACAACTGTATGGTATGTACTATAAAGATGACAATTCAATTTTACTGATAGTGGTAAATGAATTCAAGTACCACCATTATATTAAATTATATATTAATTTATATATATATATGATTACATTAGCATTATAATGATATCCACTAAGGCAAGTCCCTCACTATTCTTCTTGTTTGTAATATCCCTGTGTATTTTTGGCCATTTACTTTTACAAATAAACTCTTTATTATTCTATAAAATTCCCATATAATAAATCCTGTGTATTCTTGTTACTATTGAATGCTCCATTTAGTTTTTGGAGATTTGATTCTTTGTGATATTAATTAAATCTTCTCATCAAAGAACATGGTTTATGTTTTTAGTTCCTGGGATTGTGTTTTCTGGCTTTCAATCAGATTTTATAGTTTTCTTCATCTTATTCTGGTTTTCTTGTTAAACTGATATCTGAATAGTTTATATTGCTTCACTATAATAAATAGAATATTTTTCCCCCTTCTTACTTCCCTTCTCCTTTAATTAACTGTTTGTAATTAAGCCTTGCTCTGAGACTCTTGTTTTAAATGGTGTCAAAGTTTCACAGCAGATTATTGATCGCTTTTGGAGGTGGTAAAAGCCAGAATCAACGGGTCATATAGATCAATCCCTACCTGGACAAAACTAGGTAAATTTATCCAAACAACCTAACATCCTGTGCTGTATGTCTTTCATTTGCTGCTCCAGCTCCATTCCCCCATGCTTCTACATCCTGCTTTGTGCTCCAGGAGAGGACTTTGTGTTTTGGCTTCTGCTTGAGCTCTTTCAGTGGGTAACCCTGGCAGGAGATCAAAGGGTAAGGGAGTGGTGTTATATTTACACCTCTCTGCCTCCATCTCTGCAGACCCATCCCTGACTGGCTACATCCCTCACATGAAGGTCTCAGCTTCTGTATAGTGACCCTCTACACACAATCCTCTTGATCTTGGGAGATACAGTAAAGCTCTTTTGTTGCATGCCTTTAAGCACAGAATCACTAAATGATCCTTCAGTTACTAGCCAGGGGATGTGATTTTCCTTTTTGTTTTCCCTTTAATCTTTCCCTACCTGTGTCATGAGTTCCTCTACAAACTCTCCTCAAATTACTGTTGTGTTATTTCCCTCTTTTCTTTCTCTTTAAAAGTTCCTCACAAGTTTCAAATTTCTATTGTAATTTTCCAAGTTTATAGGTATGCTGTTGCTGCTAAGTTGCTTCAGTCGTGTCTGACTCTGTGCGACCCCATAGATGGCAGCCCACTAGGCTCCCCCATCCCTGGGATTCTCCAGGCAAGAACACTGGAGTGGGTTGCCATTTCCTTCTCCAATGCATGAAAGTGAAAAGTGAAAGTGAAGTCGCTCAGTCGTGTCCGACTCTGTGCGACCCCATGGACGGAAGCCTACCAGGCTCCTCCATCCATGGGATTTTCCAGGCAAGAGTACTGGGGTGGGGTGCCATTGCCTTCTCTGGAGTCCAATTATACCTCCAAAAGAGGCAAAAGTGTCAGTGGATAACACCTATTTAGCACAGTGGTGGGTGGTGGCTGAGGGATGAAGTTGTAAAGCACAGGAGTATTTTAGAATAGTGAAACTATTCTGTTTGATACTGTCATGAAGGATATATGACTTCATGCATTTTCAAGCCCATTGAACTGTCCAACACAAAGATCAAACATCAACGCAAACTGTGGTGTTTGTTAATTGTAACATGTTAATATTGGTGTATTCAAGAGTACTGGAGTGGATTACTTGTAATGAATGTGTCACAGTAAGGTAAGATCTTAATACCAAGGAAAACTGTGACGGAGGTTCTATGAGAACTCTCTATGCTATCTGCTCAATATTTCTGTCAATCTGAAAGCTTTATAAAAAATAACATCTTCATAACATGTTAAAAAATACTATGTTCATTTTTTAAAAAGTACAGAGTTTTGTGTCACAGTTATGTGACACTCACTTACACCCCAGAGTATATGCTGACATCTCATGGCCCAGAGGGAAGTAAATCCAAGCACAAAAAGGCTTTCAATAATACAGAAAATGGAAGATGATTGGAAAATTGCAACTAATAGGTTCCCAGAAATTCCTCCAGTTTGGCAGTATCTTTGAAGCATCAGCCCCCAAATTCCTCCTTAGTCCCACCAATGACTTGGCCTGGAGCAGTTTTCCCAGTCATAGATCTAGTTAACTTTGCAGATAACCCTCAGGCCAGACACCTCATGATCCCATGACTCACTGTCTTGTCACAGGGCCACAGCTCATATTGTTGCTGTAATGTAGAATGCCCTTCCTCTCCTGCCTCCATTTGCTGAAATCTACTTTCCTGAGGCCCACTTAAAACACCATATTTCCCAAAGCCTCAAGTGTTTTATTGACATAGCACCTGCCACTTTCTTCTGCCCTTCCTTGACATTTCAAGCCTTGGTGATAGCATTTGACACATCAGTTAGTATTCCTGTGTTCATCCCTCTCTCCCCCCATTCAGTCATCCATCTTACTTTTTTTCCCAGGAGGATACAGTAACCTCAAGAGATGAAATGGATAGCAGTCAGGAAATAGCTGAAGACTTGAATGTTGGATTTAACCTTCTCACCACTTAAATTGAGAAAGAAGTGAAAAAGATAAATACAGAAAGCAAAAAGTTTTAAGGTGGTTCTTAAGAACAGGAGGGGAAAAACTGGAGATGAGACATTCATGATATAAGCAGTGTTCCTAGAACTGAGAATATTTCAGGTTTTATATATAAGGAGCCCACCAGGTGGGTGCCAGTGTTCATAAAAAGGATCCACACTAATAGATACCCTAAAGAATGTACTAATTTATAACCTCTTCACTCACTTGACCAAGTGCTTTGGTCTTCTCCATCCTGAATTTCACTTAAATCCATGCCATCTCTCCTTATTCTTACAAGCAGATCAGCTTAGGTTTAGAAACGGGAAATCTGGCTCAAGGTGAAGGAAAATAGGCTCGGAACAAAGCACTTCCAGAGATCAGTCCTGGCAAGTGGGTGAGCAGACATAACATGGGAAGAAGAGAAATAATTCAAAGAGAAAGACCAAAGGAATGAGAAACATACCATGTGAGACTGTTTAGGTTCCTACTGTATCACCCGGCAAGGAGCTTATTATAATAGTAGAACAAAGCAGTAAACAAATAAGTATAACCAAGGGTTTTAAGTGCTACAATATAAGTCAGAGGCTAGATACAGAATGGCAAAAAGTAGAAGAAAGTCCAGTGAGTCTCAAGCACTGGCTTTTGGATTGCCTGCTTTTAGCAATCACGTGGATCTTCTAAATACAGTTTTCTGGGCCCATCAGTAGAAATTCTATTTCACAGTCAAGAGTGGGGATGGGGAATCTTTATTTTTATATGTTTCCTGGTAAATATGGGGCACAACCAATTTGAGATCCAGTGGTAGTCATGAGGCGGGTGATCCAGGGGCAACAGAGGGGAGGGAGACACTGGTTGTAAAAAGGCTTCAGAGCAAAGAAGACTCTCCAATTGTTTATTGAAATATGAGCATATGCTTGCATATAGGATGAAGGAGAGAAAAGAATATGACCAAAGGTAGAATGTGCTAATGGTAGGATTTCTTTCCTTTTAAGGCTAAATTTTATCTGTATCTATCTATCATCCTTATCTATCTATCACATTTTCTTTATCCATTCACGCCTGATAAGTCAGATACTAACACTGGTTCCATATCTTGGCTATTGTGAATAATACTGCAATGAATGTGATAGTACAGATATCACTTCAAAATGGTGATTCTGTTTGTTTTGGATGTATAACCAGCAGTAGGATTACTGGATCATAGGGTAGTTCTTTTTTTAATTTCTTGAGGATCTTCTATACTGTATTCCATAATGTCTGTACCACTTAACAGTGACAATGCAGTTCTTTTGACTTCACATCTTCACCAGCATTTTTTATCGCTCTTCTTTTGATGACAGATATCCCAGCATCTGCAAGATGATCTCATTGTGGTTTGACTTAATTGCATTTCCCTGATGATTAGTGATGTTTCACATCTTTTAATGTATTTTTTGACTTTGTATACCTATTTTGAATAATGCCTTTGTCCAATTTTAATTGGGTTACTTCCTTTTTTTGTTTTGTTTTTGTTTGTATGCTTGTATGTTTTGCTGTTGAGCTGTATGGTTTCATCACATATTTTAGATATTAAACTCTTATAACATATTTGATATACAAATATTTTGTCCCATTCCACAGGTTGACTTTTGTTTGTTGATAGTTTCCTTCTCAGTGCAGAAGCATTTCAATACACATATTCCATCCTGTTTATTTTTGCTTGTGTTGCCTTTGGATTTGATGTCAAATACAAAAAATCATTGTAACTCCAATGTCAAGCAGGTTATCCTTTATGTTTTCTTCTAGAAGTTTTATGGTTTTAGGTTTTGTGCTCAAGTTCTTTAATGAACACAATGTGTTGGGTTTTGTGCATGGTATGTGATAAGGTTGTATTTTCATTCTTTTGCATGTAGGTGTCCAGTTTTCCAAACACTATTTATTGAAGAGCCTATCCTTTCCCTGTTGTGTATTCTTGATGCCTTTGTCAAAAATTTATTGACCATATACCCCTGGGTTTATCTGGGGGCTCTCTGTTCAGCTTTCTTGATCTATGTATCTATTTTTAATTCTAATACCATACTGTTTTAATTACTATACCTTTGTAATATACTTTAAAAAAGGAGGTGTTATACCCCCAGTTTTCCTCTTTTTTGATCAAAATTGCTTTAGCTATGTGAGGCTTATTGTGTGTGTGTGTGTGTGTGTGTTTAATTTTAGATTTTTTTTTAATTTCTATTAAAATGTCATTGAAATTTTGATAGGGGTTCAGTGACTCTCTTGATCATTTTGGGTAGTATGGACATTTTAACAATTTTAATTCCTCTGATCCACAAACATGGGATATTTTTCAATTTATTTGTGTCTTCCTCAATTTCTTTCATAAATGTTTTATACTTCTCACTGAAAGAATTGGGTTTCCTGATTTCAGACTCTCCTACAAAACTACAGTCATCAAAACAGTATGGTCCTGGGATAAAAACAGGCACATAGAGCAATGAAACAGGATGGAATGCCTGGAAATAAACCCATGCACTTATGGTCTATTACTCTCTGACAAAGGAGGCAAGAATATACAATGGAGAAAAGAAAGTCTCTTCAGTGGTGCTGGGAACACTGGACAGCTACATGCAAAAGGATGAAACTAGAACACCTCCTAACACTATACACAAAAATAAATTCAGAATGGATTAAAGACTTAAATAGTAAGGTCAGAAACCATAAAGATCTTAGAGAAAAACACAGAAAGCACATTCCGTGACATAAATCACAGCAAGATTCTCTATGACCCATCACCTAGAACAATGGAAATAAAAACAAAAATAAACAAGTGGGACTTAATTAAACGTATAAGCTTTTTCACAGTGAGCTATAAACAAGGTGGAAAGACAACCCTCAGAATGGGAGAAAATAATAGCAAATGAAACAAATGACAAATGATTAATCTAGATTAAATGATTAAATTAGAACAATCCCTATCACTATATCCAAAAAGAAATTCAAAATGGATTAGTGACCTAAATGTCAGACCAAATGTGACAAAACTCCTAGAGGAAAGCATAGGCAGAATACTCTTTGACATAAACTGAACCAATATTCTTTTTGGATCCATCTCCTAGAGTACTGAAAACAAAAGCAAAAATAAACAAAAAATTATGGTTACTAAAGAGAAAGTGGGGAGGGATAAATTAGGACTTTGGGATTAATAGATACACAGCACTATATATAAAATGGGGCTTCCCAGACGGTGGTAGTGGTAAAGAACATGCCTGCCAATGCAGGAGACATAAGAGATGCAGGTTCAATCCCTGGGTCAGGAAGAATCCCTGGAGGAGGGCATGGCAATCCACTCCAGTATTCTTGCCTGGAGAATCCCATGGATAGAGGAGCTTGGCAGTCTACAGTCCATAGGGTTGCAAAGAGTTGAACACGACTGAAGTGACTTAGCATGCACAAACTATATATAAGATAGATAAACAACAGGGACTTAGTATATAGCACAGGAAACTATTGTAATAGCCTACAATGTAGGTAATAACCTACAATGGGAAAGAATCTGAAAAAGAATGTGTGTATGTGTGTGTGTGTGTGTGTGTGTGTAACTGAATCACTTTGCTGTACACCTGAAATATTGTAAATCAAGTATGCTGCTGCTGCTGCTGCTGCTGCTAAGTCACTTCAGTCGTGTCCGACTCTTAGGGACCCCATGGACTGTATACTTCCAATAAAAATAATAAATAAATAAATGTTTTATACATTTTAGTACACACATTTTTTAACTCCTGTATACATTTATTCCTAAGTATTTTTTTTTGTTTTTGATGATATATTGAATGGGATTGTTAATTTTTCTGATAGTTCATTGTTAGTGTATAGAAATACAACTGATTTTTGTATGCTGAGTTTGTATCCTACAACTTTACTGAATTTGTCTACTAGTTTTAACAGTTTTGCCCATTCAGATGCTTAGTGCAAGCTAATTAAAAAGCTGACCGTCAGGGTACAGCTGGGAAGGCCAGGACATTAGACAGGCAGTCTAGCCCATATCAGGGAAAAACAGAGCTAGTGTTTGTGCCTTCTCTGCTGGGCCAGAGGGAAGAGTTGCTGCAGTGGGGAGGGATGGTGCCTGTGTGCCCATGTATCACTGTCTCTTTGTTTTGTATGGTCCTGGTAAACCCCTGAATGCAAATCATTGTTGGCTCCCCCAGCTAGGTGATTTGAGAGCCAGTCCCTCAGGTGGTGTCTATAACAGGTTGGGTGCTACATGTGCAGACAGGTTTCTTCCTGGGAGTTACCAGAGGCTTGGTTTTACTGTGAATGAGCCAGAGGGAGGAGGTGGGGGAGCTGCCCACCAGCTCTTTTAGGAGGATACTAGCCAGCACTCCCCACTCCAGTGTTCTTGCCTGGACAATCCCAGGGACGGGGGAGCCTGGTGGGCTGCCATCTATGGGGTCGCACAGAGTCGGACACAACTGAAGTGACTTAGTAGTAGTAGTAGTCAGCTCTCACTTGCAGGCTGATTAGAAGCCAGGTCCTCAGGTACTAGCTGGGAAAGGATGCAATCAGATCTCTTCCAGGGAGAAAGTGAGAGATGGACGTTTTTGTCTGCTTCCTCTGCACTGAGCCTTGATGTGGTTGGGGCTGTAGGGATATGCTGGGAAATGCTCAAGTCCCTACTTAAAAACTGTCTCTTTGTTACTATGGTCCTGTGGGACTCATGAATGCCAAGCTCTGCTGTGTCTCAAAACAAGGTGATTTCCATGCCCATCCCTCAGATCACAATATTTGTTGGGGTACTGTGTGGTCCAACTCCTCTGCTCCTCAGGGAGAAACTGGAAATTGGAGATTCTCTTCCAATTGTAAGATGCTGTGCTGAGGTGGTAGATGCCCAAGGTCGGTAGATGCCCGATATGCTACTGGAGATCAGTGGAGAAATAACTCCAGAAAGAATGAAGGGATGGAGCCAAAGCAAAAACAATATCCAGCTGTGGATGTGACTGGTGATAGAAGCAAGGTCCGATGCTGTAAAGAACAATATTTCATAGGAACCTGGAATGTCAGGTCCATGAATCAAGGCAAATTGAAAGTGGTCAAACAAGAGATGGCAAGAGTGAATGTCGACATTCTAGGAATCAGCAAACTAAAATGGACTGGAATGGGTGAATTTAACTCAGATGACCATTATATCTACTACTGTGGGCAGGAATCCCTTAGAAGAAATGGGGTAGCCATCATGGTCAATAAAAGAGTCTGAAATGCAGTACTTGCATGCAATCTCAAAAACGAAAGAATGATCTCTGTTCGTTTCCAAGGCAAACCATTCAATATCACAGTAATCCAACTCTATGCCACAACCAGTAATGCTGAAGAAGCTGAAGTTGAACGGTTCTATGAAGACCTACAAGACCTTTTAGAAGTAATACCCCCAAAAAATGTCCTTTTCATTATAGGGGACTGGAATGCAAAAGTAGGACATCAAGAACACCTGAGGTAACAGGCAAATTTGGCCTTGGAATATGGAATGAAGCAGGGCAAAGGCTAATAGAGTTTTGCCAAGAGAACGCACTGGTCATAGCAAACACCCTCTTCCAACAACACAAGAGAAGACTCTACACATGGACATCACCAGATGGTCAACACCGAAATCAGGTTGATTATATTCTTTGCAGCCAAAGATGGGGAAGCTCTATACAGTCAGCAAAAACAAGACCGGGAGCTGACTGTGGCTCAGATCATGAACTCTTTATTGCCAAATTCAGACTGAAATTGAAGAAAGTAGGAAAACCACTAGACCATTCAGGTATGACCTAAATCAAATTCCTTATGATTATACAGTGGAAGTGAGAAATAGATTTAAGGGACTAGATCTGATAGATAGAGTGCTGATGAACCATGGACGGAGGTTCGTGACATTGTACAGGAAACAGGCATCAAGACTATTCTCATACAAAAGAAATGCAAAAAAGCAAAATGGCTGTCTGGGGAGGCCTTACAAATAGCTATGAAAAGAAGAGAAGCGAAAAGCAAAGGAGAAAAGGAAAGATATAAGCATGTGAATGCAGAGTTCCAAAGAATAGCAAGGAGAAATAAGAAAGTCTTCCTCAGCGAGAAATGCAAAGAAATAGAGGGAAACAACAGAATGGGGAAGACTAGAGATTTCTTCAAGAAAATTAGAGATACCAAGGGAACATTTCATGCAAAGATGGGCTCGATAAAGGACAGAAATGGTATGGACCTAACAGAACCAGAAGATATTAAGAAGAGGTGGCAAGAATACACAGAAGAACTGTACAAAAAAGATCTTCACGACCAAGATAATCACGATGGTGTGATCACTCACCTAGAGCCAGACATCCTGGAATGTGAAGTCAAGTGGGCCTTAGAAAGCATCACTATGAACAAAGCTAGTGGAGGTGATGGAATTCCAGTTGAGCTATTTCAAATCCTGGGAGATGATGCTGTGAAAGTGCTGCACTTAATATGCAGCAGTGGCCACAGGACTGGAAAAGGTCAGTTTTCATTCCAATCCCAAAGAAATGCAATGCCAAAGAATGCTCAAACTACTGCACAATTGCACTCATCTCACACGCTAGTAAAGTAATCCTCAAAATTCTCCAAGCCAGGCTTCAGGAATACCTGAACTGTGAACTTCCAGATGTTCAAGCTGGTTTTAGAAAAGGCAGAGGAACCAGAGATCAAATTGCCAAAATCTGCTGGATCATGGAAAAAGGAAGAGAGTTCCCGAAAAAGATCTATTTCTGCTTTATTGACTATACCAAAGCCTTTGAATGTGTGGATCACAATAAACTGTGGAAAATTCTGAAAGAGATGGAAATACCAGACCACCTGACCTGCCTCTTGAGAAACCTATATGCAGGTCAGGAAGCAACAGTTAGAACTGGACATGGAACAACAGACTGGTTCCAAGTAAGAAAAGGAGTACGTCAAGGCTGTATATTGTCACCCTGCTTATTTAACTTATACGCAGAGTACATTGTGAGAAATGCTGGGCTGGAAGAAGCACAAGCTGGAATCAAGACTGCCGGGAGAAATATCAATAACCTCAGATATGCAGATGATACCACCCTTATGGCAGAAAGTGAAGAGGAACTAAAAAGCCTCTTGATGAAAGTGAAAGAGGAGAGTGAAAAAGCTGGCTTAAAGCTCAATATTCAGAAAACCAAGATCATGGCATCTGGTCTCATCACTTCATGTGAATTAGATGGGGAAACAGTGGAAACAGTGTCAGACTATTTTTGAGCTCCAAAATCACTGCAGATGGTGATTGCAGCCATGAAATGAAAAGACATTTACTCCATGGAAGGAAAGTTATGACCAACCTAGATAGCATATTCAAAAGCAGAGACATTACTTTGCCAACAAAGGTCCGTCTAGTCAAGGCTATGGTTTTTCCTGTGGTCATGTATGGATGTGAGAGTTGGACTTTGAAGAAAGCTGAGCGCCGAAGAATTGATGCTTTTGAACTGTGGTGTTGGAGAAGACTCTTGAGAGTCCCTTGGACTGCAAGGAGATCCAACCACTCCATTCTAAAGGAGATCAGTCCTGGGTGTTCATTGGAAGGACTGATGCTAAAGCTTAAGCTCCAATACTTTGGCCACCTCATGCGAAGAGTTGACTCATTGGAAAAGACTCTGATGCTGGGAAGGATTGGGGGCAGAAGGAGAAGGGCTGACAGAGGATGAGATGGCTGGATGGCATCACCGACTCGATGGACATGAGTTTGGGTGAACTCCGGGACTTAGTGATGGACAGGGAGGCCTGGAGTGCTGCAATTCATGGGGTCGCAAAGAGTCAGACAAGACTGAGCACCTGAAGTGAACTGAACTGTGCTGAATTGGAGTATATGGTGAGAGTATGTCTCAGTCTTTCATACTTATTTCTATATGAGTATTTCCAGTCTCTCAATGTGTAGGAGTCACTTAAGTAGTTTCTGGACTTCTCACAGAGGGAATTGATCTATGTGTAGGTATATTCAGTATGTCCATGAAAAGAGGGAAATATAAGAGCCTTCTATCCCACCATCTTGATTATGTCCCCCTCAAAGTATTTTGTACTTTTCTTTATTTCTAATTTTATATTTTAGGGCTGTGATACTATTGTGCTAGTCATGCAGTCTTGTCCAACTCTTTGCAACTCCATGGAATGTAGCCTGCCAGTCTCCTCTGTCCATGGAATTCTCCAGGCAAGAATACTAGAGTGGGTTGCCATGCCCTCCTCTAGGGGATCTTCCTGATCCAGGGATTGAACCCAGGTCTAGTGCATTGGTGGAGAAGGCAATGGCACCCCACTCCAGTACCCTTGCCTGGAAAATCCCGTGGATGGGGGAGCCTGGTGGGCTGCAGTCCATGGGGTCGCTGGGAGTCGGACACGACTAAGCGACTTTGCTTTCACTTTTCACTTTCATGCATTGGAGAAGGAGATGGCAACCCACTCCAATGTTCTTGCCTGGAGAATCCCAGGGACGGAGGAGCCTGGTGGGCTGCCATCTACGGGGTCGCACAGAGTCGGACACGACTGACTCGACTTAGCAGCAGTAGCAGCTAGTGCATTGGAGGCGGATTCTTTATGTCTGAGCCATCAGGGAAGCCCACAGTGATACTATTACATGTGATAATATAATGACGCTTACATGACACTATGCATTTGTAAAATTCCATAGTAATTTCTAGCACAAAAATTGAAACTTAATTGTGCAAAATTTAAACATATTATTAAGGATATCAAGGGATATCATCATGGAATGCAGAGTGTAAAAACGTAATTTAATCATAATTCAAATATATAGAAGAACTACACTTAAGGGGGAGAGGGAAATGGTGCTGATATAAGTACTAGAGAAAATGAAAGAAGTCTGAAAATCTAAAAAGAAAATTTATGTATGCAGTATACTCCAGTAAACAAGATTTATGCCTATGGTTGTATAGGTTAAAAATGATACTGTTATGAGTTTGTAGTGAAACTGGACAATTCAGTAAAAGGACTGTGGATGGTGAGGGGCAGGTATCTTACTGCTGGAGTAGGAGATTACAGATAATAAAGGGGCAGAGGCAAGAATGATCCATACAATAATAGATTAGATTTGGAGACATTAGTATGAATTCAAGTTAATGTAGAGATTAATGCTTACATAAAGACATATTCATGGGCATGTGCATATACATGAGTTAATATACACACATATATTTATTAGTTTTATCAGCTGAGAAGGACTACAAGCCACTTCATCCTGCCAGCAATGATGACACCTGTTGTGTAGATACTGATATCTAATATCATTTCCTAATGAAATAGTGTTCCTTGGAGAACTGACTGATTCCAGGAGCCTGGAAATTTGGATGATGAGACTAGAACATAAACAAGTTGAAAATGTGCAAGATGAGCAAGAAAGCAAAGAATTGTCCAAAAAGAAACCCTATATAATGGGAATATATGGCTCCAAAGGGACTTAGGAGCCAACTGGAAGTGTTTCCAATGACCAAAAATGGAATGATTTAAGGAACAAACAAAAACTAAACAGAAGAAAAAAAATGAAAAATACTGTCATTTAGGTCTATTTTTAAAAATTCACTGATTTAATTAATAAGGAAGTATAGGTAAGTATTTCATGCAGAAGAATTCCAAATAATTTATATATATATATATATATATATATATATATATATGCTCTTCCCTGATAGAAATATGATTAACTCTACAGCAGTTAAGTGCCATTTGTTCTTATGACTTCCTTCAAACAGTAAAATGTGAAAAGGGGTAATAAGAGTCACTTTACACTGGAGAAACTTGAAAAACACTATTTCAGGCAGGTGATTAGGATCAGCTTCAACACTCAAAAATTATTTAGATATTATATACTTGATGTGATTCAATGAAAATGGCGTTTTACCTCTTTGGTTTTTGCCCCATAAATCATATCACCAGTCTAATCATGTGAAAATCATCAGACAAATCCCAAATGAGTTATATTCTTCAAAACATCTTACCTGCAACCCTCTAAACTGGAAAGGTCATCCAAAACAAGGAAAGTCTGATAAACCATCACAGCCAAGAGGAGCCTAAAGTGACCTGACAACTAAATGCAATATGGTAGCCTGGATGGGATCCTGGAACAGAAAAAAGACATTGGATAAAGAATTTAAAAATCTGAATATGAACTTTAGTTTTTTCTGCCTCTCAGGTACCACCAGCAAACAGCTGGAGCCACAGCAGCACCAGATATACCAATAAGGCAATTAGCACTTCAAAGGCTCTGAAAATTATATTTATTTAGCAGGCCAGAATTTGTATGCTAAACCTAAACAAGGTGCCAGTTTTCTAAAACAAAATATTTAAATAGGCTCCAGAGATTCCTATCCTAATGGTCAAAGAATCCAGTATACAACAGGTAAAAAAAAGACCATAATAGCAAGAACCAGGAAAATCACAATTTGCATGAGAAAAGATAATCAAGTAGCTCCAGCATAGAGATAAATCAGATGTTGCAACTATCTGACAAATTTTATAAAAATGCTTTAATAAGCAATTACAAATGATCTTGAAACAGCTGAAAAATCTACATCTCAGAGGTAAATATATATATATATATATATATATATATATATATATATCAAAAAGAAATTATGGAACTGAAAAGAGAACAGCAATAAATTTTTTAAATTTATTTATTTTTTAATTGAAGGATAATTGCTTTACAGAATTGTGCTGGTTTCTGCCAAACATCAACATGAACATATGTCCCCTCCCTGTTCAACCTCCCTTTCACCTCCTTCCCCATCCCACCCCTCTAGGTTGTTACAGAGCCTCAGTTTGAGTTCCCTGAGTCATACAGAAAATTACCATTGGCTATCTATTTTACATATGGTAATGTAAATTTCCATGTTACTCTCTCCATACATCCCACTCTCTCCTTCCATCCTCTGCACCCATGTCCATAAGTTTGTTCTCTGTGTCTGTGTCTCCATTTTTATTATGGTTGCTCTAAAAAATTTGTCCATTTCTGTCCTGCAAGTAATTTCATCAGTTCTATCTTTCTAGATTCCATATATATGCATCAGTATACAATATTTGTTTTTCTCTTTCTGACTTACTTCACTCTGTATAACAGGCTTTAGGTTCATCTACCTCATAAGAACTGACTCAAATGTGTTCCTGTTTATGGCTGAGTAATATTCCATTGTATATATGTACCACAACTTCTTAATCCATTCATCTGACAGTGGACATCAGGTTGCTTCCATGTCCTAGCTACTGTAAAGAGTGCTGTAGTGAACATTGGGGTACATGTGTCTTTTTCAATTTTGGTTTCCTCAGGGTATATGCCTTGTAGTGGGATTGCTGGGTCATATGGTGGTTTTATTCCTAGTTTCTTAAGGAATCTACATACTGTCTTCTATAGTGGCTGTATCAATTTACATTCCCACCAACAGTGCAAGAGGGTACCCTTTTCTTCACATCCTCTCCAGTATTTACTGTTTGTGGAATTTTTGATGATGGCCATTGTGACTTGTGTGAGGTGATATCTCATTGTAGTTTTGATTTGCATTTCTCTAATAATGAGCGATGTTGAGCATCTTTTCATGTATTTGCTAGCGATTTGTATGTCTTCTTTGGAGAAATGTCTGTTTAGGTCTTTTTTCCACTTTTTGATTGGATTGTTTGTTTTTCTGGTATTAACTTGTATCAGCTGCTTGTATATTTTGGAAATTAATTCTCTGTCAGTTGTTTATTTTTTTTAAATTTTATTTTATTTTTAAACTTTACAATATTGTGTTAGTTTTGCCAAATATCAAAATGAATCCGCCACAGGTATACCTGTGTTCCCCATCCTGAACCCTCCTCCCACCTCCCTCCCCATACCATCCCTCTGGGTCGTCCCAGTGCACCAGCCCCAAGCATGCAGTATCGTGCATTGAACCTGGACTGGCGACTCGTTTCATACATGATATTATACATGCTTCAATGCCATTCTCCCAAATCTTCCCACATTTGCTATTATTTTCTCCCATTCAGAGGGTTGTCTTTTCATCTTCTTTATAGTTTCCTTATTTAGTTATACTTTTCAGATGTTGAAGCTGGATTAGAAAAGACAGAGGAACCAGAGATCAAATTGCCAACACCACTGGATCATCAAAAAAGCAAGAGAGTTCCAGAAAAACATCTACTTCTGCTTTATGGACTATGCCAAAGCCTTTGACTCTGTGAATTACAACAAAATGTGGAAAATTTTGAAACAGATGGGAATACCAGACCACCTTACTTGCCTCCTGAGAAATATGTATGCAGGTCAAGAAGCAACAGTTAGAACCAGACATGGAACAACAGACTGGTTCCAAATTGGGAAAGGAGTATATCAAGGGTGAATATTGTCACCCTGCTTATTTAACTTTTATGCAGAGTACATCATGCGAAATGCTGGGCTGGATAAAGCACAAGCTAGAATCAAGACTACTGGGAGAAATATCAATAACTTTAGATATGCAGATGACATCACCCTTATGGCAGAAAGCAAAGAAGAACTAAAGAGCCTCTTGATGAAAGTGAAAGACAAGAATGAAAAAGTTGGCTTAAAACTCAACATTCAAAAAACTTAGATCACGGCACCAGGTCCCATCACTTCAGGGCAAATGGATGGGGAAACAATGGAAACAGTGAGAGAATTTATTTTAGGGGGCTCCAAAATCACTGCAGATGGTGACTTCAGCCATGAAGTTAAAAGACTCTTGCTCCTTGGAAGAAAAGCTATGACCAACCTAGACAGCATATTAAAAAGCAGAAACATCACTTTGCCAACAAAGGTCCTTCTAGTCAAGAAAGAAAAGTCGCTCAGTCATGTCCAACTCTTTGTGACCCCACGGACTGCAGCCTATCAGGCTCCTCAGTCCATGAAATTTTCCAGGCAAGAGTACTGGAGTGGGTTGCCATCTTCTCCAGGGGATCTTCCCAACCCAGGGATCAAACCCAGGTCTCCCTCACTACAGGCAGACGCTTTACCAGATGGAGCCACCAGAGAAGCCCTCATAGCTTCTAGTGAAAGCTATGGTTTTTCCAGTAGTCATGTGTGGACGTGAGAGCTGGACTTTAAAGAAAGCTGAGCGTGGAAGAGTTGATGCTTTTGAGCTGTGGTGTTGGAAAAGACTCTTGAGAGTAACTTGGACTGCAAGGAGATCAAACCAGTCAGTCTTAAAGGAAATCAGTCCTGAATATTCATTGGGAGGACTGACGCTAAAGCTGAAACTCCAATACTTTGGCCACCTGATGTGAAGAAGTGACTCATTCATTGTAAAAGACCATGATGCTGGGAAAGACTGAAGGCAGGAGGAGAAGGGGATGACAGAGGATGAGATGGTTGGATGGCATCACCACCTTGATGTACCTGAGTTTGAGCATGCTCTGGGAGTTGATAATGGACAGGGAAGGATGGCATGCTGCAGTTCATGGGTTTGCAAAGAGTTTGACATGACTGAGCGACTGAACTGAATTGATA
Source organism: Bubalus kerabau (assembly GCF_029407905.1). Classification (NCBI taxonomy): domain Eukaryota; kingdom Metazoa; phylum Chordata; class Mammalia; order Artiodactyla; family Bovidae; genus Bubalus; species Bubalus kerabau. The sequence continues at coordinate 105,508,627 of NC_073647.1, read as the reverse complement.
GTTTCCTTTGCTGTGCTAAAGCTTTTTAAAGTTTAATTAGGTCCCATTTGTTTATTTTTGTTTTTATTTCCCATACTCTAGGAGGTGGGTCACAGAGGATCTTGCTGTGATTCATGTTATAGAGGAACAGCAGTATTTTGATACATTGCTGGCTGGGTTCATAAAGAGAATGCAGATTATAGAAGCATTATTATACTTGAAGATTGATCAGGAGAATTTACTCAATCTGAGCAAAATGGAGGTAATAAACTGTGGGGGAAATTAATAAATCCTTCCTTAGGGAATTTTAGGACAATAACAAAAGTTCCAAAATTTCATATGTTCAGAGTCCTAGAGAAAAAAAGTGGGGCTGAAAATTAAGAAATGACTGCTCAAAATGTCAAAAATATAGTGAAAAAATATAAAGCAAGAGAGTCTAGAAAATGAGTGAACTATGTATATGACATAAATAAATCTATACCAATCTAGACCAAATCTACAACATAGTCAATCTTTTACAACTAAAGACTAAAATGATGAAAGCCATGATACCAAAATGACACATTAAGGGACTCCCCCTTGTGGCCCACTGGTAAAGAATCCTCCTGCCAATGTAGGAGACATGGGTTCCATCCCTGGTCTGGGAAGATCCCACATGCCATGGAACAACTAAGTCTGCATGCCACAAATATTGAACCTGTGCTCCAGAGCCTGGGAACCACAACTAGTGCACCCATGTGCTGCAGCTACTGAAGCCTGCCCAGTCTAAATCCTGTGCTCCACAACAAGAGAAGCCACTGCAGAGAAGCCTGCACACTGCAACTAGAGAGTAGACCCCTCTTGTCACAACTAGAGAAAAGTCTGTGCAGCATCAGTGACCAGAACAATCAAAACTAACTAACTAAAATAAAATACAAAGCACATCGTTTAAAAAACAAATGACACATTATTTATGAGGGAAACATCAATTTTAATGACACCAAATTGCTCATCTGACTAATAGGGGCCATTTTTTAGGTGTTCAGCAAAAGTACTGTCAACTATTAATTTTGTATCCTGCAATAACATACTTCATGAATTTGATAAAAGATAAAAGAAGGACTTGGAGAGAATGATAAAGGAATAAAGTGTAGTGAAAGTGGATTAAAACAAAAACCATTAAAAATTGACAATCTAGCTGATTTTGTTTAAAACTGGGAAAGGAAAAGAAATCTAAAAGGGAGTGAAGTTTCATCACTTGGAGTGATGAAATTTGATACCAGTGAACTCTGGTAAGTCACATATCTATACTGTAAATCCCAGAGCAATCAATGAGAAAGTTTTACAAAGCAAAACACTATGTAAAAATCAAGATGATATAGTGTTCAAAGTAGGGCACAGAAAGGTAAGAAAGGTAAAACAGTTGAATGATATACAAGGGAAACAAAAAAATAAAATAAAACAAATAAATTGCCAGATATAAACCCTAGCCTACCAAAAGTTGCAATAAGGTAAATTGACTAAATGTATCAATTTAGACTCCTTGAGAGAGTCTCTTGGACTGCAAGGAGATCCAACCAATCAATCCTAAAGGAAATCAGTCCTGAATATTCACTGGAAGGACTGATGCTGAAGATGAAACTCTAATACTTTGGCCACCTGATACGAAGAACTTACCCACTAGAAAAGACCCTCATGCTGTGAAAGATTGAAGGTGGGAGGAGAAGGGGACGACAGAGGATGAGATGGTTGGATGGCATCACCGACTCAATGGACATGAGTTTGAGCAAGCTCTGGGAGTTAGTGATGGACAGGAAAGCCTGGCATGCTGCAGTCCATGGGGTCGCAAAGAGTCGGACACTACTGAGTGACTGAACTGAACTGATCAATTAAAAGGCAGATATTAGTGGTATCAGTAAGCCATACAACCTAATAATACAATGTTTATATGCAAATCATTTCAATTTCAATAATATAGGTAAATTAAATTAAAAAGGATAGAAAATGTTATGGAAACAATGAATTATATAGCAGGTGTGTTTGTAAGGTTTCTCCACTGTAATATTACCTTCCCCCTTTCTATACTGTACTCTATGGGAAGAATGACTATAGTGTGAAGAATTACTGTTCACACTTAAGGAGTGAAGAGTTATGTTCCACCACCTTGAGTCCAGAGTATATACTTAAAATATTCAGAATTCTTATGCACAAGAGATTTGTCTCTCTTCATTTATTAATTTATTTAGTCATTATTTCTAACAGTATGGACTGATGGAATTTTTATACCTTGAGTTACTATAATCCAACACTATTTTGTTTGGTTGCTCAAATTTCTACTTTGGCCATATAATCAAAACAAAAAAAATCAGGAATATCTATATTAACTACATAGTGTAGACCTCATCACAAAAGAATTAGGAGACATCAAAACAAAACATTACATAATATTAAAAGAATCAATCTTCCAAAAGTAGTCTTTCCTAATCCTTTCTATCCACTCCTCTTATTAGTATGTATGGGTCTTCCTCTGTGTTCCAGACCCATCTGTCCCTACTGCTGTCAGAGCAAAGATCACACTATTTTTGGTAATTATATTTTTTTTATAACTAACCCTAATAGATTGTAGGGGCTTTCCAGGTGGCACAGTTGGTAAAGAAGCTGCCTGCCACTGCAGGAGATGCAAGAGACAAGGGTTCAATCTCTTGGTCCGGAAGATCCCCTGGAGTAGGAAACGGTAACCTGCTCCAGTATTCTTACCTGGAGAATTCCATGGAGCCTGGCGGGTTACAGTCCATGGGAGTTCCAAAGAGTTGGACATGACTGAGCACACACAAAATAGACTTGTAAGTGCTTTGGAAAACCTGATCCATCTCCATGTCTTTAGAGTCCAGCGTATTACCTGGTGCCTAGTAGGTGATCAGTAAGTTATTGCTTTAATGAGCTAGGAGATAGATAGGTCCCAGGCTGAGCAACTGCAGCTGGTTTCCTGCTGCCCTGAGTCAGACCCAATATGGGCACAAATGAGATTGGCCAGAGACAACCTGGAAAACTACCTCCACATGAGCAAACTAAACCACCCCTATTACAGGCACCTCATCCCAAGTTTGCTTATGTGCTCTTCCATAAGTACTCTGCTTCTAATAAGCACTGTCTCTATTTACTAATCTTGGTCTCTTTGCTGATTTTTTTCTTCAAAAAAGACAATGACTGAGGTCCTTCTTCTAGCTATTTCACTTTTGGAATCATTACAACTGAAATTCAGGCCAGTAAAGAGTTTTTCTCTTTTTTAATTGAAGTTAATTGATTTACAATATTTTGTTAGTTTCAGATGTAAAGTTATTCAGTTTTATATATATATATATGTATACATACATATATACATATTTTTTCAGATTTTTTTCCATTATAAGCTATTAGATATTTATTACAGTTCCCTTTGCTATACACTAAATCCTTGTTGTTTATCTATTTTATGTATAATGGTAAGTATCTGTAAATTCTATACTCATGATTTTTTCCTCCCTCCCTTTCCCCTTTGGTAACCATAAGTTTGTTTCCTATGTCTGTGTGTCTGTTTCTCCTTTGTAAATAAACTCATTTGCATTATTTTTGACCCCACATGTGATATAATATAATATTTGTCTTTCTCTCTCTTACTTCACTCATTATGATAATCTCTGCTGCTGCTGCTGTTGCTGCTAAGTCGCTTCAGTCGTGTCCGACTCTGTGCGACCCCGTAGACGGCAGCCCACCAGGCTTCCCCGTCCCTGGGATTCTTCAGGCAAGAATACTGGAGTGGGTTGCCATTTCCTTCTCCAATGCATGAAGGTAAAAAGTGAAACTGAAGTCGCTCAGTCGTGTCCGACTCTTTGCGACCCCATGAACTGCAGCCTACCAGGCTCCTCCATCCATGGATTCTCCAGGCAAGAGTACTGGAGTGGGGTGCCATTGCCTTCTCTGATGATAATCTCTAGGTCCATTCAAATTGTTGCAGATGGCAATATTTCATTCTTTTCTATGGTTGAGTAATATTTCTGTGCAGGAGGAAGCAGCACTCACACTTCCTCCTCCCAGTCTCATTCTTCACTCTCATTCTGGGTGCAGAAAGCATCAACTTGAATGGCTCCCTTACACACCCGGCACTGCACAGCTTCTGTATCAGGTGCGGGTATAGTTTCCAGGCATCTGTCTCTGACCCCTGAGTTTACCATTTTGCCCTGAAGTGCCCGGATGTGAGCACCATGTGCAGCATAATTGTTGAGGAGGTGTAAGGTGGCGACTGGGGGAAGGAGGCTACCAAGGAGCAGAAAGCCATCCAGAGTGGGTCCACCAAAGAGCCCCTGCCACTCTTCCTGAGGAGGGGTAGGCACTGGACCTGAAACACACCTGAAACACTTTAGTGCTTATCAAAGACTTACTGTGTAGAAGAAGTCTCTGGACTGGTAAACCCATGATGTTGCTCCAAGCTTCTACCCCTTCTCTGCCAGTGTTTTTCAATGGATTTGTTCATAATAATTATAAAAACAAAAAGCTGGGCACATATTTGTCTGGATAAAACAATAATGACATTTGTCCAATCCAGTCAGCAAGTAGTGGCTCTACTTTTTCAAGTTGTCTTTTACCTCACTGAGTTTTCACAAATCACTTGCAGATTATTCATATGTCCTGTACGGTTATGGTGCTATTGTGAAAAGGATTGTCTATAGCAGTTGTATCTGATATGTAGGACAGCTACATCTAAACAGGTTCCTAAACATCTATTAGCACGTCTTCTACTGATTATCCGTGTGTGTGTGTGTTTTATGGAGGCACTCATATTTTCGCTACTTAGACATAGGTGTTATTTTCAGCTACACTAGTTTATTTAATGTATTTTTATATACTAAGCTTAAGACTCATTGGTGTCACATACCTCATTGTGCTTTTTTTTCAAATGATGTTGTCATTTTGCTTGATTTTGTCTTGGAATCTGCTTCTGGATTCCGGGGCAGGGAGACAAAAGAGTGTGAGAGATGTCTGTGCACTGTGTGCTCTGTTTGATGTTCTGAAATCCCTATCTTATATATGTGTTAGGTATTCAGAAATTAGTAAACACCTGAAAAATGAGATTAGGTATTTTGATTTAAACACAACAGGGCTTGTCTATGGGAAGGGTTGGTTGTTGAATGTATTTGGTCTCAGGTTATGAGAAGATGGTGGTGTTCATATTTTCTAAATTTTTGACAAGGAGAAATATTAATAGCAGAATGTTTACAGATTTAGATTTTGGGGCAGACCACCTGTGTTTGAATCCAGGTGCTGCTCCCTACTAGTTAAATACCTTATGTCAAGTTGCTTAAACTCTGTATTCCTCATCTTTTTCTTCTTTAAATAATGTTAACAACTAACAATTTTGTCTTCAGGGTAGCATAGTACTTTGTACTTCAGTTCAGTTCAGTTCAGTCCCTCAGTCGTGTCCGACTCTTTGCGACCCCATGAATTGCAGCACTCCAGGCCTCCCTGTCCATCACCAACTCCTGGAGTTCACTCAAACTCATGTCCATTGAGTCGGTGATGCCATCCAGCCATCTCATCCTCTGTCGTCCCCTTCTCCTCCTGCCCCCAATCCCTCCCAGCATCAAAGTCTTTTCCAATGAGTCAACTCTTCGCATGAGGTGGCCAAAGTATTGGAGTTTCAGCTTTAGCATAATTCCTTTCAAGGAAATCCCAGGACTGATCTTTAGAATGGACTCGTTGGATCTCCTTGCAGTCCAAGGGACTCTCAAGAGTCTTCTCCAACACCACACTTCAAAAGCATCAATTCTTTGGCACTCAGCTTTCTTCACAGTCCAACTCTCACATCCATACATGACCACTGGAAAAACCATAGCCTTGACTAGACAGACCTTTGTTGACAAAGCAATGTCTCTGCTTTTCAATATGCTATCTAGGTTGGTCATAACTTTTCTTCCAAGGAGTAAATGTCTTTTAATTTCATGGCTGCATTCACCATCTGCAGTGATTTTGGAGCCCCCCAAAATAAAGTCTGACACTGTTTCCACTGTTTCCCCATCTATTTCCCATGAAGCGATGGGACCAGAAGCCATGATCTTCGTTTTCTGAATGTTGAGCTTTAAGCCAACTTTTTCACTCTCCTCTTTCACTTTCATCAAGAGGCTTTTTAGTTCCTCACTTTCTGCCATAAGGGTGGTGTCATCTGTATATTTGTACTTACTAAGTTATTAATGAATACTTTTTTTCCCCACTGATTTATCAAAACCTTCTCTTATCAAGTCACCTTGTAACAAGCATCTCCATGATAGCTGAGATTTAGCTATCATAGTTACACCATCTCATGCTGGGTTAATGTATAGATTAGAAGGCACAGTTATATCAAGGGAAAGTAATTAACATGGTAATAAACCCAGATAGAAATCAGTAGGAGGCAACTGCTTCCATAAATATCATATAGAAGGCAACAATGAGGTACTTTCAGAAAAACTGAAAGGAAATAAGATTTTTCTCTACATGTGACATACAAAAATCAGAGCAAAGATATTCTGATTTTCTTTAAGAAATAAGACATATTCACAGGGTGATTGCATGTATAAAAAGATTTTTGAAAACAGGCAATACTATACTATATTCTTTAGGAGTATTTTTGATAGAAAAACTCTAAAGAAATGCAGGAAATAATTTAAGCAAGGATCTGATTAGGCTTAAGTCTATGGAGGAGGGATGGCTTTATGACTTGATTGGGGAAATGTTTCATGTGTTTCCTTTACTCTTGCTGTAAAACAAACTACTCCAAACTTAGTGCATAAAGCCACAGCCATTTTATTATATGCTTGGAGTTTCAGAGTAAGGAATTCAGGAAAAAACACAGTGGATATTACTTGTTTCACTTGATGTCTGTGCCCTCATTGAGCGGGGGGGTGGGGGGGGAACACAATGGCTTGGGGCTGAAACCATCTGAAGGCTCATTCAGTCAAATATCCAGCACTTGTATTGAGAACACTGGAAAACTAGGAATGACAAATAGTGCTTACATATTACATCTCAGTGTAATTTGGCTCCCCCACAGCATGACAGGCTTCACAGTAGTTAGGCTTCATATTTATAACTCAGGCTCCAAAGAAGAGTGTTTCCATAAATGAGGTAGATGCAGCATCACTTTGTATGGCCAAGACTCAAAATTCATGTCACCTCACTTCTGTAATACTCTATTATTACAAGTAAGTCACAAGTCCTTCTAGATTCAAGTAGAAGAATTAGACTTCATCTCTTAAGGCAGAGAGGTGACAACTTTTACAAGAGCATGAGAGGTAGAAAATATCATTATTGCCATCTTTGGAAACTATAGCCATTCACAGTGGGCTTTTATGTAGCTGTTTATGCTTTATTCAGCTGTTTCCTGTGTAAATATTTAACAGTTCACACAGAGTTTAGGTACAATTAGTATATGATTAATTCACAATATAAAAATGAGTGATTCTGACTCTAATCTCAGGCCGAGATCAATACCAGGCTAAATGTATTACTGTAGTTACAGAGAGAATATGACAGCCAGAAGGAGGCTGGTTGGTTAGGCCTACAGGAAGCTTTGGAAATGCTCATACAAGAATAGTCCAAGGTAGAAAAAGTCTTGTTCAGAAGATTATAAGTATTTCTGATCCCATTGGCAAAGTTTAACCTATTACTACTCAGACATATTGGACTGCCTTGTCATGATATCATTGAATGACCCTTATTCTGTTCTAAGTGTTCAGTCATTCCAAAAATATTTACTGAGTGTTAATCATGGGCTAAACAGAATGTTAGAATGACTCAAGGCTGTGGAAAAAAGTAGAGATAGATAAAGAAGCTCAGGTACCAATGCTTAAGGTAAATATTAAATGAGCATTGGGTTAGCCAAACTTAGATCCATGATGACCACAAGAAAAATATCTATAGAATACACACAGGAAATGGGAAGAAAATGAAAATATGTCACTGCAAAAAAATCAACTAAATGTAGAGGAAGACAATAAAGCCAGAAATTATAAGATGCACAGAAAACAGTTAACAAAATGTCAATTCTAAGTCCTTCCTTATTGGTAATTCTTAAAATGTTAATAGATTAAACTTGTCAATCAAAAGACACAAACTGGCAGAATGGAGTCTAGAAGCAGATTCAACTGTATGGTATCTACAAGAAATTCATTTTAGTTCTAAGTATATGCACAGGTAGAAAGTAAAATGATATTCCGCAAATAGTAAAGCAAAGAGAGCATAGGTGGCTATATTAATATCAGATAAAACAGAAATTAAGTCAAAAACTGTCACAAAAGACAAAAAAGAGACATTATGTAATGATAAAAGGGTTACTTCACCAAGAAGATATAACAATTTAAAATATATATGTATCAAAGATCAGAGCTATTAATATATGAAGCAAATACTAACAGAATTGAAGTGAGAAATATGTAGTCTTTTAATAATAGTAGGATATTCCAGTAACCCACTTTCAGTAATAGATAGTACAAACAGAGAAAACAATCAGTAAGGAAACAGAGAACTGGAATAAAACTACAGACCAATTGCACCTAACAGTCATATACAGAACACTGCACCACCAACACCAAAGCACACATCTTTATCAAGTTTACTGGAACATTTCTCCAGGATAGACTTTATGTTAGGCCTCAAAACAAGTCTTAATAAATTTTAAAAGATATACAAAAGCATCTGTTCTGATCACAATGGAATGAAACTACGTCAGTAGCAAAAGGAAAGCAGGAAAATGCAAAAATATGTGGAAATTAAATCATACACACTTAACAAATGAGTCTAAGAAGAAATCACAAGGAAAATTAGAAAATACCTTGAAACAAATGAAAACAAAAATACAGCATAGAAAAACAAAGGTTGAGATAAAATAGTGCTGAGGGAAATTTATAGTTATAAATGCATCTATTAAAAAAGAAGAAAGATCCCAAATCAACAACCTAACTTTTATACTTTAAGGAGCTAGAAAAATAAGGACAAACTACATCCAAAACTAGCAAATGAAGGAAATAACAAAGGTTAGAGAAGAGAGAATGTCTGGATAATCAACGGAACCAAGTGTTGGTTCTTTGGAAAAACCAACACAATTGACAAATTTTTATCTGGATTAAGACAAAAAGAGCACTCATATAATTAAAATCAGAAATGGAAGAGTGGACATTGCAACCTATTTTACAGAAATACAAAGGACTATAAAAGAATACTATAAAGAATTGTACACCAACAAATTGGATAATCAGGATGGAATGGACAAATTCTTAAAAATATACCACCTACCAAGACTGATATACGAAGAAATAAAAAATCTGAACAAACCTAAACTGACAATGAGGTTCAATCAGTGAGCAAAAATCTCCCAACACAGAAAAGCCCAGGACCAATGACTTTGTTGAATTCTAACAAACTTTTAAAGAAGAATTAACATGAGTCCTCCTCAAACACTTGCCAAAAACATTGAAGAGGAGGGAACATTTACAAATTCATTATATGAGGCCTGCACTACCCTGATACCACAGACAAAGACATTACAAGAAAAGAAAGTGACAGACCAATATTCCTCATGAATACTAATGTAAAAATTTAGAATAAAGTAATAGCAAATAGAATTCAATACCATATTAAAATAATTATACACCATGACCAGGTAGGATTGACTCCTAGAATGCAAGGATGTTTCTTCAATACAGGAAAATAAATCAGTGTAATTCACCAAATTGAGAGAATTGAAAAATTACCACATAATTATCTCAATTACACAGAAAAATCATTTGAATAAATCAATGCTGTGCTATGCTTAGTTGCTCAGTAGTGTCCAACTTTTTCCAATCCCATGGACTGTAGCCAGCCAGGTTCCTCTGTCCACGGAATTCTCTAGACAAGAACATGTAAAATACCATGTATGAAACGAAAAAAAAAGAATACTGGAGTGGGTAGCCATTCCCTTCTTCAGGGTATCTTCACAACCCAGGAATCAAAACGTGGCCTCCTGTGTTGCAGGCAGATTCTTTACCAGTGGAGGTACCAGGGAAGTCCTTGAGTAAATCAATAGTTCATAATAAAAACACTCAACAAACTAGGAATAGAAAGAAACTACTCAACATAATAAAGGTCATATGTGAAAAGCTCACAGCTACTATAATACTCATTGATAAAAGACTGAAAGCTTGGCCCCCTAAGATCAGGAACAAGATCAAGATGACTATTTTCATCACTTCTATTTAACATAGTACTGGAACTTATCACCAGAGCAATTTTCTAAGAAAAAAAATATGCAAATTAGAAAGGAAGAGGTAAAATTGCCTCTGTTGATAACATGATCTTATATGCACAAAACTCTAAAGACACCACAAAAAATTATTAGAACTAATCAATAAATGTATCAAAATTGCAAGATACAAAATAAATATTCAAAAAGTTATGTTTCTAATATATTAATAATGAAAAATATGAAAAAGAAATCACAAAACAATTCCATTTACAATATAGCATTGAATAAAATAAAATATTTATGAAAAAAAAACTTACCAAGGAGGTGAAAAACATGTAGAATGAAAACTCAAAGCATCGTGCTTTGAGTTTTGAGAAAGAAATTAAAGAAGCGCACACACATACAAAATGGAAAGACTTTTCATGTTCATGAATTAGAAGACAATATTGTTAAGATATCAATACTACTTAATGTGATCTAAAGATTCAATGCAATTGCGATCAAAATCTTATTGGCATTTTTTTTTAAGAAAAAGAAAACTCTATACTAAAATTCTTATGGAATCTCTTTAAAAAAAAGAAAGACAGAAAGAAATTTGAGGACTACACTTACCTGATTTCAAAGCTTACTGCAAAGCTACAACAGCCAAATTAGTGTGGTACTGGCATAAAGACAGACATATTGACCAATGGAATAGAACAGAGAATCCAGAAATAAACCTGTGTTGATATGGTCAAATCACTTTCAACAAGTGTTTGAAGACATTCAATAGGGAAAACGAAGTCTTTTACACAACTGGATCTTCAAAAGTTCAATATTCCCATGTAAAAGAATGAAGTTTGTCTCTTACTTTACACAAAATTTAACTAACTAAAATTTAACTAACTAACTAATTTACACTAAAATTTGATTAACTAAGTATAAAATATAAAACTATAAAAGTCTTAAATGAAAACATAGGGGGAAATCTTCATGATACCAGATTTGGCAATGATTTCCTGAATATGAGACCAAAAGCAAAGGCAACAAAAATAAAAATAGATAAATTGGGCTACATCAAAACTGTAAACCTCTGTATATCATAGAACACAATCAACAAGGTGAGAAACTAATTTATGTAATGGAATAAAATGTTTCTAAATCATATACTGTGAACCAAGAACTTCCAGATGTTCTTGCTGGATTTAGAAAAGGCAGAGGAACAAGAGATCAAATTACCAACATCTGTTGGATAATAGAAAAAACAATAGAATTCCAGAAAAAAACATCTGGTTCATTGACTATGCTAAAGCCTTTGACTGTGTGGATCACAGCAAACTGTGGACAATTCTTAAAGAGATGGGAATACCAGACCATCTTACCTGCCTCCTGAGAAACTTGTATGCAGGTCAAGAAATAACAGTTAGAACCAGACAAGGAACAATGGGTTGTTCAAAACCAGGAAAGGAGTATGTTAAGGCTGTATATTGTCACCCTGCTTATATAACTTATATGCTGAGTACATCATGCAAAATGCAGGCTGGGTGAAGCACAAGCTGGAATCAAGATTGCTGGGAGAAATATCAATAATCTCAGCTATGTAGATGACACCACTTTAATGGCAGAAAGTCAAAAAGAACTAAACAGCCTCTTGATGAAAGTAAAAGAGGAGAGTGAAAAAGCTGTCTTAAAACTCAACATTCAGAAAACTTAGATCATGGCATCTGGTCCCATCACTTCAGGGCAAATGGATGGGGAAACAATGGAAATAGTGACAGACTTTATTTTCTTGGGCTCCAAAGTCACTGTAGATGGTGACTGTGGTCATGAAATTAAAAGATGCTTGCTCACTGGAAGTAAAGCTATGACAAATCTACATAGCATATTAAAAAGCAGAGACATTACTTTGCTGACAAAGGTCCATATAGTCAAAGCTATGATTTTTCCAGTAGTCACATATGGATGTGAGAGCTGGACCATAAGGAAGGCTGAGCAGCAAAGAAATAATGCTTTTGAACTGTGGTGTTTGTGAAGATTCTTTTGAGTCCCTTGGACTGCAAGGAGATCAAACCAGCCAATCCTAAAGGAAATCAATCCTAAATATTCATTGAAAGGACAGATGCTAAAGCTGAAGCTCCAATACTTTGATCACCTGATGCAAAGAGCCAACTCAATGGAAAAGACCCTGATGCTGGGAAAGATTGAAGGCAAGAGGAGAAGAGGATGACAGAGGATCAGATGGCTGGATGGCATCACTGACTCAATGGACATGAGTTTGAGCTAGCTCTGGGAGATGGTGAAGGACAGGGAAGCCTGGCTTCTGCAATCCATGGGGTCGCAAAAAGTTGGACATGACTGAGCAACTGAACAACAACAAATCATGTATCTGATAAGAGTTAATATCCAGAATACATAAAGAACTCCTAGAACTCCTACAATAATGATAGCAACAAAAACCAAACAACCTGGACCTATGTCTATGAGAAGCCTTAATGTTGCACACGTTGACCATTTGACAAAAGCCCCAGAAGATGTGAATGCTTCTCTACCAAGCAGAAAAAGCAAAGGACGTGAGCTAAGAAACAGGGATCCAGTGGAAGGCAGGGCAACTGGCCAGAGCACCATAAAGAAGACAGAAGGAGAAAGGAAAACCAGATTGGAGAGACTCCATGATTCTTCTCCAAGTTATTTCTATAGGCTGCTTCATTTTCAGAATGTTTCTGCAGTGATACACTTGTAAGGATGATGCTAAATAGAGACAAGATGGTGCAGTAGGATGAGCTACTTATGAAAGGACCACTTCTTATGGAAACACCAAAATCACAACTAACTGTTAGTCATCATCAACAACAACAACAAAATGCTAGAATCTATCAAAAAGCATACCCTATACCCAAAGACAAAGAGAAAGCCACAACAAGATGGTAGGAGGGGTGCAATTGCAATAAAATCAATTCCCAGACTGACAAACTAGAAAATAATTATATCACAGAAGTTCTCCTATAGGAGTGAAAGTTCTGAGTCCCACATCAGATTCCCCAGCCTGGGGGTCTGGCAGCAGGAAGAACCCCCAGAGAATCTGGCTTTGAAGGTCTGCAGGGTTTGATTGCAGGAATTCCACAATGGGGTGGGGGAAAGAAACTCCACTCTTGGAGGGTGCACACACGGTCTTGTGGGTACCAGAATACAGGGAAAAGAGCAGTGACATCACAAGTATTAGAAGATCTCTTGCAAAGGTGGGGGGTAGCTGTGATTCATTGTGGCAAAAAAGACTGATAACAGCAGTTCTGGGAACACTTATTGGTGTGAGCCCTCCTGGAGGCCACCACTTTCTTACCAAGATCTGGCCCCATCCAACAGGCTGCTGGCTCCAGCGCTGGGATGCCTCAGGCCAAACAACCAACAGGGCAGGAACACAGTCCCATCCATAAGCAGACAGGCTGCTTAAAATCTTCCTGAGCACACAGCCTTCTAGGCATGCCCTTTGGCATAGCCCTGCTCACCAGAGGGACTAGATCCAGCTCCATCAGCCAGTGGGCAGGCACCAGTCCTTCCTACCAAAAAGCTTGCACATGCCTCTTAGACAGTCTCTTCCACCAGGGGTCAGAGAATGGAAGCAAGAAAAACTACGACCCTGCAGCTTATGGAATAAAAACTGAAATTACAAAGTTAGACAAAATAAGATGGCAGAGAAATATATCCCAGGTGAGGAAGAAGATAAAAACCCCGGAAGAAGAACTCAGTGAAGTGGAAATAGGAAATCTACTTGAAGAGGGGTTCATAGTAATGATATTAATAGAAGAGATGATCCAAGATCTCAGAAAAACAATAGGGGCACAGATCAAGAAGATACAAAAAAAAATGTTTAACAAAGACTTAGAAGAACTAAAGAACAAACACACTGAGATGAACAATACAATAACTGAAATGAAAATACAAATCCTTCCACTAGAAGGAATCTATAGCACAATAACTTGAGGCAGAAAAACAAATAAGCGAACTGGAAGGCAGAATGGTGGAAATCACTGCTACAAAACAGAATAAAGAAAAAAGAATGAAATGAGGACAGTCTAAGACTTCTGGGACATTAAATGCACCAACATTTGCATTATAGGAGTCCCAGAAGGAGAAGAGGGGAGAAAGGACCTGAGAAAATAACTCAGGAAACAAAAAAAATCTCAAACAACCTAACCTGACATCTAAAGCAACTAGAGAGCAAGAAACAAAATCCAAAGCTAGCAAAAGGAAATAATTCACAAAGATCAGAACAGAAGTAAGTGAAATAGAGATGAAGAAAACAATATAAAACATTAATGAAACTAAAAGCTGGTTCTCTGAGAAGATACAGGCGAGGGCTCATATCAATAACATTAGAAATGAAAAGGGAAAAGTTACAGTTGACATCACAGAAATATAAAGGATCATAAGAGACTACCATAAGCAACTATATGTCAATATAGACAACCAAGAATAAATGGACAAATAATTAGAAAGGTATAAGCTCCCAAGACAACCAGGAAGAAACACAAAATATGAACAGACCAACCACAAGTACTGAATTTAAAACTGTGAGTAAAAACTCTCAACAAACAACAGTCAGGGACCAGATGGCTTCATAATCAAATTTTATCAAACATTTAAAGCATTAACACCTACCCTTCTAAAATTCTTCCAAAAATTTTCAGAGGAAGGAACACTGACCAAGCTTATTCTATGAGGCCCCCATAACCCAGTATCAAAACCAGAAAAAGATATCACACAAACAGAAAACTACAGGTCAATATCACTGATGAACCTCCATTAAATACTATCAATCCAAATCCAACAATACATTAAAATGATGATACACCATAATCAATGGGATTTATCCCAGTGATGCAAGGATTTTTCAATATCCACAACTCAATATGTGTGATTGACACATCAAATCAACATGTTGAAGATGAAAACCATATGATAATCTCAATAGATGTGGGAAAAGATTTTGATAAAATTAAAAAAAACAAACCTCCAGAAAATAGGCATAAGGGGAACATGTGTATGTGCTAAGTCTCTTCAGTCATGTCCAACTCTTTGTGACCCTCTGGACTGTAGCCTTCCAGGCTCCTCTGTCCATGTGATTCTCTGGGCAAGAATACTAAAGTGGGTTGCAATGCCCTCCTCCAGGAGATCTTCCTAACCCAGGAGCCAAGCCCAGGTCTCTTACATCTCCTGCATTGGCAGGCAGGTTCTTTACCACTAGTGCCACCTGGGAAGCCCATAGAGGGAATATACCTCAACCTAATAAAGGCCATATATGACAAACTCACAGCAAACATCATTCTCAATGGTGAAAAACTGAAAATACTTCCTCTATGATCAGGGACAATACAAGGATGTCCACTCATGCCACTCTTATTCAACATAGTTTTGTAAGTCCTAGCATGACAATCAAAGAATAAAAAGCAATAAATGGAATCCAAATTGGAAAAAAAGAAGTAAAACTGTCAATGTTTGCAGATAATATGGCACTATACACAGAAAATCTCAAAGATGCTACCAAAAGAACTTAATGAATTCAGTAAAGTTGCAGGTAACAAAATGAATACACAGAAATCTGTTGCATTTCTATACACTAACAATGAAATATCAGAAAGAGATATTAAAGAAA
Source organism: Bubalus kerabau (assembly GCF_029407905.1). Taxonomy (NCBI): domain Eukaryota; kingdom Metazoa; phylum Chordata; class Mammalia; order Artiodactyla; family Bovidae; genus Bubalus; species Bubalus kerabau. The sequence continues at coordinate 105,492,806 of NC_073647.1, read as the reverse complement.
TGATCCCATATACCATCATATAAAAAGAATAAAATACCTAGGAATAAATCTCTCTAAGGAGGGCTTGTAGTGTGAAATTAGGAGCTGTGAGCCACACAGGGAACTCTGCTCAATGTTAGGTAGCAGCCTGGATGGGAGGGGAATTTGGGGAAAATGGATAATACATGTGTACATATGGCTGAGGCTCCTTGCTGTCCACCTGAAACTATCACAACATTGTTAATCCACTATATTCCAATGTAAAATAAAAAGTTTTTAAAAAGGAAGTGTGAGGCCTCTAAACTTGATGTTCTTTTCACCATGGAGTATGTTAGCTGTGGATTTATCGTATATGGCCTCTATTATGTTAAGATATATTCCCTCTATGGCCACTTTTTGGAGAGTTTTTATCATAAATGGATGTTGAACTTTATCAATAGTCTTTTTCTACATCTATTAAGATGATCATATGGTTTTTATTCATCAACATGTTGACTGATGTATGAATCACACATATTGATTTGCAGATATTGAAAAATTCTTGTATCCCTGGGATAAAACCCAATGATCATGGTGTACGATCTTTTTATGTACTATTAGAGTCAGTTTGCTAATATTTTGTTGAGGGTTTCTGCATCATTCATGAGTAATATTGGCCTGTAGTTTTCTTTTTGGTGACATAGTTGTCTGGTTTTTGTATCACACGGTGGCAGCAGTGGTAAAGAACCTGCCTGCCAATGCAGGAGACATAAGAGACCTGGGCTTGATCCTGGGGTCGGGAAGATCCCCTGGAAGAGAGCATGGCAACCCACTCCAGTATTCTTGCCTGGAGAATCCCATGGACAGAGAAGCCTGGTGGGCTACTGTCCAGAGGATCACAGAGTCAGACATAATTGAAGTAACTGAGCAGGCACACAAGTGACTCTTACACTTATCCTCCTATTTCTATGGAATAGACACTCATGAGATAGATTACTGAGTCAAAGTGTGTACATGTTTGTGTGTGCTTAATACATGATTTCACAAGTTTTTCCTTCTTAATTCCAAAAGTCTTAACACTGCATAATATTACCACTAAAGTATATGAATAAATGTTTCTTCACATCCTTGCCAATAACTGAAATTATAACTCTTAGTGGTTATCATGTTATGAGCCATGCTGTGTAGGGGCACACAAAACAGATGGGTCATGGTGGAGAGTTCTGACAAAATGTGGTACACTGGAGAAGGGAATGGCAAACCACTTCACTATTCTTGCCTTGAGAACCCCATGAACAATATGAAAAGGCAAAAATGTATGACACTGAAAGATGAAATCCCTAGGTCAGTAGGTGCCCAATATGCTACTGGAGAAGAATGGAGAATGAAGAGATGGAGTAAAAGAAAAAACAACACCCAGTTGTGGATGTGACAGGTGATGGAAGCAAGGTCCGATGCTGTAAAAAGCAATATTGCATAGGAACCTGAATAAGGTCCACGAATCAAGGCAAATTGGAAGTGGTCAAACAGGAGATGGCAAAAGTGAACATTGACATTTTAGGAATCAGTGAGCTAAAATGGATTGGAATGGATGAATTTAACTCAGATGACCATTATATCTACTACTGTGGGCAAAAATCCCTTAGATGAAAAGGAGTAGCCATCATAGTCAACAAAAGAGTTCAAAATGCAGTATTTGGGTGCAATTGCAAAAACGAGAGAATGATCTCTGTTCATTTCCAAGGCAAACCATTCAATATCACAGTAATCCAAGTCAATGCCCCAACCAGTAACTCTGAAGAAGCTGAAGTTGAATGGTTCTATGAAGACCTATAAGAACTTCTAAAACTAACACCCGAAAAACATGTCTTCTTCATTATAGGGGACTGGAATGCAAAAGTAGGAAGCCAGGAGATAGCTGGAGTAACAGGCAAATTTGGCCTTGGAATACAAAACGAAGCATGGCAAAGGCTAACAGAGTTTTGCCAACAGAACGCAATGGACATAGCAAACACCCTCATCCAACAACACAAGAGAAGACTCTACACATGAACATCACCAGATGGTCAATACCAAAATCAGATTGATTATATTCTTTGCAGCTAAAGATTGAGAAGCTCTATAACTCAGCAAAAACAAGACTGGGAGCTGACTGTAGCTCAGATCATGAACTCTGCATTGCAAAATTCAGACTGAAATTGAGGAAAGTAGGGAAAACCACTAGACATTCAGGTATGACCTAAATCAAATCCCTTACTATTATACAGTGGAAGTGAGAAATAAATTCAAGGGATTAGATCTGATAGACAGAGTGCCTGAAGAACTACTGATGGAGGTTCGAGACATTGTACAGGAGGTATTGGTCAATAATGTTCTCAAGAAACAGAAATGCAAAAAGGCAAAATGGTTGTTTGATGAGGCCTTACAAATAGTTGAGAAAAGAATAGAAGCTAAAAGCAAAGGAGAAAAGGAAAGATATACCCATCTGAATGCAGAGTTCCAAAGAATAGCAAGGAGAGATAAGAAAGCCTTCCTCAGTGATCAGTGCAAAGAAATAGAGGAAAACAATAGAATGGGAAAGACTAGAGATCTCTTCAAGAATATTAGAGATAGCAAGGGAACATTTCATGCAAAGATGGGCACATTAAAGGACAGAAATGGTATGGACCTAACCAAAGTACAAGATATTAAGAAGAAGTGGCAAGAATACACAGAAGAACTATACAAAAAGATCTTTATGACCCAGATAATCATCATGGTATGATCACTCACCTGAAGCCAGACATCCTGGAGTGCGAAGTCAAGGGGCCTTATGAAGCATCTCTACAAACAAAGCTAGTGGGGGTGATGGAATTCCAGTTGAGTTATTTCAAATCCTAAAAGATGATGCTGTGAAAGTGCTGCACTTAATATGCCAGCAAATCTGGAAATCTCAGCAGTGGCCACAGGACTGGAAAAGGTCAGTTTTCATTCCAATCCCAAAGAAAGCTAATGCCAAAGAATGTTCAAACTATTGCACAATTGCACTCATCTCACATGCTAGCAAAGTAATGCTCAAAATTCTCCAAGCCAGGCTTCAACAGTACGTGAACCATGAACTTCTAGATGTTCAAGCTGGATTTAGAAAAGGCAGAGGAACCAGAGATCAAATTGCCAACATCCACTGGATCATCAAAAAAGCAAGAGAGTTATAGAAAAAATCTACCTCTGCTTTACTGACTATGCGAAAGCCTTTGACTGTGTGGATCACAACAAACTGTGGAAAATTCTTTAAGATATGGGAATATTAGACCATCTGACCTACCTCTTGAGAAATCTGTATGCAGGTCAGGAAGCAACAGTTAGAACTGGACATGGAACAACAGACTGGTTCCAAATTGGGAAAGGAGTACGTCAAGGCTGTATATTGTCACTCTGTTTATTTAACTTATATGCAGAATACATCATGCGAAATGCCAGTTTGGATGAAGCACAATCTGGAATCAAGATTGCTAGGAGAAATATCAATAACCTCAGATATGCAGATGACACTATCCTTATGGTACAAAGTGAAGAAGAACTAAAGGGTCTCTTGATGAAAGTGAGAGAGGAGAGTGAAAATGTTGGCTTAAAACTCAACATTCAGAAAACAAAGATCATGGCATCCGGTCCCATCACTTCAGGGCAAATGGATGGGGAAACAATGGAAACAGTGAGAGGTTTTATTTTGGGGGGCTCCAAAATCACTGCACATGGTGACTGCAGCCATGAATTTAAAAGACATTTGCTCCTTGAAAGAAAAGCTGTGAACAACCTAGACAGCATATTAAAAAGCAGAGACATTACTTTACCAACAAAGGTCCATCTAGTCAAAACTATGGTTTTTCCAGTAGTCATGTATAGATGTGAGAGCTGAGAAAGCTGAGTGCTGAAGAACTGATGCTTTTGAACTGTGGTGTTGGAGAAGACTCTTGTCAGTCCCTTGGACTGCAAGGAGATCCAACCAGTCCATCAGAAAGGAAACCAGTCATGAATATTCATTGGAAGGACTGATGCTGAAGCTGAAACTCCAATACTTTGGCCACCCGATGTGAAGTACCGACTCATTGGAAAAGATCCTGATGCTGGCAAAGACTGAAGGTGGAAGGAGAAGGGGACGACAGAGGATGAGATGTTTTGATGGCACCACCAATGCGGCGGATATGAGTTTGAGTAGGCTCTGGGAGTTGGGGATGGACAGGGAAGCCTAGTGTGCTGCAGTACATGGGGTTGCAAAGAGTCGAACATGACTGAGCGACTGAACTGAACTGAAGGTAGTAATTGCATTATTTCTTTAATTGGCCTTTATCTGACTACTCTAGAATTTTAGCTTCCCCCTCCTAATATATATTGATTTATTGGTCATTTAGATTCTTGACTCTATGAATTCTCAATCCGTATCCTCCTCCCATTAAAAAAAATTAGTTGCTTGTCCTTTTTTCTAATCAATTTGTAAGAGTACTTTCTGTATTGTACTTTTGTCATTTGTATTAAATAACATTTCGTGATCTGTTTTTGTTTGTATATTAATGACATCATTTGTCATTGAAAAGTTTAAAATTGCATATAATCAAACGTGCCAGTTTTAATTTATTTTACTTCCCGAGTTTTCAATGTAAACTTCTCTGGCTCCTATATTATTCATATAACGCTGCCTAGATCTTCTTGTAACATTCATTTTTTTTTAATTTAAAACTTTAGTTAATTTTGATCCTGTGATGTACTGTATTGTACATGATATAAGAAGGCAATGCAATTTTATTAATATTCAGTTATACTATGAATTCAAGTACCACCTTTATTTTATGTTATCACACACACACACACATAATGATATTAAATTATCATATAATGACATCCAATAAGGCAAGTCGTCTCACTATTCTTTTTCATAATGTCCCTGCCTATTCTTGTTAATTTATTTTTACAAACAAGCTTTTGATTATTTTATAAAATTCCAACATAGTAAATCCCGTGTATTCTAGTTTAATTTGGAGAGATGATTCTTTGTGATATTAAATCTTCTCATCAAAGAACATGCTTTATCTTTTTAGTACCTGGGATTATGTTTTCTGTCTTTCAATCAGATTTTATAGTTTTCTCCCTTTCATTCTGCTTTTCTTGTTAAACTGATGTCTGAATATTTTATATTGGTTCACTATAACAAATGGAATGGTTTTTCCTCTTCCTATTTCCTTTCTCCTTACCTTAACTGTTTGTATTTAAGACATGCTCTGAGACTCTTGTTTTGAGTACTCTCAATTGGCAACCCACTCCAGTATTCTTGCCTGGAAAATCCCGTGGACAGAGGAGCCTGGTAGGCTACAGTCCATGGGGTTGCAAAGAGTCGGACACAACTGAACGACTTCACTCAAAGTTTTATAGAAGCAGATTACTGATCGCTTTCAGTTCAGTCGCTCAGTTGTGTCTGACTCTTTGCGACCCCATGAATCGCAACATGCCAGGCTTCCCTGTCCATCACCAATTCCCAAAGTTTACTCAAACTCATGTCCATCCAGTCATCTCATCCTCTGTCGTCCACTTCTCCTCCTGCCCCCAATCCCTCCCAGCATCAGAGTCTTTTCCAATGAGTCAACTCTTCGCTTGAGGTGGCCAAAGTATTGGAGTTTCAGCTTCAGCATCAGTCCTTGCAATGAACACCCAGGACTGATCTCCTTTAAAATGGACTGGTTGGATCTCTTTGCAGTCCAAGGGACTCTCAAGAGTCTTCTCCAACACCACACTTCAAAAGCACCAATTCTTCGGTGCTCAGCTTTCTTCACAGTCTAACTCTCACATCCATACATGACCACTAGAAAAACCATCAGATCAGATCAGTCGCTCAGTCGTGTCCGACTCTTTGTGATCCCATGAATCACAGCATGCCAGGCCTCCCTGTCCATCACCAACTCCCGGAGTTCACTCAGACTCACGTCCATCGAGTCAGTGATGCCATCCAGCCATCTCATCCTCTATCGTCCCCTTCTCCTCCTGCCCCCAATCCCTCCCAGCATCAGAGTCTTTTCCAGTGAGCCAACTCCTCGCATGAGGTGGCCAAAGTACTGGAGTTTCAGCTTTAGCATCATTCCTTCCAAAGAAATCCCAGGGCTGATCTCCTTCAGAATGGACTGGTTGGATCTCTTTGCAGTCCAAGGGACTCTCAAGAGTCTTCTCCAACACAACAGTTCAAAAGCATTAGTTCTTCGGCACTCAGCCTTCTTCACAGTCCAACTCTCACATCCATACATGACCACAGGAAAAACCATAGCCTTGACTAGACGAACCTTTGTTGGCCAAGTAATGTCTCTGCTTTTTAATATGCTATCTAGGTTGGTCATAACTTTCCTTCCAAGGAGTAAGTGTCTTTTCATTTCATGGCTGCAATCACCATCTGCAGTGATTTGGGAGCCCAGAAAAATAAAGTCAGCCACTGTTACCCCCTCTATTTCCCATGAAGTGATGGGACCAGATGCCATGATCTTCGTTTTCTGAATGTTGAGCTTTAAGCCAACTTTTTCACTCTGCTCTTTCACTTTCATCAAGAGGCTTTTTAGTTCCTCTTCACTTTCTGCCATAAGGGTGGAGTCATCTGCATATCTGAGGTTATTGATATTTCTCCCGGCAATCTTGATTTCAGCTTGTGCTTCTTCCAGCCCATCGTTTCTTATGATGTGCTCTGCATATAAGTTAAATAAGCAGGGTGACAATATACAGCCTTCACATACTCCTTTTCCTATTTGGAACCAGTCTGTTGTTCCATGTCTAGTTCTAACTGTTGTTTCCTGACCTGATCGCTTTAGGAGATGGTAAAAAAAATGAGAATCAGTAGATCATATACTACTTGGACAAAACCAGGTAAGTTTATCCAAACCACCTAAACATCCTCTGCTGTTATGTCTTTCATTTGCCACTTCAGATCCATGCCCCATGATTTTGTATCCTGCTCTGTGCCTCAGGAAGGGGCTTTGCCCTCTGAATTCTTTTTTTTGGTTATTTTAAGTTGAAGTATAGTTGATTTACAAAGTTGTGTTAGTTTAATGTTTACAGGAAAGTGATTCATATATATATATATATATGAAGATATATATGTACATATACTTTTTCATTTTTTCCATTATATGTTATTACAAGATAATTGTCATAGTTCCCTGTGCCATATAGTAGATCCTTGCTGATTATCTATTTTATATATTCAGTAGTATGCATCTATTAATCCCAAACTCCAAATTTATCCTTCCCTACCCCTTTCCCCTTTGTTAACCATAAGTTTGTTTTCTCAGCCTGTGAGTCTATTTCTGGTTTGTAGATAAGTTCATTTGTATCATTTTTTAGATTCCATATGCGATATTGTATTTGTCTTTGTCTGACTTACTTCACTTAGTATGATGATCAGATTGGTGCTCTGTCAGAATGAGGCTTTGTAACCAAGCCTACTCTTCATGCTTTCCCTTGGAAGGAATATGTGCACATCCAAACGGACCTTCTGCAGTTCAGCAGAACCTTTAGCGCTTTCCTTAGTATAAGCCATCACTAATATGGAGAAGCCAGCCAAAACCCCTGGGGAGAAGAAGCAAAATTGCCATTTTTATCATTTCTTTTTTGTCCTTTCATTCTTTTTGCTTTCTTTCTTAGGTGGTCTATGCCAGGAAACTTATAAAAAATAAGCTGTAAATTGTTCAAGTTAGCCTTAACAGTTCTTTTTGTAATAGTTAGTAATAGTGGTGACATTGCACCCTCTGGTGGACCTTGTAGGAATAGACAAAACTCTGTGTAGTTATGAATCTTTGGTAGACGTCAAAATGCACAGAAGAGAATTCTGGGAGCATCATCAGAAGTCAGCAGGCAGCTGATTCTTGTCTTCATGTGGTACAGGAAGAAATTCCTTGGCATCTGGTTAATACTTCAGTTATGTTAATTTCATGTATAATAACAGTTTTGGCATTACATCCAGGCAAAGCAGAGTGCAACAGAAAAAATAGAGGAGCTTTTTCCCCTTGGGTATAGTTTTTGAAGAATGAGGAATTGTGTTCTATAACATTTGCCCCCAATTTCAGATTCCGCTAACCTTTCCCTAATCCTGTTTGTGATCTTGATTTATTCAGGATAATAAATCTTATCCTCTATCATTTTCCATTTCAGGAAATCCTTTCACTGTACATTTACATTCATGTTTTAACTAGACCGAGGTGAATAGGAAAAGTATGTTGATGAATTTCTCCTATATTGCCCTAGTATTCCCAATATAACTACCTGATCTCACCTCTTGGATCTTTAGACCTCATATTTCTGTGCAGTGCATATTTGGGACTTCATAGTTGAGAAAGGCAGATAAGGAACTTACTTTTAGGGAATTCACAGTCAGCTGGGGAAGGCAGACAATAAATAAGTAAATAATCTTCAACTGTGATGAATGTACTGTGTAATAGGCAGAATTCTCCTTCACTCTAGAACAGTGGGCACTGGAAGCATGTGGCAGGGGACTATAAACCTTTAGTTTAGGGTGTGTCATCTCCCTAAGTGACCAGTAGGTTCACATATAAAAGATGCATAGGAATTAGCCCAAAAAAAAGTGTGTAGATTTGTCAAAGCAAGGGAACAGCATGCCTGAGGTCTCAGGGGCCAGAAAGAGCATGACGTACTCAAAGAACAGACTTCATCCCTGACCCCAGTAGCAGATCACAGAAAATATTGGGTTACCCAGATCTTCAAAACTATGACAGTCACACCTAATTAATGTGAAAAATTTAGAGTGTGGGCACACAGCCAGATCACATGGGTTTAAATGCCCTCCCCCTACTTACTAGCAGTGTAACCTTCAAAACATATAACCTGAGATGTCTCAGCAAGTGCTTCATCTTTCTCTACTATGGAATTCAGTTCAGTTCAGTCAGTCAGTCGTGTCTGACTCTTTGCGACCCCATGAATCGCAGCATGCCAGGCCTCCCTGTCCATCACCAACTCCTGGAGTTCACTCAAACTCATGTCCATCCAGCCATCTCATCCTCTGTCGTCCACTTCTCCTCCTGCCCCCAATCCCTCCCAGCATCAGAGTCTTTTCCAGTGAGCCAACTCTTTGCATGAGGTGGCCAAAGTATTGGAGTTTCAGCTTCAGCATCCGTCCTTGCAATGAACACCCAGGACTGATCTCCTTTAAAATGGATCTCTTTGCAGTCCAAGGGACTCTCAAGAGTCTTCTCCAATGCCACAAATCAAAACCATCAATTCTTCGGCACTCAGCTTTCTTCACAGTCCAACTCTCACATCCATACATGACCACTGGACAAACCATAGCCTTGACTAGACGGACCTTTGTTGGCAAAGTAATGTCTCTGCTTTTGAATATGCTATGTAGGTTGGTCATAACTTTCCTTCCAAGGAGTAAGCGTCTTTTAATTTCATGGCTGCAATCACCATCTGCAGTGATTTTGGAGCCCCCCAAAAATAAAGTCTGACACTGTTTCTACTGTTTCCCCATCTATTTGCCATGAAGTGATGGGACCAGATGCCATGATCTTCGTTTTCTGAATGTTGAGCTTTAAGACAACTTTTTCACTCTCCTCTTTTACTTTCATCAAGAGGGTTTTTAGTTCCTCTTCACTTTCTGCCATAAGGGTGGTGTCATCTGCATATCTGAGGTTATTGATATTTCTCCCGGCAATCTTGATTCCAGCTTGTGCTTCCTCCAGCCCAGTGTTTCTCGTGATGTACTCTGCATATAAGTTAAATAAGCAGGGTGACAATATACAGCCTTGACGTACTCCTCTTCCTATTTGGAACCAGTCTGTTGTTCCATGTCCAGTTCTAACTGTTGCTTCCTGACCTGCATACAGGTTTCTCAAGGGGCAGGTCAGGTGGTCTGGTATTCCCATCTCTTTCAGAATTTTCCACAGTTTATTGTGATCCACACAGTCAAAGGCTTTGGCATAGTCAATAAAGCAGAAATAGACGTTTTTCTGGAACTCTCTTGCTTTTTCAATGATGCAGCAGATGTTTGCAATTTGTTGGAACCTACCAAAAAAAGATACTCCACATTCAAGGGCAAAGGAGAAGCCACAACAAGATGGTAGTAGAGGTGACATCACATTTAAAATCAAACCTCATACCCACCAGAGATGCTTGGAGGGCACAAACAAAACTTTGTGTTCACCATGACCCAGGGAAAGAAGCAATGATCCCCAGATTTGCTGGCATATTGAGTGCAGCACTTTCACAGCATCATTTTTAGGATTTGAAATAACTCAACTGTATTTCCATTACCTCCACTAGCTGTGTTCGTAGTGATGCTTCCTAAGGCCCACTTGACTTCACACTCCAGGATGTCTGACTCTAGATGACTGATCACACCCTCATGGTTATCCACATCATTAAGACCTTTTTTGTGTGTAGATCTTCTGAACTCTTGCCACTTCTTCTTAACATCTTTTGCTTCTGTTACATCTATACTGTTTCTGTGCTTTATTGTCCCCATCTTTGCATGAAATGTTTCCTTGGTATCTCTAATTTTCTTGAAGAGATCTCTAGTCTTTCCCATTCTACTGTTTTCCTCTATTTTTTTGCATAGTTCATTTAAGAAGGCCATATTCATTCTATGAGGCCACCATCACCCTAATAGCAAAACCTGACAAAGATGCCACAAAAAAAGAAAACTACATGCCAATATCACTGAGGAACATAGATATAAAAATCCTTAACAAAATTCTAGCAAACAGAATCCAACAACATATTAAATAGATAATACATCTTGATCAAGTGGGATTTATCCCAGGGATACAAGGATTCTTCAATACTCACAAATCAATCAATATGTGCACCATGACCCAGAGAAAGAAGCAATGACCCCCAGCAATCCCACTGCTGGGCATACACACAGAGGAGACCAGAATTGAAAGAAACACATGTACGCCGATCTTCATTGCAGCACTGTTTACAATAGCTAGAACAAGAAAGCAACCTAGATGTCCATCGGCAGATGAATGGATAAGGAAGTTGTGGTACATATACCCAATGGAATACTACTCAGCTATAAAAAAGAATGCATTTGAGTCAGTTCTAATGAGGTGAATGAAACTGGAGTCTATTATACAGAGTGAAGTAAGTCAGAAAGAGAAACACTAATAGAGTATATTAATACATACATATGGAATTTAGAAAGACACTAATGATGATCCTATATGCAAGGAGGCAAAAGAGATACAGATATAAATAACAGATTTTTTTGTCTATATGGGAGAAGGTGAGGGTGGGATGATATGAGAGAATAGCACTGAAACATATATATTACCATATGTAAAACAGATGACGAGTGCAAGTTCGGTGCATGAACCAGGACACTCAAAGCCGGTGTTCGGGGAGAATGCAGAGGGATGGGAGGTAGGTGGGAGGGGTTTTCAGGATGGGGCAACACATGTGTACCTGTGGCTAATTCCTGTTGATGTATGGCAAAAACCACCACAACACTGAAAAGTAACTGTCCTTCAATTAAAATAAATAAATTAAGTCTGAATTTGGCATTGACCACCTGGTAATATCCACTTGTAGAGTTGTCTGTTGTGTGTTGGAAGAGAGTGTTTGTTATGACCAGTGCATTCTCTTGGCAAAACTCTGTTAGCCTTTGCCTTGCTGCAGTTGAACAGTTCTATCAAGACCTACAAGACTTTCTAGAAATAACACCAAATAAATGTCCTTTACATCAAGGGGGACTGGAATGCAAAAGTAGGGAGACAAGAGATACCTGGAGTAACAGGCGAGTTTCACCTTGGAGTACAAAATGAAGCAGGGCAAAGAGTAACAGTTTTGCCAAGAGAACACACTGGTCATAGCAAACTCCCTCTTCCAACAACACAAGAGATGACTCTACACAGATGGTTAGTACGAAAATCAGATTGATTATATTCTTTGTAGCTGAATATGGGGAAGCTCTATACAGTGAGCAAAAACAGGGCTGGGGGCTGACTGTGGCTCAGGTCATGAACTCCTTATTACAAAATTCAGACTTAAATGGAAGAAAGTAGGGAAAACCACTAGACCATTCAAGTACGACCTAAATCAAATCCCTTATGATTATACAGTGGAAATGAAAAATAGATTCAACAGATTGATCTGTTAGACAAGTGCCTGAAGAACTATGGACAGAGGTTCATAACAGTGTACAGGAGGTGATGATCAAAACCATCCCAAAGAAAAAGAAATGCAAGATGGCAAAATGGTTGTCTGAGAAGGCCTTACAAATAGCTGAGAAAAGAAAAGAAGTGGGAGGAGCCAAGATGGCGGAGGAGTAGGACGGGGAGAACACTTTCTCCCCCACAAATTCATCAAAAGAGCATTTAAACATCGAGTAAATTCCACAAAACAACTTCCGAATGCCGGCAGAGGACATCAGGCACCCAGAAAAGTAGCCCAACTCTTCGAAAGGAGGTAGGAAAAAATATAAAAGACAAAAAAAGAGACAAAAGAGGGAGGGACGGAGTTCCGTCCCGGGAAGGGAGTCTTAAAAAGAGAGAAGTTTCCAAACACCAGGAAACCCTCTCACTGCCGAATCTGTGCCGAGCTTTGGAAGCACAGAGGGCAACATAAAAGGGAGGGGAAAAAAAAAAAAAATAAACAATTAAAAATCGCGGACTGTGAGCCCTACGGGAACTCCCCCAGCGGAGAAGCAGCGCAGACGCCTGCACACGGCATTAGCAAGCGGGGGCTGGGCAGGGAAGTGCGGCGCGGGCTGTGTCCCTTAGAGTAAGAATCGGGCCGAATGTCCTGAGCGCTATCTGAGCGAAATAATTTGGGCTAGCAAACCAGACTGTGGGATATCTACCACGCGAAAAGCCAGCCCTAACCTAAGACACCGCCAGGCCCGCGCACAGAACAAAGGACTGAACAGAGATAGCCGGCTGCAGACCTCCCCCTCCGGTGACAGGCAACCAGAGCCGGAAGGGGGCAATCGCAGCCCCAGAGAGACACTATCTATAAAACTGTAAGCAGGCTTCTTTGCTAACTAAAACTTCTTGGGGGTCTGGACGGTCAACATCTGCCTGAGAAGGTGCGCCGGTTTTACACCCAGATAACCGAGTGGCGGGGAGGCGATAAGTCGCAGCATTGGCGCCCGCCAAGCACCTCATCGCCTGAGCTGCTCGACCTGGGAAGAACACAAAACGCAGGCCCAACCGAGTCTGCGCCTCTGAGGACTACCCGAGTGCCTGAACCTGAGCGGCTTGGACCTGGGAGCTCAGTCCAGGGCCGGCCTCTGATTGTTCCCGGCGGAACAACCTAGAGCCCAAGCAGTGTGGGCAGGGAGGTTACACGCGCCGTGAGCGGGGGCAGACCCAGTGTGGCTGAGGCACTTCGAGCGCACACCAGTGTTATCTGTTTGCAGCTTCCCTCCCTCCCTCCCCACAGCGCGGCTGAACAAGTGAGCCTAAATTAAAAAAAAAAAAAAAAAAAAAATAGGGTCCTCCACCGTCCCCTTTGCGTCAGGGCGGGAACCAGACACTGAAGAGACCAGCAAACAGAAGAAGCTCTAACAGAGGGAAACGCCTTGGAAGCTACAGGCCATAGATTAAAACCCTGTGGTTACTACGGATTACATAGGAAGGGGCCTATAGATCTTGAGAAATATAAGTCGGACTAAGGAACTGCCAAAAATGAACTGAACCCACAATACTCACAACAAAACCAGAGAAAGACCTAGATATATTTTTACTATTTTTACGATCAATCTTTCTTTCTTTCTTTTTTTTTTTTAATTAAAAAAAAATTTTTTTTAAGTCCTCTATTGTCCTTTAATTTTCACTTTTATAACTATTACTTTGCAAAAAAAAAAAAAAGACCCTATTTTTTTTTTTTTTTTCTTCTTCAGCAAACTTCATATATATATTTTATAATTTTTTGACCGTGGTTTTTTTTTTTTTTTTTTTTTTTTCTTTTCTTTTTCTTCTTTTCTTTAACATTGCATTTTTGAAATTCCAAACTCTACTCTAGATTTTTAATTTTAGCCTTTTGATATATGTTATCAATTTTGTACCTATAGTTTTTTTCATAATTGCTGTGACTTTTTTTTTTTTTTCCTCTGTTTCTTTCTCTTCTTCTTTTATATAACATCGTATATCTGCAATTCCAAACTCTACTCAAGATTTTTAATTTATGCTTTTTGGTATTTGATATCAATTTTGTACCTGTATTTTCTTCATAATTTTTGCGACATTGTTTTTGTTGGTTTGTTTGTTTTCTCTCTTTATTTTTCTTCTTCTTCTTTTTTTTTTTTTTTTTTTTTTTTTTTAACGTTGTATTTTTGAAATTCCAAACTCTACTCTGGATTTTTAATTTTTGCTGTTTGGTATTAGTTATCAATTTTGTACCTGTAGTTTCTTTATTACTTTCACGACCTTGTTTGTTTTGCTTTGTTCCTTTTTTCTCTCTTTCTTTTCCTTCTCCTTTTCATTAACATCGCATTTTTGAAATTCCAAACTCTACTCTAATTTCTAATTTTTGTTTTTATGTATTTGTTACCAATTTTGTACCTTTAAGAACCCAATCTTCAGGACCCATTTTTCACTAGTGTACGAGATTACTGGCTTGACTGCTCTCTCTCCCTTTGGACTCTCCATTTTCTCCACCAGGTCACCTGTATCTCCTCCCTAACCCCTCTCTACTCTACCCAACTCTGTGAATTTCTGTGTGTTCCAGACGGTGGAGAACACTTAAGGAACTGATTACTGGCTGGATCTGTCTCCCGCCTTTTCATTTCCCCCTTTTATCCTTCTGGCCACCTCTGTCTCCTGCCTCCTTCTTCTCTTCCCTGTATAACTCCGTGAACATCTCTGAGTGGTCCAGTTGTGGAGTGCACATAAGGAAGTGACTACTGGCTAGCCCATTCTCTCCACTATTGATTCCACCTCATCTCATTTGGGTCACCTCTAACTCCCTCCTTCCTCTTCTCTTCTCCATGTAACGCTGTGAACCTCTCTGAGTGACCCTCACAGTAGAGAAACTTTTCATCTTTAACGTAGATGTTTTATCAGTGGTGCTGTATAGAAGGAGAAGTTTTGAAACTACTGTAAAATTAAGACCGATAACTGGAAGTAGGAGGCTTAAGTCCAATCCCTGACTCCAGGGAACTCCTGACTCCAAGGAACATTAATTGACAGGAGCTCATCAAACGCCTCCATACCGACACTGAAACCAAGCACCACACAAGGGCCAACAAGTTCCAGGGAAAGACATAACAAGCAAATTCTCCAGCAACAAAGGAACACAGCCCTGAGCTTCAAGATACAGGCTGCCCAAAGTCACCCCAAAACCATAGACATCTCATAACTCATTACTGGACATTTCATTACACTCCAGAGAGAAGAAATACAGCTCCATCCACCAGAACATCGACACAAGCTTCCCTAACCAGGAAACCTTGACAAGCCACCTGTACAAACCCACACACAGCGAGGAAACGCCACAATAAAGAGAACTCCACAAACTGCCAGAATACAGAAAGGACACCCCAAACTCAGCAATTTAAACAAGATGAAGAGACAGAGGAATAGCCAGCAGATAAAGGAACAGGATAAATGCCCACCAAACCAAACCAAAGAGGAAGAGATAGGGAATCTACCTGATAAAGAATTCCGAATAATGATAGTGAAATTGATCCAAAATCTTGAAATTAAAATGGAATCACAGATAAATAGCCTGGAGGCAAGGATTGAGAAGATGCAAGAAAGGTTTAACAAGGACTTAGAAGAAATAAAAAAGAGTCAATATATAATGAATAATGCAATAAGTGAAATTAAAAACACTCTGGAGGCAACAAATAGTAGAATAACAGAGGCAGAAGATAGGATTAGTGAATTAGAAGATAGAATGGTAGAAATAAATGAATCAGAGAGGATAAAAGAAAAACGAATTAAAAGAAATGAGGACAATCTCAGAGACCTCCAGGACAATATTAAACGCTACAACATTCGAATCATAGGGGTCCCAGAAGAAGAAGACAAAAAGAAAGACCATGAGAAAATACTTGAGGAGATAATAGTTGAAAACTTCCCTAAAATGGGGAAGGAAATAATCACCCAAGTCCAAGAAACCCAGAGAGTCCCAAATAAGATAAACCCAAGGCGAAACACCCCAAGACACATAGTAATCAAATTAACAAAGATCAAACACAAAGAACAAATATTAAAAGCAGCAAGGGAAAAACAACAAATAACACACAAGGGAATTCCCATAAGGATAACAGCTGATCTTTCAATAGAAACTCTTCAAGCCAGGAGGGAATGGCAAGACATACTTAAAATGATGAAAGAAAATAATCTACAGCCCAGATTATTGTACCCAGCAAGGATCTCATTCAAGTATGAAGGAGAAATCAAAAGCTTTTCAGACAAGCAAAAGCTGAGAGAATTCTGCACCACCAAACCAGCTCTCCAACAAATACTAAAGGATATTCTCTAGACAGGAAACACAAAAATGGTGTATAAATTCGAACCCAAAACAATAAAGTAAATGGCAACGGGGTCATACTTATCAGTAATTACCTTAAACGGAAATGGGTTGAATGCCCCAACCAAAAGACAAAGACTGGCTGAATGGATACAAAAACAAGACCCCTGCATATGTTGTCTACAAGAGACCCACCTCAAAACAGGGGACACATACAGACTGAAAGTGAAGGGCTGGAAAAAGATTTTCCATGCGAATAGGGACCAAAAGAAAGCAGGAGTAGCAATACTCATATCAGATAAAATAGACTTTAAAACAAAGACTGTGAAAAGAGACAAAGATGGTCACTACATAATGATCAAAGGATCAATCCAAGAAGAAGATATAACAATTATAAATATATATGCACCCAACACGGGAGCACCGCAGTATGTAAGACAAATGCTAACAAGTATGAAAGAAGAAATTAACAATAACACAATAATAGTGGGAGACTTTAATACCCCACTCACACCTATGGATAGATCAACTAAACAGAAAATTAACAAGGAAACACAAACTTTAAACGATACAATAGACCAGTTAGACCTAATTGATATCTATAGGACATTTCATCCCAAAACAATGAATTTCACCTTCTTCTCAAGCGCACATGGAACCTTCTCCAGGATAGATCACATCCTGGGCCATAAAGCTAGCCTTGGTAAATTCAAAAAAATAGAAATCATTCCAAGCATCTTTTCTGACCACAATGCAGTAAGATTAGATCTCAATTACAGGAGAAAAACTATTAAAAAATCCAACATATGGAGGCTGAACAACACGCTGCTGAATAACCAACAAATCACAGAAGAAATCAAAAAAGAAATCAAAATTTGCATAGAAACGAATGAAAATGAAAACACAACAACCCAAAACCTGTGGGACACGGTAAAAGCAGTCCTAAGGGGAAAGTTCATAGCAATACAGGCACACCTCAAGAAACAAGAAAAAAGTCAAATAAATAACCTAACTCTACACCTAAAGCAACTAGAAAAGGAAGAAATGAAGAACCCCAGGGTTAGTAGAAGGAAAGAAATCTTAAAAATTAGAGCAGAAATAAATGCAAAAGAAACAAAAGAGACCATAGCAAAAATCAACAAAACCAAAAGCTGGTTCTTTGAAAGGATAAATAAAATTGACAAACCATTAGCCAGACTCATCAAGAAACAAAGGGAGAAAAATCAAATCAATAAAATTAGAAATGAAAATGGAGAGATCACAACAGACAACACAGAAATACAAAGGATCATAAGAGACTACTACCAGCAATTATATGCCAATAAAATGGACAACGTGGAAGAAATGGACAAATTCTTAGAAAAGTACAACTTTCCAAAACTCGATCAGGAAGAAATAGAAAATCTTAACAGACCCATCACAAGCACGGAAATTGAAACTGTAATCAAAAATCTTTCAGCAAACAAAAGCCCAGGTCCAGACGGCTTCACAGCTGAATTCTACCAAAAATTTAGAGAAGAGCTAACACCTATCCTGCTCAAACTCTTCCAGAAAATTGCAGAGGATGGTAAACTTCCAAACTCATTCTATGAGGCCACCATCACCCTAATACCAAAACCTGACAAAGATCCCACAAAAAAAGAAAACTACAGGCCAATATCACTGATGAACATAGATGCAAAAATCCTTAACAAAATTCTAGCAATCAGAATCCAACAACACATTAAAAAGATCATACACCATGACCAAGTGGGCTTTATCCCAGGGATGCAAGGATTCTTCAATATCCGCAAATCAATCAATGTAATACACCACATTAACAAATTGAAAAATAAAAACCATATGATTATCTCAATAGATGCAGAGAAAGCCTTTGACAAAATTCAACATCCATTTATGATCAAAACTCTCCAGAAAGCAGGAATAGAAGGAACCTACCTCAACATAATCAAAGCTATATATGACAAACCCACAGCAAACATTATCCTCAATGGTGAAAAATTGAAAGCATTTCCTCTAAAGTCAGGAACAAGACAAGGGTGCCCACTTTCACCATTACTATTCAACATAGTTTTGGAAGTTTTGGCCACAGCAATCAGAGCAGAAAAAGAAATAAAAGGAATCCAAATTGGAAAAGAAGAAGTAAAGCTCTCACTGTTTGCAGATGACATGATCCTCTACATAGAAAACCCTAAAGACTCCACCAGAAAATTACTAGAACTAATCAATGACTATAGTAAAGTTGCAGGATATAAAATCAACACACAGAAATCCCTTGCATTCCTATACACTAATAATGAGAAAACAGAAAGAGAAATTAAGGAAACAATTCCATTCACCATTGCAACGGAAAGAATAAAATACTTAGGAATATATCTACCTAAAGAATCTAAAGACCTATATATAGAAAACTATAAAACACTGGTGAAAGAAATCAAAGAGGACACTAACAGATGGAGAAATATACCATGTTCATGGATTGGAAGAATCAATATAGTGAAAATGAGTATACTACCCAAAGCAATCTATAGATTCAATGCAATCCCTATCAAGCTACCAACAGCATTCTTCACAGAGCTAGAACAAATAATTTCACAATTTGTATGGAAAAACAAAAAACCTCGAATAGCCAAAGCGATCTTGAGAAAGAAGAATGGAACTGGAGGAATCAACCTACCTGACTTCAGGCTCTACTACAAAGCCACAGTTATCAAGACAGTATGGTACTGGCACAAAGACAGAAATATAGATCAATGGAACAAAATAGAAAGCCCAGAGATAAATCCACGCACATATGGACACCTTATCTTCGACAAAGGAGGCAAGAATATACAATGGATTAAAGACAATCTCTTTAACAAGTGGTGCTGGGAACTCTGGTCAACCACTTGTAAAAGAATGAAACTAGAACACTTTCTAACACCATACACAAAAATAAACTCAAAATGGATTAAAGATCTAAACGTAAGACCAGAAACTATAAAACTCCTAGAGGAGAACATAGGCAAAACACTCTCTGACATACATCACAGCAGGATCCTCTATGACCCACCTCCCAGAATATTGGAAATAAAAGCAAAAATAAACAAATGGGACCTAATTAACCTTAAAAGCTTCTGCACATCAAAGGAAACTATTAGCAAGGTGAAAAGACAGCCTTCAGAATGGGAGAAGATAATAGCAAATGAAGCAACTGACAAACAACTAATCTCGAGAATATACAAGCAACTCCTACAGCTCAACTCCAGAAAAATAAATGACCCAATCAAAAAATGGGCCAAAGAACTAAATAGACATTTCTCCAAAGAAGACATAAAGATGGCTAACAAACACATGAAAAGATGCTCAACATCACTCATTATCAGAGAAATGCAAATCAAAACCACTATGAGGTACCATTTCACACCAGTCAGAATGGCTGCAATCCAAAAGTCTACAAGTAATAAATGCTGGAGAGGGTGTGGAGAAAAGGGAACCCTCTTCCACTGTTGGTGGGAATGCAAACTAGTGCAGCCACTATGGAGAACAGTGTGGAGATTCCTTAAAAAACTGGAAATAGACATGCCTTATGATCCAGCAATCCCACTGCTGGGCATACACACTGAGAAAACCAGAAGGGAAAGAGACACGAGTACCCCAATGTTCATCGCAGCACTGTTTATAATAGCCAGGACATGGAAGCAACCTAGATGTCCATCAGCAGATGAATGGATAAGAAAGCTGTGGTACATATACACAATGGAGTATTATTCAGCCATTAAAAAGAATACATTTGAATCAGTTCTAATGAGGTGGATGAAACTGGAGCCTATTATACAGAGTGAAGTAAGCCAGAAAGAAAAACACCAATACAGTATACTAACGCATATATATGGAATTTAGAAAGATGGTAACAATAACCCTGTGTACGAGACAGCAAAAGAGACACTGATGTATAGAACAGTCTTATGGACTCTGTGGGAGAGGGAGAGGGTGGGAAGATTTGGGAGAATGGCATTGAAACATGTAAATATCATGTATGAAATGAATTGCCAGTCCAGGTTCGATGCACGATACTGGATGCTTGGGGCTGGTGCACTGGGACGACCCAGAGGGATGGAATGGGGAGGGAGGAGGGAGGAGGGTTCAGGATGGGGAACACATGTATACCTGTGGCGGATTCATTTTGATATTTGGCAAATCTAATACAGTTATGTAAAGTTTAAAAATAAAATAAAATTAAAAAAAAAAAAAAAAAAAAAAAAAAAAAAAAAAAAAGAAAAGAAGTGAATGGCAAAGGTGAAAAGGAAAGATATACCCATCTGAATGCAGAGTTCAAAAAAATAGCAAGGAGAGATAAGAAGGCCTTCTTAAATGAACTATGCAAAGAAAGAGAGGAAAACAGTAGAATGGGAAAGACTAGAAATCTTTTCAAGAAAATTAGAGATATGAAGAGAACATGTCATGCAAAGATGGGCACTATAAAAGGACAGAAATGGTACACGCCTAATAGAAGCAGAAGATACTAAGAAGTGGCAAGAATACACAAAAGCAGTATAAAAAAAAAAGTCTTGATGATCCGGATAATCTCGAGGGTGTGATCACTCACCTAGAGCCAGACAACCTGGAATGTGAAGTCAAGTGGGCCTTAGGAAGCATTACAATGAACAAAGCTAGTGGAGGTGATGGAATTCCAGCTGAGCTATTGAAAACCCAAAAAGAGAGTGCTGTTAAACTGCTGCACTCATTATGCAAGCCAATTTGGAAAACTCAGCAATGGCCACAGGACTGGAAAAGGTCAGTTTTCTTTCCAATCCCAAAGAAGGGCAATGTCAAGAAATGTTTAAATTGCACTCATTTCACATGCTAGTAAGGTAATGCTCAAAATTGTTTAAGCTAGGCTTCAACAGAAAATGAACCAAGAACTTCCTGATGTACAAGCTGGATTTAGAAAAGGCAGAGGAACCAGAGAACAAATTATGATCATCCATTGGCTCATAGAAAAAGCAAGAGAATTCCAGAAAGCATCTATTTCTGCTTCATTGACTACATTAACGCCTTTGACTGTGTGGATCACAACAAACTGTGCAAAATTCTTAAAGAGGTGGGAATACCAGACAATCTTATTACTGGCTTCCTGGGAAATCTGTATACAGGTAAAGAAGCAACAGTTAAAACCAGATATGGAACAATGAAATGGTTCAAATTTGGGAAAGGAGCACGTCAAGGCTGTATATTGTCACCCTGCTTATTTAACTTATATGCAGAGTACATCATGTGAAATGCCAGGCTGGATAAAGCACAAGCTGGAATCAAGATTGCCGGGAAAAATATCCATAATCTCAGATATGCTGATGACACCACCCTTATGGCAGGAAGCAATGGCAACTGAAGAGCCTCTTGATGAAAGTGAAAGAGGAGAGTGAAAAAGCTGGCTAAAAACTCAACATTCAAAAAACTAAGATCATGACATCGGGTCCCATTACTTCAAGGCAAATAGATGAGGAAACAACGGAAACAGTGACAGACTTTATTTTCTGGGGCTCCAAAATCACTGCAGATGGTGACTCCAGCCATGAATTTAAAAGACGTTTGCTCCTTGGAAGAAAAGCAATGACAAACCTAGACAGCATATTAAAAAGCAGAGACATCACTTCTCTGGCAAAAGTCTGTATAGTGAAAGTATGGTGTTTCCAGTAGTCATGTATGGATGTGAGGGTTGAATGCTAAAGAAGGCTCAGCCCTGAAGAATTGATGCTTTTGAACTGCAGTGCTGGAGAAGACTCTTGAGAGTCCCTTGGACTGCAAGGAGATGCAACCAGTCCATTCTGAAGGAGATCAGCCCTGGGATTTCTTTGGAAGGAATGATGCTAAAGCTGAAACTCCAGTACTTTGGCCACCTCATGCGAAGAGTTGACTCATTTGAAAAGACTCTGATGCTGGGAGGGATTGGGCACAGGAGGAGAAGGGGACGACAGAAGATGAGATGGCTGGATGACATCACTGACACGATGGATGTGGGTCTGGGTGAACTCCAGGAGTTGGTAGTGGACAGGGAGGCCTGGTGTGATGCGATTCATGGGGTCGCAAAGAGTCAGACACGACTGAGCGACTGAACTGAACTGAACTGAACTGAAATTGAAAGTGTGATGCCTCCATCTTTGTTCTTCTTTCTCAAGATTGTTTTAGTTATTTAGAATCATTTATTGTCTTAAGCAAATTTAAGATTTGTTTTTGTATTTCTGAGAAAGATGAACCTGGAACTTTTAAAATTTTATTTATTTTAATTGGAGGCTAATTACTTTACAATATTGTGGTGGTTTTTGCCATACATTGACATGAATAAGCCATGGGTATACATGTGTCCCCCCATACTGAACCCCTTCCCCACTCCCTCCCCATCCCTCTGGGTTGTCTCAGTGTACCAGCTTTGAGTGCCCTGTTTCATGCATTGAACTTGCACTGGTCATCTATTTCACATATGTTAATATAAATGTTTCAGTGCTATTCTCTCAAATCATCCCACCCTTGCCTTCTCCCACAGAGTCCAAGTCTGTTTTTTACATCTGTGTCTCTTTTGCTGTCTCGCATACAGGGTTATCGTTACCATCTTTCTAAATTCCATATATATGCATTAGTATACTGTATTGGTGTTTTTCTTTCTGGCTTACTTCACTCTGTATAATAGGCTCCAGTTTCATCCACCTCATTAGAACTGACTCAAATGCATTCTTTTTAATAGCTGTGTAATATTCCATTGTGTATATGTACCTCAGCTTTATTATCCTTTCATCTGCCAGTGAACATCTAGGTTGTTTCCTTGTCTTAGCTATTGTAAACAGTGCTGCAATGAACATTGGGGAACATGTGTCTCTTTCAATTCTGGTTTTCTTGACGTGTATGCCCAGCAGTGGGATCGCTGGGTTGTATGGCAGTTCTATTTCCAGTTTTTTAAGGAATCTCCACACCGATCTCCATAGTGTCTGTACAAATTTGCATTCCCACCAACAGGGTAAGAGGGTTCCCTTTTCTTCACACTCTCTCCAGCATTTATTACTTGTAGACTTTTGGATCGCAGCCATTCTGATCAACATGAGATGATACCTCATTGTGGTTTTTATTTGCATTTCTCTGATAATGAGTGATGTTGAGCATCTTTTCATGTGTTTATTAGCCATCTGTATGTCTTCTTTGAAGAAATGTCTGTTTAATGCTTTGGCCCATTTTTTGACTGGGTCATTTATTTTTCTGGTATTGAGCTGCATGAGCTGCTTGTATATTTTGGAGATGAATTCTTTGTCAATTGTTTCATTTGCTATTATTTTCTACCATTCTGAGGGTGCCTTTTCACCTTAATGATAGTTTCCTTCATTGTGCAAAAGCTTTTATGTTTAACTAGGTTGCATTTGTTTATTTTTGCTTTTATTTTCATTACTCTGAGAGATGGGTCATAGAAGATCTTGCTTTGATTTATGTCAGAGAGTGTTCTGCCTATGTTTTTTTCTAGAAGTTTTATAGTTTCTGGTCTTACATTTAGATCTTTAATCCATTTTGAGTTTATTTTTGTGTAAGGTGTTAGAAAGTGTTCTAGTTTCATTCTTTTACAAGTGGTTGACCAGTTTTCGCAGCACCACTATTTCAAAGAGTTTGTCTATTCCCCATTGTATATTCTTGCCTCCTTTGTCAAAGATAAGGTGTCTATAGGTGCATGGATTCATCTCTGGGCTTTCTATTTTGTTCCATTGATCTATATTTCTGTCTTTGTGCCAGTACCATACTATCTTGATGACTGTAGCTTTGTAGTATAGTCTGAAGTCAGGCAGAACCTGCATCTATAGATGGCTTTGGGTAGTATGTACATTTAAAAAATATTAATTCTCCTGATTCACTAATGTGAGATATATATCCATCTATTTGTCCCTTCTTCAGTTTCTTGAATATAACAATGCATTCTAGTTTTCAGTGTAGAGATCTTTTACCTCCTTGGTTAAATTTATTCCTAAGTGTTTTATTGGTTTTGATCATAAGTGGTATTGTTTCCCTTATTTCTCTTTGAGATATATTATTGTCAGTGTGTGGAAATGCAACTGAGTTTTGTAAGGTTGATTTTGTATCCTTAAATATTAATGAATTCATTTCTTATTTCTAATAGTTGTTGCTGGTGTTACAGACCATGCCATCTGTAAAAAAAAGAGAGAATTTTTCTTTTCTGATTTGAATACCTTTTATTTCTTTTTCTTGCCCAATTGCCTTGGCTAGGACTTCCAGTACTACTTTGAATAAAAATGGAAAGAGTGGGTACCATTGTCTTGCTTTTGATTTTAGAGGATAAGTGTTCAGCTTTTCACCACTGAGTATGATGTTAGCTGTGGGCTTGTCATATATAGCTTTTATTATATTGAGGCATTTTCCTTCTATAACAAATTTGTTGAGTTTTTATCATTAAAGGATGTTGAATTTTGTCAAATGTTTTTTTCTGCATCTGTTGAAAGAATTGTATGTTTTTTATACTTCATTCTATTAATATCATGCATCACATTTATTCATTTGCATGTGTTGAACCATCCTTCTATCCCAAGGATAAATGCCACTTGGTCATAGTATATGATCCTTTTAATGTGCTGTTGAATTTGGTTTTCTAGAATTTTGCTAAGAATTTTTTTCACTTAACAACTTTATTTTTATTGACATGTAGCTGATGTACAATATTATATAAATTATAGGTGTACAACATAGTTAGTCACAATTTTAAAAGGCTATACTCCATTTTATTGAGCTTCCCAGGTGGCACAGTGGTAAAGAATCCACCTGCCAATACCGGAGATATGGGTTTGAGCCCTGGGTCGGGAAGATGCCCTGGAATAGAAAATGGCAACCCACTCCAGTATTTTTGCCTGCAAAATTCCATGGACAGAGGAGCCTGGTGGGCTACAGTCCATGGGGTCACAAAGAGTTGGACACGATTGAGCACACACACAAATACTCCATTTTTAGTTATTATAAAATACCCCTGCATTGTACAATGTACTCTTGTATTTTGCATCATTTAATATATTCATCAGGGGATAATTGATCTGTTGTTTTCTTTTCATGTAGTGTCCTTATCTGGCTTTGGTATCAAGGTAAAGCTGGCCTCACAAAATAAGCTTGAGAACGTTCTCTCCTCTTCAACTTTTTGGAAGAATTTAGTAGGGTTGGCATTAATTAGTCTTTAAATGTTTGGTGAAAGTGAAAGCTGCTCTGTTGTGTCTGTCTCTTTGCGACCCCATGGACTATACAGTACATGGAATTTTCCCAGCAAGAT
The DNA here is from genome assembly GCF_029407905.1 of Bubalus kerabau. Lineage (NCBI taxonomy): Eukaryota > Metazoa > Chordata > Mammalia > Artiodactyla > Bovidae > Bubalus > Bubalus kerabau. The sequence goes on along the minus strand of NC_073647.1, from coordinate 105,467,122 downwards.
TACTGGAGTGGGTAGGGTAGCCTTTCCCTTCTCCAGGGGATCTTTCCAACCCAGGGATCAAACCCAGGTCTCCCTCATTGCAGCCAGATTCTTTACCAGCTGAGCCACAAGGAATTCACCAGTGAAACCATCTGGTCCAGTGTTTTTATTTGGGGGAAAAGTTCTTATTATTGCTTCAGAATCCTTAGTTATTATTGGTTCAGATTTTCTATATCTTCATGATCCAGTCCTGGTAATTTGTGTGTTTCTAAGAATTTATTTATGTCTTCTAGATTATCCAATTTTTTTGTACACAATTGTTCATATAGCCTCTTATGATCCTTCCCTGGTGGCTCAGTGGTAAAGAATCTGCCTGCCAATGCAGAAGACACAGGAGACGTGGGTTCGACCCCTGGGTTGGGAAGATCCCCTGGAGGAAGAAATGGCAACCAACTCCAGTATTCTTGCCTGGAAAATTCCATGGATGGGATGCCTGTCGGGCTGCAGTCCATGGGGTCACAAAGAGTCAGACACAACTAAGTGACTGAGCACACATGATCCTTTGTAACTCTTGTAGTGCTGATTGTAATGTCTCCTCTTTCATTTATAGTTTTGTTTATATGAACCCTCTATTTTCTCAATTTTGTTTCTTTCAAAATAACTCACTCTTATTTTCATTTTTTTCTATCATCGTTCTAGTCTCTATTTCATTTATTTCTGTTCTACTCCTTATTTCCTTCCTTCTACTTTAGACTTACTGTATTCTTCATTTTCTAATTCCTCAAGGTATAAAGTTACACTGTTTATTTGATATCTCTACATTTTTTCTTATGTAGGCATTTATTGCTATGAATGCCCCTCTTAAAACTGCTTTTGCCACATCCATCATGCTTTGGTATGTTGTAGTTTCATTTTCATTCGTTTCAACATACTTGTAATTTGTCTTTTCATTTTTTCCTTGATACATTGGTTGTTCAGCAGTATACTGTTTAGTTTCCAGGTATTTATGGATTTTTAAGTTTTCTTCCTGTTTCTAGTTTCATATCATTTTGGATTGCAGATATGATTTCAATCTTGTTTGTTAAAGCTTGCTTTGTGGCCCAATATATGATTTATCCTAGAGAATCTTCCAAATCATTATTTATTCTAACTCTCCAATTGTGCAGGTTTAGGCAGTATTAGCCTGATTCAAGTTGGCTCCTGTGCTCTTTTGACCATCCCACATAATTTTTTTGAGCACTCCTTTATTTTCTGTTCTACATTAATGTTAGACTTTCCATATGCCTTTGCTGGAATCAATGATTTGTTCAAGGAGCTGTGATTCCTTTCATTAGGCAATGGCATTCAGAAACTGGGTGCTAAATGTTCTCAATGCAATTGGGATGCAATCATTTCATGTTTCCTGACTTAATCGTGTCCTGGAACTGCAGGTGTTTTAATAAAAATGAACTAGCTCCAGCATAATACTTAAGAGAACTAGTTGGATTTTGGTTTTCCTTTTTTTGCTACAATAGAGCAGACCCTGAAGAATTATTTTTTTATTTTAATTGGAGGCTAATTACTTTACAATATTGTAGTGGTTTTTGCCATACATTGACATGAGTCAGCCATAACTAAAATATTTTTAGATACTTTTATGACTTACCACTGATATCCACTTGCATTCTAGGAATAATTTCCCTTTGGGACTGAGAGTTTATTTTGCCTAAAAAGGAAAACCTTTCCAGACTGGAGCCAAGAAAGTAGAAAACAATGATATTTAGATTGTAGTATGTCAAAATTAGTCATTATATTCTGTTTCTGGGACAATGGCATGGGCTCAGTTTCCCCAATCCTCCTTTCTAAGTATGAAGATCCTGGAAACAATTCAAGAGACTCTAAAAGATAGAAAAAGATGGACTGAATAGGGAACTCAGGACTTAAAGAATGACAACACAGAGGACTCCCTGGGTTTTCTTTATATCACTCATACCACAGACTGTGTGCCCGAGTAGGCTGCAACTCCCAAACTGCCAACAGGTACAAACAAAAAAAAGTCTCCTAAAAAAAAAAAAAAAAAAAAAAAGAAAGAAAGGAAAAGGAAAAACAAAGCTTTATCTCTCCAAACAAAGATCAGGAAAAGGAAAGCTTAGCAGGGAGACTCATACCAGTAGCAGCAGTTGGCTCATCTGCCTATGGTAGCTTCACCAGCTGAGCTGGGAGAGAGAAGACCATCTGTCCACATGCTTCACAGAAGCATGCCAACAGCAACTGCAGAATCTGATCTACCCTAAGCATAATAGCAGAACTAGGGAAAACCAACACACTCCATATCAAGAGGCAACAGATGAGCCCTTCCACCTACAATGGTAATGCCAGTTGACCTAGTGTTTCCCGTTCTCTACTGAAATGGAGAATGCAGCCAAACATCAATGTTTCCTGATCTTACACTCACCGGCAGCCAGCAACCTAGGTCCAGTGGGTCCTGGCCTTCCATCCAATGGCTTGAAGGCAGCCCAGGCCATGTGCCTCCTGGGTCTATACTCAGTGGCAGGAGGTGAACAGGGCCAGGATCTCCTGACCTTCCATCTAGACCCATGGCTCTGGCCTTCCACAAAATGGCAAAGGGCACCCCATCCCTGGCTGCACTATCAGAGATAGAGTGGGAAGGCCCTGGCAGTGAGTGGCTGGAGAACAATTCAGGAGAAATGCTATGAGTCTGGATTTCCCCTGACTCACTTTAACTACATTGGCAGATGAAGGAAGTACCTTCTTTCCCTGCATGTAATACCAACAGAAGCTCAAGCAGAATCAAAAGAATAAAGCAGATCAAAATAGAATTGCAAAATCTCAGGAAACTAAATTGTCATTGGAACTACAGTCCACAATAGTAGACCAGAACCTATTCTAAATCTAACAGGGTGGCTGCCTGATAAAATGGAAGATATGAAAAAAGGATGAAGAGTCTTTCAATGTTATAAGTGTTCAGAAAATAATTGAACAACACTCACTACACCAATAATCAAAACATAAAAACTTGAATAAGAAAAGACAATCAAGCTTTCCTGGTGGCTCAGTGGTAAAGAATCTGCCTGCCAATGCAGGAGACACGGGTTCGATCCCTGATCTAGGAAGATCCCACATGTCACAGAGCAACTATGCCCATGTGCCACAACTATTGAGTCTGTGCTCTAGAACCCAGGAGCTGTAACTTCTGAGCCCATGTGCCACAACTACTGAAGCCCATTTGTCCTAGAACCCATGTTCCACAACAAAAGAAACAACCACAGTGAGAAACCCGTGCACCACAACTAGAGAGTAGCACCTGCTCTCTGCAACCACAGAAGAGCCCACGCAGGAATGAAGACCCTGCACAGCCAAAATAAACAAATAACTAAAATTATATTTAAAAAGAAAAAAAAATCAAATGACATCAAATAATGAAATGAACTAGATGTTGGAACTATTTCATAAAGATTTTAAAGTAGTCACTATAAAACTGCTTCAAAAGTAATTACAGGTAACCTACTGAATGGGAGAAAATACTTGCAAATCATATATCTAATAAGGAATTAATATCCAAAATATATGAAGAACTCACACAACTCAATAGCAAAGAGACAAGCAATCTTATTAAAAAGCAGGCAGAATATATGAATAGACATTTTTCCAAAGAAGGTATACAGATGGCCGATAGGTGCATGAAAAGATGCCACTAATCACAAGGAAAATGCAAGTCAAAACCACACTAAGATGAGATACCATCTCACACCTGGTAGAATGGCTATTATCAAAAAGACAAGAAATAACAAGTGTTGGTGAGGATGTGGAGAAAAGAGAATATTAGTACACTGTTGGTAGGAATGTAAATTTGTGCGACCACTAAACACTACAGAAACACTTTAGAAATTAAAAATGGAGCTAACATATGATCCAGCAATTCTACTTCTGGTTATTTAGCCAAAAGGAAAAAAACACTAACTTGAAAATATACCTGCATTCCCATGTTATTGCAGTGTTATTTAAAATGGCCAAAATATTAAAACAACCTAAGCATCCATCAACAGAGGAACGGAAAAAGAAGATTTGGCACATACATACAATGGAAAAAAGAATGAAATACTGTCATTAGCAGCAATACAGATGGACCTAGAGATTATTGTACTAAGTGAAGTAAGTCTCACAACAACAAACACCATATGATATCACTTATATGTGGAACCCATAACAAAACAATAAACTCATAAAAATAGAGAATAGGAAAACAGTTTGGTGGTCACCAGAGGTGGGGGAAGAAGGATAGGAAGGGAATCAAAAAGTACAAACTTCCAGATATAAGTCCTGAGGATATATAATTCATAGCATGATGACTACAGTTACTGATAATGTACTATATATTTGAAAGCTGCTAAGAGAGTAAATCTTAAAAGCTCTCAATACAAGAAAAATATGTAAATATATGAGGTGATGAATGTTAACTAGACTTAATTGTGGTGATCATATCTCAATATAATCAAATATCATATTTTGTTATACATCTGAAACTAACAGAAAGTTACAGTCAATAAAATTAATTAAATTGCAAATTGTTTTAAAAAAAGGAAACAAAAAATCTAAGCAAAGTACAAGTATATGTTGTTGTTCCGTTGCACAGTCATGTCCGACTCTTTGAGACCCCATGGACTGCAGCCTGCCAGGCTTCTCTGTCCTTCACTATCTCCTGCAGTTTGCTCAAACTCATGTCCATTGAGCTGGTGATGTCATCCAGCCATCTCATCCTCTGTCCTCCCCTTCTCCTCCTGCCTTCAATTTTTCCCAGCATCAGGGTCTTTTCCAATGAGTGAGCTCTTTGCATCAGGTGGCCAAAGTATTAAAACTTCAACTTCAGCAACAGTCCTTCTAATGAATAGTCAGGGTTGATTTCCTTTAGGATTGACTGCTTTGATCTTTCTGTCCAGTGGACTCTCAAGGGTCTTTTCCAGCACCAAAATACAAAAGCACAAGTATATGAAAGAGACAAATAGAAGTTACAGAACTGAAAAATACAATAACAGAACCAAAAATTCACTGAATGGGCTCAATAGTAGTGTATCAGTTCAGTTCAGTTCAGTCACTCAGTCATGTCCAACTCTCTGCGACCCCATGAACTGCAGCATGCCAGGCCTCCCTGGCCATCACCAACTCCTGGAGTCCACCCAAACCCATGTCCATCGAGTCGCTGATGCCATCCAACCATCTCATCCTCTGTTGTCCCCTTCTCCTCCTGCCCTCAATCTTTCCCAGCATCAGGGTCTTTTCAAATGAGTCAGCTCTTTGCATCAGGTGGCCAGAGTATTGGAGTTTCAACTTTAGCATCAGTCCTTCCAATGAACACCCAGGACTGATCTCCTTTAGGATGGACTGGTTGCATCTCCTTGCAGTCCAAGGGACTCTCAAGAGTCTTCTCCAACACCACAGTTCAAAAGCATCAACTCTTCGGTGCTCAGCTTTCTTTATAGTCCAACTCTCACATCCATACATGACCACAGGAAAAACCATAGCCTTGACTAGACAGACCTTTGTTAGCAAAGTAATGTCTCTGCTTTTTAATATGCTGTCTAGGTTGGTCATAACTTTCCTTCCAAGGAGCAAGCGTCTTTTAATTTCATGGCTGCAATTACCATCTGCAGTGATTTTGGAGCCCAGAAAAATAAATTCAGCCACTGTTTCCCCATCTATCTGCCATGAAGTTATGGGTCCGGATGCCATGATCTTCGTTTTCTGAATGTTGAGCTTTAAGCCAACTTTTTCACTCTCCTCTTTCACTTTAATCAAGAGGCTTTTTAGTTCCTCTTCACTTTCTGCCATAAGGGTGGTGTCATCTGCATATCTGAGGTTATTGATATTTCTCCCGGCAATCTTGATTCCAGCTTGTGCTTCTTCCAGCCCAGCATTTCTCATGATGTACTCTGCATATAAGTTAAATAAACAGGGTGACAATATACAGCCTTGATGTACTCCTTTTCCTATTTGGAACCAGTCTGTTGTTCCATGTCCAGTTTTAACTGTTGCTTCCTGACCTGCATACAGGTTTCTCAAGAGGCAGGTCAGGTGGTCTAGTATTCCCATCTCTTTCAGAATTTTCCACAGCTTATTGTGATCCACACAGTCAAAGGCTTTGGCATAGTCAATAAAGCAGAAATAGATGTTTTTCTGGAACTCTCTTGCTTTTTCGATGACCCAGCAGATTTTGGCAATTTGATCTCTGGTTCCTCTGCCTTTTCTAAAACCAGCTTGAACATCTGGAAGTTAATGGTTCACATATTGCTGAAGCCTGGCTTGGAGATTTTTGAGCATTACTTTACTAGCACGTGAGATGAGTGCAATTACAGAAACTACAATCACAGACAACTAGCCAATCTGATCACATGGACCACAGCTTTGTCTAACTCAATGAAACTAAGCCATGCCATGTAGGGCCACCCAAGATGGATGGGTCATGATGGAGAGGTCTGATAGAATGTGGTCCACTGGAGAAGGGAATAGCAAACCACTTCAGTATACTTGCCTTGAGAATCCCATGAACAGTACGAAAAAGCAAAAAGATAGGACACTGAAAGATGAACTCCCCAGATCGGTAGGTGCCCAATATGCTACTGGAGACCAGTGGAGAAATAACTCCACAAAGAATGAAGGGATGGAGCCAAAGCAAAAACAACACCCAGTTGTGAATGGCACTGGTGATGGAAGCAGGGTTCAATGCTGTAAAAAGCAATATTGCATAGGAACCTGGAATGTTAGGTCCATGAATCAAGGCAAATTGGAAGTGGTTAAACAGGAGATGACAAGAGTGAACATTGACATTCTAGGAATCAATGAACTAAAATGGACTGGAATGGGTGAATGTAACTCAGATGACCATTATATCCACTACTGTGGGCAAGATTCCCTTAGAAGAAATGGAGTAGCCATCATAGTCAACAAAAGAGTCCAAAATGCAGTACTTGGATGCAATCTCAAAAACGACAGAGTGATCTCTATTCGTTTCCAAGGCAAACTATTCAATATCATGGTAATCCAAGTCTATGCCCCAACCAGTTAACACTTAAGAAGCTGAAGTTGAATGGTTCTATGAAGACCTACAAGACCTTTTAGAACTAACACCCAAAAAAGATGTCCTTTTCATGATATGGGACTGGAATGCAAAAGTAGGAAGTCAAGAAACACCTGGAATAACAGGCAAATTTGGCCTTGGAGTACAGAATGAAGCAGGGCAAAGGCTAATAGAGTTCTGCCAAGAAAACGCAGTGGTCATAGCAAACACCCTCTTCCAACAACACAAGAGAAGACTCTACACATGGACATCACCAGATGGTCGACACCAAAATCAGATTGATCATATTCTTTTCAGCCAAAGATGGAGAAGCTCTATACGGTCAGCAAAAACAAGACCGGGAGCTGACTGTTGCTCAGATCATGAACTCCTTATTGCCAAATTCAGACTGAAATTGAAGAAAGTGGAGAAAACCACTAGAACATTCAGGTATGACCGAAATCAAATCCCTTGTGACTATAAAGTGGAAGTGAGAAATAGATTTAAGGGACTAGATCTAATAGACAGAGTGCCTGATGAACTATGGATGGAGGTTCGTGACATTTTACAGGAGACAGGAATCAAGACCATCCCCAAGAAAAAGTAATGCCAAAAAGCAAAATGGCTGTCTGAGGAGGCCTTACAAATAGCTGTGAAAAGAAGGGAAGTGAAAAGCAAAGGAGAAAAGGAAAGATATACCCATATGAATGCAGAGTTCCAAAGAATAGCAAGGAGAGATAAGAAAGCCTTCCTCACCAATCAATGCAAAGAAATAGAGGAAAGCAATAGAATGGGAAAGACTAGAGATCTCTTCAAGAAAATTAGAGAGACCAAGGGAACATTTCATGCAAAGATGGGCTCAATAAAGGACAGAAATGGTATGGACCTAACAGAAGCAGAAGATATTAACAAGAGGTGACAAGAATACACAGAAGAAGTATACAAAAAAGATCTTCATGACCCAGATAATCACGATGGTGGGATCACTCACCTAGAGCCAGACATCCTGAAATGTGAAGTCAAGTGGGCCTTAGGAAGCATCACTACGAACAAAGCTAGTGGAGGAGATGGAATTCCAGTTGAGCTATTTCAAATCTGAAAGATGATGCTGTGAAAGTGCTGCACTCAATATGCCAGCAAATTTGGAAAACTCAGCAGTGGCCACAGGACTGGAAAAGGTCAGTTTTCATTCCAATCCAAAAGAAAGGCAATGCCAAAGAATGCTAAAACAGACTGATTACTAGAAGTGAAATTGAACTTGTAATTTTAAAATGCCCAGCAAACAAAGTCCAGGACTGGGTGGCTTCACAGGGGAATTCTACCTATCTTATAAAGAAGAACTAAGATCTATCCTCTCAAATTATTCCAAACATTGAAGAGGAGGTAACACTCCCAAATTCATTCTACTAGGCCACCATTACCCTGATACCAAAATTTAAGTAGTCTTTTTTTTTTTTTTTAGAGAAAATGGCAATCTGAGTAAAAATATAGAGAATAAAAGATCTAAAATTGGCAAAACAATATTTTAAAAGAAGAAAAAGTTGGAGGATTTATATTACTCATTTTAAAAGGTTTTTATAAACCTACAGTAATCAAACATTATTACTGGCATAAAGGCAGACATATAGTTCAATGGAATAAAATTGGAAAGTTCAGAAATAATATCTTACATTTATGATTAATTTCCAACAAAGATGCTAAAGCAACTCAATGGGGAAAGGATAGATTTTTGTTTGTTTGTTTTTTCAGAAAATGGTGCTGGAAAGAGTGACATCAGCAAAATGGCTTAATAAAATGTCCCTTGCCCGTATCCTCCCTCTATAACAATCTGGCATCCACCCACAGTCAAGTGCTTCTGTGGGAGCTCTGGGATCCAACACCATATGCCAAGGGAACTGAGAGGATATCTACCCATCTGTGTGTTGGGTAATAGGCATACAGACCTTGGTCCTGGTTGTAGACCCCGCAGGGGCCCATGAACTGGCACCAGTCATAGTTTTATAGGCCCTTGGTAAACACTGTCTTAGACAACCACACATGGAAAGGGAGCTTTCATAGAAGTCCATGAGTGCAGGAGCTATGTAGAGAAGTTCCTGCACACTGCTGGAGGAAAAAAAATGAGTTTGGATGCACTGGAAAAGTTGAAAGGAACAGTTTGACTTTACCTGTGCCACTTCTCTCCTAAGTCAGCCTGGTTTAGTGCCAAGAGAGACTTTCTCAGCTTGTGATTTCTCCCATGGGGGAATGTGAAACCATGTGAGTATATGTTCAGCTTCTCCAGCTGTGTGGAATGCTGCAAAAGAGGCTTATTTCTCTCTTACTGCAATCAGAGCAGAGTCATTAATTTGATGACTGCATGAAGAAAGAAGGAAGAAGCTAGCAGAGCAGCAGATAGAACTCTCAGAGAACATTAAAAGGGAACAGATCCTACTACATTGAAGACTTCATTAAGAAGTCTGACTATGAAACACTGATGAAACCTAACTTGCTGATCACCCCTTATGAAATACAGGCACCTCTAGCACTCCACAAGCCCTGTGTACGCAATCCCCCACCCTGTGGCCACTAAATCGTGTGGTCAATTCACTGTGTGCATCCCTGAGTGTGGCAAGTGAAAGCTGATAAGATTTAGGGAGAGACCACAAACTTCAGAATTACCACCACCCTTGAGAAAGCAAAGGGGAGATGTCAGCACTCAGCCTGATATGTCACAAAATTAATAGAAAAAAATTTTTTAATTAAAATTAAAAATTAAAAAAATAAAATTAAAAGAAAGCATATATGCTCAATATGCTACAATGGAGGGAGCAAGAAGTATGGAGCAGACATATCCATAGAAGGTCTAAGAAAAATTCTCCATCATTAGCAGAGCAGATGGAAGGTATTTCTCTCACAAAGACAGTCATAAACACTGGAGAAGGTGACAACTACTTCATATGTGAGGATGGCAATACAAGACTTCAAGGAGCATGGTAAATAAAGGTAACATGACACCAGCAAAGGATCACAATTATCTTCCAGTAATGACATAAAAGACCTGGACATTGGTGATTTATTTGATAAAGAATTAAAAATAGCTGTTTTTGAGCTACAAGAAAACACACAGAGAGAATATAATGAAATCGGGAAAAGAGTACATGAACAAAATGAGAAGTTTAACAGAGCAAGAAGTAAGAAAGAAAAAGAACCAAACAGAAATTCTGGAGCTAAATAGTACACTGAATAAAATAAAAAATGTAATAAAGAGAATCAACATCAGAATAGATCAATCAGAGGAAAGAATCTTTAAGTTAGAAGACAGGACCTTTGAAACTATCCAGCCAGAGAATAATGAAAAGCAATGGAAAGAGTGAAGAAATACTATGTGATTGAGAGAAAATAATTTCTAAAAATCTGTATATTATTGGAGTCATGGGAGAAAAGAAGAAGGTAGCATAAAGCTTATTTAAAGAAAAAACAGCTGAAAACTTCCCAAATCTGGGGAGAGATTCGAACATCCAACTTCATGAAGCTCAACTGTCCCCAAACAAAATCAACTGAAAGAGATCTTCTTTAAGACACATTACAATAAAACTTCCAACAATCAAAGACAAAGACTCTTAAAAGCAGCAAGAGAGGACTTCCATAGTGATCCAGTGGTTGACTCCATGCTCCCACTGCAGGGGACAAGGGTTTTATCCTTTGTCAGGGAAGTTCCATATGCTGCACAGTATGGCCAAATAAATAAATAAGTAAATAAAAAAGATGCACCTTGATTAAAAAAAAAAGGCAGCAAGACAAAAGAAGCTTGTAACTTACAAGAAAACCTTCATAAGCCTATCAAAGGATTTCTCAGTAGAACTTTACAGGCTAGGAGACTGTGCAATGATATATTAAAAGTGCTCAAAAGAGAAAAAAAAAAAAACCTGCCGACCATGAATACGCTATCTGGCAAAGGTGTCCTTCAGAAATGAGGGAGAGTTAAAAATTTTTCCCAAACAAAAACCAAGGGAATAATGTGATTTTTAAAATGAGCAGAAGAACTGAGTAGACATTTTTCCAAAGAAGAAATATGCATGGCCAACAGGTACATGATAAGTTATTCAACATCACCAATGATCAGGGAAATGCAAATCAAAACCACCATGAGATATTACCTCACACCTCACAATGGAAATAATTAAAAAGACAAGAGATTACAAGTGCTGGCAAAGATTTGGAGAAAAGATAAACTTTGTATACTGCTGGTGGGAATATAAATTGGTATGCATGCATGTGTGCTAAGTTGCTTCAGTAATGTTTGACTCTGTGATCCTATGGACTGTAGCCTTCCAAGCTCCTCTGTCCCTGGGATTCTCCTGGCAAGAATACTGGAGTGGGTTTCTATGCCCTCCTCCAGGGGATCTTCCTGACCCAGGCAACGAACCCACACATCTCTTACATATGCTGCATTGGCAGGCGGGTTCTTTATCACTAACACCACTTTGGGAAGCCCATAAATTGATATAGCATCATGGAAAATACAAAGGACAGTCCTAAAAAAAGTTAAAAATAGAACTACCATATGATCCATCAACCAACTTCTGGGTATACACCCAGAGAAAATTAAATTAGCATCTTGAAGAAACACCTGCACGCCTATGTTCATTGTAGCATTATTCATAGCAGCCAAGATATAGCAACAACCCTAGTGTCTGTGTATAGATGAATGGATAAAGAAGGTGTGGTGTGTGTACACATACACATACACACATATATATAATGGAATACATACACCTTAGTCCATGGGAAAGAATGAAATCATGCCATTTGTGACAACATGGATGAACCTTGAAGGCATTATGCTAAATGAAATGTCAGAGAGAGAAAGACAAATACTGCATGCTATCACTTATATGTGGAATCTAAAAAAATTGAACTAATGAAAACAAAGAGTAGAATGGTGCTTGGCAGAAGTTGGGAACAGGGGGAAATGGGGAAATGTTGGTCAAACGATATAAGGTTCCAGTTACAAGATGAATAAACTCTGGAGAGCTAACTATAGCATGGTGACTATAGTTAAATGATACTATCTTATATATTTGATCAGTGATCAATGCGAAGAAATAGAGGAAAACAATAGAATGGGAAAGACTAGAGATCTTTTTAAGAAAATTAGAGATACCAAGGGAATATTTCATGCAAAGATAGGCTCAATAAAGGACAGAAATGGTATGGACCTAACAGAAGCAGAAGATATTAAGAAGAGGTGACAAGAATACACAGAAGAGCTACACAAAAAAGATCTTCATAATCCAGATAACCACGATGGTGTGATCACTCACCTAGAGCCAGACATCATGGAATGCGAAGTCAAGTGGGCCTTAGGAAGCATCACTACCAACAAACCTAGTGGAGGAGATGGAATTCCAGTTGTGCTATTTCAAATCCTAAAAGATGATGCTGTGAAAGTGCTGCACTTAATATGCCAGCAAATCTGGAAAACTCAGCAGTGGCCACAGGACTGGAAAAGGTCAGTTTTCATTCCAATCCCAAAGAAAGGCAATGCCAAAGAATGTTCAAACTACTGCACAATTGCACTCATCTCACATGCTAGCAAAGTAATGCTCAAAATTCTCCAAGCCAGGCTTCAACAGTACATGAACTGTGAACATCCAGATGTTCAAGCCGGATTTAGAAAAGGCAGAGGAACCAGAGATCAAATTGCCAACATCCACTGGATCATTGAAAAAGCAAGAGAGTTCCAGAAAAACATCTATTTCTGCTTTATTGACTACACCAAAATCCTTTGACTGTGTGGATCACAACAAGCTGTTGAAAATTTTTCAAGACATGGGAATACCAGACCACCTGACCTGCCTCTTGAGACATCTGTATGCAGGTCAAGAAGCAACAGTTAGAACTGGACATGGAAAAACAGACTGGTTCCAAATCAGGAAAGGAGTACGTCAAGGCTATACGTTGTCACCCTGCTTATTTAACTTATATCCAGAGTACATTATGTGAAATGCTGGGCTGGATGAAGAACAAGCTGGAATCAAGATTGCCAGGAGAAATATTAATAACCTCAGATATGCAGATGACACCACCCTTATTTCAGAAAGCAAAGAAGAATTGAAGAGCCTCTTGATGAAAGTGAAAGAGGAGAGTGAAAAAGTTGGCTTAAAACTCAACGTTCAGAAAACTAAGATCATGCCATCCAGTCCCATCAGTTCATGGCAAATAGATGGAGAAACAGTGGAAACAGTGTCAGACTTTATTTTTTTTTGGGCTCCAAAATCACTGCACATGGTGATTGCAGCCATGAAATAAAAGACACTTGCTCCTTGGAAGAAAAGCTATGACCAACCTAGACATCATATTAAAAAGCAGAAACAGCACTTTACCAACAAAGGTCCACTTAGTCAAAGCTATGATTTTTCCAGTAGTCATATATGGATGTGAGAGTTGGACTATAATGAAAGCTGAGCACCAAAGAATTGATGCTTTTGAAATGTAGTATTGGAGAAGACTCTTGAGAGTCCCTTGGAGACTCAACCAAGTAAATCTTAAAGGAAATCAGTCCTGAATATTCATTGGAAGGACTGATGCTGAAGCTGAAACTCCAATACTTTGGCCACCTGATGCAAAGACCTGACTTATTGGAAAAGAATAAAGAGCTGATAGAAATTCTTAAAATAAGTAGCATATTAAAAAGCAGAGACATTACTTTGCCAACAAAGGTCCGTCTAGTCAAGGCTATGGTTTTTCCAGTAGTCATGTATGGATGTGAGAGTTGGACTGTGAAGAAAGCTGAGCGCCAAAGAATTGATGCTTTTGAAGTGTGGTGTTGGAGAAGACTCTTGAGAGTCCCTTGGACTGCAAGGAGATCCAACTAGTCCATTCTAAAGGAGATCAGTCCTGGGTGTTCTTTGGAAGGAATGATGTTAAAGCTGAAACTCCAGTACTTTGGCCACCTTATGTGAAGAGTTGACTCAATGGAAAAGACTCTGATGCTGGGCGGGATTGGGGGCAGGAGGAAAAGGGGACGACAGAGGATGAGATGGCTGGATGGCATCACTGACTCGATGGACATTTGTTTGGCTGAACTCCGGGAGTTGGTGATGGACAGGGAGACCTGGTGGAGAAGGCAATGGCACCCCACTCCAGTACTCTTGCCTGGAAAATCCCATGGGCAGAGGAGCCTGGTAGGCTGCAGACCATGGGGTCGATAAGAGTCGGACACGGCTGAGCAACTTCACTTTCACTTTTCACTTTCATGCATTGGAGAAGGCAATGGCAACCCACTCCAGTACTCTTGCCTGGAGAATCCCAGGGACAGAGGAGCCTAGTGGGCTCCCATCTATGGGTTCGCACAGAGTTGGACATGACTGAAGCGATGCAGCAGCAGCAGCAGCAGCAGCAGGGGGACCTGGTGTGCTGCAATTCATGGGTCGCAGAGTTGGACACGACTGAGCGACTGAACTGAACTGACCTAATGCTGGGAAAGATTGAGGGTGGGAGGAGAGGGGGACAACAGAGGATGAGATGGTTTGATGGCATCACTGACCCAAAGGACATGAGTTTGGGTAAACTCCAGGAGTTGGTGATGGACAGAGAGGCCTGGCGTGCTGTGGTTCATGGGGTCGCAAAGAGTCAGACACCACTGAGTGACTGAACTGAACTGAGCTGTAAGTTAATGATGGCTCAAGAAAGCTATGGGAATGTTGTGGAAGGAAGCAGGCTTGCCTGACTATAAACCCATAAATAAAAGCATGAGATATTCCCAAGTCCATTAATGAAAGAAAAATGTCACCACCCTTCTACTGATATGATAATTTTAGTCTGACCTCGTAGGATCAGACACTCTCCTGCCTGATACGGCAAATGAGTAATTAGTGATGTAAGCTTCATGTCTGCTCAAAGAAGCTGATATTTTCCCCTTCCCCTTTCCTTATAAAACTATAGCCCACTTAATTCTCTGGGCAGAGCTCCCTCACCTGCCTGCTTGCTTCTCTTAAAAGCATCCTATATTAATAAATCTATTTCTTGCCTCTCACTGAATTCCTTCTGCACTGAGACACAAAGAACATGAACCTCAGTAAGTCCAGCCACTAGGTGAGTGATTCTAATTAAAAGATTGTGTTCTGAGTCCCAAGCAGGGTTTTTGCTGTAGTCCTAGAATATGGGTTCAAGTCCCAATCTGAGGTAAATGGTTTCAATACCATCTCCTACAGAACATTGCTGTAATTTGGGAAGACTAAAACACAGTTGCCTATTGGGAAAAAATGGTCCTGAAATACACAGCCTGAAATAAAAAGGGCTGAGCTGCTTTCCTTCCAGACAGATTCCAAAAAAATAATGCCTAAATTAAAGCCTGTGGTCATAACCTCTCTACCATTAGTGCCTGCTAATGAGGCATCACTCCAGAATAGGTTGACTGTACAGAGAGACATTTAAAAGGTTTTACAAATGAACAGGGAATGCAAGCCACTTTACTTACTGACCTCACATTCTGGGACCAAAAGGATAAGCATACTTGTGTGAGCTTTTCTTTCTTTCTTTCTTTTTTCAATTTCAGGACTCTGTGAGATTTCTGAAGCTGCCTGATGACCCTGGGAAATATAAACACTCCTTTCTCCTAGTCTTGATTGGTGTCCTTGGGGGAAAGAAAAACATCCTCCCTATTTTCAGAGTGAAAAGGACTATATCAGGAAAAGCTTCAGAATGTGAATTATTATGTCAGTCTTCAGGTACCATATACAGTGTTTGCACTATGTACCAGACTCTGTGCCAGATGTGCCACCAAATTCTGTCACTATCCTACCAGACTTGAAGTGTAACTCATATGATGCCTGTTTAAATAAGGAGCTATGACTCAAAGAGGTCAGATAACTACTAGTTAAGGCATGCCACTCAGAACCTGGTCAGTCTATGGTTTGCTGTGCTACATGTTACAAATTATTATTCAAATGTTAATTTTTAAATTTGTCTCTAGGGAAAGGCCCATACAGGAATATTCTCATAAATATGTTAGTTATTTCTCATAAAGAGTAGATTCAATTCAGGAGTTAAGGAAAATGGTAATTATCTTGTTTTATTGTTACACATAAAAGTTATTTTTGTCATTATTATTACTCTAAAATATTTTCTTTGTGCACCTGCCAAGCTCAGTGTTAGGCCCTCTCCCATTGTTATCCCAGTAGGCTTCAGAACATTCCTTCAGGGCAATGATTATCATTCTCAGTTTACAGTGAGGAAATTATGATGCTGCCTGTTTAATGGCCTGCCACATTGTTGTGGTATGCCAGAGCTGGCTCACACTGGCTCTTGAGAGCTGATTGTATGCATCTCTCCCTTGAAATTGTCTATTTTCATGGACTATTTCCACCTCGGAAACCAGAAAACTGTAAAACATGTACTCTCAGGCCTCTCCTTCTTCCCTTGCTGGTTTTTAAACATTTACCAGCATATCACTGACCAAGTTAAGTTCCAACTTTAGTTTTTTCAGCTATTAACTATATGATCTCAGATAAATTGCTTATCTTCTCTGAGCTTCACTTTCCTAATATTTCAAATCAGTAATTAATTGTATTGCCTATATCATTATGTGGATTTAACAGTTTGTATTCCCTTGGACTTGGCAGTAAATTAAGCCAGTTCCCAAATATAGTTAACATCCTATAAATAGCCATTTTTCAACTTTCTGCAGAAAAATCTCCCATGAAAAAGTTTGATAAAAGACTTTGTGCATTCAGTGGATGTAACATGCTAAAACCATCAGGAAGAGACTATACTATAGAGGAGGAGCACCTAAAGCACTCATTTGCCAAATATCTGTCAGAACAACTTTCTTTAATATGCATATTAACAGTATGTAAAAGTGTTAGTTGCTCAGTTGTGTCTGACTCTTTGCAACCCCATGGACTGTATATAGTCTTGGTTCATGGAATTCTCTAAGCAAGAATACTGGAGTAGGTTGCCATTCCCTTCTCCAGGGGATCTTCCCGACCCTGGGATCAAAGCCAGGTCTCCCGCACTGCAGGCAGATTCTTTACCATCTGAGCCACCAGGGACCTCACTAATCTCCTCCTTCCTGAGTTGGTCTAGGAAAAGCCAATGAAGTGCCCCTTTTCACAAAATATTAGAATGACTTGGGGCCGTCTGAATGACCATTGAATTAGAACAAAATTAAAATCATTCTTATTTTCTTATAGGGACAATTAACAATCTCAGACAAAATACTCCAAAATGATAAGTTACAGTGTTATTTACCATAGCATTTTGAGTTCTTTTCAATAGGCCTTGGTCTCTGCCATAATTCCAGAAATATAACTTTGTGGCCTACATTTTAATTACAATGTTGTATACTGGAGGCTGCCTAAAGTAGCAAAGAATTAAGAATTTTTCCTCATTTTTGAAATTGTTCTTATTTTCTATAAGTCATTTATTCACTTAAGGATTTGGAAATAAATTTTATTTTTTACATAAATAAATGTGTAAGTATTCACTAAGCATCTCTGATGTATCCAGATATGTTCAAATAGAATAATTAGGATGTATACACATAAGCAGACACACACACACACACATAAACTGACACATAAACTGAATTATATTAGATGCTTTGCTGGCAAAGGGGTTTTAATAAAACCTTTGTAATGAAGGAATTTATTGCAGCATTCATTATAACTATAAAAATTGAAAACAAAAACTACAGCCTAAGAATTATGTGAGTCTAAGGAATCCAGACACATCCTGGGTCAGTCCTGTGGTTATTCTAGAGCCTGATCCAGGGAATCAGAGTGCTCTCTGCCAAGGAAATAGTGAAAACTTTATCAAACCCACATTCCTACTCTAGAATCCAGGAGCTCTCATCAACTTTTTCTTTGAGTCACAAACAACTAGAGGTAACACCCCAAGGCTCTGACATTTTCAATCTCTGTGACCTTTAACAAGACATTCAATCACTCTAAGCCTATTTCTTCATCTGTCGTGTGGGGGGAACACCTGCCTTGCAGATTGGTTCTGAAGACTTCATGGGGTAATATACATAAATTATTTGACATGGTGGAGGAAGGGCGCCAATAAACAACATAATTCCCTCTTCTCTTTCTCTTATGGCATATTCTATCCCTTGGCTTCAGCTATGAGCTCAGATTCATTATTCCTTGAAGCTTATCTCATCTCAAATCACTGCTGCTTCAAGTTTCCTTGATATGACTACTCAGCTTCTAAAAACAGAAGAAAGATGTTTGTTAACCCAAAGGCAAAGTTTCTGGTCACAGCTTCAGTTTAGAAGGCAATTTCCTGATTATATGGTTCCCCACAATTTACCACATCTCTTTCCAGTTAAAATCTATGAACATTTACTGTGTGTCCACCATAAGCTGAGTCTTGTGCCCTTCCTTATCTCCTACATTTCCTGCAGGTCAGCAACTCAGTGTCCCTACTCGCTCCCTCCATAGCAGCCTCTAGATCTTCTAGACTCTATCTCCTCCCCTAATACTTTACACAAGCAAGATAATTTCTCTCTCTCTCTCAGAACTCTGATCTGTATTCTCACTCCAAGAAACTAGATCACAAAGAGCCCTCCTCAGATGCTCACTTCTTTATACTTCTCAGGAAGGTATAGATAACAATTATTTTGTGTTCTCAGAAAGACTTTAAAATATCCATTTCTTCCTCTGTTACAGCAGGCCTCAGTGCTGAATGTATCGACAGTGGGCCACAGGCTCTGGGGAGTGTGTGTGGGATGAGGAGCTCCTGAAAGTGTAAAGAGGAAATGACCTGAAAACCAAGGAAGCCTGGATCAGTGAGAAAAAAGGGAAAGAATTCCCTCCTCCACAGTAAATCTTCACTTGATGCCAGCCCCTGTATGCCAGCTGTTGTACTACTATTGTACTTTTCAAGGCACTGTACTATAAGATTAAAAATGTTTATTTTTTGTGTTTGTTTTTATGTACATATTATTTGTGTGAAAAGTATTATAAACCCATTATAGTACACTACTGTATAGCTGATTGTGTTAATTGAGTATTTAGGCTAACTTTGTTGGATTTGCGAACAAATTGGACTTATGAGTATGCTCTCAGAGCAGAACTCATTCGTCTGTAGGGGATTTAGTGTAATAAAGTTAGGGACAGTGCACTCCATGTGGGCCTTAGCATCTAAAAATCTTGAGTTAGACTTCAGATTCTCCCTTATCCTAGCTGTGTGACACTGGGCTATTGCCTAACTTCCCTGGCTCTTAATCTCAACTGTGGTCATGGGAAGAACATTTTTCTAGAAGAGCTATCATAACTATTAAAAGAGATAAGGTATATAGTTAGTATAATGTACATACTAGCTTGGGCTTCCCAGGTGGCTCAGTGGTAAAGAATCCACCTGCCAATGCAGGAGATGCAGACCCCTGGAGAAGGAAATGGCAACCCACTCCAGTATTCTTGCCTGGAGAATCCCATGGGCAGAGAAACCTGGCAGGCTACACTCCATAGGGTCACAAAGAGTTGAACACGACTGAGCACACATACACATGCACGCACATACTAGCTTACTATTACTTGTACTGAATCTTAATTTCACTTTAAAATATTTCATAACATTATTTTGTGTTCTTAATTTTTAATCTCAGAGATATATTTCACTTTCAAAGATTTTTTATTTCAAAAATGAAAACATTTAATAAAAGTACAGATTGTGCACAGATAAAGCAAAAACCACTAAGAGTGACACTTGAATGATTGAGATAAAAGAAAAGCTGAAGTAAATCATTACATGTACTATAAATATTAGCTTCAGTGTGGAATGCCAAAGATAATGGGCATTTCTTTGCTCTTAAAAACTCACAGCTGATTAAAAAGAATAATTTGCTTGATACCTGTACTTAAGAGTAAACTATGTGGTGCCTACATCCATAAGAACTTCTGAACTGTGTCCTTACTGGGTGAATGATTTTCTTATCAATGTTACTAAAAAAAAAAAAAAAAAAAGAAAAACTAGTTCAAAATTTAGTGTAGCTTAACAGAACTTAGTGAACTGGATGCTAGATTTACAAAGACCAACTAAATTTTACCCTTGCCCTCAAGGATCTCATAATCAAGTAGGGGAAACAAACACCTCTAATCAATGAGTATTTATTGAGTGAATACAATGTCAGGAACTGTTCTATAATCAATATCACACAGCTAGTTAGCTAGTGGTAGTGCTAAAGTCAATTTTCAATTCTGGGTCTCTTCACTCCAACCTGCAGTATGTTTTCATTTCTAGCCTCCAAAAGATGTCCCATGGCTCTTTTGGTTCTACTTAAAATTTGTTGATGTCTCTAAAGAAACTTCCTGGCACCTCTCACAGGGGAACCCTGGAGATGAAAGATTGGGCCAGCTGTAAGTGGCTGAAGGCACCAAGCCAGGCCTTTCATTGCCCCTTTACAAAATAACAACTGTTTCTGAGAAACTGTTCTCTTAGCATTGGACCCCACTGAGATGGCAGAAACAAAGAGGCAACTGGAGGTTTACAGCTCTTTATACTTGGTAAAATCCCTTCTACAGAAGGGCCCACTATTGTAGCTCTCACTTTCCAAGCTCTCCACTCATTCCTACTGTAAACAAAAAGAACAAAGAGTGTTGCTCGTCATCTCGTTATGCAGAGGGTTAAGTTGCAACCCACTGCAGTAGCCCACTGACAATGTACACTTAGGAGAATACAGGATGGGAAAAAAGGATGAAATATTCTGTGCTTTGGATATATGGGCCCCACATAGTTAACATGCATAACTAAGGAAGAATTTCAATGATCCTAGATTCTTGCATCTTTTCATACATAGAAAAGCATTAGCTGCGTTAACTTGAAGTATGTTCTTTGTAATTAGAAGTCATTTTCTACCAAGATGTATGCTTGACTACAGGCATTTTCCAGCCAAAAAAAATTCATATATATCCTGGCTCCTCCCCTACTTCTTCAGAGCAGCTCCTCAGAGCTATCTGAGAAGCTGTGTCTGGGGCTATAGTCCTCAGTAAGGTCCCTGAATAAAACTCAACTCACAACTTCTACATTGTGCATTTTTCTTTAAGTTGACACTAATATAAAACACACTACTTATCTGTGTTTTGACTAAGAGTGACCTGGTTCTTTATGGAGAAGCTAAGCCTTGCTGTATGCCTGGAGTTTTACAGACATGAGTCCTTTTGGAAACAGGATGACTGTCTCATTGGGAAATTATACCTGCCACTACATATGAAATAATTGTTGCCATAATGAGTGGAAAAAGGATCACCTTTAGTGTCCACATATTTAGTGTAAGTCTCAGTTCCACCATTCACTATTTAGTTATTTACCCTCTCAGCAACACTGAGAAAACCCCATTGAGAAAAAAATATGTATATGCTATAAATATATGTATAATTATATATAATAAATGATATGTTAATTTGCATGGCACAGAGTAGATCATCAAAAATGTTAAGATTTGTTAATCTGTTTATGTTTCTCCCCCAACTACTCTTAACATTTTGATGGAAGGATTTCTATATAATTCATATCTGCACCTTCACACCTAGCACAGCACCTAATATGTACTTCCTGTCAGTGTATTCTAGTTGATCAAATACAAAAAGGATCTCTTCCTCTGCAAGATAATATGATTCCATTAGAAAATTCTTTTCAAAACTTGTATCCAACGCTTCTATGAAAACTAACTAACCCACCAAACAGAAAACTTTTAACTTGGTTATTTTTACTTGAGGCTTTGATTTGGATGTTGCTAGATGCGGGCCAGATTTGTCTCTTTCCAATGGTACCCCACTCCAGTACCCTTGTCTGGAAAATCCCATGGACAGAGGAGCCTGGTAGGCTGCAGTCCATGGGGTCGCTAAAAGTCGGACACGACTGAGCGACTTTACTTTCACTTTTTACTTTTATGCATTGGAGAAGGAAATGGCAACCCACTCCAGTGTTCTTGCCTGGAGAATCCCAGGGATGGGGGAGCCTGGTGGGCTGCCGTCTATGGGGTCGCACAGAGTCGGACACGACTGAAGCGACTTAGCAGTAGCAGCAGCAGTATTCTACACTAGGCTGGGTGATAAACACATCCAGTAGTTAAGCTATATAAAGGCAACTATGATGAAAATATCATACCCCAAAATGTCACAGAATCCTTTGTGAAGGTGAAGATTTTATCAAAATGGCTGCATGGGGTGATGGCAAAACAGACTATCCTCAGAACTGAGTAATTCCATGAAGTTTTATGCATGCTGACGGAACTGAGGCTCCAACTGTTTAAACAGTTTGTCCAGCTATTTACACAGCTACTAACTGCTAGGAATGTAACTGGAATGCAGATCAGTATTATGATAAAACTCAAGACCATTCATTATATCCTGTGGAAGAAGAAAAAATCAACATAGTCAACACCATCCAGGGATGTAGTGTTTTTAAGGAGGGGAGGGCCTTATTTAAGTTGCAAACCTCTATACACCACCAAAAATATCATAACAAAAAAACTACTCAATGAAATAACTCTTTAGATAAGTCATGGTGGTGGTGCAAGGAGCACAGGCTGGGGAGCCAGAAAAACTTGAAATCAAATTCCAACTACCTTCTAATCTTTGGTCTCCTTTTATATAATTAGCAATAATAGCAAAATGTTATGATAATTAATGATGAAGTGGTTAGCACAGGACCTGGCACATGGATTGTCCTCAATCAATGTTGGATGACTTAAATCCTTCCCTTTCCTTCTATCTAGCCAATGTTAAGCATTGAACCCTTGACCACAGATTTAATTTCTACAACAAAAGCAAGTTTTGTGGCATTTTTGTCTGTCTCCTTTGTGGTGAAGTTAAAGAATGGGAGTTAAAGTTCAAAGCCGTTGGCAAATAATACTCAAGCAACATTATCAAATTATTTAATAATTATTGCAAATCCAGACATTGGAATGCCAAGGTTTTAAAAATGATTTTACTCTTCTTAAATTATGCATTCTTTCAATACTCTTCTAATAGGTGAATATTAATATGGCTATGTTGAGTTTTGCAAATAAAATACCATTGACATTTTGATTGGGATTATTGTGAAGTTTATAACCCTTGTGCTCTGGAAATAAGGTTTTGTCTACCATTATTATTAGATCACCCACCTATCCTGTAACTCCCCTCCTGTGTTAGCAAGTCTTTCTCTTCCTTTCCCTTCCCTTTTTAAAATTAACTTTTATTGGAGTAGAGTTGCTTTACAATGTGTTAGTTTCTTCCCCTTGCCTTTGGCACAGACATTTGTAAAGATTGGAAGCCATAACGGGTTGTGAAAGAGTTGAACTTTTATATTATAACGAATTATACAAAAGGACACATAGATGAGACATGGGAACCCTGCCTGATGACTATGAGGGATCCTTGGCTAGAACCTGGAGACTTTATAATCTGAGATTATAATCTGTGATTCTTTCCCTATCACCCCAGTCACCACCTCCATCATCCTTAGCTCTGCAAAACTGATAAACTGTCTCTCCGTTTATCATTCAAACCTTGTTTCAAAACTCTCAATTTTATCACTTCTCTTTAACTACTGTGAATGCCATCATTTTCTATTATGTTTTGTATGTGGTTCTTGCTGATACACATAAAAGTTATTGATAGTTTAAATAGTTGCTGTTTATTCTAGCCTTTTATAGAATACATATGTACCAAGGCATTTTGTGTTGTTTTTAATGTGTTTTCCAATAATACACTCTTATCATCCTTAAGCAATGA
Organism: Bubalus kerabau; assembly: GCF_029407905.1. Taxonomy (NCBI): domain Eukaryota; kingdom Metazoa; phylum Chordata; class Mammalia; order Artiodactyla; family Bovidae; genus Bubalus; species Bubalus kerabau. Next base: position 105,443,389 of record NC_073647.1, on the reverse strand, counting down.
TTATTTTTTCTCTATCCTGAAAGTTATAGGTTTCATTTCTTTTTAATATCTTTTCATGGTGGAGAGAATTTCTAAAGCAATATTAGGTAGTGGAGATACTGAGCATATTTGTCTTGGTCCTAATTTTAATGGAATTTCCTCCAGTGGTGGTTATAAAATCATTTTGTGTCTTTTTACAGAAAAAAAAAAAAAAACTCACGTCAATGTAGCCTTCTACAAATATACTTTTAAAGTACACAGTGTTTTTTTTTTTTTAATGCGAATAGGTGCTGAATTATTTTTGATTGCCTTTGGAAAATCTATTGTGTACTTAAAATAATTTAAATCTGTATAATACAGTCTTCAAATCTAGTTGCACAATAAATATTTCAGTTTGTTCAAATCATCTTTTATTCTTACTCCATTTAATATTTGTTTTCATATACAACCCACATCTCTTTAACATTATTCTTAGATATTTTATTTTTATTGCTAGTGTCACTAAGTCATTATTTATGGTATATTGGGAAATAGCAATCTGGGAGTCGTGTGTACAGATGATTTGCCAAGCACTTTGACTAAGAGATTTATTTCTCCATTAACTCTCGTTTTCCTCAGTATACCATCAAATTGCTTATAAATAATGAATTACTTAACCAGTGTTATGCTTTTTAGTACATATTTTAATTTTGTGGGGAAACCTATATGGACTGTTTATGCTCTCCCCCCCAAATCCCCATTGCTTATGTTTTACTTTAAAAATTAATATGTTTTAATAAAAAAATGAACTAAAATATTCAAGACAAAAACTATATATTGCATATTTGCTTAAAATGTAAAATATAAAAATATTCACCCATTATAAAAAAACAAAAAATGATTGAATGCAAACATATGAAGATGTTATGAATGGTTGCTTTGCTTTTTCCCCATTTCTACATATATTAATGACTTTCTATTCTCATAACTAAAAAATACCACTAAAATAATATTACTAAAGTTAGTCAAACAAATAAAAAGTATCTTTTGCCACTCATTAATCTGGCAGACTGAAACAGAAAAAAGTTAATATATAATGTTTTGGACTACATATATCAATCATTCTAACAAACTTTACTTCCAGTGATCTTTATTGGATCAAGCTCCAGTCAGTGAAATTTCAAGCTTTTACTAGCTGTATGTGATAAGCAGCAAATGAAGTCTAGAACATGAACAGGAATGTGACAAAGTCTTCATTTCTATTTGTTTACCTCCATCCCTCAAAATGGACTTCAGCTGTGATAGTTTTTCTCAGAACTCTCAGTATATCACTTGAAATGTGTGATGAAGAAAACACAAATCTGGAAGAGCATATATGGATTCAAATATGTACTTACCCATTTCTTAACCTTGGAGCAGTACCTTGCTGAGCCTCATTTTCTTCTTCTTCATCTGTAAAATGGGGCCAATAATAATTATTAGAGAAACAATGTAATCAGGACCTAGGGAGCATACTTGTTTATCAATACTACCCTTGACTATTCTTGAATTGAAAATATCGAGTAACACAAAACATCCATATTTGGCAAGGACATCATTTTCATACTTACAAATGAACAAGAGAGTAACTGGAAATTCACACATAAAGGACAAACACATCCATTATCATGATCTCTCACAGAAATACCATACATAAAATCATCATTTTTTTTTCCTCACTGATCCATTTCATACTGGGAATGGAAGGAAAGACAACTAAGAATGATACCTTCCCTCTAGAGAGTTAAAAGATGGAAGAAGTAAGCATACAGAGCACAAGTGTAGGGAATTGTCTTAGGTGGGAGAAAGGAAATCTCTTCCACTGTACTTGAATTCCTTTCAAGTACAAGGATGGATGTTGTGATCTATTTCAAAATAGAATTCTTTACCCCACCCCCCTCCAGATAGGGTTACATCCCTTTCCAACATGACTTTGAAGCTCCTCACATCAAGAGGTGTAGTCTTTTTCTCCGTACTTGAATTGGGGCTGGTCTTGTAGCTTGGTTTGACTAATAAAGTGCTGAGTAAATGGTATTGTGCCAATTCTGAGTATTGTTGTTCAGTCACTCAGTCGTGTCCAACTCTTTGCAACCCCATGGACTACAGCATTCCAGGCCTCCTGTCCTTCACCATCTCCCAGAGCCTGCTCATACTCCTGTCCATTGAGCTGGTGATGTCATGCAACCATCTCATCCTCTGTTGTCCCCTTCTCCTCCTGCCTTCAATCTTTTCCAGCATCAGGATCTTTTCTAATGAGTCAGCTCTTCACATCAGGTGGCCAAAGTATTGGAGCTTCAGCTTCAGCATCAGTCCTTCCAATGAATATTCAGGGTTGATTTCCTTTAGGATTGACTGCTTTGATCTCCTTGCAATCCAAGGGACTCTCAAGAGTCTTCGCCAACACCACAGTTCAAAAGCATCAATTCTTTGGTGCACAGCTTTCTTTAGAGTCCACCTGTCACATCCATACATGACTACTAGAAAATCCATAGCTTTGACTATATGGACCTTTCTCAGCAAAGTACTGTCTCTGCTTTTTAATATGCTGTCTGGGTTGGTCATAGCTTTTCTTCCAAGGAGCAAGCGTTGTTTAATTTCATGACTGCAGTAACCATCTGCAGTGATTTTTGGAGCCCAAGAAAATAAAGTCTGTCACTGTTTCCATTGTTTCCCCATCTATCTGCCATGAGGTGAAGGGACCAGATGCCATGATCTTCATTTTTTGAATATTAAGTTTTACACCAACTTTTTCACTCTCCTCTTTCACTTTAATCAAGAGGCTCTTTAGTTCCTCTTTCACTTTCATCAAGAGTCTCTTTAGTTCCTCTTCACTTTCTGCCATAAGGGTGATGTCATCTGCATATCTGAGGTTATTGATATTTCTCCCAGCAATCTTGATTCCAGCTTGTGCTTCATCCAGCCCAGCATTTCACATGATGTACTCTGGATATAAGTTAAATAAGCAGGGTGACAATATACAGACTTGATGTACTTCTTTCCCAAGTTTGAACTAGTCAATTGTTCCATGTCTAGTTCTCACTGTTGCTTCTTGACCTGCATAAAGGTTTCTCAGGAGGCAGGTAAGGTGGTCTCGTATTCCTATCTCTGTAAGAAGTGGAGGTGATACAAGATGGTGGAACAGAAGGATGTGCGCTCATGTTCTCTGACAAGGACACCAAAATCTCAACTAGCTGCTGAACAACCATCAATAGGAAAATGTTGGATCCCACCAAAAAAAGATATCCCATGTCCAAAGGTAAAGGAGAAGCTCCAACAAGATGGTAGGAGGGGCACAATTGCATTTAGAATCAAACCTCATACCTGCCAGAGATGCTTGGAGGGTGCAAACAAAACCTCATGCACACCAGGACCCAGGGAAAGGAGCAGTGACCCCCACAAGAGTCTGAGCTAGACCTGCCTTTGAGTGTTTGAATGTCTCCTGTGGAGGCATGGGTCAGCAATTCTTGTGTACTTCAGCTTTCACTCTTGGATCCCTGCTCAGTTTCCATGTGAATGATCCTGGGCCAGTTGACTGAAGGATGATAGACCACAAGTAGCAGAAATAAACAACTCATGGCATCTGGGGCCATCTTAAAAAATCCATTCCATGGTTTATCTGACAGTTCACCACAGGAATATGAATGGGTCCAACTGAGACTAGATTATTTGAGCTAAGCCTTAATTGCTCAACCAGAGTAAGAAGAGCTAAATAAATGGGTGTCATTTTAAGCCACTAAGTATAGGGGTTATTTATTATACAGCAATAACCAACTGATAGAAGAGTGAATGTGGCAAAGTTTTTAGGTTTGGTTATGAGAAAATGAAAAGAATTCTACCTGATAGAGTGAAAACTCTGGTTATGATAGCTGGAGGGTTTGGCTAATTCTCTCTGTGAAATTCAAGTATAAAGCTGGAAAAAGTTGTCAAAAGCAGCAATAGTAAGTGCCAGACAATTAGCTTTGCTGATCATAATGTAAGTGCCTGACATTAAGCTTTTGATTGCTACAGCATCTATTTCCAACATCCATCTCCAACAAGCACATTGCCCAACACACAACTAGAGAAGGAGCCAGGCTGCCCCACCCATTTTAGAAATCCCTGGTTGACCTAGATTACTGACCATTTGAGTGATCCTGCTTCCCTTCCCACACTTTAATTCCTACTCTCCTAAGTTCACCCATAAAGAGTGAACATACAAAACCCTAGATGCCTCAAACTCAACCCCAAATAAAGGCACAACTTCAGGTTCAGGCTTTCTCTCTCTCTGTCTCTCCCAATGACCTCCCTGTGAGGCCCTGGGTATGCCATGTACTCTCCAGGACTTGTAAATAATAAACCTTGTATTTTTCAAAGTTTCTTGATGGTTGTTGCTGAGGTGTCATGTTATCACATCATATCATTAATAATAAAAATCATAAGGGCCAGTTCAGCCACAACATTAGCTATGGTTGGGGAAATTTCTGTGGGGGTGTCCCACAATTATCAGGGGTCCAGATGACTGCCTCTAGGCATTTGTACCCAAGAACATCACTATTGATAGGCTGAAATCAATACAAAACAAGCAACCATTTTATGTCTATGAAAGTCCACTGAAGCCAAAGAACTTACTGAAGCACAGTTAGCCTTGCAAAACTACTAGAGACGTGTGCAGGAATAAGTCTGTGGCCTTGCATGAGGCTGTTCCCATCAAGCACACCCTTCATTCCCCTTCAGCTATGAAGGTGAGAAGAATAGTTTTACCAAACTATGGGCTGGCCCCCCAAATTAGCAGCTTAACTCTGAGAGGAAGTAAATTCCATTTGGGTCAGATAGTGAAAGACTGTTAGCTAATACTTATAAACTCATTAGGAAACAAATGGTAAAATCTGTTCATTTGTTAGCCCACGTTTGAGGTTCCAGTGGGACAAGCAGTGAACCATGCAAGAATTTGATGGGGAGAGCTTGAAAATGAAAGCACCATACTAGAGTTCTACATATCTCTGACTGACTGGGAAAATATGCATTCTTATGAAAGAGATCCAAGAGAAGCAAAGAAAAAGTAAAACTGAAAGTAGACTTGAGAACTGACTGAAATGTTGATTGTGCTTCCCAGATCAGCTGAGGGTGGGAGTCTTACAGGCTCAAGATATTTGAGAACAACCTCTTCCCAAATCATTGCCCAATCACTAAGCTATGTAGACACAAGGAAAAATAGGAAGTCAGAATAAAAAATTAAAATTAAAAAAATGAACAGAAATCTCATTGGCTGCTTACCATGGAGTAAGAAATTACAATGCTAACTCTCTAGAGAGAAAAAAAAAAAAAAACAAACTCATAAAGTTAAAACCAAATCCAGAATTGCTACAATATATTATCTAAAATATCCAGTTTACAACCCAAGCTTTTTTTCTCTTCATATTTAAGGACTCATCTGATACCTTATTCTAATATTAACAAATGCAATTTATAAATTTATTTATTAATTGAAGGTTAATTGCTTTACAGAATTTTGTTGTTTTCTGTCAAACCTCAGTATGAATCAGCCATAGGTATGCATATATCCCCCCCTCCTTGAATCTTCCTCCCATCCACCTCCCCATCTCACCCTTCTAGGTTGATACAGAGCCCCCCTTTTTGAGTTTCCTGAGACATACAGCAAATTCCCATTGGCTGTCTATTTTACATATGGTAATGTAAGTTTCCATGTTACTCTCTCCATATATCTCCCCCTCTCCCCACCTCTCCCCATGCCGATAAGTCTGTTCTCTATGTGTTTTTTTCCACTGCTGCCCTGCAAATAAATTCTTCAGTACCATCTTTCTGAATTCCAGATATATGTTTAGTATACGATACTCATCTTTCTTTTTCTGACTTACTTTACTTTGTATAACAAGCTCTAGTTTCCATCCACCTCATTAGAACTGACTCAAATGCATTCCTTTTTATGGCTGAGTAATATTCCATTGTGGATATGTACCACAACTTCTTTACCCATTCATCTGTCAATTGACATCTAGGTTGCTTCCAAGTTCTACCCACTGTAAACAGTGCTGCAATGAACAATGGGATACATGTGTTTTCTTTCAACCTTGGTTTCCTCAGGCTATGTACCTAGGAGTGGGATTGCTGGGTCATATGGTGGTTTTATTCCTAGCCTTTTGAGGAAATCTCCATACAGTCTTCCATAATGGTTGCATCGATTTACATTCCCACCAACAGTGAAAGAGGGTTCCCTTTTCTTCATACCCTCTCTAGCATTTATTATGTAGACTTGATGATGGCCATTCTTACTTTGTGAGGTGATATCTCATTGTAGTTTTGATTTGCATTTCTCTAATAATGAGCGATTTTGAGAGTCTTTTCATGTGTTTCTTAGCAATGTTTTCTTTGGAGAAATGTCTGTTTAGGTCTTTTCCCCACATTTTTATTGGGTTATTTGTTTTTTTCTGGTATTGGCTTCTATGAGCTGCTTGTATATTTTGGAAATTAATCCTTTGTCAGTTGTTTCATTTGCTATTTTCTCCCATTCTAAGGGTTGTCTTTTCACCATGCTTATACTTTCCTTTGCTGTGCAAAAGCTTTTAGGTTTAATAAGGTCCCACTTGTTTAGTTTTTATTTCCATTATTCTAGGAGGTGGGTCATAGAGGATCTTGCTTTGATTTATGTCATCAAGTGTTCTGCCTATGTGTTCTAAGAGTTTTATAGTTTCTGGTCTTACATTTAGGGCTTTAATCCATTTTGAGTTTATCTTTGCGTATGGTATTAGGAAGTGTTCTAATTTTATTCTTTTACATGTAGCTGTCCAGCTTTCCCAGCACGATTTATTGAAGAGGCTGTCTTTGCCCCATTGTATATTCTTGCCTCCTTTGTCAAAAATAAGGTACCCATAGGTGCATGGGTTTATTTCTGGGCTTTCTGTCTTGTTCCATTGGTCTATATTTCGGTTTCTGTGACAGTACCATACTGTCTTGATGACCGTAGCTTTGTAGTATAATGTGAAGTCAGGAAATTCCTGAAATTAATCCCTTCAGCTCCATTCTTCTTTCTCAAGACTGCTTTGGCTATTTGGAGTCTTTTCTGTTTCCATATGAATTGTGAAATTCTTTGTTCTACTTCTGTGAAAAAAACCATTGGTAATTTGATAGGGATCACATTGAATCTGTAGATTGTGTTTGGTAGTATAGTCATTTTCAGAATATTGATTCTTCCTACTCAGGAACATGGACTATCTCTCCACTGTTTATATCATCTTTGATTTCTTTCTTATAGTTTTCTGTATACAGCTCTTTTGTCTCGTTAGGTAAGTTTACTCCAAGATATTTTATCTTTTTTGTTCCAATGGTGAATGGGATTGATTCTTAATTTCTGTTTCTGATTTTCCATTGTTAATATATAAGAATCCAAGTGATCTCTGTATATTGATTTTGTATCCTGCAACTTTGCTAAACTCACTGATTAGCTGTAGTAAATTTCTGATACTGTCTCCAGGGCTTTCTTTTCATTTTTTGGTTTTGAGCTAATATATAATTTTTAATTTATATTTTACTTGGAGGCTAATTACTTTAAAATATTGTAGTGGTTTTGCCATACATTGACATGAATCACCCATGGGTGTACATGTGTTCCCCATCCTGAACCCCTCTCCCACCTCGCTCCCTATCCCATCCCTCTGGGTCATCCCAGTGCACCAGCCCTGAGCACCCTGTCTCATGCATTGAACCTAGACTGGTGATCTCTTTCACATATGATAATATACATGTTTCAATGTTATTCTCTCAAATCATCCCACCACCTTCTCCCACAGAGTCCAAAAGACTGTTCTATACATCAGTGTCTCTTTTGCTGTCTCGCATATAGGGTTATCATTACCATCTTTCTAAGTTCCATATATATGCATCAATATACTGTATTGGTATTTTTCTTTCTGGCTTACTTCACTCTGTATAATGGGCTCCAGTTTCATTCACCTCATTAGAACTGATTCAAATGTATTCTTTTTAATGGCTGAGTAATATTCCATTTACAGCTTTATTATCCATTCGTCTGCTGATGGACATCTTGGTTGCTTCCATGTCCTGGCTATTATAAGCAGTGCTGCGATGAACATTGGGGTACACATGTCTCTTTCAATTCTGGTTTCCTCAGTGTGTATGCCCAGCAGTGGGATTACTGGTTCATATGGCAGTTGTATTTCCAGTTTTTAAAGGAATCTCCACACTGTTCTCCATAGTGGCTGCACTAGTTTGCATTCCCACCAACAGTTAAGAAGATTCCCTTTTCTCTACACCCTCTTCAGCTTGTAGACTTTAGGATAGCAGCCATTCTGACTGGTGTGAGATGGTACCTCATTGTGGTTTTGATTTGCATTACTCTGATAATGAGTGACGTTGAGCATCTTTTTATGTGTTTGTTAGCCATCTACATGTTTTCTTTGAAGAAATGTCTGTTTAAATCTTTGGTCCATTTTTTGATTGGGTCGTTTATTTTTCTGGAATTGAGCTGCATGAGCTGCTTGTATATTTTTGAGATTAATTGCTTGTCAACTGCTTTGTTTGCTACACCTATGTCAGAAAATAGCTCATAATGTTCCTATGAGGATTAAGTTAGGCTAAGAGGTTTTTAGCTGTTTCTCCTTGGTGTTTTCTCCTGGTCATTTTTATACTATCCTGAGCAGATTTAGTTTTCAAATTTATGGGCAAGCAAAGTCAAGGAAATGTAGCTAGTATCTGTGCAGTAAGGAGATGACATTATTAAAAGCATATTCATTCTCAAAAACAATAATAAAATAAAGACCTAGTTTTGAAAATAGTATCACTGGTAGATATTAATATGACCATAGAACAGTCTTATGGACTCTGTGGGAGAGGGAGAGGGTGGGAAGATTTGGGAGAATGGCATTGAAACATGTAAAATATCATGTATGAAATGAGTTGCCAGTCCAGGTTCGATGCACGATACTGGATGCTTGGGGCTGGTGCACTGGGACGACCCAGAGGGATGGAATGGGGAGGGAGGAGGGAGGAGGGTTCAGGATGGGGAACACATGTAAACCTGTGGCGGATTCATTTTGATATTTGGCAAATCTAATACAATTATGTAAAGTTTAAAAATAAAATAAAATTAAAAAAAAATCATTTTAAATATCAATGGTCTAAATATATCAATAAAAGGACAGGCAATAAAAAAGAATACCCAACTATATACTGTCTACAAGAAACCCACTTTAAATATAGAGACACAGAGGTTAAAAGTAAAGTGGTAGGGAGAACTTCCAAGATGGTGGAGGAAAAATATGGGGAGACCAACTCTCTCCACAAAAATATATCAAAAATTTATGTGCATATGGAACAACTCCTACAGAACAACTTCTGAATGTTGGCAGAAGACCTCAGACTTCCAAAAGGCAAACCAATCTCCTTAGAATAAGGTAGGGGAAAAGACAAAGATAAAAAAGAGGTAAAGGATTTCAGGACAGGGACCTGTGCCCTGGGGAGGGAGTCCTGAAGGAGGAAAACTTTCTACACACTCAGAAACCCCCTCACACATGGAGTCAGTGAGGAGCTTTGGAACCTCAGAGGTGAATGCAGCAACAGGTGCTTGGAAGGCAAAACGGAAAGAATTTACCAGAGAGATCATTGCTGAACAGCACTTCCCAGACGAGAAGCGAACAGTACTCCTGCACCCACCAAGGAGAGTGGGGCCTGGGTACTGAGGCTCAGGTTCAGTGGGTCAGACCCCAAGGAGAAGACAGGGGTTGACTGCCCTGAAGATATTCTGAGCGGGCTAGTACGACACAGCTGAGGGAGTCTACTGTAAAGCCTGGGCCTGCCAGAGAGACAAGAGATTCTTGTCGCCAGGACACTAACTCCATGTACTCACAGACAGTGGCTGTGCTGCCCAGTGGGTGGCCATCAAAGTCGGCAGACATGGCATGTCTAAAGTTTATGATACCAGAGAGGGGAACACAAGCCACTGCCAAAACCAGGGAGAGGGCCTGAGGCAGCAACAAAATGCCGCTGCTACGGTCCCAACCCCAAAGGCGGCAGTTGCCACCAAGCTGTGAGCAGGCACAAATTACTGCCCACACCTTCCTGGGAGTCCAAGTAGCTTGATTTTCCCTAGGAATATACAACACGAGACCAAATCCTATGGGAGAACACATAAACTGCCTCAGACTGTAACAACATCCTTCTGGTCTCCACAGCCTCAGGCACTCCTTAGTACATCTCAGTTGTGGCTTCCAAACACCCCCCTGTCCCCAGCCCAACTGAGAAAGTGAGCCCTAATAAGCCTTGGCCTTTGCCTCCTCTTGTTTGTGTGGGGAACAAACACTGGAGGGCAGCCTACAAAGGCGGACCCAAAACCAAGTGGAGCACTAGGGACTGTGTGACCAAAGAAGAGGAAGAGAATTAGCTCCTACAGCCTACAATCCTCCTATAATCCTACAGTGCAGATTATATCGCTGCAATTAGCTGAGACTGTGGACTTTAGGGGCGATTGTGCACCTTGGAAGCAAGTACAAGCTAGACTAAGGAAAGATCTGAGTTTGCACTGGCCCCACAGTACCCACAGCAGGTCCAGAGACCTTCCTAGAAATGTTGGAGGTCTTCCTGAGTAGGCAGATTGTCTGGAGCACATTTTGGGAAGAGGACAACGGAGGAATTATGAGGAAATCACCTTTACTATCATTCTCTATATATTTTTTATTTTTATTCTTTTTCATATTGTTCTAACATTGTTCTTTCTTTCTTATTCCTTTAATTTTTATTTTTATATTTTTTCTTTTTATTATTTATTTATTTAAATTTATTTTATTTTTTATTTTTTAACTTTACAATATTGTATTGGTTTTGCCATATATCAAAATGAATCTGCCACAGGTATACATGTGTTCCCCATCTTGAACCCTCCTCCCTCCTCCCTCCCCATACCATCCCTCTGGGTCGTCCCAGTACACCAGCCCCAAGCATCCAGTATCATGCATTGAACCTGGACTGGTGACTCATTTCATATATGATATGACATGCATGTTTCAATGCCATTCTCCCAAATCATCCCACCCTCTCCCTCTCCCACAGAATCCAAAAGACTGTTCTATACATCAGTGTCTCTTTTGCTGTCTCATATACAGGGTTATTGTTACCATCTTTCTAAATTCCATATATTTGCGTTAGTATAAATTTATTTATTTTAATTGGAGGCTAATTACTTTACAATATTGTATTCATTTCGCCATACATTGACATGAATCTGCCACGGGTGTACATGTGTTCCCCATACTAGTTTGCATTCCCACCAACAGTGTAAGAGGGTTCCCTTTTCTCACACCCTCTCCAGCATTTATTGCTTGTAGACTTTTGGATAGCAGCCATTCTGACTGGCGTGAAATGGTACCTCATTGTGGTTTTGATTTGCATTTCTCTGATAATGAGTGATGTTGGGCATCTTTTCATGTGTTTGTTAGGCATCTGTATGTCTTCTTTGGAGAAATGTCTGTTTAGTTCTTTGGCCCATTTTTTGATTCGGTCGTTTATTTTTCTGGAATTGAGCTGTAAGAGTTGCTTGCATAATTTTGAGATTAATTCTTTGTCAGTTGCTTCATTTGCTATTATTTTCTCCCATTCTGAAGGCTGTGTTTTCACCTTGCTTATAGTTTCCTTTGTTGTGCAGAAGCTTTTCATTTTAATTAGGTCCCATTTGTTTATTTTTGCTTTTATTTCCAATATTCTGGGAGGTGGGTCATAGAGGATCCTGCTGTGGTTTATGTCGGAAAGGGTTTTGCCTATGTTCTCCTCTAGAAGTTTTATAGTTTTTGGTCTTACGTTTAGATCTTTAATCCATTTTATTTTTGTGTAGGGTGTTAGAAAGTGTTCTAGTTTCATTCTTTTACAAGTGGTTGACCAGTTTTCCCAGCACCACTTGTTAAAGAGATTGTCTTTTCTCTTCTGTATATTCTTGCCTCCTTTGTCAAAGAAAAGGTGTCCATAGGTGCGTGGATTTATCTCTGGGCTTTCTATTTTGTTCCATTGATCTATATTTCTGTCTTTGTGCCAGTACCATACTGTCTTGATGACTGTGGCTTTGTAGTAGAGCCTGAAGTCAGGCAGGTTGATTCCTCCAGTTCCATTCTTCTTTCTCAAGCTTGCTTTGGTTATTCAAGGTTTTTTGTATTTCCATACAAATTGTGAAATTATTTGTTCTAGCTCTCTGAAAAATACCATTGATAGCTTGATAGGGATTACACTGAATATATAGATTGCTTTGGGTAGTTATACTCATTTTCAATATATTGATTCTTCTTATCCATGAACATGGTATATTTCTCCATCCATTAGTGTCCTCTTTGATTTCTTTCACCAGTGTTTTATAGTTTTCTATATATTGGTCTTTTGTTTTTTAGGTAGATGTATTCCTAAGTATTTTATTCTTTTCGTTGCAATGGTGAATGGAATTGTTTCCTTAATTTCTCTTTCTGTTTTCTCATTGTTAGTGTATAGGAATGCAAGGGATTTCTGTGTGTTGATTTTATATCCTGCACCTTTAGTATATTCATTGATTAGCTCTAGTAATTTTCTGGTGGAGTCTTTAGCGTCCTCTATTGGAAAAGACTCTGATGCTGGGAGGGATTGGGGGCAGGAGGAGAAGGGGACCACAGAGGATGAGATGGCATCATTGACTCAATGGACGTGAGTCTGAGTGAACTCCGGGAGTTGGTGATGGACAGGGAGGCCTGGCGTGCTGTGATTCATGGGGTCGCAAAGAGTCAGACATGACTGAGCGACTCAAGTGAACTGATATAGAGGATAATGTCATCTGCAAACAGTGAGAGTTTTACTTCTTCTTTTGCAATCTGAATTCCTTTTATTGCTTTTTCTGCTCTGATTGCTGTGGCCAAAACTATGTTGAATAGTAGTGATGAAAGTGGGTACCCTTGTCTTGTTCCTGACTTTAGGGGAAATGCTTTCAATTTTTCACCATTGAGGATAATGTTTGCTGTGGGTTTGTCATATATAGCTTTTATTATGTTGAGGTATGTTCCTTCTATTCCTGCTTTCTGGAGAGTTTTATTATAAATGGACGTTGAATATTGTCAAAGGCTTTCTCTGCATCTATTGAGATAATCATATGGCTTTTATTTTTCAATTTGTTAATGTGGTGTATCACATTGATTGATTTGTGAATATAGAAGAATCCTTGTATCCCTGGGATAAAGCCCACTTGGTCATGATGTATGATCTTTTTAATATGTTGTTGGATTCTCTTTGCTAGAATTTTGTTAAGGATTTTTGCATCTATGTTCATCAGTAATATTGGCCTGTAGTTTTCTTTTTTTGTGGTATCTTTGTCAAGGTTTTGGTATTAGGGTGATGGTGGCCTCATCGAATGAGTTTGGAAGTTTACCTTCCTCTGCAATTTTCTGGAAGAGTTTGAGTAAGATAGGTGTTAGTTCTTCTCTAAATTTTTGGTAGAATTCAGCTGTGAAGCCGTCTGGACCTGGGCTTTTGTTTGCTGGAAGATTTCTGATTACAGTTTCAATTTCCGTGCTTGTGATGGGTTTGTTAAGATTTTCTATTTCTTGCTGGTTCAGTTTTGGAAAGTTGTACTTTTCTAAGAATTTGTCCATGTCTTCCAAGTTGTCCATTTTATTGGCATATACTTGTTGATAGTAGTCTCTTATGATCCTTTGTATTTCCGTGTTGTCTGTTGTGATCTCTCCATTTTCATTTCTAATTTTATTGCTTTGATATTTCTCCCTTTGTTTCCTGATGAGTCTGGCCAATGGTCTGTCAATTTTATTTATCCTCTCAAAGAATCAGTTTTTGGCTTTCTTCATTTTTGCTATGGTCTCTTTTGTTTCTTTTGCATTTATTTCTGCTCTAATTTTTAAGATTTCTTTTCTTCTACTAACCCTGGGGTTCTTCATTTCTTCCTTTTCTAGTTGCTTTAGGTGTAGAGTTAGGTTATTTATTTGACTTTTTTCTAGTTTCTTGAGGTATGCCTGTATTGCTATGAAGCTTCCCCTTATCACTGATTTTACAGTGTCCCACAGGTTTTGGGTTGTTGTGTTTTCATTTTCATTCATTTCTATGCATATTTTGATTTCTTCTGTGATTTGTTGGTTATTCAGCAGCGTGTTGTTCAGCCTCCATGTGTTGGAATTTTTAAGTTTTTCTCCTGTAATTGAGATCTAATCTTACTGCATTGTGATCAGAAAAGATGCTTGGAATGATTTCAATTTTTTTTAATTTACCAAGGCTATGACCCAGGATGTGATCTATCCTGGAGAAGGTTCTATGTGCACTTGAGAAAAAGGTGAAATTCATTGTTTTGGGATGAAATGTCCTATAGATATCAATTAGGTCTGACTGGTCTATTGTATCATTTAAAGTTTGTGATTCCTTGTTAATTTTCTGTTTAGTTGATCTATCCATAGGTGTGAGTGGGGTATTAAAGTCTCCCACTATTATTGTGTTATTGTTAATTTCCCCTTTCATACTTGTTAGTATTTGTCTTACATATTGTGGTGCTCCTATGTTGGGTGCATATATATCTATAATTGTTATATCTTCTTGGATTGATCTTTGATCATTATGTAGTGTCCTTCTTTGTCTCTTTTCACAGCCTTTGTTTTAAAGTATATTTTATCAGATATGAGTATTGCTACTCCTGCTTTCTTTTGGTCTCTATTTGCATGGAATATCTTTTTCCATCCCTTTACTTTCAGGCTGTGTGTCCCCTGTTTTGAGGTGGGTCTCTTGTAGACAACATATATAGGGATCTTGTTTTTGTATCCATTCAGCCAGTCTTTGTCTTTTGGTTGGGGCATTCAACCCATTTACATTTAAGGTAATTATTGATAAGTATGATCCTGTTGCATTTACTTTATTGTTTTGGGTTCGAGTTTATACACCCTTTCTGTGTTTCCTGTCTAGAAAAGATCCTTTAGCATTTGTTGGAGACCTGGTTTGGTGGTGCTGAATTCTCTCAGCTTTTGCTTGTCTGTTAAGCTTTTGATTTCTCCTTTATATTTGAATGAGATCCTTGCTGGGTACAGTAATCTGGGCTGTAGGTTATTTTCTTTCATCCCTTTAAGTATGTCCTGCCAGTTTCTATGGAAAGATGAGCTGTTATCCTTATGGGAATCCCCTTGTCTGTTATTTGCTGTTTTTCCCTTGATCCTTTTAATATTTGTTCTTTGTGTTTGATCTTTGTTAATTTGATTAATATGTCTCTTGGGGTGTTTTGCCTTGGGTTTATCCTGTTTGGGACTCTCTGGGTTTCTTGGACTTGGGTGATTATTTCCTTCCCCATTTTAGGGAAGTTTCAACTATTATCTCCTCAAGTATTTTCTCATTGTTTTTCTTTTTGTCTTCGTCTTCTGGGACTCCTATGATTCGAATGTTGGGGCATTTAACATTGTCCCAGAGGTCTCTAAGATTATCTTCATTTCTTTTAATTCGTATTTCTTTTTTCCTCTTTGATTCATTTATTTCTACCATTCTATCTTCTCCCACACTTATCTTATCTTCTGCCTCCATTATTCTACTGTTTGTTCCCTCCAGAGTGTTTTTGATCTCATTTATTGCATTGTTCATTATATATTGACTATTCTTTATTTCTTCTAGGTCCTTGTTAAACCTTTCTTGCATCTTCTCAATCCTTGTCTCCAGGCTATTTATTGGTGATTCCATCTTGTTTTCAAGATTTTGGATCATTTTCACTATCATTATTCTGGATTCTTTATCAGGTAGATTCCCTATCTCTTCCTCTTTGGTTTGGTTTGGTGGGCTTTTATCCTGTTCCTTTACCTGCTGGGTATTTCTCTGTCTCTTCATCCTGTTTATATTGCTGTGTTTGGTGTGGCCTTTCTGTATTCTGGCAGTTTGTGGAGTAGGTGGGGTTGTATGGCTGGCTTATCAAGGTTTCCTGGTAAGGGAACCTTGTGTCCATGTTCTGGTGGGTGGAGCTGGATTTCTTCTCTCTGGAGTGCAATGAAGTCTCCAGTAATGAGTTATGAGACATCAGTGGGTTTGGAGTGACTTTGGGCAGCCTGTGTATTGAAGCTCAGGGCTGTGTTTCTGTGTTTCTGGAGAATTTGAGTGGTATGTCTTGCTCTGGAACTTGTTGGCCCTTGGGTGGTGCTTGGTTTCAGTGTAGGTATGGAGGCGTTTGATGAGCTCCTGTCGATTAATGTTCCTTGGAGTCAGTAGTTTCAGGTGTTCTCAGGATTTGGACTTAAGCCTCCTGCTTCTGGTTTTCAGTCTTATTTTTACAGTAGCCTCAAGACTTCTCCATTTATACAGCACCAATAACAAAATATCTACATTAAAGATGAAAAGTTTCTCCACAGTGAGGAATACCCAGAGAGGTTCACAGAGTTACATAGAGAAGAGAAGAGGGAGGAGGAAGATAGAGGTGACCCGGATGAAATGAGGTGGAATCAAAAGAGGAGAGAGCAAGCTAGCCAGTAATCACTTCCTTATGTGGCCTCCACAGTCTGGACTGCTCAGAGATGTTCACAGAGTTATACAGAGAAGAGAAGAGGGAGGAAGGGGACAGAGGTGGCCAGGAGGATAAAGAGGAGAATCAAATCTGAGAGAGACAGATCCAGCCAGTAATCAGTTCCCTAAGGGTTATCCACTGTCCAGAACACAAAGAGATTCACAGAGTTGGGTAGAGAAGAGAAGGGGGAGGGAGAAGATAGAGGCAACCTGGTGGAGAAAAAGGAGAGGCCAAAGGGGGAGAGAGTAGTCAAGCCAGTAATCTCACTCCCAAGTAAAAATGCATACTGAATATTGGTTTCTTAAAGGTACAAAATTGATAATAAATAACAAAAAGCAGAGATCAAAAATCTAGAGTAGTGGTTGGATTTTCAAAAATACAATATTAAAGAAAAAGAAAAAACAAAACAAAGTCACAAAAATTATAGAATATATATATATGAAGTTTGCTTTAAAAAATAGGATATCTCTTTTTTTTGCAAAGTAATAGTAGGTTATAAAAACGAAAATTAAAGGAGTAATAGAGGACTTAAAATTTAAAAAAAATTAAAGAATGATAGTAAAAATAGTAAAAAATATATCTAGGACTTTCTCTGGTGGTGTTGTGGGCGGTGTGGTTTCAGTTCATTTTCAGATAGTTCCTTGGTCCGGCTTATATTTCTCAAGATCTATAGGCCCCTTCCTATGTAGTCAGTGCAAACTACAGGGTTTTAATCTATTGCACCTGTCACTTCCAAGGAAGGTCCCTCTGTTTTAGCTTCTTCTGTTTCCTGGTCTCTTCAGTGTCTAATTTCCACTCTGGCACAACGGGGTGGTGGTGGACACTTTTTTAGGCTCACTTGTTCAGTCGTGCTGTGGGGAGGGAGGGACGCTGCAAACAGATAACATTGCCGTGTGTTCACAGTGTCTCGGCCACACTGGGTTTGCCCCCATTCACGGCGTGTGTGCTTTCCCTGTCTACACTTCTTAGGCTCTAGGTTGCTCTGCTGGGAACTGTCTGAGGCCGGCCCTGGGTTGTATGCACTTCCCAGGTCTAAGCTGCTCAGGTTCAGGTACTTGGGTATTCCTCAGAGGCGCAGACTCGGTTGGGCCTGCGTTTTGTGCCCTTCCCAGGTCCAAGCAGCTCAGGTGACCAGGTGTTTGGCGAGCATGGTCGCTGTGATTTATTGCCTCCCCCCGTCCCTGCTGCTTGGTTTTCTGGGTATACAACTGGCACACCTTCTCAAGCGGATGTTGACTGTCCAGAATCCCAAGAAGTCTTGGTTAGCAATGAAGCCTGATTGCAGTTTGGTAGACAATGCCTCTCTGGGGCCATGATTGCTCCCTTCCAGCTCTGGCTGCCCTCGTCTGCCTGTCACCAGAGTGGGATGGGCTGGTCTGCAGCCAGCTAGTTCTGCTCAGTCCTTTGTTCTGTGAGTGGGCCTGGCAGTGTCTTAGGTTAAGGCTTTTTGCGTGGTAGCATATCCCACAGTCTGGTTTTCTAGCCCAAGTTAGTTCCCTCACATTGCTCTTAGGGCATTCAGGCCCAGTCTAAGCAATGCAGCCCGTGCCTCCCTGCCCAGCCCCCACTTGCTAGTGGTGAATGCAGGCGTCTCTGCTGCTTCTCCACTGCGGGAGTTACCATTGGGCACATAATCTGTGGGATTTAATTATTTATTTTTCCTCCTGATTATGTTGCCCTCTGTGGTTCCAAGGCTTGCCACAGACTCGTCAGTGAGAGTGTTTCCTGGTGTTTGGAAACTTCTCTCTTTTTTAAGACTCCCTTCCCAGGATGGAGCTCCGTGCCTACCTCTTTTGTCTCTCTTTTTATCTTTTATATTTTTTCCTACCTCCTTTCGAAGACAATGGGCTATTTTTCTGGGTGCCTGATGTCCTCTGCCAGCATTCAGAAGTTGTTTTGTGGAATTTTCTCAGCATTTAAATGTTCTTTTGATGAATTTGCGTGGGAGAAAGTGGTCTCCCCATCCTATTCCTCCATCATCTTAGGACCGTCTCCTCCTTTTTTCTTTTTAAAACACCTTACTTTTAAATAAATTCATTTTATTTTCCTATTTTTACAATACTCATTAGTTATATCGCATTTTCCCCATGTATTTTTTCAATGTTTTTGATTCTGTATTTTTGCTAGTCTAGTTTTTAGTATTCATTTTCACTTAAAGGTTTGCTCATTGCCTTAATTGCTCTCTTCCTTTTTGACTCCTGTTTTTATCCCTTTTTTCCTTTCCTATTTTTTGTGTTTGAGTTTCTTTGGGTGTTCTTGGATGTTGAATGTTGCTTTCACCATTAGTCTTGGGGTTTTGTCTTCTGTGATGTGTGGCCTGTGAAGTCTTGGTGCT
This sequence comes from Bubalus kerabau, assembly GCF_029407905.1. NCBI lineage: Eukaryota > Metazoa > Chordata > Mammalia > Artiodactyla > Bovidae > Bubalus > Bubalus kerabau. Next base: position 105,424,574 of record NC_073647.1, on the reverse strand, counting down.
GCAGTAAGGAGTCTGGCTTGAAGCTCCAAGGTGGGAGACCTGATTCTAGCACTTTGGACAATTAGAGAACTCCTGACACCACGGAACATTAATCGGTGAGAGATCTACCAAAGGCCTCAAGGTCCACACTAAGTCCAAGCACCACCCAAAGGCTAGCAAGCTCCAGTGCAGGACGCCTCTAGCCAAATCTTTAGCAAAACAGGAACACAACCCTGCCATTAGCAGAAAGGATGCCCAAAGTCATACCAAGCCCACAGACACCTCAAAACACACTACTGGACATGGATGGCACTGCCCTTCAAAGAGACAAGATCAAGCTTCACCCACCAGAACACAGGCACAAGTCTCCCCAACAACAAAAATTTCACAAGGCACTGGCCAACACCATCCACAGGGAGCAGGCTCCACAATTAAGAGGACCTACAACCTTCCAGCCAGCAGAAAGGAGACCCCAAACACAGTAACTTAAAATGAAAAGTTAGAGAAACATGCAGTAGATGAAGGAACATGGTAAAAGCCTACAAGACAAAACAAATGATGAGAAAATAAGCAGTCTAACTGAAAAAGAATTCAGAGTAATGATAGTAAATATGATCCAAAATTTTGGAAATAAAATGGAGGTACAGATAAATAGACTGGAGGCACAGATCAAGAAAATACAAGAAATGTTTCACAAACATGTAGAAGAATTAAAGAATAAACAACCAGCAATGAACAAATCAATAATTGAGATTAAATATACACTAGAGGGAAATGATAGGCAAATAACTGAGACAGAAGAATGGATAAGTGATCTGGAAGATAGAATGATGAAAATAACTGAAGCAGAGAAGAATAAAGAAAAAATAATGAAAAGAAATGAGGACAGTCACAGAGACCTCTTGAACATTAAGTGCACCAACATTCAAAGAAGGGGTCCCAGAAGAAGACAATAAAAGGGTACAAGAAAATATTTGTGATTATCGTTGAAAAATTCCCTAGCATAGGAAAAGAAATAGTCACCCAAGTCCAGGAAGCCCATAGACTCTGATACAGGATAAACCCAAGGAGAAACACACCAAAACATATAGTAAGCAAACTAACAAAAATTAAACACAAAGAATAAATATTAAAAGTAGCAAGGGAAAACAACAAATAACATACAAGGGGATCCCCATAAGGCTAACACCTGATCTTTCAACAGAAAATCTGTAGGCCAGAGGGAGTAGCAAGATATACTTAAAGTGATGAATGGAAAATATCTATAACCAAGACTACTCTATACAGCAATGATGTCATTCAGATTTCAAGGAGAAGTCAAAAACTTTTCAAGCAAGCAAAGGTTAAGAGAATTCAGCACCACCAAACCAGCTCTACAACAAATGCTAAAGGAACTTCTTGAAACACAAGAGAAATAAAAGGTCTACAAAAACAAACCTAAAACAATAAAGTAAATGGTAATAGGGTCACACACACCAATAATTACCTTAAAGGTAAACAGACTAAATGTTCCAACCAAAAGATGCAGATTGGCTGAATGGATACAAAAATAAGACCCCCCTATATATGCTGTCTACAAGAGATCCACCTCAGACCTAGGGAAACATACAGAATGAAAGTGAGGGGTTGGAAAAAGATATTCCATGCAAATGGAAATTAAAAGAAAGTGGGAGTAGCAATACTCATATCAGATAAAACAGACTTTAAAATAAAAACTATTACATGAGTTAATGAAGGACACTGCATAATGATCAAGGGATCAATCCAAGAAGATATAAAAATTATAAATATATATGCACCCAACATAGGAGCACCTCAATACATAAGGCAAATGCTGCTGCTCCTGCTAAGTCGCTTCAGTTGTGTCCGACTCTGTGCAACCCTATAGACGGCAGCCCACCAGGCTCCCCCATCCCTGGGATTCTCAAGGCAGGAACACAGGAGTGGGTTGTCATTTCCTTCTCCAACGCATGAAAGTGAAAAGTGAAAGTGAAGTTGCTCAGTCATGTCTGACTCTTAGCGACCCCATGGACTGTAGCCCACCAGGCTCCTCCATCCATGGGATTTTCCAGGCAAGAGTACTGGAGTGGGGTGACATTGCCTTCTCCGAAGGCAAATGCTAACATGTATTAAAGTGCACTAGCTCCACACTGCTGTCCTTGTCAGGTGATAAATCTCAGCATTTGTCGTTGAAATGGAACAATATTTGTATAAAGCCTGAGGTGAAAATAGCGCTATTAGCTCAAAAACTGCAAATTAGAATGCTTTTCACCGTGAAGCACAGGAAGCTGCTTTCCGTCGTGTGTTTCCAAGTATTTCTGAAGTGGAAAGTAGAGGAAAACTTGCTAATTTATTTGACTGTATAAATATAATTTGATAAATTTTTTTTATATTTTCATAAACTTAATTTTGCAAATGTAAAGTTAGAGAATTTCCTTTGTTCTTTGGAGTCTATTTCATTGTACATCACTACAGATTCTTCCCTTTCTAGCACAAACGTTTAAGCTGCGAGAACATTGAGAACTTAGCAGTTTGGGTGATTTGTGGGTGTTACAGACCCTATCAGTAGGTTAAGTTACATTAAAGTGGTGACGAGTTCCAATATCTAATGTGATGTGAAGTTTGTTTTTTTTTTTTTTTACATGTAAAACAAAAATTTTCTAATTTAAATACAACCAAATGTAAAAAATCAAGTGTGTTTCTTTAGGTTTACTTGATAGAAATTTCTGTAAATTGTATTTTATATTGCAAAGTATTATATCACTGTACATTTAAACATGGAACTTCATAGCTTTGTTACATGAAGTAGAATAAACATCTACAGAAAGTTAAAAAAAAAAGAAGAAGAAACTGACAATAACACAGTAATAGTGGGGGACTTTAACACCCCACTCACACCAGTGGACAGAACATCCAGATGGAAAATTAATAAGGAGATATAAGCTTTAAATGATACACTGGACCAGCTGGACCTAATTCATATCTATTGGGCATTTCATCCAAAAATAGTAGATTTCACTTTTTTCTCAAGTGCACATGGAACATTCTCCAGGATATATCACACCTCGATTCACAAATCAAGCCTTGGTAACTTTTAGAAAACTGCAATTATTTCAAGTATCTTTATTGTATGCTGTTAGATAACAACCACAGGAAAAAAAAATTAAAAACATAAACACATGGAGGTTAAACAATACATTTCTGAAAAACCAAGAGGTCACTAAAGAAATCAAGCATAAGCAGAGCTAAGATGGAAGTTTATAGCAATTCAGGCCTATCTCAAGAAACAAGAGAAATATCAAATTAACAACCTAACCTTACACCTAAAGTAACTAGAAAAAGAAAAACAAGAAAATCCTGAAATTAGTAAAAGGAAAGAAATCATAAAGATCAGCACAGAAATAACTGAAAAAGAAATGAAGGAGGCAATAGAAAAGATCAATAAAACTAAAAGCTGGTTCTTTGAGAAGACCAAAGAACCTAACATAGGAACCTGTTTTTTTGTCAACAAAATTGACAAAACATTAGACAGACTCATCAAGAAAAAAAGGGAGAAGACTCAAATCAATAAATTAGAAATGAAAAAGGAGGTTACAACGGACAACACAGAAATACAAAGGATCATAAGAGACTATCACAATCAACTATATGCCAAGACAATGAACAACCTGGAAGAAATGGAGCAATTCTTAGAAAAGTATAACCTTCCAAAACTGAACCAGGAAGAAATAGAAAATATGAATAGACCAATCACAAAACTGTAATCAAAAATCTTCCACCAAACCAAAGCTCAGGGCCAGATGGTGTCACAGGTGAATTCTACCAAAAGTTTAGAAAACAGTTAAGACCTATCCTGCTCAAACTCTTCCAGAAAATTGCAGGGGAAGGAAAACTCTGAAAATTATTCGATGAGGTCACCATCACCCTGATACCAAAACCAGACAAGAATACCACAAAAAAAGAAAATTACAAGCCAATATCTCTGATGAATATAGATGCAAAAATCCTCAACAAAATTTTAGCAAACAGAAGCCAACAATAATTAAAAAGATCATACATTCTGATCAAATGTGCTTTATCCCAGGGATGCAAGGATTCTTCAATATATGCAAATCAATCATTTTGATATATTATATTAACAAATCAAAAGATAAAAACAATATGATCATCTCAACAGATGCAGAGAAATTTTTTTACAAAATTCAACACCCATTTATGATAAAAGCTCTACGGAAAGTAGGCATAGAGGGAACAAGTGAAAGTAAAATTGTTAGTTGCTCAATTGTGTCCGACTCTTTGTGATCCCATAGATTGTAGCCCCCTAGGCTCCTCTGTCCATGGAATTCTCCAGGCAATACTGGAGTGGGTAGCGATTCCCTTCTCCACATGACCTTCCCGACGCAGGGACTGAACCCAGGCTGAATCTGCACCACAGGCAGATTCTTTACTATCTGAGCCACCAGGGAAGCCCAGAAGGAACATACTACAACATAATAAAAGCCACCTACAACAAACCTACAGCAAACATTATTCTCAATGGTGAAAACCTGAAAGCATTTCCTCTAACAGTAGGAGCAAGACAAGCATGTCCACTCTTACTACTATTATTCAATATAGTTTTGGAAGTCCTAGGCACAATAATTAGAAAAGAAAAAGAAATAAAAGGAATTCAGATTGGAAAAGAAGTAAAACTCTCACTGTTTGCAGATGACATGATACTAAACATATAAAATGCTAAAAAAAAAAGCCACCAGAAAATACTAGAGCTAATCAGTGACTATGGTAAAGTCACAAGATACAAAATTAATCCACAGAAATCACTTGCACTGCTATACCCTAACAATGAAAACTCAGAAAGAGAAATTAAGGAAACAATTCATTCACCAATCCAACAAAAATAATAAAATACCTAGGAATAAACCTACATAAAGGGACAAAAGAATTGTATACAGAAAACTATAAGACACTGATTAAAGAAATCAAGGTGACAAGCAGATCAAGAGATATATACCATGCTTTTGGATTGGAAGAATCAATATTGTGAAAATGACTATTCTACCCAAAGCAATCTATGGATTCACTGCAACCCCTATCAAACTGCCAATGATTATTTTTCACAGAACTAGAAGAAATAATTTCACAATTTATATGGAAACATAAAAGATCCTGAATAGCCAAAGCAACCTTGACAATGAAGCTGGAGGAATCAATCGTCCTAATTTCAGATAACACTACAAAGCTACAGTCATCAAGGCAGTATGGTACTGGCACAAAAGTAGAAATACAACCCAATGGAACTAGATAGAATGTCAAGAGATAAACCCATCAATCTATGGGCACCTTATCTTTGACAAAGGAGGCATGAATGGATAAAAGGTAGTCTCTTCAGTAAGTGGTGCTGGGAAAACTGGACAGCTAAGTACAACAGAATGAAATTCGAACATTTCCTAACACCATATACAAAGATAAACTCAAAATGAATTTAAAACCTTAAGGTAAGACCAGAAACTATAAAACTCTTAGAGGAAAAGATAGGCAGAACACTCTTTGACATAGATCGCAGCAAGATCCTCTGTAGCCTACCTCCTGGAGTAATGGAAACAAAAACAAAAATAAACAAATGGGACCTAATTAAATATAAAAGCGTTTGCACAGCAAAACAACCCTCAATTTGCTGGAGAAAAATAACAGCAAATGAAACAACAGACAAAAGATTAATCTCCAAAATATACAAGCAGCTCATTCAGCTCAATACCAGAAAAACAAACAACTCAATCAAAAAGTGGGCAGAAGACCTAACCAGATATTTTTCCAATGAAGATGGTTAATAACCAGATATTTTTCCAATGAAGATGGTTAATAAACACATGAATAGATATTCAACATCCTTCATTATTAGAGAAATGCAAATCAAAACTACAATGAGGTATCATCTCACACCAGTCAGAAGGGCCATAATCAAGAAATTTACAAACAAAAAATGCTGGAGAGGATGTAGAGAAAAAGGAGCCCTCTTGCACTGTTGGCGGGAAAGTAACCTGATATAGCCATTATGGAAAACTTTAAAAAACTAGGAAGAAAACTACCATATGACACGATAATGCCACTACTGGGCATATACCCTGTTCAGTTCAGTTCAGTCACTCAGTCGTGTCCGACTCTTTACGACCCCATGAACCGCAGCTCACCAGGCCTCCCTGTCCATCACCAACTCCCGGAGTCCACCCAAACCCATGTCCATTGTGTTGGTGATGCCATCCAACCACCTCATCCTCTGTCGTCCCCTTCTCCTCCCGCCCTCAATCTTTCCCAGCATCAGGGTCTTTTCAAATGAGTCAGCTCTTCGCATGAGGTGGCCAAAGTACTGGAGCTTCAGCTTCAACATGAGTCCTTCCAATGAACACCCAGGACTAATCTCCTTTAGGACGGACTGGTTGGATCTCCTTGCAGTCCAAGGGACCCTCAAGAGTCTTCTCCAACACCACAGTTCAAAAGCATCAATTCTTTGGCACTCAGCTTTCTTTATAGTCCAACTCTCACATCCATACATGACCACTGGGAAAACCATAGCCTTGACTAGACTGACCTTTGTTGGCAAAGTAATGTCTCTGCTTTTGAATATGCTGTCTAGCTCGGTCAAAACTTTCCTTTCAAGGAGTAAGTGTCTTTTAATTTCATGGCTGCAGTCACCATCTGCAGTGATTTTGGAGCCCAGAAAAATAAAGTCAGCCACTGTTTCCCCATCTATTTGCCATGAAGTGATGGGTCCAGATGCCATGATCTTAGTTTTCTGAATGTTGAGCTTTAAGCCAACTTTTTCACTCTGCTCTTTCACTTTCATCGAGAGGTTCTTTAGTTCTTCTTCACTTTCTGCCATAATGGTGGTGTCATCTGCATATCTGAGGGTATTGATATTTCTCCAGGCAATCTTGATTCCAGCTTGTGCTTCCTCCAGCCCAGCATTTCTCATGATGTACTCTGCATATAAGTTAAATAAGCAGGGTGACAATATACAGCCTTGACATACTCCTTTCCCGATTTGGAACCAGTCTGTTGTTCCATGTCCAGTTCTAACTGTTGCTTCCTGACCTCCGTACAGGTTTCTCAAGAGGTAGGTCAGGTGGTCTGGTATGCCCATCTCTTTCAGAATTTTCCACAGTTTATTGTGATCCACACAGTCAAAGGCTTTGGCATAGTCAATAAAGCAGAAATAGATGTTTTTCTGGAACTCTCTTGCTTTTTTGATGATCCAGCAGATGTTGGCAATTTGATCTCTGGTTCCTCTGCCTTTTGCAAAACCAGTTTGAATATCTGGAAGTTCATGGTTCATGTATTGCTGAAGCCTGGCTTGGAGAATTTTAAGCATCACTTTACCAGTGTGTGATATGAGTGCATACACCCTTAGGAAACCATAAATTATTTGAAAGAGCACATGTACCCCAATGTTCACTGAAGCACTATTTACAATAGCTAGGACACGGAAGCAACCTTGATGTCCACCAACAGATGAATGAATAAAGAGGTAGTAGTACATATATACAATGGAATATTACTCAGCAATAAAATGAAATGCATTTGAGTCAGTTCTAATGAGTGGATGAAACTAGAGTTTATTTTACAGAGTGAAGTAAGTCAGAATGAGTAAAACAAATATAATATATTAATGCACACATATGGAATCTAGAAATATGGTACTGATGAACCTATTTGCAGCACAGCAGTGAAGATGCAGACATAGAGAACAGACTTGTGGACACAGAGGGGTAAGGAGAATGTGGAACGAATGGAGAATAGCCTGGAAACATATACATTACCATTTGTGAAATAGACAGCCATGAGAATTTCATGTGTGACTCATGGAATTCAAACCAGGGCTCTGTGACAACCTAGAGGGGTGGGATGGGGTGGAAAGTCGGAGGGAGGTTTAAGTAGGAGGGGCCATATGTATACCTATGGCTGATTCATGTTGATGTGTGGCAGAAACCAACTCAATATTGTAAAGCAAGTATTCTTCAATTAAATATAAATAAGTTTTTAAAAAAGAAGTTCACAGGCTCAGAGATGTAGAGAGATTTGCCCCAAATCACAAACCAGTAAGAGGTAGCACAAGGAATGCCTCACCCGTGGCCTTACTGCTAACCTGAGCTACTGTTAGCTCTAGCAGCCTACAGCCTACACCATCTTCCTAACTGGCCTATAGACTCACTGGAGGTCAAAAATACTGTTTAGCTCTCATGTATACTCTCGCACTAAATTCACTCTCAAGCGCATACTTGGGGAGAGAATTTCTCCCTTTAACCTGGAAAGAAGGGTTCCTTTCAACATTTCAGAGAGCTTGTAGAAACAAGTTACATAAGGTGGCTCTCTAAGTGTACACTAAAAAAAAATCAAACGTGATATCTATTGACACAAGGTTTATCTTTAATGAAACTAGATAGTTTAGTGTAGTTTACATAGGCAGTAGGTGAAGCTATAATAAGCTGCAAGGAATAGATACTGAGCAAGGATCAGGATGGCAGATTTCTCTATTGAGGAGACACTGTTGTGGTCTGAGAGGGGAGCTACAGGGGCTCTGGGGTTTTAATAATATTTGAGTCACTGTTTTGGGTGGTAGTTACATAGGTTTTCACATTATAATTATTCATTATTAATCTCTGTATATGTTTCATGCTTCTTATGTATGTTATATATTACTTCAAAACTGAACCCAACGAAAGGGAATATGTAGGTCCCAAGACACAAATGCTGAGATTTGAATAAAGGTATTAACGGCAACCCACTCTAATATTCTTACTTGGAAAATTCCATGGACAGAGGAGCCTGCTAGGTACAGTCCATCGGGTCACCAAGAGTCAGACATGACTCAGCACACATGCATTAACATGGCTACATGAAGAAGATGTTATCAGTCAGAAGGGGTAGGTTACTCATTCATAAAACAAAACTTTTAATGCCAATCTAACCACTGTTTGGGCAAAAATGTCTCTACTAACTTGACTGAGTATTCCTAGTGCCTTTGTCAACATAGTATCTAGTCTGAGATAGACATATCAAATGACATTAGCCTCATGTGATTAGCAGACCAGGAGTTTCTAGGCAAGATGTCAACTCTTCCCCCACCTCCTGCCTCCTGAATTACCGTAATCTACTTCTTTATGATCTGAAACCACTACATATCAGAATTCCACCCCCCTATCAATCACACACACACAAACACACACACTCTCTCTCTCATCATAACAGTATATGGATGTTTTTCAGGGGACATTGTGATAAAATCCTCATCATCTCATGTTCTCTAAGCCAGTTATGATGCATCCAGTATCACTGACAATCACTGATTGTTGGTTGGTCACAGTTGGTCATGTGACCAGATTCAGTCTCATATTCTTGGGATTATGGGGGTAGAAAGTATTATGTCACAGTTTTCTTGCTCTTGGAAAAGGAACACCGGAAGATATTTTCCATTTTCCCTAAATATTACCATTTCTAGATATGAGCTCTGTATTGCTACAGACATCTGGGTACCAGAATGATGGAGGACACTGAGGTGGATGAGAAAAGAGGGAAAGAATCTGAACCCTTAATGACACCCCTGAACTGGACTTCTCCATGTCTAGAACCCACCCTACTTTGCACTTCCAGTCTACTTGGCAATTAGACCAAATATGTAATGACTAACAGCTACCTGCCAGGCACTACTATTGACCCTGAAGATACTAAAGCAAACAAAATGTACATCTGTCTCTGCCTTCACAGAACTCATATTTTGGGGTACCTGTATAAACAATAAATAAAATAAATCACTGAATTACACTGTAAGTAGGAATATTATACTGCTATGGAAAGCAGATTAGAGCAAGTTGAGCAGGCTTTATAAATTGTCAAGGAAAGAATAGAAGTGGAAAGCAAGGGATAAAGGGAAAGATAACCAACTGAACGTAGAGTTCTAGAGAACAGCAAGGGGAGATAAGAAGGACTTCTTAAATGAAGAATGCAAAGAAGTATAGGAAAACAATAGAGTGGGAAAGACTAGATATTTCTTCAAGAAAATTGGAGATATCAAGGGAAGATTTCATGCAAGGATGGGCACAATAAAGGATAGAAACGGTAAGAACCTAACAGGCAGAAGAGACTAAGAAGAGGTGGCAAGAATACACAGAATAACTATATGATAAAGGTTTTAATGACCAGGTTTTCAATGATGGTGTGGTCACTCACCTAAAGCCAGACATCTTGGAGTGTGAAGTCAAGGGGGCCTCAGGAAGCATCACTAAAAACAAAGCTAGTGCAGGTGATGGAATGCCAGTTGAGCTATTTCAAATCCTAAAAGATGATGCTCATAAAATGCTGCACTCAATATGCCAGGAAATTTGGAAAACCCAGCAGTGGCTGCAGGACAGAAAATGCCAGTTTTCATTCCAATCTCAAAGGAGGGCAGTGCTAAAGAATGCTCAAAGTGAAAGAAAGTGAAAGTGAAGTCACTCAGCTGTGTCCAACTCTTTGCGACACCATGGACTATAGCCTATCAGGCTCCTCCACCCATGGGATTTTCCAGGCAAAAATACTAGAGTGGGTTGCCATTTCCTTTTCTAGGAGATCTTCCCAACCCAGGGATTGAAACCGGGTCTCCTGCATTGTAGGCCAGACGCTTTACAATCTGAGCCACCAGGGAAGTCCATTGGCAGGTTGGTATAAACCCCCGACAGGGTTTCTGCCATGAGCCGTATGAGGTCACTGTGGAACTGCGGAACTGCGGAGCAGGGCTCCTCACTTGCTTCACACAGGGCATGTCATTCATTCACACAAGCACACTGTAGAGTTAGTAAAGTACAGCAGAAAGCATGTTCATTAGGAGAACAAAGAACTAGAGCTCCAAGCATCCTTACTTGTCCTGAAGAATCCTGGATGAGGCCCCAAGATGAAAGGTTGCTGCTAAACCACAAAAGATGCCAGGATTCTTGGCCTCCAGAGGAGAAGAATTCAATCCGGGGCCAGTGATGAGGTTTGATCACTCAGAGCTTTTGTGTAATAAAGTATTATCAAAGTATAAAAGAGATAGAGAAATCTGTATCAGAAAGAGATTTCTGACACAGATATCAGAAGGGGGCAGAAAGAATGCTCAAACTAATGCACAATTGCACTCATTTTCCATGCTAATAAGGTAATTCTCAAAGTCTACAAGTTAGCCTTCAGCAGTATGTGAACTGAAAACTTTCAGATGTACAAGCAAGGGGTAGAAAAGGCAGAGGAACCAAAGATCAAATTGACAACATTCGCTGGATCATAGAGAAAGCAAGGAAATTCAAGAAAATCATCTACTTCTGCTTCATTGACTATGCTAAAGCCTTTGACTGTGTGGATCATGAAAAACTATGGAAATTACTTAAAGAGTTGGGAATACCAGACCACCTGACCTATCTCCTGAGAAACCTGTATGTGGGTCAGGAAGCAACAGTTAGAACTTTACATGCCAGGACTGACTGGTTCAAAACTGGAAAAGGAGTAGGACAAGTCTTTATATTGTCACCCTGTTTATTTAACTTATATGCAGAGTACATCACATGAAATGCTGACTAGATTAATTACAGGCTGGAATCAAGATTGCTGGGAGAAGTATAAACAACCTCAGGTATGCAGATGATACCACTCGAATGGCAGAAAGTGAAGAGGAGCTAAAAAGCCTCTTGATGAAGGTGAAAAAGAAGAGTGAAAAAGATGACTTAAAATGCAACATTAAAAAAACAAAGACCACGGCATCCAGTTCCATCACTTCATGGCAAATAGAAGGGGAAAAAGTGGAAACAATGACAGATTTTATTTTGGGGGGCTCCAAAATCACTGTTGATGGTAATTGCAACCATGAAATTAAAAGATGCTTGCTTCTTGTAAGAAAAGTTATGACAAACATAGACAGCATATTAAAAAGCAGAGACATCACTCCCTACAAAGGTCTGTACAATTAAAGCTATGGTTTTTCCAGTAGTCATGTATGGATGTGAGAGCTGGACAATAAAGAAGGCTGAGCACTGAAGAACTGATGCGTTCTAATTGTAGTGCTGAAGAAGACTCTTGAGAGTCCCTTGGACTTCAAGGAGATCAAACCAGTCAATCCTAAAAGAAATTAACCCTGAATAGTCATTGGAAGGACTGATGCTGAAGCTGAAGTTCCAATACTTTGGCCACCTGATGTGAAGAGCTGACTCATTTGAAAAGACCCTGATGCTGGGAAAGATTGAAGGCAGGATGAGAAGGGATGACAGAGGATGAGATGGTTGGATGGCATCACCGACTTAATGGACATGGGTTTGAGCAAAGTCCAGGAGATGGTGAAGGACAGGGAAGCCTGGCATGCTGTAATCCATGGGGTTGCAAAGAGTCAGACACAACTGAGTAACTGAACAACAACTGGAAGATTGTGAAAACTGGAAGCATGAGTTATAGACAAAGTATATATATTTCTATATAGACACGATTTAGCCACTGAACTATAAAAACAACAAAGAAAAATCTGGAATGTTGAGAAATTGGAAATTTTGTTAAGTAGTCAGAATAAGCCTCACTCAGAAAGTGTATTTAGGCAAAGATTTGAAGGAGTTGGTAGGATGAGCCATTAAATATGTAAAGGAAGAACATTTTAAACACAGACAACAGCCAGTTGAAGAGCCTTCAGGTAAACTGTGATTACTTAACTTAAGGTAGCTATGGAGGGATTTCGTGGTAGTATAGTTGGATTTCAGAGAAATAACACATCAAATCTTGCAGAAACTTGTAGGTCATGTAAATATTTTGATGTTGCGTTGTTGCACCAATCAAGGCAAGAAGTTGTAGTGGCTTAGAATCAAGTGGTAGGAGTGGGGAAGGCAAAATTTTTCATAATCCCAATCTACTTAGACCACAGAAGCAACAGGATTTCTGGATGGATATAATGGTAAGACTGATTCCAATATATTTTTTTTAATATTTATTTACTTGGCTGTGCCAGGACTTAGTTGGAGCATGTAAGATCTTCAATCTTTGGTGCAACGTGTGGGATTTTTAGTTGGGGCATATGGAATCTAGTTCCCTGATCAGGGAATCGAAGCCAGGACCCCTGCATTGGGAACACAGAACCACCAGGGATTCCTCTGACCCCAGTATTTTTAAGTGAGTATCTGGAAGGCTGATATTAACTGAGATGACAACCAACAGAATTTGATTGACTGAAATGAAATAAGTTCATTTTTTGCATGATTGAAATGTAATGTCTATTGGATATCCATTTGTGCTTCCAGGTGGACAGTGAAAACAGACTCTGGAGCCTAAGTTGGATATCAAAGCTGGGGAGAGAAGAGGGTATAGATGGCATAGAAAGCCTCGGTCCTGGATGAGATCACGAAAGGAATGAGTATAGGCAGAGAAGAAGAGGATAAGGATTCAGTTCTGAGGTTTGTCAATATGGAGAGAACACAAGGAAAGGAGAAGAACAAGCCAAGGAGACTGAGCAGCTACAGCTACATGATATCAGGGAACAACCAGGAGAGTGTTGTCCTGGAACCCAGGTGTTTATGCGTCAACCTGACTGGATCATGGGGTATCCAAATATTTGGCTAAACATCATTTCTGGGTATGTCTGCAAGGCTATTTCCGGGTGAAATTAACATCTGAATTTAATTTGGACTGGACTTAGAAAAGAAGTTTGCCCTTCCCAGTGTGAGGGCAAACAATGCTGAATACAAGAAAAAGGTGGAGGAAAGAAAATCTGGGCCTTTCCTGCCTGATTGAACGAACTGAGACATTGATCTTCTACTGTTCTCGGTGCTACAGTTTCTCAGGTCTTCAGACCCTGACTAGAATCTACCTCATTAGTTCTCTTGGTTCTCAGGCCATTGGAGTTGAAATGAATTAAGCCACCAAGCCTCTCTGGGACTCCAGCTTGCAGACACCAGATTGGGGGAATTCTCTGTCTCCACAATTGCGTAAGTCAGTTCCTTTAAAGAACCTCTTCCTATATACTATTGTTTCCATATCTCCAGAGAATGCTAAATAATACACCAGGGTAGAAAGTAGTTCCAGGTGGAAGGAGTGATTGACTTGGCCCAAAATTATAGACAGGATACACAAGGAACTGTGACATAGCCACTGACTTACAAATATTGATGTCAGTATTACATTGATTAGAACAGTTTCAGCTCAGGTGAAGATGTCCTCGCTCAATCACAGTGAGATTAAGACAAAATGGAAGGATAGGAAACTGGAGACAGTGAGTGTAGACCCTCGCTATGTGAAGTAGGCTACCAAGGGGAGGAGAAATGTCCCCATAGGGAGTAAGAAATAGGGAGGCAAAAAGAAGGTTTTTTTTTCTGTTTGTTTTTTAAATAATAATAATAAATCAATTTTTATTTTGACAGGAGTAATCTACCAGAGGGAGGGAAAGTGATGCAGATGTTACAAATGCTCTGAGATCATGAACTTCCTTTTCCATTGAGCCAACCTAGAAAATAATTTTCTGCTCCTTGCAACCCAAAGGATTTTCACTAATAGAGTGAACAGCATCTTCACATGTGTAAGTCTTCTGTTTTATGCCCACTGAGGTATAATTTTTCATAGTGCTCTCATTCTGGTGTGGATGATAAATTATATGCTCACACTAACTAGTTATGGACATTGGTTCTGAAGCCATAGATTTCAACCCTGGGCCTGCCACTTAACAGTTGACATCTGCAGCAAATTACTTCTGTGCCCCAGTTTCTTCATATGGAAATGGGAATAACAATGGCATGTATCTCATGGGATTTTGCTGAACAAATGAGGTAAAGCACTTTAAAAACATACAAAAGGATGTGCTATATGGTAACTATTTCATAAATATTAGGTATTATTAAATCTGCATGCTACATGATGTAATATTCTCCTTTACCATATAGAATGTACACTGCTTCCTGATCAGTGTTTCCCTTTAACACATATACTCTTAAAGGTAATTAGTTACAATAAAACTAACAAAGGGAACTTATCCACAGACAAGGAAGCTGGGAAACTAAGCAGTTAATTAACAAAGAATAGAAATTTTAAAATAAATGATAACCTATGGACTGTGTCAAGATGCCTGGACTGATGTGCAATATTTTGCGTCAACGTGATTGGGCCACAGAAAGTGCCCAGACAGTAGGTCAACCATTATTGTGAGTGTGTCTGTGAGGGAGTTTTAGATAAGATTAGCACTGGAATAAGTGGACTGAGTAAAGCAGGTTGCCCTCTAATGGGGATGTCCCATACCAAACAGTTGAAAGCCTGAATAGAACAAAAAAAGCTGAGCTTCCTTCAAGGAGGAGGGAATCAAGTCTGACTGCTTGAGGTGGGTCTCTGGTCTTTTCCTGCCTGTGGACTTGAACTGAACAAGCTCTTAAGGCTCAATCTCAGAACTTTTGGATTAGAACTCACACCACTGGCTTTCCTGGTTCTCAGCCTTTGGACTCAGACGAACTGTACCATCAGGTCTCCTAGGTCTCCACCTTGCTGAAAGCATATCTTGGGCTCTTGTCAGCCTCTATAAATATGTGAGCCAATTCCTAATAAAAAAATCTATTTCTCTCCTCTCTCTCTCTCTAAACATCCGATTGGTTCTGTTCCTCTGGAACTCTGACCAATACACTTGTGAAGGCACTAGTCACTGGTGCAAATAAAATTACACGATGACATGATGGAACTCAGTGAAGACCTGCAGTATGATCACAGAATTTACAGATACTCCATCAGGGTCACAAAACAGGGTTTTAATAAATAATTATCTGATGGTTATTAAAGGCTATGGTAGACAGAATCCTAATACTGGTTTCCCAAGATACCTCGCCATAATCCCAGGTACTGTGAATTAGAGGAGGAATCACACGCACATTTGTGTTATATTTGCATGGCTAATGGGCTTTTGCAGTAGTAACTGAGATTATTAATCCACTTACCTCAAAATTGGGAGATTATCCTGGATTATCCAAAGAGGCCTAACATAATAACAGCAGTCCTTTAAAAGCAGAGAGTTTTCCCTGGCTTGCAGCAGAGGAAAGCAAGAGAAATTTGAAGCACAAGGTTTTGACACACCATCATTTGCTTGAAGATTGAGGGAACCATATGATGAGAAAAACAGGCAGCTCCTAGGATCCGAGAGCAGCTTCGACAAGACCCTGCAAAGACATAGTTCAGTCCTGCCACCATAGGAGATAAATTCTGCCAATCACCTGGATGACCTTAAAAGCTGCTTCCTCCCCAGAGCCTCCGGGTAAGATTTCAGCCTCGTAAGACCCTAAGCAGAGAACTCACTTGATCGATGCAGCATGCATTATCTATGGGAACTGGGAAATAATACATATGGGCTGGTTTAAGCTGCCAAATTCGAGGCAATTTGCTGTGCAGCAATCAAAAACTGATCACAGATACTTAAGTTATTGGCGTATTGAATCTGTTGAGCATAAGGTAATTCTCTGCATTATCCAATCTACTGGGGAGGTTAAGGAATCATTTCTGGCCCAGTGATAGTCACACGTACCTCAAAAAGTGCCAATTAAAATAAGAATCACCAAAATCACAGTGCAGAGAATTCTAACTCTAATTGTAGTGAAGACTAATTGCAAAATAGAGGCAAAAACAGGCAGCCTGCAGTGGGACAGCAACATGAGGTCACATGGCTGTCAGATGGGGCCATACTCAACATGAAGGGCTTGGGCGCAGGAGCTGCCCACTCAGTCCCTGCCATTTAGATAAGGCAGAACATTCAATTCCCAGTTCCTCTTAAGGGCAACAACAGGCAAGCACAGTCAGGGGAACTGCAGGTAGTGGTTCTCAATTAAATTGAAATAAATTATTATGAAAAAGGGTTTGATGTCATAGACATTCTTTGAGGCTTTGGAGGCAGACAGACTGGCTCTGAAACTGTGATCTTAGCTGGCTTTCAGAATTCTAATTTATTAACTGTGTGTGAGTGTGTCTGTGTGTGTGTGTGTGTGTGTGTGTGTGCAGGTAAGACACCTCCTCCATCAACAATCCTGACAAATCTTTCCAGACCACTGGGTTTAAGATATGACTGCATGATTCTGTACTAAGAGACCTGGATCAGCTTGCCTGATTGCTCTAATCGCAGACCCTACCATGGCGCGTGGAACGTACGCATCTCCTGACTTTTACAGCAGCTCCCTGTACTCAGGAGCCTCTACTACTAGTGTACTGGCGACTTCCTGGATTCATCATCATTGGTCTTTCTAACATCTCTCAGTTTCTGAAATGTCCTCATGATGGGAGCATTTCGAAATCCAAAGCTTTGCAAATAAAAAAATGACAGAAACATAAAAATTATTTTAAAAATGTAACTGGAGAGATTAATTAGTGACTATAAGGCTGGTATAAGAATACAATAGAAAGGGACTACAGAGGATGAGATGGTTGGATGGCATCACCAACTCGATGCACATGAGTTTGAGCAACCTTGGTGATGGACAGGGAAGTCTGGCGTGCTGCAGTCCACCAAGTCCTGAAGAGGCGGACACAATTTAGCAACTGAACTGAACTGATAAAGCTGGCAATGTGATTACTGAATCATTCTGTTGAAAATCACAAATATTCAGGATTAAGGAATCACATCCCCTGGCAAACAGTGGAATTTTCCAATACAGGCCTTAGTGTTCACAGTCACAATATGATCTGACTTCTGACCCTACTGCCTCTCTTCATTCTCAGCCCTAATCTTTGTCTCCTCTTCCTCTTTCGCATCTTGCACTGTACATGTACTCCGTGGATACTTCTAATTCAGCAAGTACTACTTCTTTTTGGTTTGTTTTCCTGTGAGATCCTAAGGGCTGGCACCATGGTTGCTTTGCTCTGTGCTTATCATGTAGGACATACACTGCAGGAAACATCTTAGGCATCGCTGAAGGTATGTTAAACGTGAAACTTTAACCCCCAAAACATCCATTCGCAACCTGGGGGTAGTACAGTAGAGGATTTCTACATAGGTAGCATAGCTGTGGTTTATGAGTATCAGGTGCCATGCAAACTCTTCTAGAAACTCAGGAGGTTTTGGAGGACATGAACTGGCTCTTTTATCCATGTGCATCTACACAGTATATGGCACAGTTTTTAGCCCACAGTATGGCGAAATGCAACACTTTCCAGAACTGAGTCATGTATATGCCTTTCCACGTCTGCCACCCCCAAGTATAATGTTATAAGCTTAATACTGTCTGTAAAGGAAAGTACTATTTGTCATGAGAAAGACTCTAAAAATAAACAGAATGATGAGATAGAGAAACAGTATACAATTTTTCAATTTACATTGGTGACTCTCAAAAACACAAGAATGTTCTTCAAATACTTTTTTAAATTGTGGAGATATGCAGACAATGGATTGTGAGAGCAGTTCTAAATCCCAGCTCTGCCACTTCCTCACTCTGTGATGAGCAAGGCATCTATCCTCCCGGGCCTTCATTCCCTCATTTGTGACACTGGAATAATGGCATTTATGCTGCAGGGATTTTATGAAAATTGTCAGTGAGTTATGAAAATATCTGACCTGCAGTAGCCCCCAAAGAGACTCTATCATCTCTTCTGATATGTAGTTCGGAAACAGCAACAAGAGAACTAGGATTCCTTTACAAGAACTCTGGGAATTATACACATCAGAAGATTCATCCAAAGCAACAAGTCAAGGAGCTTTCCTGTGAGGTGTAGGCTGGTACTAAAAGCAATCTGATCAACGTTAAAATAAAGTTTAGAAACTAAGAGTCTAATTGGTGTCCTCTGCTAGGAGATCTTCTATTTTATGAAAACTGCTAACAAAACCACTTATTTTCAAATGTGCCCTGAAATAAATACCTGAGAAGAAGATGGGGAAAAAAAGGGGGAAGCCATTGTCCACTAATCTCTAATTCAAGAGAATGATGCCTGGCTCAGAACCCACGGTCAGAGCCCCTCTACCATGCTGCTCACTAATGTGCATCATCCCAGAACAGGCAGATTTTACTGAAGTCCTGGAAGACTGTGGCCATTTTCCTGATCCCAATTTTGATTCCAAATCTCACTTGTTGTCTTTATCAAAGGAGCCTGTGAAATGTGCAGAACAGCTTGGTAACCCTGAGAGATCTGTGTTGCTTCTGAGGGAACCAGTCTCATGGTGCGGTGCTTGGGCCTGTGGGTACATAGCAGCACTGATCAGTAAGATCCTGACCTTCCATCCTGGGCCAGTTTGAAGTCTTTGTGGAAGGAAAGGGCATCCTGCCAAGAACACGATTCTCACACAAGGAAACTAGCTCTGCAGCAAAGGACCCTCCCCAGCATACACAATCATCAAAAGTCATGAAGAAGTATAAATAACAGTTACTTTGTTCCTTCGCAAGGGCTCAGAACAGTCACCTTCCATCTGCCACAGCAGGGGTCAGTGTTGAATATACCAACATTTGATCAAAGGAGCTGGGTCGAAATCTCTGGGATGAAGCACTTCTGCAAGTGATATGAGCTGGGATGAAAGCTTTGGAGAGCGGATCAGTGAAAAAAGGAAGGGAACCAAACAGGACTGCTGGGAGCAGATTAAGTGTGTGTGGGGGTCTGCCTATGTTGTGGGCTTCCCTGGTGGCTCAGTGGTCAAGAACCCACTTGCTAATGCAGGAGATGCGGGTTCAATCCCAGGACCCGGAAGATGGCCTGGAGAAGGAAATGGCAACCCACTCCGGTATTCTTGCCTGGGAAATCCCATGGACAAGGAGTCTAGTGGGCTATAGTCCATTTGGTCGCAAAAGATTCAGACACGATTTAGTGACTAAACAGCAACAGCAACTGTCTATGCTGAACTTGCTCTGAGGTGTTATCACCAATGAGCCCTGAACTGGGCTCTCATTGGGCTATCTACTGCCAGATCACAGGCAACTCACAGAATGTCCATGGTCTCAATATTCTCCCTTGTGAAATGGGAATGACAATATTACCTCTTGAGGGTTTTTATTAGGATTCAACTACAGAAGATCCAGGAAGAGCCTAGCTTGGTGCCGATCTTTGTGTGTACTACTACTCCACGGTAGCCTCCACTTTCGTCCAACTAGTTCATTACCTTCTTTTGCACTCACGTTTGATTATATGATTACCTTTTATTCCCAAAGATACAATTTTATTGAAAGAAAATACATAAAGTACTGCATGTTCTGCACAGCTAAAGCAAAGTCTATTTAGATGACGAAGGCCTGAGTTCCAGAAATGCCACCCTAAGTCAGGATGGGTAGTAAGCCGAGTGCTAGCGTACAAGATTTCCACAGAAAACGAGTCAGACATCTGGCCGCACTGACTAGCAGAGTTTGCATGGCGCTGATAGGTCCATGGTTCTCACACAGATGGTGCCTACTGGAAGAACTACAGTTTGGAAACAGGATCTTTTCTCTATTAGTGCCACTTTCACAAATTAATTCATTAATTCAGTGAGTATTCAGTAGTGTCTCTCCAGCTGTATCAGAAAGTTTGCTGGACTGTGGAGTGACAAAGATCCATGGTTTGACAAAGACAAACAATGGCCCTTGCCCTCAAGGGTATCACAATGTACCAAGGGAGGCAGATACATTCAGTACATAAACTGATATCATCTGCGTGACTACAGTGTGTTCTCAGTAATGTTCTGGGCTGGTGGAGATTGACCAGTGAGCAAGAGAGAAAGATTTCTAAGATCAAGGACTTTGCAGCTGGGAACTATGGGGGAGGACAGAGATAAGTACAAACAAAGCAAAGAAGTAAATAACAGAGTCTGTTAGGTGATACATGTTGTAACTAAAGGACAATGTAGGGCAAGATAAAGGGGATGAGGGATAGGGTGGACGGTGGGAAAGGTGGGTGCACTTGCCAATATACTGTCCAGTGACCTGGGTAGCCCTCACAGAGAAAGCAAGTGAGAAATGAGCAAGACCTCCATGGAAGTGAGGAAGTCAGCCAGGCAGATGTGGGTGAGGAGCATGCAGGCAAAGGGAAGAGGCCCTGAGGAGGGAGCCTAGCTGACATGACCCAGAAACTGCAGAGCCCAGCTGACCTGGAGCTGAGTGACTGAAGGGAGGCTGCTGGGGGTACAGTCAGGGAGGAGACAGGGTCAGATCCTATAGGACCTCAAACACCTCTCTTAGTGATTAGCATTTGACTCTAGAGACAGCACTAGCAAGGGTTTGGGTGCTGAATTTAGGTCGGTAGAGAGGACAGTAATCGGTGAAAAAGGGGGACACTGCAGTCAGGGAACCAGAGGGAGTGACCAAAGAGGCAGGAGGAATTAAGGAGTGCTCGCGGCCTCTTTGAGAGAGCGGTAACACTCACCTGGACTTGATCTCCATTGACCTTTGTGCTCACACCCTTGATTGTTCACACGTGTGCTGTTACTCACACACTCACAAACTTAGAAGTCTTGTTTTTATCCCCATGGTTCACTGATTAATCAAAGAGAAAGACTGGGGAGGCATTGTTTTGTTCTAATCACTTGGTGTTTGAGAAGTTTCTACTGAATGACCTACTATAGCCCCTCTGCGCTTGAGGGAAAAAGAGAGAATGCAAGGAACATGATGAAGCCTCCCCACATGAAAAGCCACGTATGGAGTTGCCTGTGTTCATTCATCTCTCATTTTATATTTGGAATAAACAATTAGTAGGTGTAATGAGAACCATCCTTCATGATCCAAATAGCCTTTGTCATACTCTTTCATTCAATTAATATATTTGAATCCCTGCTGGATGCCAAGTTCAGGTCACTGTGCTGACTCGGGGAACAGGTATGTATCTGGCTGGCCCCCAGCCTTTACATTTTTTTCAAACATGCAGACAGATCATCACAGTGCTCCCTAAATAAAACTATGACAGAATTCAAGTCAAGGGAGCCTGGCAAAAAGGAGGAGGGTAATTTAGTCACAGTATAAGAGATGAGTGAGTAATGGTCAGGAAAGCCTTTGCGGGAGGGAGAAATTAATGAGGTAGGTACTTTCATTATCCGCATTGTAAGGATGAGAACTATCAAGGTCCAAGATATTCACTGATTTAAGACTATACAGCTAGTGAGAGAGCAAGATTTAAATGCTAGGGCATTTGGTTAACAAAACACCAATTTTCCCCACTCATTGACTGCTACTAAAATCACATTCCCTGACTCAGCTTCCCTTTAATACATCCAGAAATCCTCGCAGATATGGGTGGTAACTCTCCTGAAAGCTAGAATCAGCTGTGAATACCCTAAAGCTCTGAGGAGGTCTGAAATTGTCTCCATCTGAGCTGACATCTGTTCTGGAGAACTCCTCCCTCTTAGAATTGCATTCCACTTTAATTTAATCACAAAAGAGACAACTCTAGGTTCCATCCCCATCTCACCAAGAAAGGTGCCCAACTGTGCAGGATCATGTTTCTAATCTTGCTCTCACTTTCCAATCTGTCTGCTCCTTCCTAACTCAGAAAAAGTGCACAAATATGTATCCCTGACCTGTTGCTCTCAGGGCAGGTCTTCTCAGTTTTAGAACGTTACATAGAAGCTATGGTCTCCTGGGTGCCTGGATCACCCAGGTAGAAAAAAAATGAGAGAAGAGAAAGTCTGTACCATAAGGAACGACATGTACTGTGTGTGCATCTCAGCAATCCCAGCACACGTGCAATCTGTCATAGTGAAGGGAAGATTACCTTTGGAGTCAGAGTCAAGGTCTGACTCAGTTCAATGTCAATCTCTTCAAAAGAGGTGAAATTCTACTAGGAAATATACGTTCTCTCTTTAGTTTTGGTTGGAATTTGATGGATGGCAGTTAATGGTTGTGTCAGCTAGCTCTTGATGCACCTCACAATTTACACGACTGATTCTTGTGCTCACAATTCTGCAGCTCAATGAGTTCAGCTGGGCTCAGCTGAGCAGTCCCGCTGTTCTCAGAAGGCTTACTTAATGCATTCGTGGTCAGTGCTCTGTTAGCTAACTGGCTCTGCTGGGGGCTGGATGGTATAGGATGGTCTCACCCACGCTTCTGGTAAATGATTCTCTGGCAGCTAGGGTGAAAGCGATGCATGGACCATGGATCTCGCATCATTCACCTAGCCCAGGATTCTTCACATTGCTATCATCTTGTTTCAAGAACAGCAAGAGAGGGCAAACCCCAGTGCGCAAGCACTTTTCACCTCTCTGCTTGCTTCACACATGCTGTTGTCCCATCAGACAAAGCCAGCTCCATCGCCAAGGCTACGACAATGTGGGAGGCATGCACATGTCACCGCTGTCGCTGTGACAGTCTACTACTGCAGTGGCTCAAGAAACAAGCCTGCTCATCCGTGCAGTAGCTGAACTACAGATAAACCACGCACTGGAGTGCTAGTCTTTCAAAAAAGATTTCTACTCTTGTTTAGAAAAAGTCAAAACTGTCTTGCCTATTGTTTTAACAGGTGGAAAATACAATTATTTTATGAAAATCAGGGGAAAAACTAATTTGTAAATATCCTTGGCATTGTACTAAACCTGCAACTTGTGGGTCTTTGCCAGTAGGAATTCACTCTCTACCTCCTTCCATATTATAATGTCGCCTGTCCTCTACCTTCCAAGAACTATGCCCCACCCCCAGCACAGACATGTTACATGGGTGTAATCTGATGTGGGAATGGTGGAATAGACTATAAAACGCCACCTCTGTTAAGACAAGGAGATAGTTCCTGGAAATTGTGAAGCAGACCAGTGACGTAGCTGCAGCCTGTTTGGTCCACAGCTCCCTGCAGACAGGAGAAGGAAATGGCAACCCATTCCAGTATTCTTGCCTAGAGAATCCTATGAACAGAGGAGTTGGCAGGACACGACTGAGGGACTGACACTTTCAAGTCCTAAGCAGATAGTGAAGGACAGGGAAGCCTGGCGTACTGCAGTCTATGAGGTCCCAGAGAGTCATGACACGACTAAGTGACTAAAACAAGAAAGTACTAAGCAAGAAATGAATAATAATAATCCCTGCAGACACCAGCCCAATCTCCCAACTTTGCTAAAGTGCCTCTTGATTTACTCAAATATCTTTTAAAGCTGAGTATGAGTTTTATCATTTTCTACTACAATGTCCTAACCATATTTTTAGGATTCCTTGGTGCTTCATTTACTTTGTAGTGGTTGATACTACTACTGTGATGTCATCATTTACCCATTCTATTTTCTACAGGATTATTGCTGGCATACATGAAAGCTCTTGGGATTTTAAGTTTAATATTTATTAATTTCTCCCACTTAAAGAAGTTTATTTTTACATCGTTTCTCAGGTGTTTCCCAAGAATATATTCCTACTGTCTGCAAAAAAGAGAATTTTGTCTTCTCTTCCAAAATGGCAGGCATTTTTCTCTTTATGATCTCATTACATGGGAAAGAAAATTTTAAATGATATGTAATAACATGGGTGATAATTGATATATTTGCCTAGATTCTGATTATGATGAATTTTGTTTTTGATTTTTTAATTGTGAGTATAAACACACTGAGGAATACATCTTGCTGAAATTTACATTTTTTCCTAGTGTAGTTTTTTTTTTGGAGGGGGGGGTGGAAGTCCTACCATGCAGCAGAGGAAACTTTCCTGAGCAGGGATCCAACTCATGCCTCCTGCTTTGAAGTGCAGAGCCCTAACCTCTGGATCTCCAGGGAAGTCCTCCTAGTTTGTTTTTGGTCATGGTACTTTGCATTCCACCAACTGTTCTTTGATCATCCATATATCATTGAAATATGGTCATTAGCGGTAGTATGGCTGTTGGTTCAGGTGATACTCTGTATATCTCTTATCTTTTTCTTCCTACAGTTTTGTTCTATCATGCCCACATACTTTTGTCATATTATGCTCA
The DNA here is from genome assembly GCF_029407905.1 of Bubalus kerabau. NCBI lineage: Eukaryota > Metazoa > Chordata > Mammalia > Artiodactyla > Bovidae > Bubalus > Bubalus kerabau. The sequence continues at coordinate 105,399,782 of NC_073647.1, read as the reverse complement.
AGATATTGAGGGTAGTCTTGCCACCAGGAACAGAATCATTTTTATGGGCTATTTGGGTATACACGGAGTGGAACAGACCCTGGGCAGCTGAACAAACTTGTTATTTAAAAACCGGACTGTATGTTTCATAACCATTTTCCACATACCTTTCCGATTCCATTTCCCCTTGAGGAATGGATTATTTCCTTGGAAAAGTCAGTTGTCATGATCCGGCTTGCCTGATGCCAGCAGACTGTCTGCAGGCAAAAGAGACAAAGATGCCTAAGTTGCAATAAGGCAAAATGTGGGGGACATCAGAGGTCTTCTCCATAAGGTTACTGTGAGAGCAGGGAGGCAATAAGAAGAGATAAAATGGAGGGGGAAGGCTTTAGGTTGTTATATCTGGGGTTGTGGGGAGGCCACTTCTTGGCCAAGGGTATAGGATGGCTAGACCCACTCCAGTATTCTTGCCTAGAGAATCCCGTGGACAGAGGAGCCTGGTGGGCTGCTCTCCATGGGGTCACACAGAGTCGGACAGGACTGAAGCGACTTAGCATGCATGCATGCATTGGAGAAGGAAATGGCAACCCATTCCAGTATTCTTGCCTGGAGAATCCCAGGGACAAAGGAGCCTGGTTGGCTGCCATCTATGGGGTTGCACAGAGTCGGACACGACTGAAACGACTTAGCAGCAGCAGCAGCAGACAGAGGTGAGAGGTCACCAAGTGGCCTTGCTGGAATCCCAGGCCAGGAGGCTTCTGAAACTCAAAATGTAAAATATGAAGGGACTGCCAGAGGCATGTTTCTCAAAACCTCAACCAGTGCTTCCCAATGAGAAAGAGAGAGACGTGTGGAGTGTGTGAAGGGGAGAGATTCCTGGGATTGAATAAAACACTGCTTTGGGTGGCTCTCCAGCTGTTGGGTGAATATGACCTAAAGTGCAAAGGTCTGAACCAAGTAGGTGAGGAGTTTACTGACGAGGAAACCAGGGACCAGAGGTTAAGTAAGATGTCAACAGGGGTAGGTTCAAGAAAGCTGTTCAGTCATGGACTGTGCCAAGATGCCTGGCCAAGTGAAGAACCTGTTGAAAAAACAAAACTGCACGAAATGACTCAGCAACGATTCGGTACTCTTTCGCCCAATACCTAGGATCATCTTGACAAAACCGAGGCCTTCCTATAAGTAAGCCGGTACTCTTCATTGTGGGAGATGACTAGGACCTTATGCACTTGACCATCTGTCTTGTGGTCCTGTGTGTAAAAAGATTGCGCGTGTGTTTTCTGCGACCTGATGGAGAGGTTGAAGAGGTCCGGCCGCGCCACAGCCACGTCTGGGTCAAAGGCACACGTGGAAACAAGCTGGCCCAAGTCACACCGCGGTGCATTTCACCCTGGGGGACAGAGAGTCCCAGGCGGAGAAGTGCCAGGCGCCTGCGCTGTGCGCCAGAGGCGCCTGGCGCTGCGGGAGCCGCGAGACCCCCGCCCTCCGACGGGAACGCGCACGTGCCTGGGGACGCGGACGCGCGCGCGAATGCGCATCACCTCGCTCAGCCTCGGTCCGGGCGGCTGAGGAGGGAAGGAGGGACGGACGGAGACGCGCACCGGAGACGCGAGTGGGCTCTTCGCAGAGTGGCGGGCTCGGGGCGGAGGCGGGGACGGGGGTGGGGGCGGCGCCTCCTCCACTCTGGCGTCTGTGCTCGGGACCCCCGGCCGCGCGGGGGACGGACCGACTGACGTACCTCGCGCGCCCCCGCCCCCGTCCCCGTCCCCGTCCCCGCCCCCGCCTTATCTTCCCTGAGCTCCTGGGGCTCCTGAGCTGAGGCCCCTCTCTCTCACTCTCTGCCCCTCCCCGCGGCTCTTTCTCTCCCCAGCACCTTGGAGCCCCTCGACCCGGCTGCGGCGGGGACCTGAGCGGCGGCGGACGGCCTCGAAGATGAAGTGCAAGCCGAACCAGACGCGGACCTACGACCCGGAGGGGTTCAAGAAGCGGGCGGCGTGCCTGTGCTTCCGGAGCGAGCGCGAGGACGAGGTGCTGTTAGTGAGTAGCAGTCGGTACCCGGACCGCTGGATCGTGCCGGGCGGGGGCATGGAGCCCGAGGAGGAGCCCGGCGGTGCGGCCGTCCGCGAGGTGTTTGAAGAAGCGGGAGTCAAGGGGAAGTTAGGCCGGCTCCTGGGCATTTTCGAGCAGAACCAAGATCGCAAGCACAGAACGTACGTGTATGTACTGACTGTCACTGAGATTCTGGAGGATTGGGAAGATTCGGTTAGCATTGGGAGGAAGCGAGAGTGGTTCAAAGTCGAAGATGCGATCAAGGTTCTCCAGTGCCACAAGCCCGTGCATGCCGAATATCTGCAAAAACTAAAGCTGGGCGGTTCCCCAACCAATGGAAACTCCGTGGCCTCGTCCCTGCCGGAGGGCGATCCCTAGTATGTACCGCTCGTGCACAAACTTCTGCTTTCCGCCTACCTGACAATAAGTAGTGCCCGGAGCACCTCTCTTGCCGTGTGCGGTCTCACCGGGAGGGAGGCTTCTTTTGTTTCCTTGGCAGACCTCTGAATCACGCTTGCAAACTGTCTCAGTTGCCAGGCACTGTTTTCAGGCACTTTGCACGTTTTTCAGATGCTTTCAGAATCGCTTCTTGGTAACACTTGATAACATTTCAGAAAGCCAAAGCCACATGGGTTTTTTAAGTTGCCTTAACTGGTCACCCAGAGTTTGGGATGTGTGTGTATGTGCACGCACTCGCTTGTGTGCATGTGTACTTTTGGTACCAGTCTTGTCGTTTGTATTGTATTGAGGGCCTTTAAAATCTGATCACCTTGGTTGTGTGGCATTTTCATTAATTTTTTTTAAGTTGTTTTCTCATTCACAGCTTTAGTCCTGTCAGCAAGCCCTTCTGTGATGGGATTGGTTTGACGGTCCAGTTTTGAATTTCAAAAAAGTATTTAAGAAATTTTACATCATTTGCTCTTTCTGCACTGAGCAATAATTGCATGTTCAGATATGTGATCTAATTTGCCCTTTTCAGAAATTGCTTTATTCATATGTTGTTAATTCGAGTTTCAGAATATTTTCATAACTGATATTTTTTTACTTCTTACTTGAAATAACCATTAACTTTTTAGCCCAAATGTAGCTTAGCAAAATACCATTTTATAGAGTAAACACCCTCTCGAGAAGGTTGTTATGTACTGTCCTGATAATGTACATATTATGAAAACTGTATTCCAAGTGTGATTTAGCATGCTCAACTTCCAACTTCCATTGCTCTTTTCTCAGTGCCCTAGAACAACTATGGTTCTCAGTATAAACTATTCTTTGAAAGAAAGTTTGTGTATTTGAATTTGTGATAGTCAAGTTAAACTTGTCTGAATATCAGTAGTCAAAGAAGTGGAATATTATATGGTAATTTCATCCCAATTGAGGGAGTTAGCTTTCTTAGCTACTCAGCTACTACTGACTTCTCAAACTGTTAAGATGTCTGAACAATCTCTTGTGAAGATTTTGGATTAGGTTTTGTGTCACATGACAATCTTTTTTGGGTGTCTAAGTAAAAGCTCTTACTTACATTTGCTTCAGGACTTGTTTGAAATTAGGGATCCTATCTAAAATGTATAGGTCTGTCTTCTGGAACTACCTTTATTCCTCTAGCCATGTCGGCAGTTAGGTAGATGGAAAATCTACTTTCTAAATTGGGCTTCAGGTTGAAAAAGTTATTCCATACTTAATACTTAAGCATTTTTAAAACATCCTTCTAGTAAATAGTAAGATAGAAAGTAATAGTTATTTCAAACATTTTGTTAGTCCTGAAAGTAGCCTGTTTTAAAACACAATTACTGCTAAAGATTTAATGGAAGTTATCCTTTGTTAAATTAATTCATATTTTGCTGTTGTGCAACATACATGCAGAACAGTTGACAAATCTTTACAGCTTAATGAATCTTTACATAGTGAGCAATACATGTAACTAGAGTTCAGATCCAGAAATTATTAATAACATTACCTGTAACTCAAAAGTCGATTGCATTCCTCTTCCTAATCAGTACTCTGCCCTTCTATCTTTTAAGACCATAGAGTAGTTCTGCTTTTAAACTTTATATTGAATTTTAGAACATATACTCTTTTGTGCTGCTCCCTTGTGTGCTGTATGTGTTTTGTTCCTCAAAATACTCAAATATTTTTCTCTATTTGGTTGCATTTTAATTCTATAAATTAGTAACATGCTTATATGATTGCTTCTAAAAAGTGGGTTCTGTTTCACTTTCTAAAGAAATTTGGTACTACTATTTTGAAAACAAATCTTATTACACTTTCAAGTACAGATAAAGTGCAAGTTTCAGTTCACAAAACATTTTCTGTACTAATGCCATTGAAGTAAACTAAAAAATGAGTGAGTTTTAAAAACAAATGACAGTTTATTATCTGAATTATTTCATTTGATTAGTTATTGTGTATTTTTCAATTTTCCTCTGCAAAAGTGATCGATATCAAATATATATTTGAGCACATATGTTTAATTCCAAACAACTTGACCTTTACTATTCATATAATCTCAAATAGCCCCAAAGATATTTTCCCCCAATAACCTAGTTATTCAAGAGGGTTCTTAAATTCTACCTTAACATTAACACAGCAGATATACTGGGTTCTTATTTTACAGATATTTTTGCAGATAAAAACCCCTTCCATCTGAAATGCTGTCACAAATACTTTGGAGCCTTAACTTGTTATTCTTAGAGGTAATAATGCATCATCTTATTTGGTTCTTAAATTAAGTGTCTGACAAAGGCAAAAATATACAGTATTCATATTAACCCTTTGTTAAGAATTTAGCATATAAATACATTGTGGGTTTGTTTGCTTTTGCCAGAAACATTTAGAATATGTCATGCTATATTTTAGGATTGACTGTTAGGTTCATTTAAGTAGCTTTGGAACTTAGCCTAGTTGAAATAGTTTAAAGCTCCAAGGAGACTTCTCTTTTTCTCTTGAAGACCAAGCCTTTCAAGCTAAACAGATGAGCAGAGATCATGTAAAAAATTTCTACCACCTCAGCGCTCCAAAGATTGATGTACAGTTGATTTTTTTTCCTTCTAAGAGTGTTAAAGTCACTTATATGTTGTTTGTTTGGTTTTTCAGCCTTCCCCTTGGTAAAAAGGGAAAAAGAGTACTCTCCATAGATAATTGAGGTTTGCAGCAATGAATCAAATTTTTTCTGCATGTTTTATAAACAGCGTATATTTTCAGCTGCTCAAATATTTTATTCTTTTAATTTATAGAGAGACAACATTAGAGATTAATATAAATACATAGAAACACTGAAAATAATTGGTGCTATGTCTATAATGTATAAAAAATTTTAAATAAATTATGTCTGAATATGTACACACACAAATATATTTGGGGGGCAAATCTTTTACTTCCAGGTGTCCCATATAGGGAAGCCATCAGGCATTACCAGGGTTTCACCAGTGTTTTCCTGGTAGTTGTCTTCTGATAAACTGTTATACTATTTTTAACAGATATTAAATATTTTATGGGCAAATAGCATTATGAGAATCAGAAAGGTCACTATGGTAACTGAAGTAAAACTGGATATTTTTATGAGCAGTTTTCAACTGCTTCTTTTTGATAATTCTGTAACTTCAGCCAAGTTATCTGATGCTCAGGGTTTTTAATATAAAATTGAAGATAATAAAAATGGTTACTTCGTAAACTTTTCCTATGAGAAGCCTTTCCTGACCACCTGGGTCAAGATACCCTCTCCTGTGTGTGTCATGGTTTTTACAATTTATTGTACTTACCTATTTGTATGGTTGTGTGGCCACTACACAACAAATTTCACAAACTTTTTGATGGCTAGGAACCAATAATTCCCAGAAGCCTAGAGTCCAGAACATGAAATTTATGGGGTTTTTTATGTCTTAGATGACCACTCCCCCTTTTGCGAAACTTCTGGTATCACTTCTTTCCAGACTTTTTTGTTTTGTAACATATATTGACTTATAACTTCCTCAGCTGCTCATCCAGACTCACATTGCAGCTGCATTACATAATTCCGGGAAGGCTTTCCAAATGTGAAGTGAATGATGCAGATAATAAAGCCTTTGTAAATTTATCAATTGGAAGAATTGTTAAATTAATATAAGCCTTCTAATTTTATGTTGGTTTGTTTCTCCAGATGAACAGCAAAGATGTCCGGATTGTTTGAAAGAATCAATGATGTGAACCATTAATAAATGGAATTGTCAAGTATAGGTGAGCACTTCCATGCTTCCAAGGAGACAGCTCATCTGGTTTTCTTCCTGCATCTTGAGACATGCCTTCCCTGTCTGTTTTGCTGACTTCTCTTGCCCTGGTGATTTTACTGTTGTACATGAACAGACTCTTATTCAGCACCTGTAGCCTTTTGTTGTGCTTTTTTTTTTTGATATGTCTGCCTTCTTTATTAGACTATGATATCCTTGAAAGCAAGAACCACATCTACGTATTCTTTGCATATTCTGCACCTGAGACACTACTTGAAATATGGTTGACATCACTGAAGGTTCTTTGATTCAATTAATATTTTATAATCACTACATATAATTATAATGGCAAAACATTCCCCTTCCAATCTGGTGCTATATTCTCTCCAGGCACCATGTGTGTGGCTTTTCTGAATAAGACATTTTGGAAACTTTTCAAGGCAGTTGTAGGATATTCAAGGACAAGAATTACTACTCCTATTGCTATGTCATACCATGCAGTGGATAGCACAGTTTTTACATCACGTAGGGCAAAATTTTATAGAATCAGTCCTTTGTGTAACAACTTCAGTGTTTTTGTACTGTTGTTAATTTGCTTAAAATTTTATTCAAGAATACCACTTGCTGTAAAACTAATTATAAAAATAAATACAATGAACATAATAAGATGTGCTTTTAATAAAAATTTTACAATATACAAATAATAAAGTTAATGTTTTTGCACTGCTCTAACCACTTCTTCCATGTAATCTTAACATTTCTTTGAAGAAAAGATTGCTTTTATAATTTTACAGATTCAGTATACTGTATTATTTGATGTCAGAGGCAACAAAAACTGCTACAGGCAGTTTCCAAAGTTAATCATGCCACTTAGTTTGCCTAGGTTTCTTTATTATCTCTCACTGATTAAGTTGGCCATAGTTTTCATCCCCTTTTCCAATACACTCAGCTAGATCCTCATCCCACCTGGATTCTGTATGTGAGAATGCAGAGGATTGAAAGAGAGCTACATTGTTGTCACCTGGAAAAGTCAAGGGGGGGCACTTCTAGGAGGGTGCTGAAAATTAAAAGATTTAGAGATGACTTGGGTCAGCTACCTCCAAGAGAGCAACTTTAAGAAAATGACAGAGATGTTTAGAGGAAATTTTATGGAGTTCTGCCATGGGGTTTGTGATGTCAACACTCTTCCTCATCTCCCTACAGAGGCCCTAGAGTGGCCTTAATAAGGTAGTTTTCTTTCTTTTGCATTGTAAAGCAGTAAAATCGAAAAAAAGCTTGGACTCCATTTGAGTGTTACACCCTTCCACATGGTACCAGTGAAATGTATTGATTATTTCCCCAATTTTTATAGAATTTGAAATAAAAACATTTCCCTGGTGTATTGGATTTTTTTAGGTATGATATGGTACTGTGGTTATGTTTTTTAAATCCTTATCTTTTAGGGAAATATACTGTAAATTTAACAGATGAAAAAATATGCTACTGATATTTGCTTAGATGGGGTGAGTGAGCATATAGACGAAATAGGCAATAAATTGAAAATTATTAAAGTTGGGTGATGGATATTTGGGAGTTCGTTATACTATTCTCTATACTTTTGTATATGTTTGAGATTTTTCATAATAAAAATTGAAAAAAATTCTTCAGAGTATACTTGTAGGCCTCCCTCTGTCCCTAAGACTTGAGAAGGTTGGTTGGAACATCAGTCGACAGCCCATACAGCCAGAACCTCTCCTCCTCTCAAAAAAACCTAGGTTTTGTTCCTGAGCTAACATGTTGGCAGACTTTCTCTTCCCTTAATGTCAGTTCTTCCCTCGGAGGTCTCCCAGCTCTACACGTAAAAAGACTTTTAGTTGCATCAGTATGTCAAATATGACCAGAAAGCTTTGAACACTACTGGTGGACATAGCTTAGGTTCCACTCCCCATTCTATAATTTTAAAAGCTGAAATTTTTTTCCTCATTACAGTTAATTCATCTTAATTTCATAAAAGTTGGAAAATTCCCCCCCAAATAAATGAATCAAAAGTCACACATGATCCCCCTACCAAGAATAACTATGTTTGAAAAAAAAATATGTGTGTATGTGTATTCTAGCCATTTTTCTTTTCAAATATAAACATATGTAACCCAGACACAGATGGCACAGATGAGCCCCTTCCCCCAGAATAGTTTCTAAAATCCATGACCACTTTATTGTTAAACACAACACAGGCACCTTGCTGTTCCTCAGAGTGTTTTAGGGTACTTCTCATGGTTGTCATGGGCTTCCCTGGTGGCTCAGATGGTAAAGAATGCTCCTGCAAAGCAGGAGACCTGGGTTCGATCCCTGGGTTGGGAAGATCCCCTGGAGGAGGGCATGGCAACCCAGTCTAGTATTCTTGCCTGGAGAATCCCCTCGGACAGAGGAACCTGGCAGGCTGTAGTCCATGAAGTTACAAAGAGTCAGATACAACAGAACGACTAAGTATAGCACACTGCACAGGGCTGTCATGGAATTTTTGCTACTTCTTTTCTGTACAAGTGCAAAGGCATGGCACAAAACTTGGGTGTCAAATCCAGACCAAGTTCTCTATCAAATGTTGATGAAGGGAACAATGCAGGCTTGTTTTATTTATCTATTTAGCCACGAAAGAGCTGCAGCGTAGGCTAGCAAGCCCTGTGTGGAGATCTTTATACAAGAATAAGATAGTAAAGGTTGTGATTTTTTTTTTCTAATTCATTTAGTTTTTTACTTTACAATATTGTATTGGTTTTGCCATACATTGACATGAATCTGCCATGGGTGTACATGTGTTCCCCATCCTGAACCCCCCTCCCACTTCCCTCCCCATACCATCCCTCTGGGTCATCCCAGTGCACCAGCCCCAAGCACCCTGTATCATGCATCGAACCTGGACTGGCAATTCATTTCTCATATGATAATTCACATGTTTTAATGCCATTCTCCCATATCATCCTGCCCTCACCCTAGCCCACAGAGTCCAAAAGACTGTTCTGTACATCTGTGTCTCTTTTGCCATCTCGCATACAGGGTTGTCATTACCATCTTTCTAAATTCCACATATATGCGTTAGTGTACTGTATTGGTGTTTTTTTTTTTTTCTGGCTTACTTCACTCTGTATAATAGGCTCCAGTTTCATCCACCACATTAGAACTGAATCGAATGTATTCTTTTTAATGGCTGAGTAATATTCCATTGTGTATATGTACCACAGCTTTCTAATCCATTCATCTGATGATGGACATCTAGGTGGCTTCCATGTCCTGGCTATTATAAACAGTGCTGTGATGAATATTGGGGTACACGTGTCTCTTTTCAACTCTGGTTTCCTCAGTGTGTATGCCCAACAATGGGATTGCTGGGTCATATGTCAGTTCTATTTCCAGTTTTTAAAGGAATCTCCACACTGTTCTCCATAGTGGCTATACTAGTTTGCATTCCACCAACAGTGTAAGAGGGGTCCCTTTTCTCCACACCCTCTCCAGCATTTATTGCTTGTAGACTTTTGGATAGCAGCCATTCTGACTGGCATGAGATGGTACCTCATTGTGGATTTGATTTGCATTTCTCTGACAATGAGTGATGTTGAGCATCTTTTCATATGTTTGTTAGCCATCTGTATATTTTCTTTGGAGAAATGTCTGTTTAGTTCTTTGGCCCATTTTTTTATTGGGTCGTTTATTTTTCTGGAACTGAGCTGTAGGATCTGCTTGTATAATTTTAAGATTAATTCTTTGTCAGTTGCTTCATTTGCTATTATTTTCTCCCATTCTGAAGGCTGTCTTTTCACCTTGCTTATAGTTTCCTTCATTGTGCAAAAGCTTTTAATTTTAATTAGGTCCCATTTGTTTATTTTTGCTTTTATTTCCAATATTCTGGGAGGTGGGTCATAGAGGATCCAGCCGTGGTTTATGTTGGAGAGTGTTTTGCCTGTTTTCCTCTAGGAGTTGTATAGTTTCTGGTCTTACGTTTAGATCTTTAATCCATTTTTAGTTTATTTTTGTGTATGGTGTTAGAAAGTGATCTAGTTTCATTCTTTTATGAGTGGCTGACCAGTTTTCCCAGCACCACTTGTTAAAGAGATTGTTTTTTCTCCATCGTATATTCTTGCCTCCTTTGTCAAAGATAAGGTGTCCATAGGTGCGTGGATTCATCTCTGGGCTTTCTATTTTGTTCCATTGATCTATATTACTGTCTTTGTGCCAGTACCATACTGTCTTGATGACTGTGGCTTTGTAGTAGAGATTGAAGTCAGGCAGGTTGATTTCTCCAGTTCCATTCTTCTTTCTCAAGATTGCTTTGGCTATTTGAGGTTTTTTGTATTTCCATACAAATTGTGAAATTATTTCTTCTAGCTCTGTGAAAAATACCGTTGGTAGCTTGATAGGGATTGCACTGAATCTACTGATTGCTTTGGGTAGTATACTCATTTTCACTAAATTGATTCTTCCAATCCATGAACACGGTATATTTCTCCATCTATTAGTGTCCTCTTTGATTTTATTCACCAGTGTTTTATAGTTTTCTATATATCAGTCTTTTGTTTCTTTAGGTAGATGTATTCCTAAGTATTTTATTCTTTTCATTGCAATGGTGAATGGAATTGTTTCCTTAATTTCTCTTTCTGTTTTCTCATTGTTAGTGTATAGGAATGCAAGGGATTTCTGTGTGTTGATTTTATATCCTGCACCTTTATATCCTGCACCTTTACTAGCTCTAGTAATTTTCTGGTGGAGTCTTTAGGGTTTTCTATTAGAGGATCATGTCATCTGCAAACAGTGAGAGTTTTACTTCTTCTTTTCCAATCTAGATTCCTTTTATTTCTTTTTCTGCTCTGATTGCTGTGGCCAAAATTTACAACATTATGTTGAATAGTAGTAATGAGTGTGGGCACCCTTGTCTTGTTCCTGACTTTAGGGGAAATGCTTTCAATTTTTCACCATTGAGGATAATGTTTGCTCAGGGTTTGTCATATATAGCTTTTATTATGTTGAGGTATGTTCCTTCTGTTCCTGCTTTCTGGAGGGTTTTTATCATAAATGGATGTTGAATTTTGTCAAAGGCTTTCTCTGCATCTATTGAGATAATCATATCGTTTTTATTTTTCAATTTGTTAATGTGGTGTATCCCATTGATTGATTTGTGGATATTGAAGAATCCTTGCATCCCTGGGATAAAGCCCACTTGGTCATGATGTATGATCTTTTTAATATGTTGTTGGATTCTGATTGCTTGAATTTTGTTAAGGATTTTTGCATCTATGTTTATCAGCGATATTGGCCTGTAGTTTTCTTTTTTTTTTGTGGCATCTTTGTCAGGTTTTGGTATTAGGGTGATGGTGGCCTCATAGAATGAGTTTGGAAGTTTACCTTCCTCTGCAATTTTCTGGAAGAGTTTGAGTAAGCTAGCTGTTAGCTCTTCTCTAAATTGTGTAGAATTCAGCTGTGAAATCGTCTGGTCCTGGGCTTTTGCTTGTTGGAAGATTTCTGATTAACAGTTTTAATTTCCGTGCTTGTGATGGGTCTGTTAAGATTTTCTATTTCTTGCTGGTTCAGTTTTGGAAAGTTGTACTTTTCTAGGAATTTGTCCATGTCTTCCAAGTTGTCCATTTTATTTGCATATAGTTGCTGATAATAGTCTCTTATGATCCTTTGTATTTCTGTGTTGTCTGTTGTGATATCTCCATTTTAATTTCTAATTTTGTTGATTTGATTTTGCTCCCTTTGTGTCTTGATGAGTCTGACTAATGGTATGTCAATTTTATTTATCTTCTGGAAGAATCAGATATTGGGTTTGTTGATTTTTGCTATGGTTTCTTTTGCATTTATTTCTGCCTTACTTTTTAAGATTTATTTCCTTCCACTAAACCTGGGGTTCTTCATTTCTTTCTTTCCTAGTTGCTTTAGGTGTAGAGTTAGGTTATTTATTTGACTTTTTTCTTGTTTCTTGAGGTAAGCCTGTATTGCTATGAACCTTCCCCTTAGCACTGCTTTTACAGTGTCCCATAGGTTTGGGGTTGTTGTGTTTTCATTTTCATTCATTTCTATGCATATTTTAATTTATTTTTTTCATTTCTTCTGTGATTTGTTTGTTATTCAGCAGTGTGTTGTTCAGCCTCCATATGTTGGAAGTTTTAGTAATTTTTCTCCTGTAATTGAGATCTAACTGCATTGTGGTCAGAAAAGATGCTTGGAATATTTCAATTTCTTTGAATTTACCAAGGCTAGACTTGTGGCCCAGGATGTGATCTATCCTGGAGAAGGTTCCGTGTGCACTTGAGAAAAAGGTGAAATTCATTGTTTTGGGGTGAAATGTCCTATAGATATCAATTAGGTCTAACTGGTCTATTGTATCATTTAAAGTTTGTGTTTCCTTGTTAATTTTCTGTTTAGTTAATCTATCCATAGATGTGAGTGGGGTATTAAAGTCTCCCACTATTATTGTGTTATTGTTAATACCCCTTTCATACTTGTTAGCATTTGTCTTACATATTGCGGTGCTCCTATGTTGGGTACATATATATTTATAATTGTAATATCTTCTTCTTGGATTGATCCTTTGATCATTATGTATTGTCCATCTTTGTCTCTTTTCATGGCCTTTGTTTTAAAGTCTATTTTATCTGATATGAGTATTGCTACTCCTGCTTTCTTTTGGTCTTTATTTGCATGGAATATCTTTTTCCAGCCCTTTGCCTTCAGTCTGTATGTGTCCCTTGTTTTGAGGTGGGTCCCTTGTAGACAACATATGTAGGGGTCTTGTTTTTGTATTCAGGCAGTCTTTGTCTTTTGGTTGGGGCATTCAACCCATTTACATTTAAGGTAATTATTGATGAGTATGATCCCGTTGCCATTTACTTTATTGTTTTAGGTTCGAGTTTATACACCCTTTCTGTTTTTCCTGTCTAGAGAAGATCCTTTAGCATTTGTTGGAGAGCTGGTTTGGTGGTGCTGTATTCTCTCAGCTGTTATCCTTATGGGAATCCCCTTGTGTGTTATTTGTTGTTTTTCCCTTGCTGCTTTCAATATTTGTTCTTTGTGTTCCATCTTTGTTAATTTGATTACTATGCGTCTTGGGGTGTTTCGACTTGGGTTTATCCCATTTGGGACTCTCTGGATTTCTTGGACTTGGGTGATTATTTCCTTCCTTCCCCATTTTAGGGAAGTTTTCGACTATTATCTCCTCAAGTATTTTCTCATGGTCTTTCTTTTTGTCTTCTTCTTCTGGGACTCCTATGATTCGAATGTTGGGGCATTTAACATTGTTTCAGAGGTCTCTGAGGTTGTCCTTAGTTCTTTTAATTCTTTTTTCTTTTTTCCTCTCTGTTTCATTTATTTCTACCATTCTATCTTCTACCTCACTTATCCTATCTTCTGGCTCCATTATTCTACTGTTTGTTCCCTCCAGAGTGTTTTTTATCTCATTTATTGCATTATTCATTATATATTGACTGTTTTTTATTTCTTCTAGATCCTTGTTAAACCTTTCTTGCATCTTCTTAATCGTTGTCTCCACGCTATTTATCTGTAACTCCAATTTGTTTTCAAGGTTTTGGGTCATTTTCACTATCATTATTTGGAATTCTTTATCAGGTAGATTCCCTATCTCTTCCTCTTTTGTTTGGTTTGGTGGGCATTTATCCTGTTCCTTTGCCTGCTAGGTATTTCTCTGCCTTTTCATCTTGTTCATATTGCTGTGTTTGGTGGCTCAGACAGTAAAGCATCTGCCTGCAGTGTGGGAGACCTGGGTTCGATCCCTGGGTGAGGAAGATCCCCTGGAGAAGGAAATGGCAACCCACTCTAGTACTCTTGCCTAGAAAATTCCATGGACAGAGGAGCCTTGTTGGCTACAGTCCATGGGGTCTCAAAGAGTCGGACACAACTGAGCAACTTCACTTCACTTCACTTCTGTATTCTGGCAGTTTGTGGTTCCTCTTTATTGTGGAGGTTCCTCACTGTGGGTGGGGTTGGGCGGGTGGCTTGTCAAGGTTTCCTCTTTAGGGAATCTCGTGTCAGTGTTCTGGTCGGTGGAGCTGGATTTCTTCTCTCTGGAGTGAAATGAAATGTCCAGTAATGAGTTTTGAGATGTCAGTGGGTTTGGTGTGACTTTGGGCAGCTTGTATATTGAAGCTCAGGGCTATGTTCCTGTGTTGCTGGAGAATTTGCATGGTATATCTTGCTCTGGAACTTGTTGGCCCTTGGGTGGTGCTTGGTTTCAGTGTAGGTATGGAGGCATTTGATGAGCTCCTATCGATTAATGATCCCTGGATTCAGGAGTTCTAAGGTGTTCTCAGGATTTGGACTTAAGCCTCCTGTCTCTGGTTTTCAGTCTTATTCTTACAGTAGCCTCAAGACGTCTTCATCTGTACAGCACTGATGATAAAACATCTAGGTTAATGATGAAAAGTTTCTCCACAGTGAGGGACACCCATAGAGGTACACAGAGTTACATGGAGAAGAGAAGAGGGAGGAGGGAGATAGAGGTGACCAGGACAAGAAGAGGGGGAATCAAAAGGGGAGAGAGCAAGCTAGCCATTAATCATTTCCCTGTGTGCTCTCCACAGTCAGGATCCCTCAGAGATGTTCACAGAGTTACACAGAGAAGAGAAGAGGGATGAAGGAGACAGAGGTGGCCAGGAGGACAAAATGGGGAATCACAAGGAGAGAGACAGATCCAGCCAGTAATCCGTTCCCTAAATGTTCTCCACAGCGTAGAACACACACAGAGATTCACAGAGTTGGGTAGAGAAGCAAAGGGGGATGGGGGAGATAGAGGTGACCTGGTGGAGAGAAAGGAGAATTAAAAGGGGCAGAGAGCAATCAGGCCAGTGATCTCGCTCACAAGTAAAAATGGGTACTGAAGATTGGGTTCTTAAAGGTACAAAGTTGATAACAAATACCAAAAAGCAAAGATTAAAAATCTAGAGTAGAGGTTAGATTCTCAAATATACAATATAAAAAAAAACAAAGTCACAAAAATTATTATATATATATATATATATATATATATATATATATATAAAGTTTGCTTTAAAAATAGGGTCTTTTTTTTGCAAAGTAATAGTAGGTTATAAAAATGAAAATTAAAGGAGTAATAGGGGACTTAAAATATCTTTTAATTTAATTTAAAAAATGATAATAGTAAAAATATATCTAGGGCTTTCTCTGGAGCTGTTGCAGACAGTGTGGGATCAGTTCATTTTCAGACAGTTCCTTGGTCGAGCTTGTACTTCTCAAGGTCTATAGCCCCCTTCCTATGTAGTCAGTGCTAACTACAGGGTTTTAATCTATTGCACCTGTCACTTCCAAAGTGGTTCCCTCTGTTTATTTTAGCTTCTTATGTTTGCTGGTCTCTTCAGTGTCTAATTTCCACCCCAAAACAAGCAGGGTGGTGATGGTCACTTTTTTTTAGGCTCACTTGTTCTTTCGTGCTGTGGGGAGGGAGGAACACTGCAAACAAATATCACTGGCATGTGCTCACAGTGATTCAGCCACACTGCGTTTGCCCCTGCTCACAGCATGTGTGCTTTCCCAGTCTACACTGTTCATGCTCTAGGTTGCTCTGCCGGGAACTGTCTGATGCGGGCCCTGGTTTGCATGCACTTCCCAGGTCTAAGCCACTCAGGTTCAGGTTCTCGGGTACTCCACAAAGGCACAGACTTGGTTGGGCCTGTGTTTTGTGCCCATCCCAGGTCCAAGCAGCTCAGATGACCAGGTGCTTGGCGAGCACAGTTGCCCCCAGTTGAAGGCTGTGACTTATTGCCTCCCCTGACCCAGCCGCTCAGTTTTCTGGGTGTACAATGGGCGCGCCTTCTCAGGTGTGCCTGTGTCTCTTCTGGGGATCTGATCTCTGACCTTGACCCTCCTGGCGGATGTCAACCATCCAGAATCCCAAGAAGTCTTGGTTAGCAATGAAGTCTGCTTGCAGTTTGGTATAGGATGCCTCTATGGGGCCGTGATTGCCCCCTTCCAGCTCTGGCTGCCCTCGCCTGCTTGTCTCTAGCAGGGGACGTGCCTGCGGCAGCTGGCTAGCTCTACTCAGTCCTTTGTTCTGTGAGCAGGCCTGGTGGTGTCTTAGGTTAGGGCTTTTCACGGGATAGCTATCCCACAGTCTGGGTTGCTATTCGAGCTAGTTCCCTCAGATTGCCCTCGGGGCCTTCAGGCCCGGTCCTTACCCTAAGCAATGCAGCCCCTGCTTGCTAGTGGGGGATGTGAGCGTCTGGGCTGCTGCTCCGCTGGGAGTTGCTGTTAGGCACATAATCTGTGGGTTTTAATTATTTATTTATTTTTCCTTCTGGTTATTTTCCCCTCTGAGATTCCAAGGCTCACCACAGACCCGCTGGAGAAAGTGTGTTCTGGTATTTGGAAACTTCTGTCTTTTTTAAGACTCCCTTCCCGGGACGGATCTCCATCCCTACCTCTTTTGTCTCTCTTTTTATCTTTTATATTTTGTCCTACCTCCTTTCGAAGACAATGCCTTTCTGGGTGCCTGATGTCCTCTGCCAGCGTTCAGAAGTTGTTTTGTGGAATTTGCTTGGCATTCAAATGTTCTTTTGATGAATTTGTTGGGGAGAAAGTGGTCTCCCTGTCCTATTCCTCCACCATCTTAGGACCGCCCCTTGCAGGCTTGTTTTAGTTGGTTTGGCTTTTCATCTCCTAATTCCCATACAGACTTTCTAGTCACCAAGCACTGAGGCTGGCAGGGGAGGGAGACAATCAATTCAGAGGGGTTCACCTTTGTTAAATCACACAATTGCAATATATTAGCTAAAAGTAGGCCGGCCTGCTACTACCTTGTTTTTTCAGAAACTTACCTGTTTTTTCTGGATCCTTTTTAAGCTGCCATGTGTGACTCTCATGTCCTCTTCTGAGCATAGTGATTTTTCAACTGGTAAGCAAGGACATCACCACTCTGGACTCAGGAAATGGAACCCTGTTATTCATTCCCCTTCTATCTTTTTACCCCAGAATGTGCCCTTATCAATTTTATACAGTGCCCAAGAGACAAGGCCATTTATTGAAGAGTACCAGATTATGTGAGGCAAAGAACACAATTTACAACTACTGTACAGTTCAGATCTTTGCTAGGTTTCATTGCTAGAAAAGTTCCCTAATGCTGGCTGACTCCAAATTGGCCTAGGAAAGTCCCTCCATCCCCCACTCTCCATCACTACCAAAAACCTGAGTTTGCAGTTTCAAATCATGGATAAAATGATTCCCACTATGGATAGGAGAAGGCAATGGCACTCCATTCCAGTACTCTTGCCTGGAAAAATCTCATGGGCCTGTTAGGCTGCAGTCCATGGGGTCGCTAAGAGTCGGACACAACTGAGCAACTTCACTTTCACCTTTCACTTTCATGCATTGGATAAGGCAGTGGCAACCCACTCCAGTGTTCTTGCCTGGAGAATCCCAGGGACGGGGAAGCCTGGTGGGCTGCCGTCTATGGGGTCGCACAGGGTTGGACACGACTGAAGCGACTTAGCAGCAGCAGCAGCAGCACCATGGATAAGGTAAAGCTGCTCCCATGACTCAATCTCTAAAAAGTACTTAAGAGTGCCTCAAATTTATATTCATAGAATCAAAGATATGAATCTTAATGGATGGATCAAAGGACTAAAATGTGAATGGTCTCCTTTTACTCCAAAGTTCATGATTTATGTTAAGATGAAGAAGAACATGACTGACAGTATCTTGCAGTGAATTCGGTGTTCCACCTTTTCCCAGGATAGTGAACATAAGGAATCAAGAAGCCCATCCGTGGTCTAAGAAGACTTAACACCTCACTCCTGTGTAATCCTACACAGCAGTGTGAAAAAGCAGTCCAGAACCTCTCGAACCTTAAACCTCTCTGGGGCCACTGCTGAAGGTATAGAGGACTTGAAACAGAGTTCGTATCAATTCTCTTTTTGCCCTTTGTCTAACCACTCAAAATTAGACCTCATTTCTTGGTATTACAAACACATAAATTGACTGCAAAATCATTCTTAGTAGGCGTTACCAGTGATAGCATCATGCTCCCTAGTGGACATTTTAGGGATTAGCCCAGTCTATCTAAACAGATGCATCCTGTTTAAAGCAAGGAAAAACCCTTCCCAGGAGTATTTTGCTGCCCTAGAGCACCCTGCTGTCCAAGTCTATTAACAATTATCTTTTTCTTAATTAAATCGCTTAATTAATTTCTAAATTAAACCTTAATATATTAGATATGAATAAAGACCTTCTATCATCTCAGTCAATAATATTTCGAGTCTTTAAGCTGTGTTCTTTCATCTAGCTTTAACCTGGTAGGTAAATAGGAAAGTATTTGCATTTATCTAGTACATCTATCCTTTCAATTGGAGCTCTCAGTGTTGGGAAGACAAATGAGAAACCAAGAAATCTCAACAAAATGTAGTGGGTTGTTTTTTCGTGTGTGTGATAGTGGGGATTCAGTGGGCTCTGCCAGCATGTAGTAAACTAACCTAGTTTAGCAGGGATGAGAGATTCTCAGAGAAAGTGTCATGTAACTTAGCACCTGAAGGGTGAACAGGGCCTAGCCAGGAGAAGTACTGGGAGGGTATTCTTCCAGAAAGAGAAGAGCTAGTGTGGGGTTCTAGATGATTTTAGGAACAAGAACTTGTTCATTATGTCTGGAACATAGTTTGAGCATGTAGAGAAGAAGAAAGGATCTCCAAGTGAATGTCATGGGGTAAGAAAAAGCCAGATTATAGAGGGTCTGATATGACTTGTTCAGGAATTTGAGGAAAGGAGACATGACATCAACTTGTCTAAAGAGTAGAAAATTATTTGTAAAGGGAGAGAAGATTGTGATAGTAGTTCAGGTGAGAAATGATGGTGATCTGAACTAGGGTACTGACCATATTGATAGATGTGGACACATTTTAGAAATTTATAGGATTTAATGGGGCATGAGTTGATTAATTGGATGTAGGGGATTAGAGAGGTAGATATCATGGATATATTTAAAGATATCTGTCTAAAACAACTGAGATGATGGTACCACTCCCTTGGTGGAATCTAATAGAGGGAAAGCATTAGTTATGGAAAACTGAGCAATGAGAGTAGTTTTACAACTGTTTCTGGTAGCCAAGAGACATTAACTTAGACATATCCAAAAGTCCAGAGATACGTAGACATGCAGCTTAGGAAAGAAGAGTGAGGTGGAGGTGTAGATCCTGGAATCATCAGTAGATGGACAATAAGTGAAGAGGTAGTAAAGGTCATATAGGAGAGAGTATACAAAGAGGACAATGAAAATCTCCCTGAAGAATATCAACATTTAAGGGTGGGTGCAGGACTTCCAAAAGAGTTGTATGAGGATCTTGGTTGGACCCACTCCCTACTGAAATAACATTTAATTGGTGACAAATATGTATGTACACACACACACATATTTAAAGTCCCTAAAAACTGTCATAAGGGCATACAGCAAATGGATAAACATTTGTTCAAAAAAATCTACTAAATCTCTGTAAAAATAGAATTTGGCATTTGAGCTATAACCTGTTCCAATCTCCCTCAGCTCTATGTGAAAAGCTCTCCTCCAAGTATGAGTGTGCCCAAGAAGACCGTGGCTCATTATCCTCGCAGTTCCTAGTCTAGGGCTATATTTTCACCTCTGGGGGAAGGCACCAATGTCTTTTATTCCATCACAGCCCTATGTTGCCAAATCACTACTCTAGGCAAGCCGGGGCTAAAGAACAGATCTTCTTGGCCCAAGTTCATTTCTAGGGTGAAGTTTCTACATGGAGATAGGAAAGGTGAAATAACCAGGTGCTACCGTCTCCCTTGAATGCCCAGTGGAGTGTTATTATAGAAGTATCCTACTATATCCACCAGTTCAGGTCAAAACTACAATGAGATACCAGTCAGAATGGCCATCATGAAAAAGGCTACAAACAATAAATGCTGGGGAGGGTGTGGAGAAAAGGGAACCCTCTTGCACTGTTGATGGGAATGTAAATTGATACAGCCACTATGGAAGACGGTATGGAGATTTCTTAAAAAACTAGGAATAAAACCACTGTATGGCCCAGCAATCCCACTCCTAGGCATATACCCTGAGGAAACCAAAATTGAAAAAGACTCATATATAGTTGTCTGAAGTTTCTGCTTGGGTACAGAAGCAAGCTGTAAGCAGCATAGCAGCTGTGCCTGAAGGGATTGAATTTATTTGGAAAAGAACCTGGAAACATTTATATCTAAGGGCATTTTTGGAAAAACAATGAGGATCTTAATGGTGAACAATTAAGAAGGGCCTGGTAGCTCCAGGATGCCATTAAGAACAGAGGAACAACACTATAAAACATTAGACTAATATACATATAATGACCACTCCAAACAACAACAAAATGTACAAGGATCCTTCTCCAAAAAAGACTGTATGCTGGGCCATAAACATGCCCCAAAAGATTTAAGATTGAAATCATACTAATTATGTTCTCTAACCAAAATGGAATTAAATTAGAAATCAACAATAGAAATATGGGAAACTCACAAATATGTGGAAATTAAACAATACATTCCTAGATAACCAATGGGTTAAAGAAGAAATCATGATAGAAATTAGAAAATACTTTGAGATGGATACAATCAAAATACCAAAGCTTGAAATGCAACTAAAGCAGTACTTAAAATGGTAATTCATAAGTATAAATTCCTATGAAAAGATGAGCAAAGTAAACACAAAACAAGCAAAAAGAAAGTAATACAAAAGGATAGAATGAAATTAGGTAAACAATAGAAAAACAACAGTGAAATTAGATAAACAGTAGTGAAAATCAACAACACTAAATGTTGGCTCTTTGAAATGATTAGTGATCTGTATTGTATCCAGAATATTAAAGAATATGTGTAAGTCAATAATACAACAAATACTGCAATTAAAAGGTGGACAGAGGATTTGAATAGACTTCTCCAAAGATATACACAAAGGGACAATAAGTGTGTGCAACGTTATTAGCTATTAAGGAAATGGATGAACAACAGGTCAGACATAACACATCACATATTGTACAGCTTCATTTATATAATGCCTATTATGGTTGAACATACAGAATCAAAACACAGATTAATAGTTACCTATGGCTGAAGGAAAGGGGAATGGGAATTGACCTCTAATGGGTACAAGGTTTCTCTTTGAAACAATGAAGATATTTTAAAATTAGATTATAACAATGGTTGCCCAAATTTATAAATGCACTAACAACCTTTGACTTATACAATAAATAGGTGAAGATTATGGTATGTAATTTACATTGTAATAAAACTGTTAACAAAAATTTCTGGGTTGGGCAGAGAGAGAAGTGCATACAAAGGGATCATCAAAAAAAGGAGTAGTTATCAAAATAAAAGGGAAATGGAGAGAAAGTAGACACAGAATTGAGTGAATTTAAGTCTAAACATGATTAACAAGAACTGCTTCAATAAAGTGGCAGGATGGAAACACAGATGATAGTGGGCTAGGGAATGAGTGGGAGATAAGGAATTAGATTCAGCGAGTCTAAATGATTCATTCAAGCAGCTTAATTATGAAAGAGAGGAGAGGAATGGAAGGGATAGTAGCTCAAAGGTGATGCCACATCGAAGAAAAGTTTTAGTGTTTTCAAGGTGGCAGAGACTTGAGCACCTTTACTTGTTTATGAAGAGAAGCCAGTGTTATCAAGTCAAGCTTGCTCTGCTCACTGGACGACAGGCCAAAAAATTCGAGAAACAAGGTGTTGAGGCAAGGAGTATGACTTTTTCATAAAGCCAAGAAGATGACAGACTAATGTCTCAAAATAACCATCTTATTAGGGTCTGGATACCGGTTTGTTTTATAGAACAGAGATGGGAGAGGTGAGGAAACAAAGTAAAAAGGCCATTAATCTTGTAAATATCTCCTAGGATGGCAAGCTTCAGGGAGGGGATGTGTTAATTTCTTCTTTCCTGCCATCCACAGGTGGACAGGGTCCTGAACAGAAGCTAGTTTAGCAGTCAGGCAGAGGGGCAACATTCTCTGAGGTAGGCCATTATATATGATTACAATAACAAAAGCAATGAAAAGCAAGTCAAAGAAATGGTTCGAACATGAAGTCAGAATTGGCTTTTCCTTGAAACACCAGTAGAGAGGGAAAACCTGAAAACATAGTAAGATGTGGTAACCAATTGAACAAGAGGGTAGAAGGACTTGTGTGTGAAGCACAGTGAATGAATTTATCTTAGATGGTGGGGGCGGGGAGGAGGAAAGTTTGGATTACATATAAGTAAGGTTGTACATTTGTGCTGCAAAACTGAGGTACATTACACTTGAGAGATTCATTTCCCTTGGGGAAGTAAGAAGCAAATCATCTAATGTGTGTGAGGACAGAATGTGTAAAAGGTTAGGAGAAGGAACAGAAGAATGGATGAAGCTCTGTGGAGAATAAAAAAGAGAACTAAGAAAACAGCAAGATTTCCAGGAAGCAGTGAGAGGTGAGGTTGGAAAACACCTGTATGGTGACAAGTGGCTATACACCCATAGAAACTCTATTTAATGTGACCCTGTTTCCTTACATTAAATGACAGACTAAACAAATTTTCACTGTTTCCACTCGAAAAACAATACTTCTGGAATCTAAGAAAAAAAGACAAACTTGTGAATATAATAAAAAAGAAACAGATTCACAAACATAGAGAACAGTTAACCAGTGGGGAGACAGAAGGGAAGAGGAGCAATATAGGGGAGTAAGAGGTACAAATTATTATGTGTAAAATAAGTAAGCTAAAGGATGTATTGTACAGAACAGGGAATATAACTAATACTTCATAATAACTACAAATTGAGTATGGGCTTCCCTGGCGGCTCAGATGGTAAAGACTCTACCTGCAGTGCAGGAGACCCAGGTTTGACCCCTGGGTTGGTAATATCCCATGCGGAAGGGAATGGCAACCCACTCCAGTATTCTTGCCTGGAGAATCCCATGGATGCAGGAGCCTGGCAGGCTATAGTCCATGTGGTCACAAAGAGTTGGACACGACTGAGTGACTTCACTTTCACAAATTGAGTATAACCTTTAAAAATTCTGAATTACTATATTGTACACCTGTTGTTCTAGTTCAGTCACTAAGTATTGTCTGACTCTTTGCCTCTCTATGGATCGCAGTACACCAGGCTTCCCTGTTCTTCACTATTTCCTGGAGTTTGCTTATATTCAAGTCCATTGAGTTAGTGATGCTATCTAACCATCTCATGCTGTCACCCCTTCTCCTCCTGCCCTCAGTTTTTACCAGCATCAAGATCTTTTCCAATGAGTCGGCTCTTCACATCAGGCGGTCAAAGTATTGGAGCTTCAGCTTCAGCATAAGTCCTTCCAATGAATATTCAGGACTGATTTCCTTTAGGATTGACTGGTTTAATCTCCTTGCTGTCCAAGGGACTCTCAAGAGTCTGCACCAGTACCACAATTCAAAAGCATTAATTCTTTAATATTCAGCCTTCTTTATGGTCCAACTCTCACATCTGTGCATGACTACTGGAAAAACCATTGCTTTGATTATACGGACTTCTGTCAGCAAAGTGATGTCTCTGCTTTTTGATATGCTGCCTAGGTTTGTCATAGCTTTCCTACCAAGAAGCAAGAGTCTTTTAATTTCATAGTGCAGTCACCTTCTGCAGTGATTTGGGAGGCCAAAAAAATAAAATCTGTCACTCTTTCTACTTTTCCCCCTTCTATTTGCCATGAAGTGATGGGACCAGATGCCATGATCTTAGTTCTTTGAACGTTAAATTTTAAGACAGCTTTTTCACTCTCCTCTTTCACCTTTATCAAGAGGCTCTTTGGTTCCTCTTTGCTTTCTGCCATTAGAGTGGTGTCATCTGCATATCAGGTTATTAATATTTCTCCCAGCAAGCTTGATTCCAGCTTGTGATTCATCCAGCCCAGCATTTCACATTATGTATTCTGCATATGAGTTAAACAAGTAGGGTGATAATATACAGCCTTTATGTACTCATTTCCCAATTTTGAACCACTGCATTGTAACATGTGCAGTTCCAAATGTTGCTTTTTGACCTGCACACAAATTTATCAGGAGTCAGGTAAGGTGGTCTCGTATTCCCATCACTTTAAGAATTGTCTACACTTTATTCTGATCCACATAGTCAAAAGCTTTAGTGTATGTAGTAAATGAAGCAGAAGTAGGTTTCTTCTGGAATTACCTTGTGTTCTCTATGATCCAAGGAATGTTGGCAATTTGATCTCTGATCCCTCTGCCTTTTCTAAATCCAGCTTGTACATCTGGAATTTCTCAGTTCGTGAACTGCTGAAGCCTAACTTGAAGGATTTTGAGCATTACCTTGCTAGTGTGTGAAGTGAGCACAATTTTATGGTAGTTTGAACATTCTTTGACTTTGCCTTTCTTTGGGATTAGAATGAAAACTGATCTTTTCCAGTCCTGTGGTCATTGCTGAGTTTTCCAGATTCGCTGACATGTTGAGTGCAGTACTTTAACAGCATCATATTTTAGGATCTGAAATAGCTCCACTGGAATTCCATTACTTCCACTAACTTTGTTCATAGCAGTGCTTCCTAATGCCCACTTGACTTCACACTCCAGGATTTCTGGCTATAAGTGACTGACCAGAAACTATAAAACTCCTAGAGGAGAACATAGGCAAAACCCTCTCTGACATAAATCACAGCAGAATCCTCTATGACCCACCTCCCAGAATATTGGAAATAAAAGCAAAAATAAACAAATGGGACCTAATTAAAATTAAAAGCTTCTGCACAACAAAGGAAACTATAAGCAAGGTGAAAAGACAGCCTTCAGAATGGGAGAAAATAATAGCAAATGAAGTAACTGACAAAGAATTAATCTCAAAATTATACAAGCAACTCCTGCAGCTCAATTCCAGAAAAATAAATGACCCAATCAAAAAACGGGCCAAAGAACTAAACAGACATTTCTCCAAAGAAGACATTAAGATGGCTAACAAACACATGAAAAGATGCTCAACATCCCTCATTATCAGAGAAATGCAAATCAAAACCACAATGAGGTACCATTTCATGTCAGTCAGAATGGCTGCTATCCAAAAGTCTACAAGCAATAAATGCTGGAGAGGGTGTGGAGAAAAGGGACCCCTCTTACACTGTTGATGGGAATGCAAACTAGTATAGCCACTATGGAGAACAGTGTGGAGATTCCTTTAAAAACTGAAACTAGAACTGCCATATGACCCAGCAATCCCACTGTTGGGCATACACACCAAGGAAACCAGAATTGAAAGAGACACGTGTACCCCAATGTTCATCGCAGCACTGTTTATAATAGCCAGGACCTGGAAGCCACCTAGATGTCCATCAGCAGATGAATGGATAAGAAAGCTGTGGTACATATACACAATGGAATATTACTCAGCCATTTAAAAGAATACATTTGAATCAATTCTAATGTGGTGGATGAAACTGGAGCCTATTATACAGAGTGAAGTAAGCCGGAAAGAAAAACATCAATACAGTATCAGTTCAGTTCAGTTCAGTCGCTCAGTCATGTCCGACTCTTTGCGACCATGTCCATCACTCCTTGTCCATCACCAACTCCTGGAGTTCACTCAAACTCACGTCCATCGAGTCAGTGATGCCATCCAGCCATTTTATCTTCTGTGGTCCCCTTCTCCTCCTGCCCCCAATCCCTCCCAGCATCAGAGTCTTTTCCAATGTGTCAACTCTTCACATGAGGTGGCCAAAGTACTGGAGTTTCAGCTTTAGCATCATTCCTTCCAAAGAAATCCCAGGGCTGATCTCCTTCAGAATGGACTCCAGAATGGTTGGATCTCCTTGCAGTCCAAGGGACTCTCAAGAGTCTTCTCCAACACCACAGTTCAAAATTATCAATTCTTCGGTGCTCAGCTTTCTTCACAGTCCAACTCTCGCATCCATACATGACCACTAGGAAAACCATAGCCTTGACTAGATGGACCTTTGTTGGCAAAGTAATGTCTCTGCTTTTCAATATGCTATCTAGGTTGGTCATAACTTTTCTTCCAAGGAGTAAGCATCTTTTAATTTCATGGCTGCAGTAACCATCTGCAGTGATTTTCGAGCCCCCAAAAATAAAGTCTGACACTGTTTCCACTGTTTCCCCATCTATTTCCCATGAAGTGATGGGACCGGATGCCATGATCTTCGTTTTCTAAATGTTGAGCTTTAAGCCAACTTTTTCACTCTCTTCTTTCACTTTCCTCAAGAGGCTTTTTAGTTCCTCTTCCCTTTCTGCCATAAGGGTGGTGTCATCTGCATATCTGAGGTTATTGATATTTCTTCCGGCAATCTTGATTCCAGCTTGTGCTTCTTCCAGCCCAGTGTTTCTCATGATGTACTCTGCATATAAGTTAAATAAGCAGGGTGACAATATACAGCCTTGATGTACTCCTTTTCCTATTTGGAACCAGTCTGTTGTTCCATGTCCAGTTCTAACTGTTGCTTCCTGACCTGCATATAGGTTTCTCAAGAGGCAGGTCAGGTGGTCTGGTATTCTCATCTCTTTCAGAATTTTCCACATACTAATGCATATATATGGAATTTAGAAAGATGTTAATGATAACCCTGTATGGGATACAGCAAAAGAGACACAGATGTATAGAACAGTCTTTTTGATTCTGTGGGAGAGGGCGAGGGCGGGGTGATTTGGGAGAATGGCATTGAAACAGGTATATTATCATATGTGAAATGAGTCACCAGTCCAGGTTCGATGCATGATAAAGGATGCTCCAGGCTGGTGTACTGGGATAACCCAGAGTGATGGTATGGGGAGGGAGGTGGGAGTGGGGTTCAGGATTGTGAACATGTGTATACCCATGGCATATTCATGTTGTATGGTAAAACCAATACAATATTGTAAAGTAATTAGCCTCCAATTAAAACAAATAAATTTTAAAAAATCCGGGACCAAATCACTTCACAGAGGAATTCTACAAATCATATATTTAAAAAAGAGCTAATACTTATCCTTCTCAAATTATTCC
Source organism: Bubalus kerabau (assembly GCF_029407905.1). NCBI lineage: Eukaryota > Metazoa > Chordata > Mammalia > Artiodactyla > Bovidae > Bubalus > Bubalus kerabau. The sequence goes on along the minus strand of NC_073647.1, from coordinate 105,372,560 downwards.
AAAAAACTGAAGAGGAGGGAACATTCCAAAATTCATTCTCCAAAGCCACCATTACCCTAATACCAAAACCAGACAAAGAGACTACAAAAAAATTATAGGCCAATATATCTCTGATGAATATAGATGCAAAAATCCACAACAAAATAATAGCAAACTGAATTCAACAACATATAAAAAGGATCATACACCATGATCAAGTGGGATTTATTTCAGTGATGCAAGGATGTCTCAGTCTTCACAATCAATGTGATACACAATATTAACCAAAACAGATGAATGGATTAATATGCAGTACATATATGCAATGAAATATTATTCATCCATAAAAACAAACAAAATAATGCCATTTGGAGCAACATGGATGGACCTAGATATTGTCATAATGAGTGAAGTAAGCCAGACACAGAAAGACAAATATCATATGATATTGGTTACATGTGGTAGCTATAAAAAAGGTACAAAATGAGCTTATTTACAAAACAGATGTAGAATCACAGATATAGAAAACAAACGTATGGTTACCATGGATGGAGGCGAGGGATAAATGAGAAACTGGGATTGACATATACTACTATATATAAAATAAATAACTAATAAGAACCTATTGTATAGCTCAGGGAATTCAATACTCTGTAATGGTCTATATGTGAAAAGAATCTTTAAAAACAGTGGATATATGTATATGTATAACTGATTTACTTTGCTGTATACCTGAAACTAAAACATTGAAAATCAATTATACATCATAAAATTGTTTAACATTTTTTAAAGGAAGGGTAAAAAATCACACAATCATCTCAATGGGCTCAGAAAAAGCATTTGACAAAATTCAACATCCATTCATGATAAAAATGCTCATCAAAGTTAGTATAAAGGGAAATATCTCAACATAACAAAGGTCATTTATGACAAACCCATAGCTAATATCATACTCAACAGAGAAAAAGATGAAAGCCTTTTCTCTAAAATCAAGAATAAGAAAAGAATGCCCACCCCTGCCACTTCTATTTAACATAGTATTGGTAATCCTAGCCACAGCAATCAGAAAAGCAAAGAATAAAATCCATCCAACTTGGAATGGAAGAAGTAAAACTCATTATTTGCAGTGAAGAAGTAAATCTGTCACTGTGGCATGATACTATATGTTATTGTTCAGTCAATAAGTTGTGTCTGACTCTTTGAGACCCCATGGACTGCAGCACACCAGGCTTTCCTGTCCTTCCTTATCTCCTGGAATTTGCTCAAAGTCATGTCCATTGAGTCGGTGATGCCATCCAACCATCTCATCCTCTGTCACCCCCTTCGCCTCCTGCCTTCAATCTTTCCTGGCATCATGGTCTTTTCCAATGAGTCAGGACTTTGCATCAGGTGACAGAATATCTTAAAGTCTCCACCAAAATATTATTAGTTTTATCAATAAAGTTACACAATACAAAATTAATATACTGAAAATTGTTGCTTTTCTATACACTAATAATGAATTATCAGAAAGAGAAAGGAAACAATCTCATTTAAAATTACATCAAAGAATAAAATACTACGAATAAACTTAAATAAGGACATGAAAGATGTATATTATGAAAATTATAAAACACTGATGAAGGAAGTTGAAGATGATACAAAAAATGGAAAGATATTCCATGTTCATGGACTGGAAGTATTAATATTGTTAAAATATTACCCAGAGCAACTACAGATTTATGCAATCCCTACCATAATTCCCATGACATTTTTTACAAAACTAGAAGAAATAATCCTAAAATTTATACAGAACCCAAAATATCCCAAATTGCAAAAATAATCTTGAGGTAAAAGAACAAAGCTGGAGGTATCACACTCCTTGACTTCTGACTATACTAAAAAGTTAAAGTAATCAAAACACCATGGTACTGACACAAAAAGACACACAGATCAATAGAACAGAATAGAGGATCCATAAATAAACCCATGTGTGAGCGGGCATGATATGTCGTTTCAGTCGTGCCTGACTCTATGCGACTCTATGGACTGCAGCCTGCCAGGATCTTCTGTCAATGGTGATTCTTCGGCAAGAATACTGGAGAGGGTTGCCCTGCTCTCTTCCAGGGGATCTTCCCCACCCAGGTATCAAAACCACATCTCTTATGTCTCCTTCATTGGTAGGCGGGTTCTTTACTACTAGTGCCACCTGGGAAGCCCAAAACCATGTAGTTATCATCAATTAATCTATGACAAAGGAGGCAAGACTGTACAATGGAGGAAAGATAGTCTATACAGTAAGCAGCACTGGGAAATCTGGATGCAGAGTGTGCGTGCTTAGTAATGTCTGACTCTTTACAACCCCATAGACTGTAGCCTGCCAGGCTCCTCTGTCCATGGGATTTTCCAGGCAAGAATACTGGAGTGAGTTGCAATTTCCTTCTCCAGTGGATTTTCCCAACCCAGGGATCAAACCTATGTCACCACTGTCTCCTGCATTGCAGGTGAATTCTTTACCACTGAGACACTGGGAAATCTTGCTAGCTACATGTAAAAGAATAAAATTAGAACATTTTCTCATAACATATTAAAAAAAAAAACTCAAAATGGATTAAAGACTAAAATATAAGACCAGAAACCATAAAACTCCTAGAAAAAAAATACAGGCAGAACACTTTTTGACATCAATTGTAGCAATATATTTTTGGATATCTCCTAAGGGAAAAGAAACAAAAGAAAAACATAAACAAATGGGATTTAGTTTAATTTAAAAGCTTTTGCAGAGACAAGGAATCCTTTGACAAAACAAAAAGACAACCTACTGAATGGGAGAAAATATTTGCAAATGATATGGCCAATAAATGCAAGATGGTAAAATGTTTGCTGAGGAGGCCTTACAAATAGCTGAGAAAAGAAGAGAAGTGAAATGTAAAGGAGAAAAGGAAAGATGTACACATCTGAACGCAGAGTTCCAAAGAATAGCACGGAGAGATAAGAAAGCTTTTGTAAGTGAACAATGCAAAGAAATAGAGGAAAACAATAGAATGGGAAAGACTAGAGATCTGTTCAAGAAAATTAGAGATCTCAAGGAATATTACATGCAACGATGGGCACAATAAAGGGCAGAAACGGTAGGGACCTAACCAGAAGCAGAAGATACTAAGAAGAGATGGCAAGAAAACACAGAAGAACTTGTACAAAAAAGGTCTTAATGACACAGATAAACACAATGGTGTGATCACTCATCATACTCCAGACATCCTGGAGTGTGACTGAAGTAAAAGAAAGTGTTAGTCACTCAGTTGTGTCCTATTCTTTGTGACCCCATGGACTGTAGCCTGCCACTCTGCTGTACATGGGATTCCCCAGACAAGAATAGTGGAGCGGATTGCCATTTCTTACTCCAAGTGATCTTCCCAACCCAAGGATCAAATCTAGGTCTCCTGCATGGCAGGCAGATTGTTTACCATCTAAGACACCAGGGTCAAGTGGGCCTTAATAAGCATTACTATAACCAAAGCTAGTGGAGGTGATGAAATTCCAGTTGAGCTATTTCAAATCCTAAAAGATGCTGCTGCTACAGTGCTATACTCAATATGCCAGCAAATTTGGAAAACTCAGCAATGGCCACAGGATTGGAAAAAGTCAGTTTTCATTCCAATCCCAAAGATGAGCAATACCAAATAATGTTGAAAATACTGCACAAATGTACTCATTTCATGTGCTAGCAAGATAATGCTCAAACTCCTGCAAGCTAGGCTTCAACAGTATGTGAACTAAGAACTTGCAGATGTACAAGCTGGGTTTAGAAAAGGCAGAGGAACCAGAGATTTGAAATGCAATCATCTGTTGGGTCATAGAAAAAGCAAAGGAATTTCAGAAAAACATCTACTTCTGCTTCATTAACTATGCTTAGATCACAACAAACTGTGGAAAATTCTTAAAGACATGGGAATTCCAGACCACCTTACCCACCTACTGAGAAACTTGTATGCAAGTCAAAAAGAACAGTTAGAACTGGACATGGAACAATGGACTGATTCAAAATTGGGTAAGGAGTACATCAAGGCTGTATATTGTCACCTTACTTATTAAAATTACATGCAGAGTACTTCTTGCAAAATGCCAGGCTGGATGAAGCTCAAGCTGGAATCAAGATTGCCAGAGAAATATCAACAACCTCAGATATGCAGATACTACTATAATGGCAGAAAGTAAATAGAAACTAAAGAACCCCTTGATGAAAGTAAAAAGGAAGAGAGTGAAAAAACTGGTCTAAAACTCAACATTCAAAAAACTAAGATCATGGCATCTAGTCCCATCATTTCATGGCAAATAGATAGGGAAAAAATGGAAATAGTGGCAGATTTTATTTTCTTGGGCTCCAAAATCACTGAGGATGGTGACTGCAGCAATGAAATTAAATGACACTTGCTCCTTGGAAGTAAAGCTGTAAGAAACCTAGACAGCGTATTTAAAAGCAGAGACATTGCTTTGCCAAAAAAGGTCCATATAATCAAAGCGATGGTATTTCCAGTAGTCATGAACAGATGTGAGACTTGGACCATAAAGAAGGCTGAGCACCAAAGAATTGAGGCTTTCGAACTGTGGTGCTGGATAAGACTCTTGTACAGCAAGAAGATCAAAGCAGTCAATCCTAAAGGAAATCAACCCTGAATATTCATTGGAAGGACTGATGCTGAAGCTGAAGCTCTAATACTTTAGTCACCTGATGCAAAGAGCCAACTTTTTAGAAAAAACCCTGATGATGGGAAAGATTAAGGGCAGGAGGAGAAGGGAATGACAGAGGATGAGATGGTTGGATGGCATCACCAACTCAATGGACATGAGTTTGAGCATGCTCCAGGAGATAGTGAAGGAGAGAGAAGCCTAGTGTGCTGCAGTCCATGGGGATCACAGAGTCGGACATGACTTAGCGACTGAACATCAACAAAATGGCCAACAGGAGATTAATATCCAAAATGCAGAAACACATCATACAACTCAAGATGGAAAAAAAAAAAAACAATGAACAATCTGATTAAAAATTGGACAGAAGGCCTAAATAAATATTTTAAAATAAACATACAGTTAGCCAACAGGCATACGAAAAGATGCTCAGCATCCTTAATCATCAGACAAATGTACATCAAAATTACAATGAGATATCACCTCACAGCTGCCAGAATGGCTGGCATCAAAAGGTCTGTAAATAACAAATAGTAGCATGGATGTGGTGAAAGGGAACCTTACTACATTGTTGGTATACTAACTGAAACATCTTTAGTTTTCCTCTCATAAAAAGAAAAAATAGGTAAACTTAGACCCATTTAGCAATTAATGCTCTAATATTTTTTTCTTATTTGATGTGACCTGGGTATTCAGTGAATTCCCATCATTTAACTTAATTTAGCAAAACTTTAAAATTAACAAAAATATCTGGAGAAACTTAAGTAGACATACAATAAAACATAACTATTTTTAAAGAGTTCACCTAAAAACTCTTACCTCATTTATATCTACTAGATTACAATTATATTTAGATTACCCATGAAAATTTCATGAGACACTAGACCAAGTCAGCCATCATCCTAAGTTATTTTTCTTCTTGGTTAATTTTATAAGAGATAATGTCAACTTATTTGACTTTTATAAAACACAGGTGCAATAGAATCAAGACATGTCTGTACTAATTAACCCAACAAATTTTAATACTGAATATTAACTTCAGATTGAATATTATCCAGATCACCTGAACTTGAGATTCATTTGGGTTAGTTCTTATTACCATTAGAAATACTTATTTGAAAGCAAGAGACCTGGGTTCAATCCCTGGGTCAGGAAGATCCCCTGGAGAAGGAAATGGCCACCCATTCCAGTATTCTTGCCTGCAGAATCCCATGGACAGAGGAGCCTGGCGGGCTACAACGCATGGGGTCACAAAGAGTCAGACAGGACTGAACGAGTAACACTTTCTTTTCTTTCACCTTTAAGTCAATTAGAGTTCTTTTATAAATTTAATTTTTATAATACTATCCGAAGATAAAAGCATATCATGTATATATTGTATGCATGTGTGCATGTGAAGTCGCTTCAGTCGTGTCTGACTCTATGCGACCCTATGGATTGTAGCCCTGCCAGGTTCCTCTGTCCAAGGGATTCTCCAGGCAAGAATACTGGAGTGGGTTGCCGTGCCCTCCTCCAGGGGTTTTTCCCAACCCAGGGATCCAACTGGCATCTCTTAAGTCTCCTGTATTGGAAGGTGGGTTCTTTACCACTAGTGCCACCTGAGAAGCCCCATATACTGTATACACAGACATAAAAAACAGACACAACTAGAGATCTCATAGCTTTATTTTAAAACTTAGTCATGAATTTAGCTGTTACAAAATAAGCTTATTAGTTTATAAGCAATAGTAGGAATAAGTTAAATTTATTTTCTCAGATGACTAAGGCTTTCTTCTATTTGTGGAAAAGACTTTTAATATTTGTATTTATCCTTGACTAATTATTAAGGAGGCTGTGAATTAGATTCTGGGTGAGGGAGTCTTTCCAGCAGTTTGAGTTTAAAAAGGCCTCTTTTTCCTGTTTTCTTTGGTTTCAATGTTTTACCTGACTGGTCTAGTTAGATTCAGCCTCAGGTCATTATGGGCTGTGTTTCCATTTCTGATTTGTACAGATATGAAAGACAAAGGCAATTGTTTTTAACTCCCCAAATAACTGGTCTACCATCTAAATATTAAAAGATTGATTTGTCTAATTACATTTCCTTTAATTTGCTCATTATTGGTCTTTAAATATTAGCTTATACTGTGTGGGCTCAGGTACCCCTATTGGGATGTTTTTGCATATTTAATTAATATTGTCTGAGGGGAAGATTTATGTGCCCTGTCTTATAATATTAAGCAGGCAGGGGAAGCATTCCACAGTGAAATAATGGCTATTCCACAATATAATTAGGCAAAAGAGATATAACCATGTTATAAAGCCCATTTAAACATACCAATTTTTATCAACTTCATCTCAATTATGTCAACTTTGTCAACAAAATAAACTCAAAATGGATGAAAGACCTAAATGCAAGACTAGATACTATAAAACTTCTAGAAAAAAACATATATAGAACACTCTTTAGGATAACCTGTGGCAACATCTTTTTTGATTTGTCTCCTAAAGTAATGGAAATAAAAGCAAAAATAAACAAATGGGATCTAATTAAACTTAAAAACCTTGCACAGCAAAGAAAACCATCAACAAAATGAAAAGACAACCTACAGGGTGGGAGAAAATATTTGCAAATGATGCAAATAACCAGGGCTTACTTTATAATATACAAAAGCTCATATAGCTCATTATAAAAAAAAAAATCAAACAAACCATTCGAATAAATGGTCAGAAGACCTAAATAGACATTTATTTCAATGTAAAAAAACTGCCAACTTTTATACCTTTAACTTAGCCTTCATTAGGACTCCATCAACAAAACTTGGTTTTACAAGAGTTTCAGAAACCCTCCTTTCTTTTTATCTTCCAACCATTTTATCTACTTTTGTATAAAAGGCTCTGGGATCCCCAGTGAGGGGTTTAGTCAAGGGACTCAGGCTCTTGTGTCAATCTTTTAACTTGAATAATTAGCCTAATAGTTGCCTCAAGTAATTGTTGGTTAGGTACCTCAGTGTAATCTTTATCCAGCTTTAAAGAAGGCTGGGTGCTGAAGAATTGATGTTTTTGAATTGTGGTGCTGGAGAAGACTCTTGAGAGTCCCTTGGACTGCATGGAGATCAAACCAATCAATCCTAAAGAAAATCAACCCTGAATATTCACTAGAAGGACTGATGATGAAACTCCGATACTTTGGCCACCTGATTCGAACAACTGATTCATTAGATAAGACCTTGATGCTGCGAAAGATGAGGGGCAGGAGGAGAAGTGGGTGACAGAAGATGAGATGGTTGGAAGGCATCACCAACTCAATGAACATGAGTTTGAGCAAAGTCCGGGAGATAGTGAAGGACAGGGGAGCCTGGTGTGCTGCAGTCCATGGGGTTACAAAGAGTTGGACATGATTTAGCAACTGAACAACAACAACATACATACATATATATATATATATATATATATATTCAACTGGAATAAATAGAGCAGTTTTTTGGGGGGCCCTTTAATAGTGGGAACCAATATGGGGTCCCTTTGGCCCATCCAACCTTAGGTAGTCTATCAAAATCTTTTGTTTTAATCTCATTAATGTCCATTTTATTTATTTCATTAAAAAATTCTATCCCATTTTCTAAAAATGTATATATCATTTCTTAATAACCATATAAAGATTTTTATCCTTTTGGGATGAGTCCCTTTAAAATTTCCACCTACTTGGGAACCCTATCAACAAATTGAAAGATAAAAACCATATGATAATCTCAATAGATGCAGAAAAAGCCTTTGACAAAATTCAGCACTTATTTATGATTAAAACTCTTCAAAAAATGGGCATAGAAGGAACCTGTCTCAACAGAGTAAAGGCCATTTATGATAAGCCTACAGCAAACATTATTCATAATGGTGAAAAACTGAAAGCATTCCCCCTAAGATCAGGAACAAGACAAGGGTGTCCACTTTCACTACTATTATTCAACATAGCTCTGGAAGTCCTAGCTACAGCAATCAGAGAAGAAAAACAACAACAACAACAAAAGGAATCCAGATCAGAAAAGAAGAAGTAAAGCTCTCACTGTTTGCAGATGACATGATACTGTACATAGAAAACCCTAAAGATACTATCAGAAAATTACTAATCAGCAAAATTAGTAAATTAGTAAAATTACTAATCAGTGAATTTAGCAAAGTTGCATTATACAAAATCAATACACAGAAATCACTTGCATTTCTATATACTAACTGAAAAATCAGAAAGAGAAATTAAGGAATCAATCCCATTCACCATTGCAACAAAAAGAATAAAATATCTAGGAATAAACTTGCTTAAGGAGACAAAAGAGCTGTATACAGAAAATTATGACACTAATGAAAAAAATCAAAGATGACATAAACAGATGGAGAGATATCCCATGTTCCTGGGTTGGAAGAATCAATATTGTGAAAATGAGTGTACTACCAAATGCAATCTACAGATTCAACACAATCCCTATCAAATTTCCAATGACATTTTTCACAGAACTAGAACAAAAAAATTCACAATTCATATGGAAACATGAAAGACTCCAAATAGCCAAAGCAGTCTTGAGAAAGAAGAATGGAGTTGGAGGAATCAAACTTCCTGACTTCAGATTATACCACAGAGCTACAGTCATTAAGACAGTATGGTACTGGCACAAAAACAGAAATATAGACCAATGGAACAAGATAGAAAGCCCAGACATAAACCCATGCACTTTTGGGTACCTTATTTTTGACAAAGGAGGGAAGAATATACAATGGGGCAAAGATAGCCTCTTCAACAAATGGTGCTGGGAAAACTGGAGAGCTACATGTAAAAGAATGAAATTAGAACACTTCCTAACACTATACACAAAAATAAACTCAAAATGGATTAAAGACCTAAATGTAAGACAAGAAACTATAAAACTCTTAGAGGAAAACATAGGCAGAACACTCGATGACATAAATCAAAGCAAGATCCTTTATGACCCACCTCCTGCTGCTGCTGCTAAGTTGCTTCAGTCGTGTCCGACTCTGTGCGTCCCCATAGACGGCAGCCCACCAGGCTCCCCCGTCTCTGGGATTCTCCAGGCAAGAATACTGGAGTGGGTTGACATTTCCTTTTCCAATGCATGCATGCATGCTAAGTCACTTCAGTCATGTCCGACTCTATGCAACCCTATGGACTGTAGCCCACCAGGCTCCTCCATCCACAGGCTTCTACAGGCAAGAATACTGGAGTGGGTTTGGACAGGCATAATCAAGCAGGTTTGCAGGGGCTGGGTGATTGCAAAGAGGACAAGGGTGAGTGAGATAAACTCCAGTTCCTAGTATTTTGTGTTCCCACTTTCTGAGACTACGTGACCTATGCGATCCAGTCTTTGCAAGGAGCAAGCTGAGTTACAGGGGCAGAAGGAGCAGGAGGTTATGTAAAATTTTAACTTTTCCTCTTCAAATGTAAAGGCTTTTGTCATACAGGTAGACACATTGAAGGTTAAGATGAAAAAGGCCCCTGAGAGTTGGCACAGCCAAACAAAAAAGACTACTCAGGATCCCAATCTATTTGACTGGTTGCCAAATGTACATCATGTGTGTACCTTCTGGATGGGAGAGATCAATCTCTAAACACAGGAAAAAATGCCTAAATAGATCAGATAGAATATTTACATCTCAAAGACAGAGGGAGAGAAATGCAAGTTCTCTCTAGAAGGGTGTTTATTTCTTTAATGTTTTTTAGGGAAATAAATAAATAGTCTTGTTTAGGCTTCAGGGACAAAGCAGAGCAGGCCTCTGATCTTGCTTATAACTTGCCTGGACACTGCCCTGACTGGGAGTGACTGCCTGCTGTGAATGCAAGACTTGTGGAGATCAAATCAATCAATCCTAAAGGAAATCAACCCTGAATATTCACTGGAAGGACTGATGTTGAAGCTGAAGCTCCCATACTTTGGCCACCTGATTCGAAGAGCTGACTCATTAGGAAAGACCCTGATGCTGGGAAAGATTGAAGGCAGGAGGAGAAGGGGACGACAGAGGATGAGATTATTGGATGGCATCACCAACTCAATGGGCATGAGTTTGAGCAAGCTCCGGGAGATGGTGAAGGACAGAGAAGCCTGACATGCTACAGTCCATGGGGTAACAAAGAGTCAGACATGATTGAGTGACTGAATGACAGATAGGATGGGGGAAGAATTTTGAGATTGTTGAGCCCCTGGAGGGGGCCTGGCCAACCAAGCTCCAGGCTTAACAATATTTCAAGTTTTACAAGACAAAACAAACAGCATTAACATGAAACCAGGCTTGCAATTTGGTCACAGATTGATGATGATATCAGTTTGTGTGCTGGGATTATAAACAGGAACCCAAACTGCAATCTTTGAAGTCTCACCCACAGAGCAGACATGCTGCCTGGAACATTTTCCCAATTGGGACTCCAGATGTACTGTGACATGGGGATTCACAGCACTGTTTAAGTCTGGATGTTGGTCAAAACCCAATTTGGTGATGTATCCTCTGCTCTTTCTATTTCTCTTTTCTTTTAATGTTAGTATATTGAAAATAAGCTAGATAATCTCTATAAATATTTGCATTATTTATTTGTGTATAGCAAGTGACTTATTTTGTTAACAAATCTTTTGAACCTGAGACGAAAGTACACTTAGGTTATATAAGGTTTTCACAAAAACTGGGTCCTTGGCTAAGAGGAGACCCTGCCTTGGGCCTGCTGGTGTAATAAACTGCACTCCACTATCTGCATTGTCCTTCTGAGTGAGTTTGTTTCCCAGAACGCGTGGCTACAACATTTGGTGCATTGGCCGGGAAACTCCTCACTTTAAAGAGACAAGTCCCATTTGGGACTACTTCGAGGCCTTGCGGCTTGAATCTTCTAGAGGGGGTAAGGCGCCTCACCCTTCTGGAATGATTCTGCTTCTCAATGCCCGGACCTTTCATGTTAGCAGGTAGTGGACGGCAGCAGGGGAACTGAGTGCTCAGGTGAGGAGGAACCCACCTGTTAGGGTGCAATAGAGGGCTTGATCACCCCCCTGGGAGGGACTAGAAGGGGCACAGACCCACAGGAGACTGGAATAGGCAGGTGGCAGTGATTGCTTGGTACACAGGTTGACGAGCATGTTAGGGTTTAGGAAGGAAATTTGTGAATGTCATTTAGGAGGTGGTGTCCATGCCGTCTTGGGGAAAATTATTACCAAGCAATCGCCAGGGGATTGTTAAGAGAAGAAACTTGGTCTTTGTGTGCTCGTATTCTGCCCTCCCCGAGGAGGTGCCCCATATGCTGTGAAATTCTTGACCCCTTCGGAATTGTCAGGCTAGGAGGGGGATACATAAGTGAGTACGAATTGGCTTTTTCTGAGACGGCCTGGGATGTGGGATATTTAACCCATCTGTGTTTTCATCTGCACCTGATCAAGCCCACCAAGCCAGAATGGACTTTAAAAGTTAAGGGAGAAACAGTCTTGGACCACGTGGTGTTCTGGTTCGGCCATGCCAACTGGCAGGTGAAGACACACCGATCCCCCTTCTCCCTCTGGGATCTGGCAGGTAAGGCTCTTTTCACCCCAATTATGAATGGCAATATAAGTGTTTCATTGAGTGGAAATATCAGAAGTACATAGGGTACTGAGAACTTCATAGACAGAATGAAAAGAAAAAGTAGAAGACGGTCTGAGAAGGTAAGCAAGATGGGAGGAAATGAATCTAAGGTAACTGTATTGGAGTGCATGATTAAAAATTCAAAGAAGGGATTTGGAGGAGACTGTGGGTTGAAGATGACGCCTAACCGCCTCCACATACCCTGTGAGGTCGAATGGCCCCCTATGGGAGTAGGATGGCCACCAGAGGACACCATGAACTTAAAAATAGTGGAAGCAGTCTATACAGTAGTCACAGGAGTGCTGGGATACCCAGATCAATATCCATATATTGACTCATGGCTAGGGTTAGCTCAAGACTCTCCTCCTTGGACAAGGTTCTGTATCCAAAAGGAAAAGGGGGAAATATTCATGGCACAAAAACTGACTGATGATAAAAAAGAAATTCTACAGGATTTGGACGGGGATGACCTGCCCCCTCCCCCATACTGAATGAGACACGCCCACCACCCAGTGCTCCACCAGGACTGGAGGCCGCCTTAATGCTCAATCCAGGGGCAGGTGAAGTTCCTGCAGCAGCCGCTGCTCCTCCGCCAGCTCTCCTGGAAGTCTTAGAGCCACTGTTTTGGCAGGCTCCGATCCCAGCAATGGAGACCTCTGGTCAATGCCCCCAGGATTCCGCCTCAGACGGATCTCCTAGATTGTATCCACCTCTCCCAGTGAGTACTGATGGGAAGGGGGAAGAAAACACAGGAATTAGAGACTGCGTTCCACCAAGGAACAGGGGCAAAGACCCCCACTACAGATGCCTCTCAGAGAGCTACAACAACCTCTGGTTCAGGATACATGTGGGCACTACCATCAGCCCCCTGTAGCCTATTATTACCAGCCATTTTCCTCTATGGATATATTAAACTGGCAGAGACACACTCTGCCATACTCAGGGGAGCCACAAGCCATGATTAGGCTAATGGAGACTATTTTTTGAACCCACCGCCCTACATGGGATGACATAATCCAACTACTAGGATCCCTTTTCAGCACTGAGGAAAGACACAGGATCCTAACTGAGGCCAGAAAGTGGTTAAGTGAAATGGCATCTGAGGGTACTGCAAACCTGCAGCAGTGGGCAGAACTAGCCACCCCTGACGAGAGGCCCAATGGGGACTGTGACACAGAGAAAGGGAGGGGCCACCTGTAGAGATATCGGGTGACTATTTTACAAGGTCTCAAGAGGGGGCCCTAAAACCTATGAGTATGGCAAAACCCTCTGAAGTGATTCAAAGGGAAAGTGAATCACCCTCTGAGTTCTATGAAAGACTGTGCGAGGCCTATAGACTTTATACACCAATAGATCCAGAGGCTGCTGGGTCTCAGATGGTGATAAATGCAGCCTTTGTGTCTCACGCCTACTCCAAAAATGTCAGATGGGGGGATACCAAGTGACTTATGAATTTTTATCAGAGACTTGCTGTCTAAATTGGGGGCACAAGTGACCTTTCCCCCCACAAAAGACCCACTCTTCAAGTGGGCCCAACCACTTATTTACTCTTCATCTCGGTAACCCCTCAAGATGAGTGGAGGTTGCACAATCTCCCGGAAGGGAAACCAGACAGGCTAAACAGTCAAGAGAGAGAGTTAACTCAACAATTCCCTGAGGTCTGGGCAGAAGACAACCTGCCCCCCGCCCCCCAGGCTTGTAAAACAAGTCCCAGTGGTAACAGAACTCAAATCCAGTACAATTACATCAGCACCCACCTTGGGCCTGCCAGAACTTGCTATGCCATTTACTCTTTACGTGACTGAAAAGGACAAGGTGGCTATGGGAGTGTTGTCCCAGACTATGGGGACATGGGACAGACCTATGGCTTATCTCTCAAAATGGCTGGAAAATGTTGCCACTGGGTGGCCGGGATGCTTATAGGCAGTTGCTGCGGTTGCCTTACTGGTTCGGGAGGCAACAAAGCTGACTTTGGGCCAAGATTTGATCATAAAAGTCCCACATGAGGTCAACACTCTCCCATGAGGGAGACCCCCATAAATGAAGGGACCCCCATAAATGGCTGTCGACATCCCAGATTACTCAATACCAGGGACTGTTATGTGAGAACCCCCATGTTACTATTGAGCCTTATCAGGCCCTGAATCTGGCCACTCTCCTTCCTGTGGGAGAAGGTAGGCCCTCACATGATTGCAAGGAAATCCTAGAAGAAGTTTATGCCAGCAGACCTGACTTGAGAGACCAGCCAATCCCAGACCCAGATTTGTTCCTGTACACCAATGGCACCAGCCTGGTGAAACAAGGACAATGACTGTCAGGATGTGCAGTAGTCATGGAAGAAGCCATCATTGAGGCTAGCTCTCTACCATCACACTAGTCTGCTCAATGGGTCAAACTATATGCTCTAATCCAAGCCCTCCAGCTGTCAAAAGGTAAGAAGACAAACGTTTACACAGACTCCAGGTATACTTTTGCTACTTTACTTGTACATGGGGCTTTATATAAAGAGAGAGGTCTTCTGACAGCCAACAGAAAGGACATTAAAAACAAAGAAGAAATCTTAACTCTATTAGGTGCTCTATGGGAACCTGAAAAGGTAGCAGTGATGCATTGTTGGGGTCACCAAAAGGAAGACACTCCACAAACATGGGGAAACCGACTAGCAGATAAAGCTGCAAAACATGTGGCTGAGAAGTTTGGGGCTGCTGGTGGGAGATCTACCAGAACCTTTGTACTCTCAAAAATGCCTGAGTTAACTTTGACTCTCCCACAGTACACCCCGGCCCAAGACCAGCTGGCTGAAGCAGGAAAGGCCACCAAAAATGAAAAAGGTCAATGCTGCCCCTGGACATAAACTAAAACCTCCAGGAATACAATTACAAGGTACTCTAAGTGGACTTTAAACCCTGCCGACACTCAAGGTATGTACCTTCTCAGGAAGGGTGGAGGCCTTCCCCACTGGAACTGAAAAAGCAAATGAAGTGGCTCACTGTCCGCTTTGAGAAATAATCCCAGATTTGGGTTCCCAACCAGTATAGGATCAGACAATGGCCCTGCCTTTGTAGCCAACTTAATTCAACAGGTATGTAAAGCTCTAAATATCAAGTGGAAATTGCACACGGCATATAGGCTCCAGAGTTCTGGGATGGTGGAACGAACCAACTGGACACTTAAAAGAGACACTCTCCAAGTGGATCATAGAGACTGACTGCTCCTGGGTGGACTTGCTTCCAACGGCTCTGCTCAGACTCAGGATGACCCCACAGTCCCATGGCTATTCTCCATATGAAATTGTTTATGGGAGACGCCCTCCCATAATAAAACAGGTGTCAACAAATTTGCCTCAGGTAAGGGGAGATGAGATTTCACAGCAGATGGAACAAGTGAGTAAGGTAATAAATCAGGTAGCTAAGTTTGTACAAGAAAGGGTGCTGTTCCCCCTTGGGGAACAGATTCACGAATTTGTGCCCGGGGATCAGGTGTGGGTCAAGGACTGGAAACATGACTCCTTGGCCCCACATTGGAAGGGTCCATATATTGTTGTTCTAATCAGCCCTACTGCAGTTAAAGTTGCAGGTTTCACTCCCTGGATCCACCACATGAGGGTGAATACAGCATACCATGCAGACCTGGAGGATGCCGAGTGGACTACACAAAAGGACCCCACTAATCCCTGTGAAACCAAGATCATCTTAAAGAAGAAAAAGAGATGAAGCTCTACAATCAACTGCTGCTACAAGGACTTGCTGGTATCATCTTGATACTAACCATAGTTTCAGCACAAGGAGGGACCTGTAGTATAATTAAAGTTGAATGTTGTGTATATATTCATGATTTATCTGGCAATATATCAGCCACCCTAGATAACATAAAAGGTCAGGTAAAAGATATGTCTGATGATAATCTTCCTTTTTGGACTTCGGTCCTATCTTGGGTGAAGGGTGATTGGTGGAAAACTATATTTACCATTGTTATAGTTGCCTTGATACTTATGCTTTGTGGACCCTGCATTTTACAATGTATTATGAACTTTGTAACCCAAAGGTTGGTGTCGTTCTCCCAAATTGGCAGTTGGAGAGCCAGGGTGCAATATATCCCTATGAATGATGCTCATACTATGAGTTAAGAGCATCAAGAGGGGGGAATGAAGGAGGAACCAGAATAGGCTCCATATTAAAAGCAGGACTCCATCTTGGGCCAGACTGTGGACTTTGAGCTATATGCCCAGTATCTATGGAAACGACATACCAACTGAAAAACCAGACCCCCTGGATAGAAGAGCCCCAGGGCTCATACCTAGACTCTCTGTTGCCTAAAAGAATACCCTAATTATCTGTGTAACCAAATAGAATCATAAATTCTATTATGCTTATTGGGGTATGACCACAGGCCTATTGATAATTGTCCACTGTTAACTACCTAGGCTTAAGGCATATGAATCACGGGTTAATTTTGAGTGTATCTTTCTTTTCCTTTGTTCAGACTAGTTTCAGGGAATTTGGGGAGGTGGGTTTGGGCACGTACACTTAGGGTATATAAGGTTTTCACAAAAACTGGTCAGGGTTCTTGGCTAAGAGGAGATTCTGCCTTGGGCCCATTGGTGTAATAAACTGCACTCCACTATCTGCATTGTCCTTCTGAGTGATTTTGTTTCCTGGAATGCATGGCTACAACACTGACACCAAAGCACTAATTCCTCATAGAGTTCAGGTGAAGGAAAGAAGTGTGCTCTAGATCCCTTTGTGGTCACCAAAACAGTCAACTGAAAAAAAAAGCACAATGTGAAAGTTGAGAATTATGTTTTATTTGGTAGCTTTACTGAGGACTATGCCCTGAGATGACAGCCTCTCAGATAGCTCTGAGGGAGTGTTCCAAAGAAATAAGGGAGGAGCCAGGATATACAGGAGTTTTTAAGGGAAAAAACTATAAGTAGTAGAACATCAAAAAACAAGGATCTCAAGTTAATGATCTGAGAGCTTTTCTATGAATGGGAAGATTCCAGGGTCTGGGCCCATTGAATTCATTCCTAGATATGCGTCTGAACTATCCAGGGTTAGTATCCTGTATTTTTCCATCCAGAGTTCTCTTCAGGGGGCACTGTGGGGACAGGGTGGGGGGCAGCAGCAGTGACTGATAACTTCATGTCTGCAACAGCTTTTGTTTACTGAAATAGCAAGTGCCATTCTTTGTCCACACGTGTTACAAAGTTTGTGCTCACTCAGTCATATCTAACTCTTTGAGATGCTATGAACTGTGGCCCACCAAGCTTCTCTGTCCATGGGATTTTGCAGGTAAGAATACTGGAATGGGTTGCCATTTCCTGCTCCAAGGAATCTTCCCAACCCAGGGATCAAACCCATGTCTCCTGCATTGGCAGGCAGATTTTTTACAACTGAGCCATCTGGGAAGCCCTACAAATACAATAAAATATTACAAATATTGCTTTATGTGTTTTATAAAGAAGTTAAGGGAATAAAGAAGAAAAATATAGCATCTTTATATCAAACTTATTTTTCATTTCTGGCTCTTCATTTATTATGGTGCATTCAGGTTAACATGTGGTATCATATCTTTACTTCAATATCCTTTATTTCTGATCCCCCATTCTATGGGCTGCTTTGTTCTATATTTTACATTTCTATATGTGAGAAGCCAAACATACAATTATATAGAACTTTATATAATACTATTTTAAATCAGAGAAGAAATTAGGAAATTATACTATTCATTATAATTACCTACATAAATATTTTTACTGGAATTCTCTGATTTGATGTCTGGATTTAAATTTTTCTGTAGTTTCCCTTTCTTGCAGCCTGAAGAACTACCCTTAGTATTTCTTGTGAATCAGGCCTGTTAATATATTAGTTTTCTATTGCTAATGTAACAATTTACCACAAACTTAACGACTTAAAACAACACAAATTTGAGACTTCCATTTCAAAATGGCCGAGTAGAAAGACGTGCATGCATCTCCTCTTGTGAGCACCAAAATCACAACTAACTGTTGAACAACCATCAACAGAAGGGTGCTGGAAACTACCAAGAAAGATACCCTACCTCCAAAGACAAAGAGGAAACTGCAGCAAGATGGTAGGAGGGGCACAATCATGATAAAATCAAATCCCATACCCGACAGGTGGGAAACCTAAATATTGCAGAACAATACCAAAGAAGTTCTCCCACTGTTGTGAAGATTCTGAGCCCCACATCAGGCTTCCCACCCTGGGGATTCAGCAAATGGGCTGGGAATCCCCAGGGAATCTGACCTTGAAGGCCAACAGGATTTGATTACAGGACTTCCACAGGACTGGGGAAAACAGACTCCATTATTGGAGGGCACAAACAAAATCTTGCATGCACCAAGACACAGGGGAAAGGGGCAGTGACCCCATAGGAGACTGAACCAGACCTACCTGATAGTGTTGGATGGTCTCTTGAGGAGATGTGAGTTGGCAGTGGCTTGCCAGAGGGACAGGGGCACTGGCAGCAGCAGTCCTTGAAGGTGCCCCTCAGTGTAAGTCCTCTTGGAGATTGCCATTAACCCTACCATGGAGCCCATAGGCCCCCGGGTTGTATTACCTCAGGCCAAATGGCTAATAGGGAGGCAGCGTGACCCCACTCATCAGCAGATAATTGGATTAAAGCTTTATTGAGCAAGGGCCTGCCCACCAGAGCAAGACCCAGTATTTCCAACCCAGTCCCTCCCACCAGGAAGCTTTCACAAGCCTCTTATCCTCAACCACCAGAGGGCAGACAGAAGAAGCAAGAAGAAACACAATCCCACAGTAGTTAGAATGAAAACTATGTCACAGAAAGTTAATCAGGATGAAAAAACAGAAAGTTATGTCCCAGATGAAAGGACAAGATAAAACTCCAGAAAAATAACTAAATGAAGTGGAGATAGGAAACCTTCCAGAAAAGGAATTCAGTATAATGATAGTGAAGATGATCCAGTATCTCAGAAACAGAATGGAGAAGATGCAAGAAATGTTTACTGAAGACCCAGAAGAACTAAAGAACAAACCAACAGAGATGAACAATTCACTAGAAGGAATAAATCCTAGAATAACTGAGGCAGAGGAACAGATAAATGAACTGGAAGACAGAATGGTGGATATCACTGCCACAGAACAGAATATAGAAAAAGAAAGAATAAAAAAAATGAAGACAGCCTAAGAGACCTCTGGGACAACATTAAATGCACCAACATGGGCATTATAGGGGTTCCGGAAGGAGGAAAAAGAGAGAAAGTTTCTGAGAAAATATTTGAAGAGATAATAGCTGAAAACTTCCTTAACATGGGAAAAGAAATAGTCAATCAAGTCCTGGAAGCACAGAGAGTCCCAGGCAGGATAAGCCCAAGGAAGAACACACCAAGACACATAGTAATCAAAATGACAAAAATTAAAGGCAAAGATAAAATATTAAAAGCAACAAGAGAAAAATGACAGATACCATACAAAGGAACTCCCATAAGGTTATCAGCTGATTTCTCAACAGAAACTCTACAAGTCAGAAGGGAATGGAATGATATATTTAAAGTGATGAAAGGGAAGAACATACAACCAAGAATACTCTACCCAGCAAGACTCTCATTCAGATTTCTTTCTAGACAAGCAAAAGTAAGAGAATCAGCACCACCAAACCAGTTTTACAAAAAATCCTAAAGGAACTTCTTTAGGCAGGAAACACAAGAGAAGGAAAAGATCTACAGAAAATAAACCCAAAACAATTAAGAAAATGGTAATAGGATCATGTGTATATGCTCAGTTGCTTCAATCATTTCCAACTCTTTGCGACCCTATGGACTGTAGCCTGTCAGACTACTCTGTCTATGGGACTCTCCAGGCAAGAATATTGCAGTAGGTTGTCACGCTGTCCTCCAGGGAATCTTCCCAACCCAAGGATTGAACCCGCATCTCCTGCCTCTCCTGAATTGCAGGTGGATTCTTTATTCACTGAGCCACCTGCGAAGCCCAATGTGTGTGTTAGTTTCCCAGTCGTGTCCAACTCTTTGTGACTCCATGGAGTGTAGCCTGGCTGTCCATGGAATTCTCCAGGCAAGAACACTGGAGTGGGTTGCCATTTCCTTCTCCAGGGGATCTTCCCAAGCCAGGGATTGAATCCAGGTCTCCCACATTGCAGGCAGATTCTTTACCATCTGAGCCACCAGGGAAACCTAAAAATCTTACTGGGAGATTGTGTGTGTGTGTGTGTGTGTGTGTGTGTTAGTTGCTCAGTTGTGTCCCACTCTTTTGGAAAGCCCCATAGGATCATACATATCAATAATTCACTTAAATGTAAATGGATTAAATGCACCAACCAAAAGAAATAAACTGGCTGGGTGGATGAAAACATGTGTATGCACACACCTCCACTTATCACATCATTATGCTTAACCCCCCAAATTGTATATGATTATTTTATATTGTTAGGTTAACTATGTTTCCATTATGGCTTGCAATTGTAACTATCTTTTATTTTTCGTCTGGCTATTAATTGTGAAAACTGATAAACATCTTTTACTTTTGTGATTATGTAACTATTATTCACTTTTATACCATTGTATCATGATTGGTCAACAGAAAAGAATAGAATTCTGTATCACTAAAACTACCATTTGATAGAAAAACCTGTAATCACTTTCTAAAATCCAGATGCATATCAGATTTATCTTGGAATTTTTTTTTTTGAAGAATACAAATGCTCATGTATTGCTTTTTTCACTAAAGCCCCAGATGTGTTTCTAATGAGCAGCCATGTTTAAAAACAACTAGACTATTTGATGATCTTTTACTTTTATCTAGTTTGTTTCACTTTTTCTATTTCATATACAGCACACCCATTTCATTTATGTTTTCCAATTTTTTCGGTCTTTTTTTTATGTTCTTTCTCAAGCTTCAATCAACCATAGTATAAAAGCTTCTGTGTGTATATATATATGTGTGTGTGTTGCTTCAATCTCTCCAAATCTTTGCAACCCTATGAACTGTAGCCTGTCAGACTCCTCTGTCCATGGGGATTCTCCAGGCAGAAATACTGGAGTATGTTGCCATGCCCTCTTCCAGGGAATCTTCCCAATTCAGGGACTGAACTTGCATTTCTTTCTCCTGCATTGACAGGTGGGTTCGTTACCACTAGTGCCAACTGGGAAGCATATATGTGTGTGTGTGTGTGTGTGTGTGTGTGTGTATAATATATATTTTTTCAAAAATTTAGTAATTTTTGCTTAGCTAAAAAGTTTATGACATTTTGATTCCACTTGTTTGACTTAGTATGAATAGAATGCTGCTGCTGCTGCTGCTAAGTCACTTCAGTCGTGTCTGACTCTGTGCGACCCCATAGACGGCAGCCCACCAGGCTCCCCGGTCCCTGGGATTCTCCAGGCAAGAACACTGGAGTGCCATTTCCTTCTCCAATTCATGAAAGTGAAAAGTGAAAGTGAAGTCGCTCAGTCATGTCTGACTCTTCACGACCCCATGGACTGCAGCCCATCAGGCTCCTCCATCCATGGGATTTTCCAGGCAAGAGTACTGGAGTGGGGTGCCATCGCCTTCTCCAGAATAGAATGCTAGAGTTTCTAATTTATATTGACTCAAAACTTTGATAGAGTTCCATATATTTTGACACCTATTATTACTGCGGAAAGTCTAGAAAATTTATTATCTTAGTGATTTTAAAATATATAAATGAGGCTTGAAAATTCTAATCCAGTTCTGAAAATATAAAGAAATACTATGTTTTAAGAAAAAAAAAAAACAAAACAAAACAGGAAATTGACATGTGCTATAGTATTATTAACTAAAGTACAGATTTTACTCAAATTTCACAAAATTTTATGCTAGTTTCCATTATTTGTTTTCATACCTTATTCAAGATTCCACATTGTATTTAACTGCATTGAGCAGGTTCAGCTGCATGCAACAAATACTGATAAATGCTCTTTTCACTTTTATTCTATTACAAATACTTTCTATTTCTTTGTTATGGCTTCTTAGATACACCCATCATTTAAAAGTGGGCATTTAATTTCCAAATGCATGGGATTTTTAAAGTATCTTTGATATTAATTTCTCATTTAAATGCTTTCTGCTCTACAATCACCCTCTGTCTTTTTAGCCTTCGTACTTTATTGAAGCTTTCAATGGCAAAGTCAAAGATCTGTCTTGGTAAATGTCACATTGCACTTTACAATATGTGGTTTGTTTTCAAATATCTTTTGATATTGATCTTTAACATAATTTCACAGTGATAAGAGAACAGACTCTATGATTTCAATACCTTTCAGTTCAGTTCATTCAGTTACTCAGTCGTGTCTGACTCTTTGTGACCCCATGAACCGCAGCACATTAGGTCTCCCTGGCCATCACCAACTCCTGGAGTCCACCCAAACCCATGTCCATTGAGTCGGTGATGCCATCCAACCATCTCATCCTCTGTCGTCCCCTTCTCCTCCTGCCCTCAATCTTTCCCAGCATCAGGATCTTTTCAAATGAGTCAGCTCTTTGCATCAGGTGGCCAAAGTATTGGAATTTCAGCTTCAAAATCAATCCTACCAATGAACACCCAGGACTGATCTCCTTTAGGATGGACTGGTTGGATCTCCTTGCAGTCCAAGGGACTCTGAAGAGTCTTCTCCAACACCACAGTTCAAAAGCATCAATTCTGCACTCAGCTTTCTTTAGAGTCCAGCTCTCACATCCATACATGACCACTGGAAAAACCATAGCCTTGACTAGATGGACTTTTGTTGACAAAGGAATGTCCCTGCTTTTTAATATGCTGTCTAGGTTGGTCATAACTTTCCTTTCAAGGAGTAAGTGTCTTTTCATTTCATGGCTGAAATCACCATCTGCAGTGATTTTGGAGCCCAAAAAAATAAAGTCTGACACTGTTTCCACTGTTTCCCCATCTAGTTGTTATGAAGTGATGGACCGGCTGCCATGATCTTAAGTTTTCTAAATGTTGAGCTTTAAGCCAACTTTTTCACTCTCCTCTTTCAATTTCATCAAGAGGCTCTTTAGTTCTTCACATTCTGCCATAAGGGTGGTGTCATCTGCATATCTGAGGTTATTGATATTTCTCCCAGCAGTCTTGATTCCAGCTTGTGCTTCATCCAGCCCAGCGTTTCTCATGATGTACTCTGCATATAAGTTAAATAAGTAGGGTGACAATATACAGCCTTGATGTACTCCTTTTCCTATTTGGAACCAGTCTGTTGTTCCATGTCCAGTTCTAACTGTTGCTTCCTGATCTGCATACAGATTTCTCCAGAGACAGGTCAGGTGGTCTGGTATTCCCATCTCTTGAAGAATTTTCCACAGTTTACTGTGATCCACACAGTCAAAGTTTTGGCATAGTCAATAAAGCAGAAATAGATGTTTTTCTAGAACTCTCTTGCTTTTTTTATGATCCAGCAAATGTTGGCAATTTGATCTCTGGTTCCTCTGCTTTTTCTAAAACCAGCTTGAACATCTGGAAGTTCACAGTTCACATATTGCTGAAACCTGGCTTGGAGAATTTTGAGCATTACTTTACTAGTGTGTGAGATGAGTGCAACTGTGTGGTAGTTTGAGCATTCTTTGGCATTGCCTTTCTTTGGGATTGGCATGAAAACTGACCTTTTCCAGTCCTGTGGCCACTGCTGAGTTTTCCAAATTTGCTGGCATATTGTGTGCAGCACTTTCACAGCATCATCTTTCAGGATTTGAAATAGCTCCACTGGAATTCCATCACCCCCACTAGCTTTGTTCCTAGTGATGCTTCCTAAGGTCCACTTAACTTCACATTCCAGGATGTCTGGCTCTAGGTGTGATCACACAATCATGATTATCTGGGTCATGAAGATCTTTTCTGTACAGTACTTCTGTGTATTCTTGCCACCTCTTCCTAATATCTTCTACTTTGGTTAGGTCCATACCATTTCTGTCCTTTATTGTGCCCATCTTTGCATGAAATGTTCCCTTGGTATCTCTAATTTTCTTAAAGAAATCTCTAGTCTTTCCCATCCTATTGTTTTCCTCTATTTCTTTGCACTGATCACTGAGGAAGGCTTTCTTATCTCTCCTTGCTATTCTTTGGAACTCTGCATTCAAATGGGTATATCTTTCTTTTTCTCCTTTGCTTTTGGTTTCTCTTTTTTTCACAGCTATTTGTAAGGCCTCCTCAGACAGCCATTTTGCTTTTTTGCATTCTTTTTCTTGGGGATGGTTTTGATCCCTGCCTCCTGTACAGTGTTATGAACCTCTATCCACAGTTCTTCAGCCACTCTGTCTATCAGATATAATCCCTTGAATCTGTTTCTCACTTCCACTGTATAATTGTAAGGGATATGATTTAGGTCATACCTGAATGTCTAGTGGTTTTCCCTACTTTCTTCAATTTAAGTCTGAATTTGGCAATACAGAGTTCACGATCTGAGCCACAGTCAGTTCGCAATCTTGTTTTTGGTGACTGTATAGAGCATCTCCATCTTTGGCTGCAAAGAATATAATCAATCTGATATTGGTATTGGCCATCTGGTGATGTCCATGTGTAGAGTCTTCTCTTGTGTTGTTGGAAGAGGGTGTTTGCTATGACCAGTGCTTTCTCTTGGCAAAACTCTATTAGCCTTTGCCCTGCTTCCTCTGTACTCAAGGCCAAATTTGATTGTTACTCCAGGTGTTTCTTGACTTCCTACTTTTGCATTCCAGTCCCCTATAATGAAAAGGACATCTTTTGGGGGGTGTTAGTTCTAGAAGGTCTTGTAGGTCTTCATAGAACCGTTCAACTTCAGCTTCTTTAGCATTACTGTTCGGGGCATAAACTTGGATTACTGTGATATTGAATGGTTTGCCTTGGAAATGAACAGAGATCAATCTGTTGTTTCTGAGATTGCATCCAAATACTGCATTTCGGACTCTTTTGTTGACTATGATGGCTATTCCATTTCATCTAAGGGATTCTTGCCCATACAGTAGATACAATGGCACTGGAGCAGTGGCTGCATGGTATTGAAGAAACTTTGAGGAGATACTCCGCATCCAAGATCATCTCAGTAAACAACAAATTTTACCTACCATAAAGCCAATCAGTTCAGTTCAGTTGCTCAGTCGTGTCCGACTCATTGCAACCCCATGAATCGCAGCACGCCAGGCCTCCCTGTCCATCATCAACTCCCGAAGTTCAGACTCATGTCCATTGAGTCAGTGGTGCCATCCAGCCATCTCATCCTCTGTCGTCCCCTTCTCCTCCTGCCCCCAATCCCTCCCAGCATCAAAGTCTTTTCTTGAGTCAACTCTTTGCATGAGGTGGCCAAAGTACTGGAGTTTCCGCTTTGGAATAATTTCTTCCAAATAAATCCCAGCGCTGATCTCCTTCAGAATGCACTGGTTGGATCTCCTTGCAGTCCAAGGAACTCTCAAGAGTCTTCTCCAACACGACAGTTCAAAAGCATCAATTCTTTGGCGCTCAGCTTTTTTCACAGTCCAACTCTCACATTCATACATGATCACTGGAAAAACCATAGCCTTGACTAGACGGACCTTTGTTGGCAATAGCGACCCCCCAATTGTGCAGGGGAATTCAGGATGGGGAACAGCAGGATACCAGCCCTGAGTGCATATCAAAGAAATGATTTCAATGAGCCTAGATTCCTGCATTTTCCCATATATAAAAAAGCACTAAAATCTTTAACTTGAGGTCCTTGTTTTGTAATTAGCAGTAATCTTTTATCGTTTTGACTGCTTCCTCCCCCCCCCCAGCAAAAAGCTCCCTCTTTATGTCGCCTGAAGAAAAACACATAATCTAAAAGTTGTGAGTTATGTTTTATTCCGGAACTCTACTGAGCACTACAGCCTGAGAGACAGCCTCTCAGATAGCTCTGAGGAACTATTCCCCAGAGGTAAGGGAGGAATCAGAATATATAGGATTTTTTTTCCTGAACAAGAGTTTGATGTAGTTGAATATCAAAGATTATAGCTAAATCACAAAGGTGCTAAAAAACAGGACAGATACACATAAAATTAGAGCATTCTCTAATACCACATAAAAAATTAAATAACCTCAAAATGGCTCAAAGATCTAAATGTAAGACCAGATACTATAAAATTCCTAGTGGAAAACATAGGCAGAACACTCTTTGACATAAATCACAGAAATTTTTTAAAGCAAAGGTAAACAATTGGGAAAAGGTAAAAAACTAAAGAGCCTCTTGATGAAAGTGAAAGAGGAGAGGGAAAAAGTTGGCTTAAAGCTCAACATTCAGAAAACTAAGATCATGGCATCTGTTCGCATCACTTCATGGTGAATATATGGGGAAACAATAGAAACAGTGGCTGACTTTATTTTTCTGGACTCCAAAATCACTGCAGATGGTGATTGCAGCCATGAAATTAAAAGACGCTTACTCCTTGGAGGGAAAGTTATGACCAACCTAGACAGCATATTATAAAGCAGAGACATTACTTTGTCAGCAAGGCTATGGTTTTTCCAGTGTTCATGTATGGATGTGAGAGTTGGACTATCAAGGAGGCTGAGTGCAGAAGAATTGATGCTTTTGAACTGTGGTGTTGGAGAAGACTCTTGAGAGTCCCTTGGACTGCAAGGAGATCCAACCAGTCCACCCGAAAGGAGATCAGTCCTGGGTGTTCATTGGTAGGACTGATGTTGAAGCTGAAACTCCAATACTTTGGCCACCTGATGCAAAGAGCTGACTCATTTGAAAAGACCCTGACACTGGGAAAGATTGAGGGCAGGAGGAGAAGGGGATGACAGAGGATGAGATGGTTGGATGGCATCACCAACTCAATGCACATGGGTTTGGGTGGACTCCAGGAGTTGGTGATGGACAGGGAGGCCTGGCGTGCTGCGATTCATGGGGTTGCAAAGAGTCGCACATGACTGACTGAACCGAACTGAAACAAATGGGAATTAAGCTTAAAAGCTTTTGAACAGCAAAGAAAACCATAAACAGAAAAAAAGACAATTTATGGAATGTCGGAAATGGAAATATCTCCTGCCATATTAATAAGAAATGTCACAGCCATCAGTGATTTCTGGCCTCCAAATGTGAATGAGAGCTCCCCAAACTGCTGCCACTCCTGCATAGTGATTGATGAGGAGCTGGTGGGATGCAAGATTGAAGGTCAACAAGGGATTTGGATTAGCCCCCAGATAGCTGAGGTGCATATGAAAGGAATGAATTCAGTGAACCCAGAGGCTTGCATCCCCTGGAGAAGGAAACGGCAACCCACTCCAGTACTCTTGCCTGGGAAGTCCCAGGGACAGAGGAGCCTTGTGGGCTACAGTCCACGTGGTCGCAAGAGTCAGACATGGCTTAGAGACTAAACCACCACATACATAGAATGCTAAAGTTCTTAACTTGATACATGATCTTTGATATTCCAACTGCCTGCTCCCTTTGTTGCAAACTTGTATTTAGCCTGACTTCCCCCTGCCTAGACACTGGGTGGGGCTCAGTTGGAAGATACAGGGAGAATTCCCACACAGTTGAAAGATCCTGGGAGGGTGAGGGAGTTGGTTAAGGACACCCAGGTGTCCATTGGAACATATCAAGAAAATACCTACCTGTGGAAAGGCATGGGTGGGGGCAGTTTTTACAGAGAAATATCCCGGGCTTGGTTGAAAAACACAGGGGTGGCTCCGTTGTAGACAGACATAAGGAACGGAGCTCAACAAGTACCTAGTTAACTGGAGAAACTAAATCTCTCCCTAAACGTTGAGGGCCTCTTTAATGCATATGTAGTTAAAAGTTAAAAGCTGGCTCGGTAAAATCTTAAGCAAAGCCTTCTAGGGAGCAGCTCAGATTTCTCTGTGTCTTTGAGATGTAATCACAATAAACTGTGGAAAATTCTGAAAGAGATGGGAATACCAGACCACCTGACCTGCCTCTTGAGAAATTTGTATGCAGGTCAGGAAGCAACAGTTAGAACTGGACATGGAACAACAGACTGGTTCCAAATAGGAAAAGGAGTACATCAAGGCTGTATATTG
Source organism: Bubalus kerabau (assembly GCF_029407905.1). Classification (NCBI taxonomy): domain Eukaryota; kingdom Metazoa; phylum Chordata; class Mammalia; order Artiodactyla; family Bovidae; genus Bubalus; species Bubalus kerabau. The sequence continues at coordinate 105,344,339 of NC_073647.1, read as the reverse complement.
TCACCCTGTTTATTTAACTTATATGCAGAGTACATCATGAGAAACGCTGGGCTGGAGGAAGCACAAGCTGGAATCAAAATTGCCGGGAGAAATATCAGTAACCTCAGATATCCAGATGACACCACCCTTATGGCAGAAAGTGAAGAGGAACTAAAAAGCCTCTTGATGAAAGTGAAAGAGGAGAGTGAAAAAGTTGGCTTAAAGCTCAACATTCAGAAAACGAAGATCATGGCATCCGGTCCCATCACTTCATGGAAAATAGATGGGGAAACAGTGGAAACAGTGTCAGACTTTATTTTTCTGGGCTCCAAAATCACTATAGATTGTGACTGCAGCCATGAAATTAAAAGACACTTACTCCTTGGAAGGAAAGTTATAACCAACCTAGATAGCATATTCAAAAGCAGAGACATTACTTGGCCAACAAAGGTTCGTCTAGTCAAGGCTATGGTTTTTCCTGTGGTCATGTATGGATATGAGAGTTGGACTGTGGAGAAGGCTGAGCGCCAAAGAATTGATGCTTTTGAACTGTGGTGTTGTAGAAGACTCTTGAGAGTCCCTTGGACTGCAAGGAGATCCAACCATTCTGGAGTCCATTCTGAAGGAGATCAGCCCTGGGATTTCTTTGGAAGGAATGATGCTAAAGCTGAAACTCCAGTACTTTGGCCACCTCATGCGAAGAGTTGACTCATTGGAAAAGACTCTGATGCTGGGAGGGATTGGGGGCAGGAGGAGAAGGGGACCACAGAGGATGAGATGGCTGGATGGCATCACTGACTCGATGGACATGAATCTGAGTGAACTCCAGGAGTTGGTGATGGACAAGGAGGCCTGGCGTGCTGTGATTCATGGGGTTGCAAAGAGTCAGACACGACTGAGTGACTGATCTGATCTGATCTGATCTTGAGATGTAAATGTCCTATCTGATCTTCCTAGGTTTTTCTATTGTGTGTGTGTTTGTTTATATTATAGGAATACCCTGGTGGCTCAGAGGGTAAAGAGCCCGCAATGCAGGAGAACCAGGTTCCATCCCTGGGTTGTGATGATTCCCTGGAGAAGGAAATGGCAACCCACTCCATTATTCTTGTCTGGAAAATCCCATGGATGGAGAAGCCTGGCAGGCTACAGTCCATGGGGTTGCAAAGAGTCGAACATGACTTAAGTACCTTCACTTCACTTTTGTTTACCTTAGGCCTATAAGAGGTCTTTTTGCATTCTTAATTGGTGGCCAAACGATGGATCCTTTTAAAATTAGAGAAACCAGCAAATTATTAAATCTAGAGCAATTTCATTGTAAAGAACTGTTTTGTTGGTACCTATAAAACAAAAGTTAAGTTCTTAAGAACTTTTTTTGAATGAGAAAAACTGGTTTAGGAAGCTTCATTGAGGCCTTCTCAATGGGCATTACAGATGCTAATAAGAGCAATTGAGAATATCAACAAAAAACTTGGAGAAAAAAAAAGGTCTAGCTATTATTTCAATGAGGTAAAAAAATTTTTTTCTTTTAAAAACAGGAGTTACCACAAATGAATTTAAAAAAATTCTTTGGATGGTTATTTAGAATGGGACAAATAAAATAGACATTTGTGTGATTAAAACAAGATTTTATAGTACTGCCCTATCTAAAGTTGGCTTCCCTGGTGGCTCAGACTGTAAAGAATTGTCTGCCGATACAGGAGACCCAGGTTTGATCCTTGGGTCAGAAAGATCCCTGGAGAAGGAAATGACAACCCACTCCAGTATTCTTGCCGGGAGAATTCCATGGACAGAGGAGCCTGGCAGGCTACAGTCCATGGGGTCACAAAGAGTCAGACATTACTGAGTGACTAACACTTTCACTTTTACATCTATCTGGGTGCAAATGTTAAAGTCCATTCAACTAGGTGGAAATGGAGATGTAACAGACCAAACTTGGGAGGACAGTTCACTTAGGTGAAACTTATATCCTTAAATGTATATATTGGAAAAGAGGAAAGAAAACAGAGAGTTGGGCAACAGGTATATGAAAAAGTGCTCAACATCACTAATCATCAAGGAAATGAAAATCTAAGCCACAGAGAGATATTACCTCTCAGCTGTCAGAATTGCTATTATAAAAAAAGACAAGAAATAACAACTGTTGGCAAGGACATAGAAAAAATACTTGGAAACAATGTGACCAAAAGGGATTAATTTCTAAAATATACAAACAGCCCATATAGCTCAATAGCAAAAAAAAAAAAAAAGAAACAAAAATTAAGAAAAAGGATAGAAGACCTAAATAGACATTTTTCCAAAGAAGAGATACATATGGCCAACAGGCCCATGAAAAGATGCTCAACATCACTAATTATTAGAGAAATGCAAAGTAAAATTACAATGAGGTATCACCTCACACCAGTCAGAATGGCCATCACCCAAAAGCCTACAAATAAATGACGGAGGGGGTGTAGGAAAAAGTGAACCCTCCTACACTGTTAGTGGGAATGTAAATTGGTGCAGCCACTGTAGAGAACATTTTGGAGGTTTTTTCAAAAAATAAAAATAGAATTATAATAAATAGAAACTTGAAGTGGTCCATTTTCAAGACAAAGTAACTAGCTATGAGTGGAAAAATTACTAGCAGCTAAACTTGCAAATATGACAAAGTTGAGGCCTGGACTCTTTAGATAAAGATGAGGCCTGGACTCCAGATAAAGTTAGGATTGGAGGACGGAGATCAGACTGGATCCTAAAGAGATAAGACTCCACCCATTGCCTGTGCCCTGGCTGTAAACTTGCCTAACGACTTGTGGATGTGACACAGTTCATGCACTTGCTGCTGCTCAGTCACTTCAGTCGTGTCTGACTGTGTGCGAGTCCATGGACTGCAGCCCGCCAGGCTCCTCTGTCCATGTTATTCTCCAGGCAAGAATACTGGAGTGGGTTGCCATTTTCTTCTCCAGTTCATGCACCTGGAGGGTCCCCAAGTAAACAGGATGTTGGGGGAAGTGATAAACTAGCAAGAAAGTCTTTGTTGAAATATGCAGATGTAACTTGGGAAGGGAGAAAGAAAGATACCCTATAGGGAAATAATGAACTTAGGTGATGGCCAGGAAGATTGTACACCCCATAGTATTCAGCCAATAAGGAACCTACATGTTAGGGAATAAATTGCTTGTTGTAACCGCCCTGGCTGTGTCTGCCCACCAGACACCCAATCTTGCAAGACTGTCATTAAAAGTCACGCTTTTGCTGTGCTTCGTGTCTCCAAGTCCACCCATTGGCAAAACCGAAACATGCTGGTGAGCATGTTTCTCACAGAATTACCACATGATTCTGAAATCTCACTCCTGGGCACATATCCAGAAAAGATGAAAACTCTAATTTGAAAAGACACATGCACCCCAATGTTCATAGCAGCACTATTTATAAAAGCCAAGACATGGAAGCAATTTAAATATCCATTGACAAATGAATGAGTAGAGAAAATGTGGTGTGTAAACACACACACACATACAAATGGAGTATTATTCATCAATTTAAAAGAATGGCATAATGCCATTTGCAGCAACATGGGTGGACCTAGAAATTATCATACTGATTGAAGTAAGTCAGACAAATATATGATATCACTTATATGTGGAATCTTTAAAAAATGATACAAACGAACTTATTTATAAAACAGAAATAGGCTCACAGACATAGAAAACAAACTTAGGATTACCAAAAGGGAAGTTCAGTTCAGCCACTTGGTCATGTCAGACTCTTTGTGATCCCATTGACTGAAGCACACCAGGCTTCCCTGTCCATCACCAACTCCTGGAGCTTTCTCAAACTATGTCCATCGAGTCAGTGATACCATCCAACCATCTCACCCTCTGTCATCCCCTTTTTCTCCTGCCTTCAATCTTTCCCAGCATCAGGGTCTTTTCTAATGAGTCAGATCTTTGCATCAGGTGGCCAAAGTATTGGAGCTTCAGTTTCAGCATCAGTCCTTCCAATGAATAGTCAGGACTGATTTCCCTTAGGACTGACTGGTTTGATGTCCTTGCAGTCCAAGGGACAGCAAGTCTACACCACAGTTCAAAAACTTCAATTCTTCAGCCCTCACCTTTAGGGGGAGGGATAAACATACACACAACTATATATAAAATTGATAACCAACAAGGACCTACTGTATAGTGTGGTGACCCAAGGACAAAAGAGCAGATAAAACCAAGGAGGGTCTTGGAATGCAGGAATGGAAAAACCAGACCCTTATCATCTTTTCCTCCCCCATGTTATAACTATTAATGTATTTTAGGTTCTCCTGTCTCCCCTCCTACCACGTAGGGAGAAGTATATTTGCCTTACTCTTCCCTCCCCCCATCCAGTATATGTGCCTTATCCAGTCAGCAAATGACCCACAAGACCCCTATCCCACTCCTTGTACACTGGGCATAAAAGTGTACTAAGGACCCCTGTTGAACGTCGGTTCTCCCTTGAGCTGGCCCACTGTTCTAACAGCGTCTCCCACTCTAATAAACTTTACTTCCCTCTCATTCTGTCTATTGTCTGGAAATTCTTTTCCAACCAGTGCCCGGACCACGACATTTTTGGTGGCCCATACAGGGACTTGGGGTCTCTTACCCACCTCCTCGCTTCTCCTTTTTCATAAGGGCCCTCTGTGAACAGGCAAGTGCTGTGGAAGCAACTGAGAAATTCTAGCCAGGGTTACCTTCTGGTGTGTTCCAAAGGGTACTCACTGCTCACTGTGCCCCTGTAGCTGCTGCCCAAATGAGTGAGGGTCTCACTTTTGTTTTCTTTCCAACTGAGGATTAGGCCAACCAATATTGTGTGGGCATGGGTCAGGCACTTAAAAGCCACTGTGTGAGGATAAAGGGGACACGGAATGGATCAGGCCACAGGGGCATCCGCCCCCAGCAAGACAACTTCCGTGCACCGTATCAGGCACATAGTGGTTGAAGCAAGACAGAGACCATTGCCTCCTGGCCACCACCTCCCCGATAAGATTGTAAGGCGGATTCCTCAGCCTTCTTCCCTGTCACTTTCACTTCTTTCCTTTTCGATCCGGATTGATTTACAGGAGCCTAGGTGTTGTCTCTGAGCCATCCCAAGGGTGCCTTCCACATTTCAGGGAATCACCAGTGAGTCACCCGGTTGCTCCCAGAAATCTCTTTCTTTTCCTGGGTCACATGGTGCCCTAGCTGCACGGTTCTCAGAGGTCACCTCTCACTGTCAGACACAATTGGGGATGATCAGTCTTTTTTGTGCCATTAGTCACATGGAGAGATTCCTGGGACAAAAGGGACACATTTCTGTCAGCCAGTGACTCTCAGTACCCCCATTCTATGGCAGATAGGCTAAGATTGGGTTCTAGTACATCCCAGGAGCCTCTCCCAGACTCACTCCTTGGCTATATTCTCAGAAACTGGAAAAATTTGACCCTGCAGAAGGCCTGGACACAATACAAACTGCAGGACTCAAAAAAATGGCCTCTGAATGGCACACTAGCTTTTGCCAAAATCAGGGAAAGAACTAAGAATTTCCTTACATTCAGTCCTTCATGGCCCTCAGTCAGAATCCAGATTTGAGGGACTCATGCTGCATGTGTCTTTCTGTTGCCTCCCTATCTCCTGTACCTCTCTGTCTCCCTCCATCAGATTTCCTAGACAACCCCTACTTGACCTTTCATATCCATATGATCTCTAGGAAAGGATTCTGGGGTTCCTTTTGGTTCAGGTCTTTCTCCTATATTCAAAAACCTGAAGGATCAAGAACTCTCCTCTAAGCTTATCTCTCAGGTAAGGAGGGAAGCAAGTTTCCCCCACTCCTGAACATCCTAAAGAATTTCTTTCTAACTACTCCTGTTTCTCAGGGTGGGGAATGACCGACCAAGCTTCCCCAACTCCTGCAACTTTCCTTAACCCTTCATATTCTTCTGATGGGACAAAGACCTCACTTCCCACCAGACGGACAATCCAAGATTTTTATCAGCTGACCTGCCTCTGATATCAGAGTCAATTTGAGCACTATTTGGTTTATAATTTAGGTATAAAACTATGACTACAGAAAGGAAAGATGACTTTTTGACACAGGATGGCCATGGTATTCTTTAGACTCTGGAGAAAACTGGTTAAAATGAATTTTTTTTCCCCATTGGAAACTTCAAAACCTGTTCTTTTTGCATATGCAATTAAAAACAACTAGCTTGTTAAAAAGCCTGCCTAAGGAAAAGCTTGAAGTTAACCCTTTCCATGTCCCTGAAATACATAGCCCACTTTGCCTGAGACCTTAGCCTTGGGCAAATTAGAACTTCAAAAAAAAAGTGGGGGGCGTGTCAAAGAGACATTTTAAATATCAAGCGGAAAACGATGAGATCTCTGTCTGTCCGGATTTATGTATGTCTCAGTGTGTGTCTTTTGGTTTTTTTTTTTAAATAATATTGCTTAAATTGTAAATGAGTTCTAATTTAATTGGCCTAAAGAAAAGTACAATTGCACTCATCTCACACAGTAGTTAAGTAATGCTCAAAATTCTCCAAGCCAGGCTTCAACAGTACATGAACCGTGAACTTCCAGATGTTCAAGCTGGATTTAGAAAAGGCAGAGGAACTAGAGATCAAATTGCAAACATCTACTGTATCATCAAAAAAGCAAGAGAGTTCCAGAAAAACATTTACTTCTGCTTTATTGACTATACCAAAGCCTTTGACTATGTGGATCACAACAAACTGTGGAAAATTCTTCAAGAGATAGGAATACCAGATCACCTGACCTACCTCTTGAGAAATCTGCATGCAGGTCAGGAAGCAACAGTTAAAACTGGACATGGAACAACAGACTGGTTCCAATTAGGGAAAAGAGTATGTCAAGGCTGTATATTGCCACCCTGCTTATTTAACTTATATGCAGAATACATGATGAGAAATGCTGGGCTGGATGAAACACAAGCTGGAATCAAGACTGCTGGCAGAAAAACCAGTAACCTCAGATATGCAGATGACACCACCCTTATAGCAGAAAGCAAAGAACTAAAGAGCCTCTTGATGAAAGTGAAAGAGGAGAGTGAAAAAGCTATCTTAAAACTCAACATTCAGAAAACTAAGATCATGGCATATGGTCCCATCACGTCATGGCAAATAGATGGGGAAACAATGGAAACAGTGACAGAGTTTTGTTTTTTTTTTTTTTTTTTTGCTCCAAAATCACTGCACATGGTGATTGCAGCCATGAAATTAAAAGACGCTTGCTCCTTGGGAGAAAAGTTATGACCAACCTAGACAGAACATTAAAAAGCAGAGACATTACTTTGCCAACAAAGGTTAGTCTAGTCAAGGCTATGGTTTTTCCAGTAGTTATGTATGGATGTGCGAGTTGGACTATAAAGAAAGCTGAGTGCCAAAGAATTGATGCTTTTGAACTGTGGTGTTGGAAAAGACTCTTGAGATTCCCTTGGACTGCAAGGAGGACCAACCAGTCCATCCTAATGGAAATCAGTCCTGAATATTCATTGGAAGGACTGATGTTGAAGCTGAAACTCCAATACTTTGGCCACCTGATGTGAAGAACTGACTCATTTGAAAAGACCCTGATGCTGGTAAGATTGAAGGCGGGAGGAGAAGGGGACAATAGAGGTTGAGATGGTTGGATGGCATCATTGGCTCAATGGACATGAGTTTGGGTAAACTCCATGAGTTGGTGATGGACAGGGAGGCCTGGCGTTCTGCAGTCCATGGGGTCACAAAGAGTCAGACACAACTGAGTGACTGAATTGAACTGAAGTGAAAGAAAAGTAAACACTTACAAATCAGACAATTCTAAATACAAGAGAAATTAACCTAAATGAATATTAGATTCATGTGAACTGGAAAATATTCAATATTTAATATCTAGCATTAATGTTTGTTTGCTAATCTAATATAGACTAAGAGTCATTAGCATTAAGCATATTTTCATTGTGCCTAGATTTATTGTAGTTAAATATTGTTAATCTGTTACAAGTTTGTCAGCAAGGAAAGTACCTCGAGTGAAGAAACTTAAAAAAAAATATTAATGAGATATGAGCTTTTATATAAACTCTAGTAAGAAAAATTATACTTTAGAAATGCTTGTCTAAAATAGTCTCTCCAGATTTTGGTAACCTGAATTACTAGAGTTGTGCTAAACTAAGTGACAGAAGTTTATTGAATAGTTAGGTCATTTCCAAATAAAATAAGATTCTGAAACATTCATTACTGAATACTAACTTCCTCTTACAGAGAAACTAGAGATTTTGGACTATTAATGAATAATGTTTGATGCCATCCTGAGATGTTCTCTAGAATTTTTTTTTAAGAAATTATCACTGGTATTTATGTTCACCCATCTATAGAATGCTAATAGTTCTTGGTTGCTTAAGGAAACTATGATGTGTGTTTTCAGTAAAGAATGTATGAAGAATGAAATTACATTTTATGAAGGGAAAAGGAAGTAGGTATGACTTACAGGTAGCTGTTTAAGGATGGGAGAACAAATGGGTACAGAAAGTGATAAGAAGTTTTTATGGAAAGTGGTCCCTAAGGGAAGAGTTTTGTGCATAAATACAAGTTTTCTTGAGATGTTGAACTGCCTTTGATAATGGATTTTAAGTTTCTTTACCTCTGAAGTGATCTTTGAAATCTTTGTTACTTTGGCTTAAGTGAATATATTGTTTCACAGTGATCTATATGATTCTATCTGACTGTTATAAACTCTTTTGATATTTATTGACAAAACTTCCTAAATAACTTGAATTCTAGCTGACTCTGGGATGCTTGCTTCATAGGGCCCCTGAGATATTCCAAAGGGCTATTAAACTACATGAGTTCATTTGACATATTAAATTACTTGGGTAGTATTGTTGGAGGAGTGATGAATCTTCTCAGGTTATATTGTGTGGTTGATGTTACTTATATAGATATCCTAGAAATTACCAAAAAATAAGCCCTCACTGTTAGACTTTTGCTATTCTGATGTCCTTAAAACATGGCAACAGTCTACTCCTAAATCAGGGAATTAAAAATGGGTGAACAATAGCTGAAAATCAAAGAGTCAGAGCTATGGAAAATCCAAGATGGACGCTTGAATTTTCCTGGCTCCCTGACAAACCTCATTTTTATTTGATGGGTTAAAGCCTTCCCTGGCTACAGGGTTAATGCTCTCATAATGAAAAAATCATGTTTCACTGAATATTAAGTTTTGTTAATTGTTAAACTAAGTTTCTAGTTTCGTTAATTAAGGTCTAATGTTTACTAAGACTCACTTCTGAGATAGTTCCTTGATGTTATGTTATACTGCTAAAAGATTTAATTAAGTTATTAAAAAGGACACTCTAAGTTTGTTTCTAAAGTTTATCTCAGTAGCCAATCTTCAGATAAAGATCAGATACTCCATGATATACAACCAGGAGATTAACACCAGGCTATAGTCATTTAGGCTGCAGTCCATGGGGTCACTAAGAGTCGGAAACAACTGAGTGACTTCACTTTCACTCTTCACTTTCATGCATTGGAGAAGGAAATGCCAACCCACTCCAGTGTTCTTGCCTGGAGAATCCCAGGGACGGGGGAGCCTGGTGGGCTGCCATCTATGGGGTTGCACAGAGTCAGACGTGACTGAAGTGACTTAGCAGCAGCAGCAGCAGCATAGTCATTTAACAAATGAAGTCAGATGACCTGGGGTATACTGGGCTCTACCTAATGAAAGTTCTTGACTTACAGTTCTTACTTATGACCTTACTAATAACTGCTAGCTATAGCTATATTATTTTCTATGTCACTTGTTTAAGAAGATTGTTTCTTACATTACCAAATGTGTGACTGAGCCTGTGATAAAATGCTGATATGCAGTTCCATATGAGATCAATGATTGTAATAATATAACTCTAGATATGGGAAGAAGCAACAGGAGGGAATATTTTCCTGGACCAAGAAGCTAGTAAGAGAAGTATGGTCCAGAGACTTTTGCTACTTACAAGGCCTGGTCCGATAACAACACACTGAGTGGCCTATCAATGCAATCTTCCCTAGACCTGGAAATGAGCCTTCCCAGCACCACAGGACACAGTGGCCATGAAATGCCCCCAAAACATGGCCAAATATGTGGCTATGATGGGACCCTGCTGACTGGAAGTTGGCACTTGCCAGCTGCCTCTACAAAGATTACATCACCACTGCAATCTGCTGACCTTCAACACCCCCTGAAAGGAGTTCAGGATGGAGGTCAGAAATAAGGCACTCCGTGCTCTGGGAAAAACCCAGAAGAACTGGCCTTCAGATAGTCAGATGCTTTCAGGTAAAGATTTTATGAGCCCAAATTCTTGCATCTTCTCATAGTTAGAGAAACACTAACATCATGAACCAGTGTCTGATCCTGGTTCTCCTGGCTAGCCCCTGAGCAGCTTTTCTACTTCTATTCATCTTTGGGCCACGTACCTTTAACTTTCTTGTTAAGTTTGTTTCTTCTAGAATACAACAAATCTCCAAGAGGTAGTATGACAGGAATATTCCCTGACCAACACCTAGACAATGCTGAAACAAATCACCTTATCATTCCATGGACTCTCATCTCCCTCCGTAAATGCACCCTGACAGAGAGCAGGCAAAGGGAACCCAGAGCCCCACGATGCCCCTGTACAGCCTGAAGAAGCCAGAGTGTCCATCGTCCCTTTTCCCCTGACACTGGGTTCCCAAATGCCTGGGAAGGGAAATAGGTAGATAGTTAGACATAAGCAGGGTATCAAAAGGGGCCAAAGAAATGGCCTTAAAAATAAAGAGAGAGAGGAATGTGGTGACCCAAGGATGAATGAGCAGATAAAACCAAGGAGGGTCTTGGAATGCAGGAATGGAAAAACCAGACTGTTATCGTCCTTCCCTCCCCCATGTTAAAACTATTAAAGGATTTCAGGTTCTCCTGAGCAGTATAACTTGTCTCCCCTCCTACTACATAGGGAAAAGATATTTGCCTTACTCTTCCCCACCCCCACACCCAGTATATGTGCCTCATCCAATCAGCAAATGATCCACAAGACCCCTACCCCACTCCTTGTACCCTGGGCATACAAGTGTACTAAGGACCCCTGTTGAATGTCAGTTCTCCCTTGAGTTAGACACTGTTCTAACAGCATCTCCCACTCTAATAAACTTTACTTCCCTCTTATTTTGGCTATTTTCTGGAAATTCTTTTCCAACCTGTGCCCGGACCATGACATATAGCACTTTTTGCTACAGTTATTATCTTGTAATAATCTATAATTGAAAAGAATATGAAAAAGGGTGTGTGTGTGTGTGTATATATATATATATATACACCACCTTGCTACACCTGAAACTAACACAGCAATGTAAATCAACTATACTTCAATTAAGAAATGGAAAATGAAAAAATTAAAAGAAAAAATATTTGAGATGATTGCTAATCACAAAAAACAGACATCTCAAATTAATGATTTAAGTGCTTTTCTATGTATTAAAAAGTGTAAGAGTCTAGGCTTATTGGAACTATCCTATAGATATGCAAGTTAACTATCTAGGGTCAGCATCCTGTGCTCTGATTGTTTTCTGTTTTTCCTGCCACCCTGAAATTCCCCTCATGGCACACCATGCAGTGGCTGATGACTTGATGACAGCAACATTCATTGTTTATTGGAAAGGCAGACAACATTCTTTGTCCACAGAGCCTCCTTTTGGTCATAAACTCAACCTATATTTGGGAGCCAATTCATGACCCGTTTGTCTCATAGCACTAGGAAGGCTCATTCCTAGATTAGATAAGGGTTTCATTGATAGGCCACTCAATGTGCTGTTTTTTGGATTAGGCCCTGTTGATAATCCCAAATACTCTGGTTCATCTGTTTTACTAGTCTATCATAATAGATTCAGGAAATGTTTTCCCTTATTACTTCTTTTCATGTCTAGACTTGCACTACTACAATATTTTCTCCATGAAGTTATATATATGATCGACAGGCTCAAGATGTTTAGCCATTACCAGTTTTATCAGAGGCCTTGTCAACACATTGGGTAATGTAAGAAACAAGAATCTTCTAAAATACACAAGATATACTAATTTCACTAGTAACATTAATAAGATCATAGTGCAGCAGAGAGAGACACAAAACAATTTGGAAACAACAATGAGAGAACAAATTGAAACAATAATTAGTATAACTAGTTGTAATTGGGTCACAAGTCCAGAGGCAAGCTAGCTGGAGAAGCCAAATTCTGGAGGGCTCAGGGAGAGAGAAAAAGATAAATCTTCATTTACAAATATGTATCTTATCAACTCGTTGTAGATTATGGTTAATGTAAGAGGAAAGGTTTTTGAGAAGGCAAAGCTTAAAAGCCTGTAAATATTTCAGAAAAAGTCATAAAATTATAAATCATATTTTTCAGTTCATTCAGTCCCATGTAAATAATTCCTGTTGATCTGAATGAAGTTATCAACTTTTCCATTACAGTTTTGTAATTTCTTACCTCATTCAGTGATATAATCTAAAAGTCATCAGAAGTTTATATTTGGAGAACAAGATGGCAGAGGAGTAGGTGGACATAGAGTACATCTCTCTCCACAGATACATCAGGAATACCCCTTCAGACACAGAAGTGCATGCAGAACACCAGTTGAGAGCAGACAGGAGTATCTGACCAGTGGAAAAGAATATATGCTGCTGCCGCTGCTAAGTCACTTCAGTCGTGTCCTAAGTCACTTCAGTCGTGTCCAACTCTGTGTGACCCCATAGACGGCAGCCCATCAGGCTCTGCCATCCCTGGGATTCTCCAGGCAAGAACACTGGAGTGGGTTGCCATTGCCTTCTCCAATGCATGAAAGTGAAAAGTGAAAGTGAAGTTGTTCAGTCGTGTCCAACCCTCAGTGACCCCACAGACTGCAGCCTTCCAGGCTCCTCCGTCCATGGGATTTTCCAGGCAAGAGTACTGGAGTGGGGTGCCATTGCCTTCTCCAGGAAAAGAATATATAGACCCACACAAAACTCGGTAGGACGAAGGAACTAGGGAGATAAACAGGAATGTTAGTAGGACTGGACCTGCCCCAGGCAGGTGGGGGAACTGAAGAAGGGGTCTGATCCCCACATGGGGCAATTGTCTGTGTCAGAGGAGAAACATTTAAGGCTGAGAGGGAAGCAGCTGATCTGTGGCAGCCTAAATGGAATGAGAATCAGACAGTCCGTGCTGTGACCATGCAGACCCAGGATGGCACAGTGGCTAGAAGCTGGAGTTTAGGGATTGTGGAGTAATCTCCATGCGAGGGTTGCTGTTGACTGCAGAGAGACCGATCAAGGGGATGTGAGGGAGGAGACTGTGGTGGGAAATGCCTGTGGAGGAAAGCTGGGCAGCCATGGAAGCAAGGCCATAGGCTGAGTCACACATAGGGGATGTGACTCAACATCATAGCCTCTCTCCCCCAACACGCCAGCATCAGCAGCATCTGCAGCTGAACAATAGAGAGGCTGGCCCATCAAACACCTGATGCACTGAAGTACAGAGTAGGATCTCTTCCAGGGTGCTCCTTTAAGTGCCTGATGTGCCAATCTACAGAGTATGACCCCAGTGGGGGCAGGGAGGCCTCTATGTGCCTAATTAAAAGAAATGAGAACAATCTCAGAGACCTCCAGGACAATGTTAAACGCCCCAACATTCAAATCATAGGAGTCCCAGAAGAAGAAGACAAAAAGAAAGACCATGAGAAAATACTTGAGGAGATAATAGTTGAAAACTTCCCTAAAATGGGGAAGGAAATAATCACCCAAGTCCAAGAAACCCTAGAGTCCCAAACAGGATAAACCCAAGGCAAAACACCCCAAGACACATATTAATCAAATTAATAAAGATCAAACACAAAGAACAAATATTAAAAGCAGCAAGGGAAAAACAACAAATAACACACAAGGGGATTCCCATAAGGATAACAGCTGATCTTTCAATAGAAACACTTCAGGCCAGGAGGGAATGGAAGGACATACTTAAAGTGATGAAAGAAAATAACCTACAGCCCAAATTACTGTACAAAGCAAGGATCTCATTCAAATATGAAGGAGAAATCAAAAGCTTTACAGACAAGCAAAAGCTCAAAGAATTCAGCACCACCAAAGCAGCTCTCCAAAAATTGCTAAAGGATCTTCCCTAGACAGGAAACACTAAAAGGGTGTATTAACTCAAACCCAAAAAAATAAAGTAAATGGCAACGGGATTATACTTGTCAATAATTACCTTAAACATAAATGGTTTGAATGCCTCAACCAAAAGACAAAGACTGCCTGAATGGATACAAAAATAAGACCCTTATTTATGTTGTCTACAAGAGGCCCACATCAAAACAGGGGACACATACAGACTGAAAGTGAAGGGCTGGAAAAAGGTATTCCATACAAATAGAGACCAAAAGAAAGCAGAAGTAGCAATACTCTTATCTGATAAAATAGACTTTAAAACAAAGGCCATGAAAAGAGACAAAGAAGGACACTACATAATGATCAAAGGATCAATCAAAGAAAAAGATATAACAATTATAAATATATATGCACCCAACATAGGAGCACCACAATATGTAAGACAAATACTAACAAGTATGAAAGGGGAAATTAACAATAACACAATAATAGTGGGAGACTTTAATATCCCACTCACACCTATGGATAGATCAACTAAACAGAAAATTAACAAGGAATCACAAACTTTAAATGATACAATAGACCAGTTAGACCTAATTGATATCTATAGGACATTTCACCCCAAAACAATGAATTTCACCTTTTTCTCAAGTGTACACGGAACCTTCTCCAGGATAGTTCACATCCTGGGCCATAAATCTAGCCTTGGTAAATTAAAAAAATTGAAATCATTCCAAGCATCTTTTCTGACCACAATGCAGTAAGATTAGATGTCAATTACAGGAGAAAAACTATTAGAAATTCCAACATATGGAGGCTGAACAACACGCTGCTGAATAACCAACAAATCACAGAAGAAATCAAAAAAGAAATCAAAATATACATAGAAACGAATGAAAATGAAAACACAATAACCCAAAACCTATGGGACACTGTGAAAGCAGTGCTAAGGGGAAGCTTCATAGCAATACAGGCATACCTCAAGAAACAAGAAAAAAGTCAAATAAATAACCTAACTCTACACCTAAAGCAACTAGAAAAGGAAGAAATGAAGAACCCCAGGGTTAGGAGAAGGAAAGAAATCTTAAAAATTAGGGCAGAAATAAATGCAAAAGAAACAAAAGAGACCATAGCAAAAATCAACAAAGCCAAAAGATTGTTCTTTGAGAGGATAAATAAAACTGACAAAGCATTAGCCAGACTCATCAAGAAACAAAGGGAGAAAAATCAAATCAATAAAATTAGAAATGAAAATGGAGAGATCACAACAGACAACACAGAAATACAAAGGATCATAAGAGACTACTATCAGCAATTATATGCCAATAAAATGGACAACTTGGAAGACATGGACAAATTCTTAGCAAAGTACAACTTTCCAAAACTGAACCCGGAATAAATAGAAAATCTTAACAGACCCATCACAAGCATGGAAATTGAAACTGTAATCAGAAATCTTCCAGCAAACAAAAGCCCAGGTCCAGATGGCTTCACACCTGAATTCTACCAAAAATTTAGAGAAGAGCTAACACCTATCCTGCTCAAACTCTTCCAGAAAATTGCAGAGGAAGATAAACTTCCAAACTCATTCTATGAGGCCACCATCACCCTAATACCAAAACTTGACAAAGATGCCACACAAAAAAGAAAACTACAGGCCAATATCACTAATGAATATAGATACAAAAATCCTTAACAAAATTCTAGCAATCAGAATCCAACAACAAATTAAAAAGATCATGCACCATGACCAAGTGGGCTTTATCCCAGGAATGCAAGGATTCTTCAATATCTGCAAATCAATCAATGTGATACACCACATTAACAAATTGAAAAATAAAAGCCAAATGATTATCTCAATAGATGCAGAGAAAGCCTTTGACGAAATTCAACATCCATTTATGATAAAAAATCCTCCAGAAAGCAGGAATAAAAGGAACATACCTCAACATAATAAAAGCTGTGTATGACAAACCCACAGCAAACATTATCCTCAATGGTGAAAAATTGAAAGCATTTCCCCTAAAGTCAGGAACAAGACAAGGGTGCCCATGCTCACCACTACTATTCAGCCTAGTTTTGGAAGTTTTGGCCACAGCAATCAGAGCAGAAACAGAAATAAAGGGAATCCGAATTGGAAAAGAAGTAGTAAAACTCTCACTGTTTGCAGATGACATGATCCTCTACGTAGAAAACCCTAAAGACCACCAGAAAATTACTAGAGCTAATCAATGAATATAGTAAAGGTGCAGGATATAAAATCAACAGACAGAAATCCTTGCATTCCTATACACTAATAATGAGAAAATAGAGAAATTAAGGAAACAATTCCATTCACCATTGCAACGAAAAGAATAAAATACTTAGGAATATATCTACCTAAAGAAACTAAAGATCTATATATAGAAAACTATAAAACACTGGTGAAAGAAATCAAAGAGGACACTAACAGATGGAGAAATATACCATGTTCATGGATTGGAAGAATCAATTTAGTGAAAATGAGTATACTACCCAAAGCAATCAGTAGATTCAGTGCAATCCCTATCAAGCTACCAACGGTATTTTTCACAGAGCTAGAACAAATAATTTCACAATTTGTATGGAAATACAAAAAACCTCGAATAGCCAAAGCAATCTTGAGAAAGAAGAATGGAACTGGAGGAATCAACCTGCCTGACTTCAGGCTGTACTACAAAGCCAGTCATCAAGACAGTATGGTACTGCCACAAAGACAGAACTATAGATCAATGGAACAAAATAGAAAGTCCAGAGATAAATCCACGCACCTATGGACCCCTTATCTTTGACAAAGGAGGCAAGAATATACAATGGATTATAGAAAATCTCTTTAACAAGTGGTGATGGGAAAACTGATCAACCACTTGTAAAAGAATGAAACTAGAACACTTTCGGAGAAGGCACTGGCACCCCACTCCAGTACTCTTGCCTGGAAAATCCCATGGACAGAGGAGTCTAGTAGGCTGCAGTCCATGGGGTCGCTAAGAGTCGTGTCACTTTCCCTTTTCCCTTTCATGCATTGGAGAAGGAAATGGCAACCCACTCCAGTGTTCTTGCCTGGAGAATCCCAGGGACAGGGGAGCCTGGTGGGCTGCCGTCTGTGGCGTCGCACAGAGTCAGACACGACTGAAGCGACTTAGCAGCAGCAGTAGTAGAACACTTTCTAACACCATACACAAAAATAAACTCAAAATGGATTAAAGATCTAAATGTAAGACCAGGAACTATAAAACTCCTAGAGGAGAACATAGGCAAAACACTCTCTGACATACATCATAGCAGGATCCTCTATGACCCACCTCCCAGAATATTGGAAATAAAAGCAAAAATAAACAAATGGGACCTAATTAAAATTAAAAGCTTCTGCACAACAAAGGAAACTATAAGCAAGGTGAAAAGACAGCCTTCAGATTGGGAGAAAATAATAGCAAATGAAGCAACTGACAAAGAACTAATCTCAAAAATATATAAGCAACTCCTGCAGCTCAATTCCAAAAAAAATAAACGACCCAATCAAAAAATGGGACAAAGAACTAAACAGACATTTCTCCAAAGAAGACATTAAGATGGCTAACAAACACATGAAAAGATGCTCAACATCACTCATTATCAGAGAAATGCAAATCAAAATCACAATGAGGTACCATTTCACGCCAGTCAGAATGGCTGCTATCCAAAAGTCTACAAGCAATAAATGCTGGAGAGGGTGTGGAGAAAAGAGAACCCTCTTACACTGTTAGTGTGAATGCAAACTAGTACAGCCACTATGGAGAACAGGGTGGAGATTCCTTAAAAAACTGGAAATAGAACTGCCATATGACCCAGTAATCCCACTACTGGGCATACACAACGAGGAAATCAGAATTGAAAGAGACACGTGTACCCCAATATACATTGCAGCACTGTTTATAATAGCCAGGACATAGAAGCAACCTAGATGTCCATCAGCAGATGAATGGATAAGAAAGCTGTGGTACATATACAGAATGGAGTATTACTCAGCCATTAAAAAGAATACATTTGAATCAGTTCTAATGAGGTGAATGAAACTGGAGCCTATTATACAGAGTGAAGTAAGCCAGAAAGAAAAAAACCAATACAGTATATCTATGCATATATATGGAATTTAGAAAGACGGTAACGATAACCCTGTATGCGAGACAGCAAAAGAGACACAGATGTATAGAACAGTCTTTTGGACTCTATGGGAGAGGGAGAGGGTGGGATGATTTGGGAGAATGGCATTGAAACAGGTGTAATATCATATATGAATCAAATCGCCAGTCCAGGTTCGATGCATGATACAGGATGCTTGGGGCTGGTGCACTAGGATGACCCAGAGGGATGGTACAGGGAGGTAGGTGGGAGGGGGATTCAGGATGGGGAACACATGTATACCTGTGGCAGATTCATGTTGATGTATGGCAAAACCAATACAATATTGTAAAGTAATTAGCCTCCAAATAAAATAAATAAATTTATATTAAAAAATTTAAAAAATGTTAAAAGGACTAATAGAATTTTGCCAAGAAGATGCACTGGTCATAGCAAACACCCTCTTCCAACAACACAAGAGAAGACTCTACACATGGACATCACCAGATGGTCAACACTGAAATCAGATTGATTATATTCTTTGCAGCCAAAGATGGAGAAGCTCTATACAGTCAACAAAAACAATACCAGGAGATGACTGTGGCTCAGATCATGAACTCCTTATTGCAAAATACAGACTTAAATTGAAGAAAGTAGGAAAACCTCTAGACCATTCAGGTATGACCTAAATCAAATCCCTTACAGTGGAAGTGAGAAATAGATTTAAGGGACTAGATCTGATAGATAGAGTGCCTGATGAACTATGGATGGAGGTTCGTGACATTGTACAGGAGACAGGGATCAAGACCATCCCCATGGAGAAGAAATGCAAAAAAGCAAAATGGCTGTCTGAGGAGGCCTTACAAATAGCTGTGAAAAGAAGAGAAGTGAAAAGCAAAGGAGAAAAGGAAAGATATAAGAATCTGAATGCAGAGTTCCAAAGAATAGAAAGAAGACATAAGAAAGCCTTCCTCAGTGATCAATGCAAAGAAATAGAGGAAAACAACAGAATGGGAAAGACTAGAAATCTCTTCAAGAAAATTAGAGATACCAAGGGAATATTTCATGCAAAGATGGGCTCGATAAAGGACAGAAATGGTATGGACCTAACAGAAGCAGAAGATATTAAGAAGAGGTGGCAAGAATAAACAGATTAGATCAGATCAGTCACTCAGTTGTGTCCGACTCTTTGTGACCTCATGAATCGCAGCACGCCAGGCCTCCCTGTCCATCACCAACTCCCGGAGTTCACTCAGACTCACGTCCATCGAGTCAGTGATGCCATCCAGCCATCTCATCCTCTGTTGTCCCCATTCTCCTCCTGCCCCCAATCCCTCCCAGCATCAGAGTCTTTTCCAATGAGTCAACTCTTCGCATGAGGTGGCCAAAGTACTGGAGTTTCAACACAGAAGAACTGTACAAAAAAGATCTTCATGACCAAGATAATCACAATGGTGTGATCACTGACCTAGAGCCAGACATCCTGGAATGTGAAGTCAAGTGAGCCTTAGAAAGCATCACTACGAACAAAGCTAGTGGAGGTGATGCCATTCCAGTTAAGCTATTTCAAATCCTGAAAGATGATGCTGTGAAAGTGCTGCACTCAATATGCCAGCACATTTGGAAAACTCAACAGTGGCCACAGGACTGGAAAAGGTCAGTTTTCATTCCAATCCCAAAGAAAGGCAATGCCAAAGAATGCTCGAACTACCACACAATTGCACTCATCTCACATGGTAGTCAAGTTATGCTCAAAATTCTCCAAGCCAGGCTTCAGCAATACGTGAACCGTGAACTTCCAGATGTCCAAGCTGGTTTTAGGAAAGGCAGAGGAACCAGAGATCAAATTGCCAACATCCGCTGAATCATGGAAAAAGCAAGAGAGTTCCAGAAAAAAAAATCTATTTCTGCTTTATTGACTATGCCAAACCCTTTGACTGTGTGGATCACTATAAACTGTGGAAAATTCTGAAAGAGATAGGAAACCATACCACCTGACCTGCCTCTTGAGAAACCTATATGCAGGTCAGGAAGCAACAGTTAGAACTGGACATGGAACAACAGACTGGTTCCAAATAGGAAAAGGAGTACGTCAAGGCTGTATATTGTCACCCTGCTTATTTAACTTATATGCAGAGTACATCATGAGAAACGCTGGGCTGGAAGAAGCACAAGCTGGAATCAAGATTTCCAGGAGAACTATCAGTAACCTCAGATATGTAGATGATACCACCCTTATGGCAGAAAGTGAAGAGGAACTAAAAAGCCTCTTGATGAAAGTGAAAGTGGAGAGTGAAAATGTTGGCTTAAAGCTCAACATTAAGAAAACGAAGATCATGGCATCTGGTCCCATCACTTCATGGGAAATAGGTGGGGAAACAGTGGAAACAGTGTCAGACTTTATTTTTCTGGGCTCCAAAATCACTGCAGATGGTGACTGCAGCCATGAAATTAAAAGACACTTACTCCCTGGAAGGAAAGTTATGACCAACCTAGATAGCATATTCAAAAGCAGAGACATTACTTTGCCAACAAAGGTCCATCTAGTCAAGGCTATGGTTTTTCCAGTGGTCATGTATGGATGTGAGAGTTGGACTGTGAAGAAGGCTGAGCGCCAAAGAATTGATGGTTTTGAACTGTGGTGTTGGAGAAGACTCTTGAGAGTCCCTTGGACTGCAAGGAGATCCAACTAGTCCATTCTGAAGGAGATCAGCCCTGGGATTTCTTTGGAAGGACTGATGCTAAAGCTGAAACTCCAGTAGATTGGCCACCTCATGCGAAGAGTTGACTCATTGAAAAAGACTGTGATGGTGGGAGGGATTGGGGGCAGGAGGAGAAGGGGATGACAGAGGATGAAATGGCTGGATGGCATCACTGACTCGATGGACGTGAGTCTGAGTGAACTCCGGGAGTTGGTGATGGACAGGGAGGCCTGGCGTGCTGCAATTCATGGGGTTGCAAACAGTCGGACATGACTGAGCAACTGAACTGAACTGAATATTAACTTAAAATTGAATATTTTCCTTAACACCCGAACTTGAAGTTCATTTGCATTAGTTTCTGTTACATTTAGAAATACTGAATCTGTAAGAATGTACCTTTAGGTCTATTAGAGTTCTTTTATAAATTTAATTTTGATACTATCCAAAAGTAAATATATATCATGTATCATGTGCTGAGTCATAGCCTGTACATTTATTTCTCTGACTGGCTAAACTCTAACCTGTACTTTGCTGTGATTGGCTGACTCCTAGCTTGTTCCTTGCTCTGATTGGCTGAGTTCAAGCCTTTACTTTGCCCTTAGTGGCTGAGTCCTGTCCTGTATTTTCCTCTGATTGGCTAACTCCCATCAGGTAGTTTGCTCTGATTGGCTCGCTCCTAGCCAGTTCCTTATACTGATTGGCTGAACTCTAGCCTGTACATTTCTCTGATTGGCTGACTCCTAACTTGTCCTTAGCTCTGATTGGCTGAGTTCAAACCTGTACTTTGCCATGACTGGCTGAGTCCTAACCTGAACATTTCTCTAACTGGCTGAACTCTAGCCAGTCTTTTGCTCTGACTTTTGCTGCTGCTAAGTCACTTCAGTCGTGTCCGACTCTGTGTGACCCCGTGGACGGCAGCCCACCAGGCTCCGCCATCCCTGGGATTCTCCAGGCAAGAATACTGGAGTGGGTTGCCATTTTCCTTCTCCAGTGCATGAAAGTGAAAAGTGAAAGTGAAGTCGCTCAGTCGTGTCTGCCTCTTAGCGACCCCATGGACTGCAGCCTACCAGGCTCCTCCATCCATGGGATTTGCTAGGCAAGGTTACTGGAGTGGGGTGCCATTGCCTTCTCCGTTTGCTCTGACAGGCTCGGACTCAGCCAATAAGAGTAAAGAATAGGTTAGGAGTCAGCCAGTCAGAGCAAACTGGCTCTGACTGTCAGCTTGCTCTGACTGGCTGACTCCTAACCTGTTCTTTACTCTTATTGGCTGAGTCCGAGCCTGTAGTTTGCCCTGATTGGCTGAGTCCTAGCCTGTACATTCCTCTGATTGGCTAAACTCTAGCCTGTACTTTGCTCTGATTGGCTGATTCCTAGCCACTACATTGTTCTGATTGGCTGAAGGCTAGCCAACACTTTGCTTTGATTGGCTGAATCCTAACCTGTCCTTGGCTCTGATTGGCCTAGCCGGAGCCTGTACTTTGCCATGACTGACTGAGTCCTAACCTGAATATTTCTCTAACTGGCTGAACTCTAGCCAGTCTTTTGCCCTGACTGGCTGACTCCTAACCTGTTCTTTACTCTTATTGGCTGAGTACGAGCCTGTACTTTGCCCTGATTGGCTGAGTCCTAGCATGTACATTTCTCTGATTGGCTAAACCCTAGCCTGTACTTTGCTTTGATTGGCTGACTCCTAGCCACTACATTGTTCTGATTGGCTGAGGTCTAACCAACACTTTGCTTTGATTGGCTGACTCCTAACCTGTCCTTGGCTCTGATTGGCCTAGTCAGAGTCTGTACTTTGCCATGATTGGCTGAGTCCTAACCTGAGTATTTCTGATTGGCTGAACTCTAGCCTGTCTTTTTCCCTGATTGGCTGGCTAATGGCACGTACATTGCTCTGATTGGTTGGCTCCTAGCCAGGACATTGTTCTGATTGGCTGACTGTAGGCTCTAGTTTGCCCTTTTTCAGTTCAGTTCAGTTCAGTCGCTCAGTCATGTCCGACTCTTTGCGACCCCATGAATCGCAGCACGCCAGGTCTTCCTGTCCATCACCAACTCCCAGAGTTCACTCAGACTCACGTCCATCGAGTCAGTGATGCCATCCAGCCATCTCATCCTCTGTCGTCCCCTTCTCCTCCTGCCCCCAATCCCTCCCAGCATCAGAGTCTTCCAATGAGTCAACTCTTCACATGAGGTGGCCTGACTCCTAACTTGTATATTGCTCTGATTGGCTGATCCTTAGCCTGTGCATTGCTCTGATTTTCTGACTCCTATCCTGTACTTTACGCTGAGTGGCTAAGTCCTATCTGGTAGTTTTTTCTCATTGGCTGAGTCCTGGCCTTGCCTTGCACTGATTGGCTGACTTGAAATTGCTCTCTGCTCTGATTGTCTGACTTGAGCCTCTACATTGGTCTGAGTTACTGACTCCTAGTCTAAACCTTGCTCTGATTGGCTGTCTTGAGCCTGTACTTTGCCCTGATTGGCTGGCTCATAGCCCCTATTTTGCTCGATTGGCTAATTCCTTGCCTGTACATTGCTCTGGTTGGCTGGCTCCTAGTCTGCACTTTGCACTGATTGGCTCACTCAAAGCTTGCATGCTGTCCTGATTGGTTAAGTCAGGCTTTATATTGGTCTGGTTTGCTGGCTTATAATCAGTACTTTTCTTTGACTGGCTGACTCCTACCCGGTTGCTTGCTCTGATTGGCTGATTCCTTGCCTTTATTTTGTCCTGATTGGCTGATTTTAGCCTGTGCATTTCTCTGATTGGCTGATTTCTAGCATGTACTTTGCTCTGATTGGCTAACTCCTATCTGTTAATTTTCTCTGATTGGCAGACTCCTGAATTGTATTTGCTCTGATTGGCTAACTCTTAGCATGCACGTTGCTCTAATTGGCATACTCCAAGTCTGTACTTCGCACTGATTGGCTGACATGAAACTGGTATTCGGCTCTGATTTTCTGACTCCATCCTTTGCTTTGGTCTATTTGCTGGCAGTGGCATCCCACTCCAGTACTCTTGCCTGGAAAATCCCATGGATGGAGGAGCCTGGTGGGCTTCAGTCCATGGGGTCGCTAAGAGGCGGACACGACTGAGCGACTTCACTTTCACTTTTCACTTTAATGCATTGGAGAAGGAAATGGCAACCCACTCCAGTGTTCTTGCCTGGAGAATCCCAGGGACGGGGGAGCCTGGTGGGCTGCCGTCTATGGGGTTGCACAGAGTTGGACACGACTGAAGTGACTTAGCAGTAGCAGTAGCAGACTGTACCTCGGAGAAGGCAATGACACCCCACTCCAGTACTCTTGCCTGGAAAATCCCATGGACGGAGGAGCCTGGTAGGCTGCAGTCCATGGGGCCGCTAAGATTCAGATATGACTGAGTGCCTTCACTTTCACTTTTCACTTTCATTCATTGGAGAAGGAAATGGCAACCCACTCCAGTGTTCTTGCCTGGAGAATCCCAGGGACAGGGGAGCCTGGTGGGCTGCCGTCTATGGGGTCACACAGAGTTGGACACGACTGGAGCAACTTAGCAGCAGCAGCAGCAGCAGCAGCCTGTATGTTGTTCTGATTGGCTGACTCCTAGACTGTAGCTTACTCTGATTGGCTCGTTCTAGCCTTTACTTTGTCTTGATTGGCTGACTCCTAGCCCGGCTTTCTGATTGGCTGACTCAAAGCTTGTTGGGGGGCTGAACTGATTAAGTCTAGCCTTTGTATTGGTAGGATTTGCTGTCCCTCTACCCAGTTGTGCGCTCTGATTGGCTGACTCCTGGCCTGTACTTTGCTCTTATTGGCTGACTCCTAGCCTGTACCTTGCTCTGATTGGCTAACTCTAGCCTGTAGTTTGCCCTGATTAGCAGACTTATAGCCTGTATATTGCTCTGATTAGCTGATTCCTAGCCTGTACTTTGCTCTGATGGTCTAACTCCTTTCCAGTAGTTTGCTCTGATTGGCTGGCTCCTGGCCTGTATTTTTCCCTGATTGACTGATTCCTAGCCCCTACTTTGCTCTGACTGGCTGGCTCTTGGCCTATACGTTGCTGTGATTGGCTGACTCCAGGCCTATACTTTGTTCTGATTGGCTAATTCCTAGCCTGTACATTACTCTGATTGGCTAACTCCTTGCCTGCACTTTGCACTGATTGGCTGACTTGAATCTTGCACTCTGCTCTGATTGTCTGACTGTAGCTTGTGCATTGGTCTGATTTGCTGACTCCTAGACTGTACCTTCCGAGAAGGCAATGGCACCCCACTCCAGTAGTCTTGCCTGGAAAACCCCATGGATGGAGGAGCCTGGTAGGCTGCAGTTCATGGGGTCGACAAGAGTCAGACACGATGGAGTGACTACACTTTCTCTTTTCACCTTCATGCACTGGAGAAGGAAATAGCAACCCACTCCAGTGTTCTTGCCTGGAGAATCTCAGGGATGGGGGAGCCTGGTGGGCTGCCGTCTTTGGGTTCGCACAGAGTCCGACACGACTGAAGCGACTTAGCAGCAGCAGCAGCAGCAGACTGTACCTTCGGCAATGGCACCCCACTCCAGTACTTTTGCCTGGAAAATCCCTTGGACAGAGGAGCCTGATAGGCTGCAGTCCATGGGATCGTGAAGAGTCGTACATGACTGAGTGACTTCACTTTCACTTTTCACTTTCATGCATTGGAGAAGGAAATGGCAACCCACTCCAGTGTTCTTGCCTGGAGTATATACTGTATGCTGCTGCTGCTGCTGCTGCTGCTAAGTCGCTTCAGTCTTGTCCGACTCTGTGCGACCCCATAGACAGCAGCCCACCAGGCTCCCCCGTCCCTGGGATTCTCCAGGAAGAACACTGGAGTGGGTTGCCATTTCCTTCTCCAATGCATGAAAGTGAAAAGTGATAGTAAAGTCGCTCAGTCATGTCCAACTCTTTGCGACCCCATGGACTACAGCCTACCAGGCTCATGAGATTTTCCAGGCAAGAGTATTGGAGTGGGGTGCCATCGCCTTCTCCGATATACTGTATAGACAGACATAAAAACAAACACAACTAGAATTCTCATATCTTCACTTTAAATTTTGGTCATGAATTACATACTACAGTATAAACTTATTTGCTCAGATGGCTAAGGCCTTTTACTATTTGTAGAAAAGACATTTAATATTTGTATTTGTTCTTGATTAATTAATAAGGAGGCTGTGAATTAGATTTTGGGTGAGGGAGACTTTCCAGCAGTTTGAATTTATAAAGGCCTTGTTTTTCCTTTTTTCTTTGGTTTCAGGTTTTACTTGATTGATCTAATTAGACTCAGTCTCAGGTCATTATGGGCCATGTTTCCATTTCTGACTTGTACACCTTTGCAAGACAAAGACATGTTAGTTGCTCAGTTGTGTCCGACTCTTTGCAACCCCAGGCTCCTCTGTCCATGGAATTCCCCAGGAAAGAATACTGGAGTGGGTACCCATTCCCTTCCCATGGGATCTTCCTGACTCAGGATAGAACCTGGATCTCCCCATTGCAGGCAGATTCTTTACTGTCTGAGCCACCAGGGAAGCTCAAGCCAAAGATAATTTTTTTTAATTCCCCAAAGAACTGGTCTGCCATCTAAATTATATTAAAAGATTGATTTACCCAAGTACATTCCCTTTAATTTGCTTATTATTGTCCTCTAAATATTAGCTCCCCATTTTTAGTTTATATGTTGTGGGCCCAGGTAACCTTATTGGGATTTTTTTGTGTATTTTAATGATATTGTCTGAGAGGAAGATTTATATGCCCTGTCTTAAATTATTAGGCAGGGAAGCATTCGCCAGTGAAATAATGTCTATTCCACAGTATAATTAGGTACCAACAAAATAGCTGTTTATATGATAGCTGACTAAATTTTACTATAGAAGTTTCTAAAATTTAATGGATCCATGATCTGACCTTGGACAAGTAGTATCTTAATAGTGACTCAAACCAAAATACACAAGAGGAGTTCCCACAAGATAGTGTAAAGGATTTACAGTCTTCACAAAATCCAGAAAGTTACTTCAAAAATTCGTTTAAGAAAGAGAAGACCTTCACTGTACAGACAAATGCAAAGAAGGTTAGAATGACAAAGGCCTCTGAGAGCTGGCACAGACAGACAAAAAGACTGCTTGGAATCTCAGTCTATTTGACTGGCTGCAAAATGTACACTGTATGTGTCCCCTTCAGATAGCAAGACCATGCTCTTAAAATCCTAAAATTTCTATGGAACCAAAAAAAAAAAAAAATCCCCTTTCCAAAGCTATCTGGAGATAAAAGGACAAAGCTGGAGATATCAGGCTCACAAACTTTAGACTATAACATAAAGCTACAGTAATCAAAACATATGGTACCTGCACAAAAACTGATCCACAGATCAATGAAACAGTACAGATACCCCAGAAACAAACCCACACACTCATGGTCAATTAATCCACAACAAAAGATGGAAGAATATACAATGAGGAAAGGACAATCCCTTCAATAAGTGGTACTGAGAAAACTAGACAGCTACACATATAAGAATGGAATTAGAAAAATTCCTCACCCCATACAGAAAAATACAAGATGGATTAAAGACTTAAATGTAGGACAAGATACCACAAAACTCCTAGGGGAAAACATAGGCAAAACACTCTTTGACATAAATTGAAGCAATATTTTTTTGGATCCATCTCCCTAAGGTAAAAAAAAAAGCAAAAATAAATAAATGAGATCCAATTAAAGTTAAAATCTTTTGCACAACAAAAGAAAACCATAAAGAAATAAAAAAGACAACATACTCAATGGGTGAAAATATTTACAAACAATATGACTGATAAAGGATTAAAATTCTACATGTATAAACAGCTCATACAACTCAACATAAAAAAAAAATTAAAAAGTAAGCAGAAGAACTGCATAGACATTTTTCCAAAAAGGAAGTGCAGGTGGCCAACAGGCAGATGCAAAGATGCTCAGCATCATAAATCATCAGGGAAATGCAAATCAAAACCACAGTGAGATGTCACCTGTCAAAATGGTTATCATCCAAAAGTCTACAAATAACACCTGTTGGCAAGGATGTGGAGAAAAAGAAACTCTTGTACATTGGTTGGAATGTAAACTAGTGAAACCACTGTGGAAAACAGTATGGAGGTTTCTCAAAAAAAAACTAAAACTACCATATGACTCATGACTCAGTGCATATATATATATATATATATATATATATATATATATACACACACACACATACATACATACATTCCTGGGTATATATCTGAAAAAAACAAAACCACTATTTCAAAAAGATACATGCACCCCAATATTCATAGGAATATTATTTACAATTTCCAAGACACGGAAACAACCTGCATCCATCAACAGATAATTAATAAAGTTGTTTTATATATACACAAGGAATACTACTCAGCCATAAAAAGAAAGAAATTAGGTCATTTTCAGCAACATGGATGGACCTAGAGACTATATCATACTAAGTGAAGTATGTCAGAGAAGGACAAATACCATATGAAATCATTTACATGTGAGATCTAAAATATGACACAAATGAAGTTAAGAAACATAAATAGACACACGAACATAGAAAACAAACTTAAGGTTACCAAAGGAGAAAGGGGTGAAGGAGGAATAAATTAGGAGTTTGGGATTAGCAGGGCTTCCCTAGTGGCTCAGATGATGAAGAATCTTCCTGCAATGCAGAAGGCCTGGGTTTGATCCCTGGGTTAGGAAAATTTCCTACAGAAGGGAATGGCTATCCACTCCATTATTCTTGCCTGATGAAATCCATGGACAGAGGAGCCTGGCATGCTACAGTTCATAGGGTCACAGAGTCGGACACAACTGAGCAATTAACACACAGAGATATCAACTACTATGTATAAAATAGATAGACAAGGAGTTCCTATATAGCACTGGGAAATATATCCTGTAAAAGAATCTGCCTGCTAATGCAGGAGACACAAAAGATGTGGGTTCAATCCATGGATTGGGAAGATCCCCTGGAGGAGGAAATGGCAACCCACCCTAGTATTCTTGCCTGGGAGAATCCCATGGACAGAGGAGCCTGGCGGGTTACAGTTCATGAGGTCTCAAAGAGCTGGACATGACTGAGCAACTGAGCACACATGCATGCACATATATATGTATAACTGAAGCACTTTTCTGTACACCAGAAAGAAACACACCATTGTAAATCAAACATACTTTAACTTTTAAAAAATTATATATTTTCCATTTGCATAAAAATAGAGGAAAGCAACAGAAGGGAAAGACTAGAGATCTCTTTAGTAAAATTGGAACTATCAAGGGGATGTTTCACCCAAAGATGGGCATAATAAAGGACAGAAACAGTGGAGACCTAGTAGACGCAGAAGAGATCAAGAAGAGATGGAAAGAATACATGGAAGAACTGTACAAAAGATCTCAGTTAACAGGATAACTGCAATGGTGTAGTCAGTCACCCAGGGCCAGACATTCTGGACTGTGAAGTCATGTGGGCCTTAGAAAGCACTGCTGTCAATAAAGCTAGTGGATATGTTGGAATTCTAGCAGAGCTATTCAAAACTTTAAAGGATGATGCTATAAAAGTGTTGCACTAAGTATGTCAGCAAATCTGGAAGACCCACCAGAGGCCACAGGACTGGAAAAGGTCAATCCTCATCCTAATTCCCAAGAAGAGCAGTACTAAAGATTGTTCAAGCCATCGGGCAATTGCACTCATCTCCCATGCTAGTAAGGTCATGCTTAAAATCTTGCATGCTAGGCTTCAGCATTATGTGAACAAAGAACTTTCAGATGTCCAAGCTGGATTTAGAAAAGGCAGAGGAACCAGAGATCAAATTTCCAACATTCACTGGATCATAGAGAAAGCAAGGGAATTCCAGAAAAACATCTACCTCTGTTTCATCGACTATGCTAAAGCCTTTGACAGTGTGTATCATAACAAACTGTGAAAAGCTCTTAAAGAGATGGGAATACCAGACTATCTTGCCTGTCTCCTGATAAACCTGTATGCAAGTCAAGAAGCAATGGTTATGAACCTGTATGGAACAGTTCCTGTTGGAACTGGAAGCAACAGTTCCAACCCTGTATGGAACAAACTGATTGGTTCAAGATTAATAAAGGAGTACGACAGGGCTATCTACTGTCACCCTGTTTAGTTAACCTATATGATAGCATATCATGAGAAATGGCTGGCTGGATGAGTTACAAGCTGGAGTCAAGATAGGCAGGAGAAACAACAACAACCTCAGATAGGCAGATGATACCACTCTAATGGCAGAAAGTGAAGGGGAACTAAAGAGCCTCTTGATGAGGGTGAAAGAGGAGAGTGAAAGATCTGCCTTAAAACTAAATATTAAAAAAAAAAAACTAAGATCATGGCATCTGGCCCCGTTACTTCATGGCAAATAGAAGGGGAAAAGGTGGAACTAGTGACAAATTTCCTCTTCTTAGACTCTAAAATCACTGCAGATGGTGACTGAAGCCACCAAATCAGAAGACGACTGCTTCTTGGCAAGAAAGCTATGACAAACCTAAACAGTCTGTTGAAAAGCAGAGACATTACTCTGCCAACAAAAGTCTGTATAGGCAAGGCTATGGTCTTTGCAGTAGTCATGTGAGATTGGGAGAGCTGGACCATAAAGAAGGCAGAGCACCAAATAATTAATGCCTTCAAACTGTGGTATTGTAAAAGACTCTTGAGAGTCCACTGGACTGCAAGGAGATCAAACCAGTCAATCTTAAGGGAAATCAACCCTGCATACTCATTGGGAGGACTGATGCTGTAGCTGAAGCTCCAGTATTTTGGTCACCTGATATGAACATTTGACTCATTGGAAAAGTCTCTGATGCTGGAAAAGATTTAGGGAAGAAGGAGCAAAGGGCTTCAGAGGATGAGATGGCTGGATGGCATCACTGATGCAATGGACATGAACTTGGGCTAACTTCGGGAGATGGTAAGGGACAGAGAGACCTGGTGTGCTGCAGTCCATGGGGTCGCAAACAGTCAGACACGACTGGGCAACAGAACAACATTTGCAGTAACTAAATAAAATAAATCAAAGAAAAATACTGTATGATATCACTTATATGTGTAACCTAAATAATACAACAAACTAGTGAATATAACATAAAAGAAGCAAAGAGATTAGAGAAACTAACTAGTGATTACCGGTGGGGGGAGGGGCAATACAGGGGTGGGGGAGTGGGAGGTACAAACTACTGGGTATAAGATAGGCTCAAAGATGTATTGTACAACACCGGGAATATAGCCAATATTTTGCAGTAACTGTAAATGGAAAGAAACTTAAAAAAATTGTATATATATTTGCCATATGACCCAGACATTTCACTATTAGGTATTTACCCAAGAGAAAAGAAAGCATGTCTATACAAAAAATTGTAAATAAATGTTCAGAGTTCTTTTTTTAATTGGAAGATAACTGATTTACAACTTTGTGTTAGTTTCTGCTGTACAGCAATGTGAATCAGCCATAATTATACATATATCCCCTCCCTCTAGAGCCTCCCTCCCACCTCCCATCCCACCCCTTTAGGTCACCACAGAGTACCAGTTTGGGATCCCTGTGTTATACGGCAGCTTCCCACTTGCTATCTATTTATACGAGATGGTGTATATATGTCAGTGCTACTTTCTCAATTCATCATACCCTCTCCTTCCCCCACTATGTTCACAGGTCCATTCTCTATGTCTATGTCTCCATTCCTTCCCTGCAAATAGGTTCATCAGTACTGTTTTCCTAGATACCATACATACGTGTTAATATATGATGTTTATGTTTCTCTTTCTGATTTACTTCACTCTGCGTAACAGGCTCTAGGTTCATCCACCTCATTACAAGTAATTCAAATTCTTTCCTTTTTATGGCTGAGTAATTTTCTATCGTGGGCTTCCCTAGTGGCTCACTGGTAAACAACACTCCTGCCAATGCAGGAGACATGGGCTCAATCCCTGGGCCGTGAAGATCCCCTGAAGAAGGAAATGCTGACACACTCTAGTATTCTTACCTGGGAAATCTCATGAACAGAGGAGCCTGGCGGGCTGAAGTGCATGGGGACACAAAAGAGTTGGACACGACTTAGTGACCAAAACAACAACAATATTCCATTGTAAATATGTACTACCTCTTCTTATTCATTCATATGTCAATGGACATTTAGGTTGCTTCAATGTTCTGGCTATTGTAAACAGTGCAGCTACGAACATTGGGGCACATGTGTCTTTTTGAATTACGGTTTTCTTAGGGTATATGCCCAGTAGTGGGACTGCTGGGTCACATGGTAGTTCTATTCCTAGTTTCTTAAGGACTTCCCTGGTGGCTCAGATGGTAAAGTGTCTGTCTACAATGCGGGAGACCTGGGTTTGATCCCTGGGTTGGGAAGATCCCCTAGAGAAGGAAATGGCAATTCACTCCAGTACTATTGCCTGGAAAATCTCATGGACAGAGGAGCCTGGTAGGATCCCCTGGAGAAGGAAATGGCAATCCACTCCAGTACTATTGCCTGGAAAATCCCATGGACAGAGGAGCCTGGTAGGCTACAGTCCATGGGGTGGCGAAGAGTCGGACACGACTGAGCAACTTCACTTTCACTAAGGAATCTCCATACTGTACTCCATAGTGGCTATATCAATTTACATCCCCACCAACAGTGCAAGAGGGTTCCCTTTTCTCCACATCCTCTCCAGCATTTATTGTTTGTAGTTTTTGGGGTTTTTTTGATAATGGCCACTCTAACCAGCGTGAAGTGATACCTCATTGTAGCTTTGATTTCTCTAATAATGAGCAACGTTAAGTATCTTTTCATGTGTCCGTTGGCCATCTCACAGAAATTTTATCTGCAATACTAAAGTATAAAACAAAACGAATCACCAGTCCAGGTTTGATGCATGATACAGGGTGCTCGGGGCTGGTGCACTGGGATGACCCAGAGGGATGGTATGGGGAGGAAGACAGGAGGCAGGGTCAGGATGGGGAACATGTGTACAGCCGTGGCAGATTCATGTTGATGTATGGCAAAACCAATACAATATTTTAAAGTAATTAGCCTCCAATTAAAATGAATACATTTATATTAAAAAATAAAATAAATAAATTTATATTAAAAAAACAAATATTCATCAACACATGTTTGAATAAAAATTGTGATATATCCATACAATGAAATACCACTCAGCAATAAAAACCATTAACTATTGTTATTGTTGTTCTTTAGTTGCCAAGTCATGTCTGATTCTTTTGCGAACCCATGGACTGTAGCCCGCCAAGCTCCTCTGTGCTATTTTGGATCAATCTCAAAATATTTATGCTAAGTGAAAGAGACAAGACAAAAAGGAGTACAGATTGTGTATTTCAATTTATATAAAACTCTCTCAAAACTGTAACACAGTATATAAAGAAAGCAGGTCAGTGCTTACCCATGGATGGACCCTGGTGGGGAAGGACATGAAGGACTATTGGAGGTAATGTATTTGTTTATTAACATGGTGATGGTTTAATGAGAATATACATATGATCAAATTTATAAAATCATACATTTAAATATGTTTATTTATTTTATATCATTTACACTTCAATTAAGCTGTTAAAAAACAAAAAGGGGAGGGAAAGTGGAGGAAGGAAATGGAAAGGGGAAAGGGAAGGATAAGGGAAGGAAGAAGAGCAAATAAGGGAGGAAAGAAAGTGAGAGAACAAGTAAAAGACAAAGGGCCAAAGAATTAAATTCAAAGAAAGATAAAAACTCTTAAAGAAGACAAAAAAGAAAAAAAAATCCTAAAGGTTTCTTACAAATGCCTGAGGTCTGTAAAACGCTACCGTTATTTAAGCTATGTAGTGAAAACTATACAAAATGATATAGAAAAAGGAGTAATTCCCCTTCAACTCACACCTGAGTATCAGAGTGCATCTGGGGATTTACAAAAGATGCACATATATTGCCTAAACAGATAGTATCTACAGAATGATCTCCAGACTGGAAGGTAGGTATTTTTCATATAAATGTCACAACAAAAGATTAATTAATTTAACAACTATTCAGTGATCCCCACTGAATAGGTATTGGCCTATTTTCTGGCTCTGGCAATGACCAAGGAAGCAGGGCATCACGTTCTATGGAGGAAGGCAGTCACATGATCAATAAAGGTCACACAATCATTAGCTGGACTAGATTATCATTGCAGGTACAGTGTACTGACATGAAAATAAAGGGCACAGGAGAAGAAAGAGAAATTGGAGATGACTGGTCATGGAAGAAAGAGGAATACCAAGAGAGCAGGCTCTGTGTACGAAATGATCACTTGATTTTCACAGTTCCACTGACTGTGGCGGCGCCCAAGGGGTCTGCAAACTCCGTCGGGCCGGGCTGGGCTAAGTACCCGGAAAGGGATAGGCGAGTGAGGCGGGGGTGTGGCGCCCCGCGGCCGCCGCCGGACTCTGACCACCATGTTCCGTCCACCACCGTCCGCTACACGCAGGCTTAGGCGCTACCGGCCCATAATGCGGAGCTCGCCTGGTGCTGGCCGATGGCTGCCTGAGTCCTCATCTCCACCGCCACCTGACGACAGCTGCCATCCCCCTAGAAACCGGGCAGACACCGCCCCTCCCGCCCCCGGACGGCTATTCTCTTTCCCAACCCCTGAGGCTCTCCGCACATTCAAGACCCAGGCACCCTTCTCTCCTCCGAGGGCTGAGGAAGGCTCCGGCGGGAAGTGGGGCGCAAGCAGGCAGGCGCACACACAGGGAGGGCGAGAAAGACGAGAGCCAGACGCACGGAAGAGACACCCGAGGCTCAGAAGGCAGGGAGAGGGTGGCGGGCTCGGAGCAGAGGACAGAGGACCGGGAAACCGGTTCAGGGCCAGAAGCAGGAGGAGATGGGCGGGTGAACGACCGCGTCGCCTGGAGCCGCCACCACCACGCCACACATCTCGCGACGGGCTGGAGGCTCAGCGCTGGGTGGTTGCGACCAGGGGCGTGACTGGCGCCAGAGGCGAAGGCGCGTGGGGGTGGGGGGAACTCGGCTCCCTAGAACCCTCCAACCCAGCCACTAGAGGCGTGGCGGGGAGGTCTGCCGGGAGTGACACGAGGGAGATGCTGTTGTGGAACTCTGGGTGGGGGCCCTCTCGGACCGCCAGACTGGGGCTGAGTGTCCCTTGGGAGACAGGTGTGGGGAAGGCAAGGAGCTGCCCTCTCATCTGATCCCTTCACACTTACCCCCTCTTGCTCTCCTCCCTTCCGGAAGACTGCTAACCCGACAGGCTGCAGCGAGCACCGCCCTGGCACGCACACGTGCCGCCCTCCCTCCTTCCTCTTTCCGCTGCATGCTGAAACAAGTGCTCCCAGAAACACGTGCTCCCAGCAACACGTTAATGATCCTTCCCCAGGTTTGCCTATGGAAACCCTGTTAAAGCTTTTACTTCCTTTAGATCATGCTCAGACTTGTCAGACTCTGCAATCCCCATGGACCCCGCCCGGTTCCTCTGTCCATGGGATTTTTCCAGGCAAGAATACTAGAGTGGGTTGCCAGTTTCTTCTCCAGGGAATCTTCCAAAGCCAGGAATCCAACCCTGGGTCTCCTGCAACTCCTGACTTGGAAATTCCAGAAAAACATTATGGATTCTTTACCACTAAGCCACCTGGGAAGCCTGCTAGATCTGAGGTCCCTGAACCTCTCTGCCAGGGACTGTTACCAGTCCACAGCCTGTTAAGAGCCCAGTTACACAGCAGATGTTGAAAGGTGGGAAAGCGAAGATTCACCTGCAGCTCCCCATCACTGAATTTCCCCCTGAACCATCCCTGTTCCCCCGCCCTCCTCCCATGGAAAAATTGTCTTCCTCAAAACTGGTCACTAGTGCCAAAAAGGTTGGGGATTGCTTCTCAAGATGCTTCAGTTCCACCCTATTGTCAGTGCTGTGCTAGGGCCTCACTAACCAATCCAACCGGTATTAATGACTGGCTATGTGTTCATGCCTTCAATTTTGCCAATTTAAGACCAAATGATATGTAAGCCTTTTACCTATAAAACAAAATGTAACAGTTTTAGATGTAATTAGCTAGTTTTTATTCATCCAACAAGACATACAGTCAACAAATATTTTTGAGGGGCTATTTAGCATCAGTAATACATGTTTACCAGCTGAGCCAAACTTGTTTGGGAAGCCTTTGATACCATGTCCAATTCAGTTCCACTGTGAGGCCAGATCTGAGGCTGAGGGACTAACAGAAGGTCCTAGTTACATTATGAACCTAAGATATCAGGGACACACTTATTCTTGATGGTTCTGAAAAAGGTAAAGGATGTTAGATACATGCCTTCCCTGAGTGAAGGAAATTGAAGAGAAATATCCTGAGTTCATGCATTTCTTATATATGGTTTTCAACAAATAAGTATTTTGTAAATTAATTTTGGTCTTTCTTAGGCACACAGCTTGAGGTATCACTATAAATTCAATAAATAATTCTTTCTGGATACCAGCCCCCAGGATACTTTGCTGAGTTCTGGGGATACAGAACATTCAGGCTCCAAGTTATCAACATTCTCACGGTCCAATGGCAAGATGGTTATACAGAGATATGATTTCCAAAAATGTGTAGAAGGCTCCGGCAAGGTTAAAAACAAGGGGCTCTGGGATCACAGAGGAAAGACACTAAATCACAGCTGGAGGGGTAAGTGAGCAGGAAGGATCAGGATAGGCACCTTTCAGAGGAAGGATTATGAAGTAGACACCATTATTATCCCCATTTACATATTAGGAGACCAAGGGTCAAAGAGGTTATATTTGCTCAAAGTCTGTTGCCAAGGTGTTGCCAGTCTTCAAACCCAAGACTGTATGATCCCAGTGCCCTCTGCAGTTTACATTACCTTTTATGTTTTATGTTTGTTTATTATTAACAGCCATTCTTTATTTTTCAAAAAAACCTTATAAAACAAATACTAGGACATTTAAAAATGTCATGCAGACCACACTAAATTACTCTGGTACATTACCCTTGTTTTAAAATGTAGGTTTTATTATTTTTCAGGTATGCTTAGGCCAACAGATCAAGAGAGGATTGCCATTGAAAAGACAGTTTCTTACAGTTCCCTACAGGAGGGGGCATGCCATGACAGGTAGGGACACAGGGAAGCACTAGGATCCCTCAAAAGGCAGGGGGAGGGGGTTGGGGGAGGGAGCAACATGGGAGAGAGTCTTTATTGCGGATTTTGTTGGAAGAAATGGTCAAGGCAGGGTAAGCAGGTTTAGGATTGGCTAATTTGAATAATTTCAGTCAGTTTTAGGGCACAGGGGCCTACTTGTCCTGCCTACTTGTCTGGTACATGACTTTCAGGTAATTAAGGTAGCAGAATATTGGCCTAAGTGTGAAAGCCCCTTTGAGAGCCTATAAAGAAGGTCGTTCAGCCATGGAAGTTCCTACACACAATTCTGGGGTCTGAAGACTCACATAAGCATCTCCTCTCCTCTTCTTGGTCCACCTGCACTCTGTGCTTTTGTTCTTTTTCAGTGAAATTAGAATATCTCTGCCCCTGGGTTCCAGCCCTGGGTTGGGAAAATCCCCTGGAGAAGGAAATGGCAACCCACTCCAGTATTCTTGCCTGGGAAATCCTATGGACAGAGGAACCTGGCGGGCTACAGTCCATGGGGTTGCAAAGAGTCAGACACGACTGAGCGACTTCACTTTTACTTTTCACCCTGCTTTAATTCATAGGATAATTGCTCAGCATTCCTCTTGCTGGACTAGGGTATAGATATCATTAGGGAAGTTTTTCTCTTTGTTGTTGTTGTTCAGTGGCTCAGTCCTGCCCAAATTCTTTGCAACCTCATGGACTGTAGCACGCCAGGCTTTCCTGCCCTTCACTATCTCCCAGAGTTGATCAAACTCATGTCGATTGAGTCAATGATGCAATCCAACCACCTCATCCTCTGTCACCCCAGTCTTTCCCAGCATCAGGGTCTTTTCCAGTAAGTCAGTTCTTACCATCACATGGCCAAAGTATTGGAGCTTCAGCTTCAGCATCAGTCCTTCCAGTGAATATTCAGTGTTGATTTCCTTTAGGATTGACTGGTTTGATCTCCTTGCTGTCCAAGGGACTCTCAAGAGTCTTCCCCAACACCATAATTTGAAAGCATCAGTTCTTCAGTGCTCAGCCTTCTCCCACATCCCTAAAGACTACTGGAAAAACCATAGCTTTAAGTATATGGACCTTTCTCACTTAAGTGATGTCTCTGCTTTTTGATACGCAGTCTAGGTTTGTCATAGCTTTCCCTCCAAAGAGCAAGCATCTTCTAATTCTGTGGCTCCAGTCACAGTTCACAGTGATTTTGGAGCCCAAGAAAATAAAATCTGTCACTCTACTTTTCCCCCATCTATTTGCCATGAATGATGGAACCAGATGCCATGATCTTAGTTTTTTGAATGTTTTCAGCCACCTTTTTCTTTCTCCTCTTTCACCTTCATCAAGTCTCTTTAGTTCCTTTTCACTTTCTGCCATTAGCATGGTGTCATCTGCATATCTGAAGTTATTGATATTTCTCCTGGCAATCTTGATTTCAGCTTGTGACTGATTCAGCTTGGCATTTCCCATAATGTATCTGCATATAAGTTAAATAAGCAGAGTGACAATACATCCTTGATGTACTCCTCTCCCAATTTTGACCCAGTCACTTGTTCCATGTCTGGTTCTCACTGTTATTTCTTGACCCTCATGTAGGCTTCTCAGGAGACAGATAAGGCAGTCTGGTACTCCCATAGCTTTGAGAATTTTCCACAGTTTGTTGTGGTCCACACAGTCAAAGGCTTTAGCATAGTCAATGAAGCAGGCGTTTTTCTGGAATTTCCTTGCTTTCTCCATGATCCAACAAATGTTGGCAATTTGATCCCTGGCTCCTCTGCCTTTTCTAAATCCAGCTTGTACAGCTGGAAGTTCTTGGTTCATATACTGTTGAAGCCTAGCTTGAAGGATTTTGAGCATTACCTTGCTAGCATGTGAAATGAGGGAAATTGTATTGTAGATTGAACATTCTTTGGCATTGCCTTTTTAGGGATTGGAATGAAAAATGACCTTTTCCACAATGGCACCCCACTCCAGTACTCTTGCCTGGAAAATCCCATGGATGGAGGAGCCTGGTAGGCTGCAGTCCATGGGGTCACTATAGTCGGACACGACTGAGTGACTTCACTTTCACTTTTCACTTTCATGCATTGGAGAAGGAAATGGCAACCCACTCCAGTGTTCTTGCCTGGAGAATCCCAGGGACGGGGGAGCCTGGTGGGCTGCTGTCTATGGGGTTGCACAGAGTCGGACACGACTGAAGCGACTTAGCAGCATGGTCACTGCTGAGTTTTTCAAATTTGCTGACATTTATCATCTTTTAGGATTTGAACTGTCTCAGCTGGAATTCCATCACCTCTGCTAGCTTTATTTATAATAATGTTTCCTAAGGTGACTTGACTTCACACTCAAGGATGTCTATGTCTAGGGTAGTGACTAAACCATCATGGTTTATCTGGGTCATTAAGACCTTTTGTACAATTCTTCTGTGTATTCTTGCCACTTCTTAATCTCTTCTGCTTCTGCTAGGTCCTAACCATTTCTGTCCTTTATTGTGCCCATCTTTGCATGAAATACTCCCTTGGTATCTCCAATTTTCTTGAAGAGATCACTAGTCTTTCCCATTTTATTGTTTTCCTCTATTTCTTTGCATTGATTGCTAAGGAAGGCTGTCTTATCTCTCCTTGCTATTTTTTGGGACTCTGCATTCAAATGGGTATATCTTTCCTTTTCTCCTTTGCTTTTCACTTCCCTTCTTTTCTCAGCTATTTGTAAGGCCTCCTCAGACAACCAATTTGCCTTCTTGCATTTATTTTTCTTGGGGATTGTTTTGGTCACTGCCTCCTGTACAATGGTATGAACCTCCATCCATAGATCTTCAGGCACTCTGTTTATTAGATCTAATCCCTTGAATCTAGTTGACACCTCCATTGTATAATCATAAGAGATTTGATTTAGGTCATACCTGAATGGCTTAGTGGTTTTCCCTACTTTCTTCAATTTAAGTCTGAATTTTGCAATAAGGAGTTCATGATCTGAGCCACAGTCAGCTCCAGGTTTTGTTTTTGCTGACTGTATAGAGCTTCTCTACCTTCAGCTGTAAAGAACATAATCAATCTGATTTTGGTATTAACCATCTGGTGATGTGCATGAGTAGAGTCATCTTTTGTGTTGTTGGAAGAGGGTGTTTGCTATGACCAGTATGTTCTCTTGGCAAAATTGAAATCTCCCCAAATGTGATTTCTCTAAGCATACATTTCTCTTGCAGGAAAACTCCTAAACTGACTGTTATAGACCTTCCTGTATCCCCAGATTATCAAGGGAAACATGACTGGCTTTATATTCCCTTTAGAGAAGAATACTGGTGCTAAAGGAAACCTATAGTTACCATCAAACTCATTGATTTGCTTCTTTAATAAATGATTCTCTTTTTCTATTAAAAAAAAAAAAAGAAGGTTGTTTAGGTGTGGGCTTGGGTTGGAATTAACCCTGGGTGGGGCAGTCACTTCCAGTGTCAGCAAGGCCCCAAGATGGCCAAGCATTGGAATAAAAAAAAAAAATGCTCAATGCAACTCTGCAGTCACTGTTATAACAATGTCTTGTGTTTTTTTTTTTTTTTTCTGAGTTTAATGTTCGGGAGTTTTATTAACATTTATATTTACTTATATATTAAAATGGGCTTCCCTGATGGCTCAGACAGTAAAGAATCTGCCTGCAATGCAGAAGACCTTGGTTCAATCCCTGGGTTGGAAAGATCCCCTGGAGAAGCGCATGGCAATCCACTCCAGTCTTCTTACCTGGAGAATCCCCATGGACACAAGGAGCCTGGTGGGCTACACTCCATGGGGTTACACAAAGCCAGACACAACTTGGTGACTAAGAACAGCATACATTAAAGTGGGCTTTTCAGGTGGCTCAGTAGTAAAGAACCCACCTACCAATACAGGAGACATAAGAGGCATGGGTTTGATCTCTGGATTGGGAAGATCCCCTGGAGGAGGGCATGGCAACCCACTCCACTATTCGTGCCTGGAGAATCCCATGGACAGAGGAGCCTGGTAGGCTATAGTCCATAAGGTTGCAAAGAGTCAGATATGACTGAAGCAACTTAGCGTGCATGCATACATTAAAATTAAACACAAAAGGAGAGATTGAAACCATGGACAGATAGAAACAAATATCAGACTACCACATAATAGTGCTCTCTAAAATCTATGTGTCCTGTCATACCTAATACAGGGCATTTGAAAAGAGTGTGATAAAAATCTGAAATAAACAAATAATACATTTACATTATAGGCATTACTCAATTCTCTAGATTTTGAAATCAGCTTTTTTTATACCAACTTTTAAAAAATATGTTCACAGTACTGGCAAATCTTTCCACAGTGTGCTTACCACCACACAATGTTAAACACACATTAATAATGTAGATGTAATTGTAAATTAGAAATACCAAGGGGACACTTCATGCAAAGATGGGAAAACAATAAAGAACAAAATGGTAAGGACCTAACAGAAGCAGAACAGAATAAGAAGCAGTGGCATGAATACAAGAAGAACTATACAAAAAAGATCTTAATGACTTGGATAACCATGATGGTTTGGATACCTAGAGCCAGGTATCCTTGTGTGTGAAGTCAAGTGTGCCTTAGGAAGCATTACTATAAACAAAGCTAGTGAAGGTGATGTAATTCTAGCTGAGCTATTTCAAATTCTAAAAACATGATGCTGTTAGAGGAGGAGCCAAGATGGCGGAGGAGTAGGACGGGGAGAACAGTTTCTCCCCCACAAATTCATCAAAAGAGCATTTAAACGTCGAGTAAATTCCACAAAACAACTTCTGAATGCCGGCAGAGGATATCAGGCACCCAGAAAAGCAGCCCAACTCTTCGAAAGGAGAGAGAAGAAATACAGCTCCATCCACCAGAACATCGACACAAGCTTCCCTAACCAGGAAACCTTGACAAGCCACCTGTACAAACCCACACACAGTGAGGAAACGCCACAATAAAGAGAACTCCACA
Source organism: Bubalus kerabau (assembly GCF_029407905.1). Taxonomy (NCBI): domain Eukaryota; kingdom Metazoa; phylum Chordata; class Mammalia; order Artiodactyla; family Bovidae; genus Bubalus; species Bubalus kerabau. The sequence continues at coordinate 105,302,331 of NC_073647.1, read as the reverse complement.
AACTGCCAGAATACAGAAAGGACACCCCAAACTCAGCAATTTAAACAAGATGAAGAGACAGAGGAATAGCCAGCAGATAAAGGAACAGGATAAATGCCCACCAAACCAAACAAAAGAGGAAGAGATAGGGAATCTGCCTGATAAAGAAGTCCAAATAATGATAGTGAAATTGATCCAAAATCTTGAAATTAAAATGGAATCACAGATAAATAGCCTGGAGGCAAGGATTGAGAAGATGCAAGAAAGGTTTAACAAGGACTTAGAAGAAATAAAAAAGAGTCAATATATAATGAATAATGCAATAAGTGAAATTAAAAACACTCTGGAGGCAACAAATAGTAGAATAACAGAGGCAGAAGATAGGATTAGTGAATTAGAAGATAGAATGGTAGAAATAAATGAATCAGAGAGGATAAAAGAAAAACGAATTAAAAGAAATGAGGACAATCTCAGAGACCTCCAGGACAATATTAAACGCTACAACATTCGAATCATAGGGGTCCCAGAAGAAGAAGACAAAAAGAAAGACCATGAGAAAATACTTGAGGAGATAATAGTTGAAAACTTCCCTAAAATGGGGAAGGAAATAATCACCCAAGTCCAAGAAACGCAGAGAGTCCCAAACAGGATAAACCCAAGGCGAAACACCCCAAGACACATATTAATCAAATTAACAAAGATCAAACACAAAGAACAAATATTAAAAGCAGCAAGGGAAAAACAACAAATAACACACAAGGGAATACCCATAAGGATAACAGCTGATCTTTCAATAGAAACTCTTCAAGCCAGGAGGGAATGGCAAGACATACTTAAAATGATGAAAGAAAATAACCTACAGCCCAGATTATTGTACCCAGCAAGGATCTCATTCAAGTATGAAGGAGAAATCAAAAGCTTTTCAGACAAGCAAAAGCTGAGAGAATTCTGCACCACCAAACCAGCTCTCCAACAAATACTAAAGTATATTCTCTAGACAGGAAACACAAAAATGGTGTATAAATTCGAACCCAAAACAATAAAGTAAATGGCAACAGGGTCATACTTATCAGTAATTACCTTAAACGTAAATGGGTTGAATGCCCCAACCAAAAGACAAAGACTGGCTGAATGGATACAAAAACAAGACCCCTACATATGTTGTCTACAAGAGACCCACCTCAAAACAGGGGACACATACAGACTGAAAGTGAAGGGCTGGAAAAAGATTTTCCATGCAAATAGGGATCAAAAGAAAGCAGGAGTAGCAATACTCATATCAGATAAAATAGACTTTAAAACAAAGACTGTGAAAAGAGACAAAGATGGTCACTACATAATGATCAAAGGATCAATCCAAGAAGAAGATATAACAATTATAAATATATATGCACCCAACACGGGAGCACTGCAGTATGTAAGACAAATGCTAACAAGTATGAAAGAAGAAATTAACAATAACACAATAATAGTGGGAGACTTTAATACCCCACTCACACCTATGGATAGATCAACTAAACAGAAAATTAACAAGGAAACACAAACTTTAAATGATACAATAGACCAGTTAGACTTAATTGATATCTATAGGACATTTCATCCCAAAACAATGAATTTCACCTTCTTCTCAAGCGCACATGGAACCTTCTCCAGGATAGATCACATCCTGGGCCATAAAGCTAGCCTTGGTAAATTCAAAAAAATAGAAATCATTCCAAGCATCTTTTCTGACCACAATGCAGTAAGATTAGATCTCAATTACAGGAGAAAAACTATTAAAAAATCCAACATATGGAGGCTGAACAACACGCTGCTGAATAACCAACAAATCACAGAAGAAATCAAAAAAGAAATCAAAATTTGCATAGAAACGAATGAAAATGAAAACACAACAACCCAAAACCTGGGGGACACGGTAAAAGCAGTCCTAAGGGGAAAGTTCATAGCAATACAGGCACACCTCAAGAAACAAGAAAAAAGTCAAATAAATAACCTAACTCTACACCTAAAGCAACTAGAAAAGGAAGAAATGAAGAACCCCAGGGTAAGTAGAAGGAAAGAAATCTTAAAAATTAGAGCAGAAATAAATGCAAAAGAAACAAAAGAGACCATAGCAAAAATCAACAAAACCAAAAGCTGGTTCTTTGAAAGGATAAATAAAATTGACAAACCATTAGCCAGACACATCAAGAAACAAAGGGAGAAAAATCAAATCAATAAAATTAGAAATGAAAATGGAGAGATCACAACAGACAACACAGAAATACAAAGGATCATAAGAGACTACTATCAACAATTATATGCCAATAAAATGGACAACGAGGAAGAAATGGACAAATTCTTAGAAAAGTACAACTTTCCAAAACTCGACCAGGAAGAAATAGAAAATCTTAACAGACCCATCACAAGCATGGAAATTGAAACTGTAATCAAAAATCTTCCAGCAAACAAAAGCCCAGGTCCAGACGGCTTCACAGCTGAATTCTACCAAAAATTTAGAGAAGAGCTAACACCTATCCTGCTCAAACTCTTCCAGAAAATTGCAGAGGATGGTAAACTTCCAAACTCATTCTATGAGGCCACCATCACCCTAATACCAAAACCTGACAAAGATGCCACAAAAAAAGAAAACTACAGGCCAATATCACTGATGAACATAGATGCAAAAATCCTTAACAAAATTCTAGCAATCAGAATCCAACAACACATTAAAAAGATCATACACCATGACCAAGTGGGCTTTATCCCAGGGATGCAAGGATTCTTCAATATCCGCAAATCAATCAATGTAATACACCACATTAACAAATTGAAAAATAAAAACCATATGATTATCTCAATAGATGCAGAGAAAGCCTTTGACAAAATTCAACATCCATTTATGATAAAAACTCTCCAGAAAGCAGGAATAGAAGGAACATACCTCAACATAATAAAAGCTATATATGACAAACCCACAGCAAACATTATCCTCAATGGTGAAAAATTGAAAGCATTTCCTCTAAAGTCAGGAACAAGACAAGGGTGCCCACTTTCACCATTACTATTCAACATAGTTTTGGAAGTTCTGGCCACAGCAATCAGAACAGAAAAAGAAATAAAAGGAATCCAAATTGGAAAAGAAGAAGTAAAGCTCTCACTGTTTGCAGATGTCATGATCCTCTACATAGAAAACCCTAAAGACTCCACCAGAAAATTACTAGAACTAATCAATGACTATAGTAAAGTTGCAGGATATAAAATCAACACACAGAAATCCCTTGCATTCCTATACACTAATAATGAGAAAACAGAAAGAGAAATTAAGGAAACAATTCCATTCACCATTGCAACAGAAAGAATAAAATACTTAGGAATATATCTACCTAAGGAATCTAAAGACCTATATATAGAAAACTATAAAACACTGGTGAAAGAAATCAAAGAGGACACTAACAGATGGAGAAATATACCATGTTCATGGATTGGAAGAATCAATTTAGTGAAAATGAGTATACTACCCAAAGCAATCTATAGATTCAATGCAATCCCTATCAAGCTACCAACAGTATTCTTCACAGAGCTAGAACAAATAATTTCACAATTTGTATGGAAAAACAAAAAACCTCGAATAGCCAAAGCGATCTTGAGAAAGAAGAATGGAACTGGAGGAATCAACCTACCTGACTTCAGGCTCTACTACAAAGCCACAGTTATCAAGACAGTATGGTACTGGCACAAAGACAGTAATATAGATCAATGGAACAAAATAGAAAGCCCAGAGATAAATCCACGCACATATGGACACCTTATCTTTGACAAAGGAGGCAAGAATATACAATGGATTAAAAATCTCTTTAACAAGTGGTGCTGGGAACTCTGGTCAACCACTTGTAAAAGAATGAAACTAGAACACTTTCTAACACCATACACAAAAATAAACTCAAAATGGATTAAAGATCTACACGTAAGACCAGAAACTCTAAAACTCCTAGAGGAGAACATAGGCAAAACACTCTCTGACATACATCACAGCAGGATCCTCTATGACCCACCTCCCAGAATATTGGAAATAAAAGCAAAAATAAACAAATGGGACCTAATTAACCTTAAAAGCTTCTGCACATCAAAGGAAACTATTAGCAAGGTGAAAAGACAGCCTTCAGAATGGGAGAAGATAATAGCAAATGAAGCAACTGACAAACAACTAATCTCGAGAATATACAAGCAACTCCTACAGCTCAACTCCAGAAAAATAAATGACCCAATCAAAAAATGGGCCAAAGAACTAAATAGACATTTCTCCAAAGAAGACATACAGATGGCTAACAAACACATGAAAAGATGCTCAACATCACTCATTATCAGAGAAATGCAAATCAAAACCACTATGAGGTACCATTTCACACCAGTCAGAAGGGCTGCGATCCAAAAGTCTACAAGTAATAAATGCTGGAGAGGGTGTGGAGAAAAGGGAACCCTCTTACACTGTTGGTGGGAATGCAAACTAGTACAGCCACTATGGAGAACAGTGTGGAGATTCCTTAAAAAACTGGAAATAGACCTGCCTTATGATCCAGCAATCCCACTGCTGGGCATACACACTGAGGAAACCAGAAGGGAAAGAGACACGAGTACCCCAATGTTCATCGCAGCACTGTTTATAATAGCCAGGACATGGAAGCAACCTAGATGTCCATCAGCAGATGAATGGATAAGAAAGCTGTGGTACATATACACAAGGGAGTATTACTCAGCCACTAAAAAGAATACATTTGAATCAGTTCTAATGAGGTGGATGAAACTGGAGCCTATTATACAGAGTGAAGTAAGCCAGAAAGAAAAACACCAATACAGTATACTAACGCATATATATGGAATTTAGAAAGATGGTAACAATAACCCTGTGTACGAGACAGCAAAAGAGACACTGATGTATAGAACAGTCTTATGGACTCTGTGGGAGAGGGAGAGGGTGGGAAGACTTGGGAGAATGGCATTGAAACATGTAAAATATCATGTATGAAATGAGTTGCCAGTCCAGGTTCGAAGCACGATACTGGATGCTTGGGGCTGGTGCACTGGGACGACCCAGAGGGATGGAATGGGGAGGGAGGAGGGAGGAGGGTTCAGGATGGGGAACACATGTATACCTGTGGCGGATTCATTTTGATATTTGGCAAAACTAATACAGTTATGTAAAGTTTAAAAATAAAATAAAATTTAAAAAAAAGAAAAAAAAAACCATAAAAAAATAAATTAATTAATTAATTAAAAAAATAAAAACATGATGCTGTTAAAGTGCTGCACTCAATATGCCAGCAAATTTGGAAAACTCAGCAGTGGCCACAGAACTGGCAAAGGTCAGTTTTCATTCCAATCTCAAAAAAGGCAGTGCCAAAGAATGTTCAAACTACAATACAATTGCACTCATTTCACATGTTAGCAAGCTCAAAATCTTTCAGCTAGGTTTCAGCAGTACAAGAACCAAGAACTTCCAGATATACAAGCCGTATTTTGAAAAATTAGAGAAACCAGAGATCAAATTGCCAACATTCACTGGATCATAGGAAAAGGAAAGGAATTCCAGAAAAACATCTACTTCTGCTTCATTGACTATGCTAAAGCCTTTGATAGTGGTGGTCACAAAAAATCATGGAAAATTTTTCAAGAGATGGGAGTACCAGGCCACCTTACCTGTCTCCTGAACCACCTATATGCAGACAAGAAGCAACAGTTAGAACCAGACATGGAACAACAGACTGGTTCAAAATTGGGAAAGGAGTACATCAAAGCTGTATATTGACACCCCACTTATTTAACTTATATGCAGAGTACATCATGAGAAACGCTGGGCTGGAAGAAGCACAAGCTGGAATCAAGATTGCCGGGAGAAATATCAACAACCTCAGATATGCATATGATACCACTTAAATGACAGAAAGTGAAGAGGAACTAAAGAGCCTCTTAATGAAAGTGAAAGAAGAGAGTGAAAAGCTGGCTTAAAACTCAATGTTCAGAAAAGTAAGATTATGGCATCTGGTGCCATCATTTCATGGCAAATAGATGGAGAAAAGGTGGAAACAGTGACAGATTTTATTTTCTTGGGCTCCAAAGTCACAGCAGACGGTGACTGCAACCATAAAATTTAAAGACATTTGCTCCTTGGAAGAAAAGCCCTAATAAACATAGACAGCATATTAAAAGGCAGAGATATCACTTTGCCAACAAAGGTCTGTATAGTCAAAGCTATGGTTTTTGCAGTAGTCATGTATGGATGTGAGAGTTGGACCATAAAGAAGGCTGAGCACAAAAAAACTGATGCTTTTGAATGTAGTACTGGAGAAAACTCTTGAGAGTCCCTTGGACAGCAAGATCAAATCAGTCAATCCTAAGGAAATTAATCCTGTCTATTCATTGGAAGGACTGATACTGAAGCTGAAGCTCCAATACTTGGCTGCCTGATGCGAAGTGTTGACTCATTGGAAAAGAAGCTGATGCTGGGAAAGTCTGAGGGCAAGCAAGAAGGCAAAAGGAGAAGAGGATCAGATGGTTGGATAGCATCACTGACTCAATGGACATTAGTTTAAACAAGCTCTGGGAGATGATGAAGAATAGGGAAGGCTGGCATGCTGCAGTTCATGGGGTCACAGAGTCAGACACAATTTAGTGACTGAGCAATAACAACAATTGTAAACACAGAGAGGCATATAATTACATATCACAGATTTAAGAGCTAATTCTTTTCTTTTCTTACTCTGCATTTTAGCGACATAATTATTTTTTGGCTGCAGACAAACACCCTAAAATTGAATGTCATCTGTTTTAATTCACAGCCACCACTACATTTCCTGGGAGTCTGCTGCTGCTGCTGCTGCTGCTAAGTCACTTCAGTCGTGTCTGACTCTGTTCAACCCCATAGATGGCAGCCCACCAGGCTCCCCTGTCCCTGAGATTCTCCAGGCAAGAGTACTGGAGTGGGTTGCCATTGTCTTCTCCGTCCTGGGAGTCTGCTGGTCCTATAATATAGAACTAGGACCGATTGCATAATCTGTTGGGCCTAGTACAAAATGAAGATGCTGGGTACCTTGTATAAAAAATCAGTAAGAATTTTAAGATGGTGGCTTAGTGTTAGTTGCTCAGTTGTGTCTGACTCTTTATGACCCCACGGACTATAGCCCACCAGGCTCCTCTGTCCATGGCATTCTCCAGGCAAGAATACTGGAGTGGGTTGCCATTTCCTCCTCCATGGGATCTTCCTGACCTAGGGATCAGTCCCATGTCTCCTTCATTACAGGCAGATTCTTTACCATCTGAGCCACCAGGGAACCCCAAGACAGTGGCAGCTCATCATTAACCTAATCAGGGGCCAGAGCAACTGCACAGGTCACATATCACAAAACCAGCCCTGTACAGCATAGTAGTTGATCAGCAGGCAACTTCCAGAGAAAAGAATACAGGAGGTCTTTCCAGTATTTCCTGGTTCCTGACCACAATGGACTCCTGGGGTAAAAGCTCTGCTCAGCTGTAAATGATGCAGGACTCTGAGAGAGGCCTTTTCCCTCCCCTTTCCCAGACTATGGCTGTTTCTGGGGATTGGACACTACTTGGATGCAGGGACACAAAGGGAAGACTACATCTTTCCATTATACTAGAGGGTGCAGAAATTTCCAAGAATAGCTCAGTAATGTCACTTTCTAAATACCTTGTTCCTGATTCTAGGTAGATTAATCTTCCCTGTATAATAAATTATAATCTCTTGCTATGATCATTTTTACGTGTGCCTTTGAGTTAATGTTGGCTGAGCTGGAATTTTTCACTTTTCATTTGAAGTTTGAGTGAATAGAGTGATTTTATACAATACAAAAACAATACTGTTCTTCCTATTAAACAGCAGCATATTAATGAGTCCAAACTATTGCTTTACACTTGGCAGAATGGTAGTACTCTATGCAGGGATATATCTTGCAGTTTGTTTCAAAAAGAGAGTTAATTACTTTGCAAAGAACAATGACAGTGTTCACAACTCAATGTGTGTTTCATTCCTATTATCTCTTATTAATCAGTAACCTCTGTTACTGAATTTCAACTTCTGTAAGACTGAGCTCAGTATGAATACATATTTCCCAAGATTGTTTTGTGTATTAAAAGTTAGTATATGTAAAAATATTGAAATAGGACTTATCTTCCCGACCCAGGAATTGAACCAGGGTCTCCTGCTTTGCATGTGGATTCTTTACCAACTGAGCTATCAGGGAAGCCCATAACTCATATAAAGACACAATGATTGTTATCTGCTATATCTACATGTCATATAATGTGTAAAGGTAACTTTCAGGCAATAATGTAAATCCCAGGTGTATTCTACTCATCCATTAAAATGAACTTAGGCAAAATTCCTGGAATACTCTTCTCCTAAGTACTTACATAACTACTTTAGGGTCAAATGTTAAATTCCTAGTGTTTGTACTTTGGATGCTAAACACTTTGCTTTTTATATTTTCATGCAGTGGCTTCTGGTGTTGACAAAAGTGTCACTCAACATTCTGCATAAACATATTCATACTGTAAAGTAAGTACACTAATGAGTCCCCTTTGTGGATTACAGCCTTGTCATGGTGAAGGGGCTTGTGAAACTCAATAAAGCTATGAGCCATGCCACCTGTGCATGGTCACCCAAGACAGATGAGTCACAGTGAAGTGCTCTGACAAAATGTGGTCCACTGGTGGAGGAAATGGCAAACCACTCTAGTATTCCTATCTTGAGAACTCTATGAACAGTATCAAAAGGCAAAAACCTATGACATTGGAAGATGAACCCCCAGATTAGAAGGTGTCCAATATGCTACTGGGGAAGAGAAGAGGGCAATTACTAATAGCTCAAGAAAGAATGAAGTAGCTAGACCAAAGTGGAAATGATGCTCAGTCATGGATGTCTGGTGGGGAAAGTAAAATCTGATGCTGTTAAGAACAATATTGCATAGGAACCTGGAATGTTAGGTACATGAATCAAGGTAAATTGAACCTGGTCAAGTAGGAGATGGGAAGATTGAACATTGACATTTTAGGAATCAGTGAACTAAAATGAATGGGAATGGGTGAATTTAATTCACATGACCATTATATTTACTACTGTGGGCAAGAATCCCTTAGAAGAAATGCAGTAGCCCTCACAGCCAACAAAACAGTCTGAAATGCAGTACTTACATGCAATCTCAAAAATGACAGAAATGATCTTGATTCCTTTCCAAGGCAAACCATTCAACATCACAATAATCCAAGTCTAGGCCCCGACTACTGATACCGAAGGAGCTAAAGTTGACTGTTTCTATGAAAACCAATAAGACCTTCTAGAACTAACACCAGAAAAAGATGTCCTTTTCATCACAGGGGATTGGAATGGAAAAATAGAAAGTCAAGAGATACCCAGAATAACAGGTAAGTTTGGCCTTGGAGTAAAAATGGCTTTGGAGTACAAATGAAGCAGGGCCAAGGCAAACAAAGTTTTGTCAAGAGAACACCCAGGTTTTCAAACAAAGCAAACACCCCTTTCCAACAACACAAGAGACGTTTCTACATATGGACATCACCAGATGGTCAATACTGAATGATTATGTTCATTATGTTCATTATGTTATTTGCAGCCAAAGATGGAGAAGCTCTATACAGTCAGCAAAAACAAGACTGGGCGCTGACTGTGGCACAGATTATGAGCTTCTTATTGCAAAATTCAGAATTAAATTTAAGAAAGTAGGAAGAACCACTAGGTCATTCAGGTATGACCTAAGTCAAATCCTTTGTGATTATACAATGGAGGTGTCAAATAGATTCAAGGGATTAGATCAGGTAGACAGAGTGCCTGAAGAGCTATGGACAGGGGTTCATACCATTGTACAGGAGGCAGTTCCCAAAACCATCCCAAAGAAAAAGAAATGCAAGAAGGCAACGTGGTTGTCTGAGGAAGCCTTACAAGTAGCTGAGCAAAGGAAGAGAACTGAAAGGCAAGGGAGACAAGGAAAGATATACCCAGCTGAATGCAGAGTTCCAGAGATTCACAAGGAGAGGGAAGAAGGTCTTCCTAAATAAGCAGTGCAAAGAAATATAGAACAATGGAATGGGAAAGACTAGAGATCTCTTCAAGAAAATTGGGGATATCAAGGGAACATTGCATGTAAAGATAGGCATGATAAAGACCAGAAATAGTAAGGGCCTATCAGAAGCAGATTAAGAAGAGGTGGGAAGAATACACAGAAGAAGCATACAAAATAGGTCTTAATGACCTGGATAACCATGATGGTGTGGTCACTCACCTGGACATCCTGGAGTGTGAAGTCAATTGGGCCTTAGGAAGCATTACTAGGAACAAAGCTGGTGGAGGTAACAGAATTCTAGCTGAGCTATTTAAAACCCTAGAAGTTGATGCTATTAAAGTGATGCACTCAATAATTGCAAACTTGGAAAACTCAGCAATTACCACAGTACTGGAAAAGGTCAGTTTTCACTCCAGTCCCAAAGGGCAATGCCAAATGAAAGTTCAACGTGCATACACGCATGTGTGTTCAGTCATGTCCAGCTCTTTGCAATCTCATGGACTATAGCCTACTAGGCTCCTCTGTCCATGTAATTTTCCCAGCAAGAATACTGGAGTGGGTTTCCCTTTACTACTCCAGCAACCTACCCTAAAACTGTGCTCATTTCACATGCTAGCATGGTCTGGATCCTTCAAGCTAGGCCTCAGCAGATACATGAACAGAGAACTTCCAGATATACAAGCTGGGTTTAGAAAAGGAAGAGGAACCAGAAATCAAATTGCCAACATCATTGCATCCTAGATAAAGCAAGGATGAGTTCCAGGAAAACATCAACTTGTGCTTCATTGATGCCTTTAACTCTGTGGATCACAACAAACTGTGGAAAATTCTTAAAGAGATGGAATACCAGACCACCTTACCGGCCTCCTGAAAAACTTGTATGTGGGTCAAGAAGCAACAGTTAGAACCAGACATGGAGCAGCTGACTGGTTCAAAATTGGGAAAGGAATATGACAAGGCTGTACATGGCCACCTTGCTTATGCAGAGTGTAACACAGAAATGCTGGGCTGAATGAATCAAAAGCTGGAATCAAGATTGTTGGGAGCAATATCAACAACCTCAGATATGCAGATAATATGACCTTAATGGCAGAAAGTGAAGAGGAACTAAAGAGCCTCTTGATGAGGATAAAAGAGGAAAGTGAAAAAGCTGGCTTGAAACTCAGCATTAAAAATACTGAGGTTATGGCATCCAGTTCCATCACTTCATGACAAATAGAAGGGGAAAAAGTGGAAACAGTGACAGATTTTATTGTCTTGGGCTTCAAAATCACTGTGCGTGCTGACTGCAGCCACAAGATTAAAAGATGCTTGCTCCTTGGCAGAAAAGCTATGACAAACCTAGACAGAATATTAAAAAGAGACATCACTTTGCTGACAAAGGTCTTTATAGTCGAATCTATGGTATTTTTCAGTAGTCATGTACGGATGTGAGAATTGGACCATAAAGAAGGCTGAGCGCTGAGGAATTGATGCTTTCAAATTGTGCTGGAGAAGACTGATAGTGCCGTGGACTGCAAGGTGTTCAAACTAGTCAATCCTAAAGGAAATCAACCCTGACTATTCATTGGAAGGACTGTTAGAGAAGCTCTAATACTCTGACCACCTGATACAAAGAGCCGACTCACTGGAGAAGACCCTTATGCTGGGGAAGACTGAAGGCAAAAGGAGAAGAGGGCGGCAGAGTGTGTGATAGTTTGATAGGATCACCGACTCAATGGACATGAATTTGAAAAAATTCCGGGAAATAGTGGAAACAGGGGAGCCTGGCTTGCGGCAAGGAGTTGGACACCACTTACTGTTGACTGAACAGCAACAACAATAATTAGTTGCCCTGTCCATTTTTGAAATATCTAATTTGATTTTAAAGTATCATTGCTTGAGAAAGATCTGTTAAATGTTAAGAGTCTATCTGCTGGAGTCAGAAATATCTGGGTAAATGATTATAATCCTAATTAGAATAAGAGCCATCTTTACTGGGCACTTACTATGTGCCAGACGCCTTTGGAAGCACTTAATGCACAGCATCCATTTTAATACTTATAACAATCTAAGAGCCATGCACTTTTATCGTGTTTCATTAACAAATGAGGAGATTTAGGATCCCAGGTTCATTAATTTGTGAAGGAACATACAGTGAGTCAATAGGAAAATCAGAATTTAAACTAGGAATTCTAACTCTAGACAATGACAACAACGTATGCTCAGTCATATCCCAGTCTTTGCAACCCCACGGACTGTGCCTGCCAGGCTCCTCTGTCCATAGGATTTCCCAAGCAAGAATACTGGAGTTGGTTGCCATTTCCTACTCCAGGGGATCTTCCTGATCCAGGGATTCAACCCGTGTCTTTTGCATCTCTTGCATTGGCAGGTGGATTCTTTACCACTAGCGCCACCTCTAACTCTAGAGCCAAGTCCAGCTAGCAATGATATCTCAAGAGTCACAAAATTTCTCTGAGCCTCAATTACCACATTGGTAAAATGGTACTAAATATAAGCCCTCTGACCTGAAGTTGTGACACTTGCTGCATTAAAACTATGTATTTTACATTCTAGTTTTTGGTCATCTGTAGAATTACTCAAGAATAAGTATGTTGGAAGAGGTCAAGAGGACATAACCAACAGTTGACTCTCAAGCTGGACCTGAGCAACTAGGGGCTCCTCAATCCCTCTACAGTCTTTGGAAGGTGCTTTCAGTCCACCATTTCCAAAGCTGGTGCCGTTTTCAAGGACAGAGCCTGAGATAGCAATGTGATGTTGAGACCATCTGATTGGTATGCATGACTGAACCCCAGTAAGGCCACTATGTAAACTTTCAAGATTCTGGCAGGCAGATATGGAGATCTACCGTCTTGCAGCTGTCCAAGAGAAGCCTGAAATATAAGTTTCTTGTGGGGAATTACCTGGCAGTCCAGTGGTTAGGACTCTGTGCGTTCACTGCTGAGGGCCTGGGTCCAATCCCTGGTTGGGAAACTAAGATCCCACAGGCCAAGTGGCATGACCAAATAAAAAAAATAAAGACTTAAATGTGAAAGGCCAATATTTTTTTTAAGTAAGTTCTTGAGACTTCCCTGGTGGTCCAATGGTTAGGGTTCCTCTTTCATGGCTGGGGACCCAGGTTCAGTCCCTAGTCAGGGAACTAAGATCCCACAAGCCACATCGTATGGCCAAAAGAAATAAATATTTTTAAAATGTAAGTTCTTTGCTTATTAAAACTGACATCTACCAATCTGGAGTAGTCTGCCTCTTTCTTCCATCTTTCCTTGCCCTTCATGTACAGGATCCAGTTTGTGAACCAACAAAGTAATATGATAAAGTAAAAACTTTTAAAACGTGTTCTCGAAAATAACTTCTTTAGTTCTAAAGATTTTTAGTAGCATGCCCAACAGGTTTTTGTTTCAATTCTTGAATTTAATTATTTTTTCTATTTTAGTACAGATGATGCATCCCACTGTGATCCTTCAGAGACACCAAAGGCTTGACTGGGTGACACATTTTTGAAGGAGTAAGGACACTTGGTGGTACAGATTCTGGGAAGATGGTGGTAACAGTGGCTATATAGCTTTTTGATCTCTCTAAACACTCACATAAAAACAGAGCAACAAGAGCAAAAGCAAAATGCATGAATAATATTTTCAATACATGTAGGTTATAAGATACCCTCTCAGCCCCCCAAAATTCAAGCAGATGAGGACAAACCACTAAAAGTTGCATTACTTACATGTTATCAGTGTCTGTGCATAAAGAAAAAGAAGTATCAGCACAGCATTTTACTGACTTGATAATAAGAGACCACAACCAACCAACTCACTGGAAAGAGAAGCTGAAACTGCCAAGGTTTATGCCCTTTTCAATACCAGATAAGTGCAAGGAGCCCAGCTCAAAAGACACCAAAGGTGCTGGAAGCATCATAGCCCTTGTAAAGTCCTCAAGCTGACATGTCAGGGCTCCCTTCTAGGATGGGAGCACACAATATGAGAAACTGCTGGAGTTGGAATCATGATTCAGTAGGAAATGTGTAAGAAAATGAGAAGGTCTAAAACTGTACTGTACACACATGTCCACACTTGTGGCTACTGAGTACTTGAAATGTGGCTAGTCAGAATTAAGATATGCTGCAGGTGTAAATTACACACCAGAGTTTGAAAACTTCACAGGAAAACATTTTAAATATCTCATTAATTATAATATTAAGTGAAGTAAGAAAAAGACAAATACCATATGGTATCACTTATATGTAGAACTTAAAATATGACACAAATGAATTTATTTATGAAACAGACCCACAGACATAGAAAACTTATGGTTACCAAAGGGGAAAAGGGTTAGGGAAGGGATAAATTGGGAGTTTAGGATTAGTGGATACAAACTACTATGTATAAAATAGACAAGGCCCTACTGTATAGGACAGGGAACCATATTCAATATCCTATAATAAACCATAATGGAAAAGAATATGAACAAGATTATGTGTGTGTATATCTATATATATATATATACACACACACACATGGCTGAATCACTGCTATACACCAGAAACACATCGTTGTAGATCAATTATACTTCAATAAAAATATTTTTTATCTAAAAAATAAATATTTCATAAATAATTTTATATTGATTACATGTTTAAATATTTTAGATAGATGAAATTAAATAAATTATTAATGTCATGTGTTTCTTTAGGCATTTTTAAATGTGGCTACTAGAAAATGTTATTACACGTGTGGCTAGAATTATATTTCTACTGAACAGAACTACATGTTACTGAAGTATGAGATGTCTTTTAGACATCCCAAGTAGAAAAGTCAATTAGGTAGCTGGATATATGTGACTGGAGTACAAGAGAATAGGGAGAGGCAATTTCTTTTACTGGTTTGGTTTAAATTTTCTTTCACTCTGTTTTTTAAAATGTGGTCTCCTACCATGTTTCCACAACTTAAACTTCTTAAAAAAAAAAAAAAAAAAGCTGAGTTGAGTTTCATTACCGAACCAGCAATATGGCCAAGGTGGAAAATGCAAAACATAGACCATACCACCAGTTATTTCAAAGATGAGATATATACCCTGCTCGTAGCATGGTATATGTCCATCCAGTTCTCTCCAAATATCTATACATGCACACACAAATACACACGTACATACTCACCTCACATATCTGCTCACACTTAGAATAATTTTTTAAATGGGATTATCCATTAACACAATTTTCACTAAGTATATGACCACTTTTACATCAATCATTAACCTTGAACTTGGCCTAGAAAATTCCATGGATTGTATAATCCATGGGGTCACGAAGAATCTGACAGGACTGACCGACTTTCACTTTCACTCTCCCCGACATTCCCCTCCCCTCTCCTCACGGATCTCAGGAACCCTTGCTCCCAACATACAAATTTTTTTCTCCCCTGGAAACTGAGACCTTCCCCCTTGGGCTCCTGACTCCTGCTATTCTCCTCCTTTCTGATCCTGCATCTTCCTTCCAGCACCTCCTACTCCCATCTGAGGAGGAAGTATTCCCCCTACATGCCCTACCTCTTAATGTTCAACCTGGATATCTCCATCATCCCTCTTCTCTAGCCACCCTGGGTTAAACCCTGCCCCTCTTCTTGTCCAAGCTGCAAATCACCTATGCAAATAGCATATATAACATGTAAATACTATTTTCCTGGGAAAAACTCTATGTTAGACAGTGGAAATAAAAGATTGCTAGGATAGTATTTCATTCCCTCCCCCTTCCAATGAGTCAGCTAGTATGTCAACAACTTTCTTGAATCCTCTAAATAAGACATAGGATTAACAGTGGTTTTTTGGACCAAAAAAAAAAAAAGTCACACTTTTTAAATGCAATTAACACTTTATTTATTCAAAAATTTCATTGCATAAACGCAACTTGGAAAAGGGAGAAAGCTCAAGTTAGAGGCAAACACAGGCCTTTCGCGGGGATAAGCAGGGGCTGGAATTAAGTGCTAACAGCAGATAAACGCTAAGCAGTGCCATTACAGGAAGGAGAGGCTTCAAAATTGCCTTTTCAAACAAGAGCTTCAAAACTGCGCATGATGTTGGTTAATGGCTAGAACATTTGTAAACCTCACAGGTAATCGCGGAACAGGCAGCCCATTCAGGGCAGTGGGGTGCATATTGATTCCTTCCGCGGGACTCATGAGGATGCTCATGAGAATCACAGCACGGGAGATGGAGGAGAGGGAGGCGGGCTCTCTATTTCAGCCGACTCTCCTGAGGAGAGAGAGCTCAGGGCGTCAAGCTCTGGCAGCAACATACGCCTAACGCCAGCAGGGCTACAAGTGGCGATGGAACCCCCACCAGAAAAACTAGCGGAAGATGGAATGGATCTCCCGTCGGAAAAATTAGTGGGGGATGGGGGGCAGCTCTGGTCAGAAGACCCAGGGGAGTTAGAGCTAGAGGAAGTGGATGAATTCTCAGCATACTCCCTAGGGAAAGTAAAGACCCTACCAGGAGGTGACGGTGAGGAGGCACGCATACGGACTGCATGCCAAACTCGCTCGGGAGAAAGCCTTGGGGCCTCGGATTCAATAGAACTTGAGCTGCTCTGGCGGGGAAGCCCTCCTACAGCTAACCCAGAGGATGAAGGAGGACTCGCAACATTAGGCCCAACCCGAGAGGCGCAGCTAGTAGGTGGTGATCTTCGCTGGGTGGCCCGGCCCCGGCGGAGAGAGCCTGAAGTAGGGCTGCGGCTTTGGAGGGCAGGACCTGGCCCACATGCACGGCGACGCGAAGCGCTGCGGCCGCGGCGGCGACCAGCAGGGCCAGGCATGGAAGCAGAGCAGCCGCGATGATCAGGGCCAGGCATGGAAGCAAGGCGGCGGCGGCGACGAGCAGGGCCAGACACGGAAGCAGGGCGACCGCGATTATCAGGGCCAGGAGTGGAATCAAGGCGGCGGCGGCGAGCAGGGCCACGCGTGGAAGCAGGGCGGCCGGGATGATCAGGGCCAGGCGTGGAAGCAGGGCGGCGGCGGCGACGAGCAGGGCCAGACACGGAAGCAGGGCGACCGCGATTATCAGGGCCAGGAGTGGAATCAAGGCGGCGGCGGCGAGCAGGGCCAGGCACCAAAGCAGAGCCCCTGCGAAGATCTCCACCAGGCTCAAAAGCAGGGCGGCCGCGACGAGCAAGATCAGCCGCGGAAGCAGAGCCGCCACGACGAGCAGGGCCAGGTGCAGAAACACGGCCGCCACGAGGATCAGGGCCACGCGTGGAAGCAGAGCGACCGCGGCGAACAGGGCCAGGCACGGAACCACCGTCGCGGCGACGATCAGGGCCAGGCGCCGAAGCAGGACGGCCGTGAAGAGCAGGACCAGGCGCGGAACCACCGCGGCGCGGACGAGTAGGGCCAGCCGCGGAACCAGGGGCGCCACGAGGATCAGGGCCAGGCACCAAAGCAGGGCGGCCGTGACGAACAGGGCCAGGTGCGGAACCACCGCGGCGGCGAAGCTCAGGGCCAGACGTAGAAGCAGGGCCGCTGCTACGACCAGGGCCAGGCGCCAAAGCAGGGGAGCCGCAATGATTAGGGCCAGGCGCGGAAGCTGAGCGGCCGCGACGAGCAGGCCCCGGCACAGAAGTAGGGCTGCCACGACCATCAGGGCCAGGAGCGGAAGCACTGCGGCGGTGGAAAGCAGGGCCTACTTCGGGTATACCGCCGCGAGTTGGGCCTGGCTTGGGTGCACGGCTTCCGCGTTGAGCAGGGCCGGGCGCTGATGCCTGACGCCCAAGAGCAGGGCTCGGCCCGGGTAGACGACTGCGACGAGGTGGGCCTGGCTCGGTAGCACAGCGGTAGAAGCCAGCAGAGCCTCCATCAGCTGCACCGGACCCGGATGTGTGGCTACGGAGAGCAGGGCCTGGCCTGGCTGCCTGACTGCGGAGAACAGGCCCTGATGGGGTGATGCTGCCCTGGAGGGCAGGGCGTTGCATAGCTGCACCGCTGCGGAGGTGAGGGCCAGGACCCGCTGCTTGATTGCGGGGAGCAGGACCTGGTGCGTCGGGCTGGCTTTGGAGGGCAGGAACCAGCTGCGACGCCTGGTTACTCAAAGAAGCCGAGCTGCCGGGCTGAGACCCTGGAAAAGATGGTGGCAAAGACACGGACCTTGGGGACACAGCAGCCACTGGAAACAGACAGCATCGAGGAGGGTTCTGAGCCATGGGAGCCTCCTCGCGGCTGAGCCGCTTCCTCCCACGGCCTTTCCCTGGGCTAGCGATCTGGGTGAAATGCTGGTCAATGCCCCCTGAGGCTTACCCAACGGCAGCCCCACTGCGAGCAGGCGCCATCTGGATGCCTGAGCCAGACTGGGGCACCACACAGCTCAGCTCCGCGTGGGGACTCTCGCCACCCTGAAGGTCGGGGTGCCCCCTCCCCTGCACACCTTCCATGGAGGACTCCCCCGGCTCCTCCCCAGTGGGCAAAATGGCGGTGGTAGCCATGTTGCAGGATGAGCAACCTGCTGTGCCACCAAGTGGGGCGCCACCACCCAATAGAGAGGGGTTGGTCAAGACCACTGGGACCAAGTCACCAGGACTGGTGTTCTCGGCCCCGCAGGCGTCACCAGGGGCAGAGTCAACCTCATTCTTTGGCCCTGTGGGCATCTCACCCTGCTGTGGCTTCTGCTCTTTCTCCAAACACGACTGGGTGGCCATAATGCTAGGTTCTACCTCAGATGCGGAGAGCACAGCTGCAGACGTTACCTCAGTCGAGCTCCGAATGCAAAGAGAGAGGACGGTGGGCGGAGCCCCTGGAGTCTTTACTTCTGATTGGTGGGCTAGTTGTCATGTGACCTTCGTCTCCCTGGCAACAGGCAAATATGGCTCCACCTAGCGTGGAAGAAGAGGGTTTGCTCCACGCCTCTGGAGTCTTTTGCCCAGCCTCGGGCCCCCTGCTGAGTCAATGTGGTGAATTCCCTATCCTAACCCCAGGAGTGTACTATGTGTTTTCAAAAAGGGGTTGAGGATGGGGAGGCTGTATATATAAACAATTCGAGTCACACCCCCTCCCAAATCAGCTTAGCTTGTAGCACTACTCTGGTGGCTCAATCCTTAGCCAGGCGTCCCTCCTGGAATATGATCAGGACACTGGACCCATATCAGTGACCGTGGAAAGGATGGTCCCAAAACTGCTCTGAGCATCTGGATGACCCATAAGAAGGTCTGCTCAGAGAGCAGGCTGAAAGTGAGCAAACAGAATGGATGGGTCCTACATCGGGGTCTTGGCTCAGGATGTTCAGTATGCTATGGGGGGTGGGGGGTGGGGGGTGGGGGCTGGGGGCAGGGGGCAGGGGTGGTTAATTCCTTAGCAAGATGGTTGCCGCTGCCCTGCTTCCTGAACACAAACAGATTGCCTGGGATTAAGGGTGCTATTTTCCTTAAAGATACGTCATCATTTGTATGGGCCGTATAGTAATCCACTGGTGAATGTACATTAATTTATTTGACCTACTCTCTAGTTTCTGTTAATATAAACACGATGTGATGCAAAGGCTTGAAGTTCAATATCTGCACACATTTTTAGTCATGAAAGTCATTATTACTGCATGTTCAGTACCCAAAACAAAGGTAAATGTAGGAAAGCTAGATTCTAGATTCCCACAGACCAGTAAGCTAGTACAGCTGCTGCTGCTGCTGCTGCTGCTAAGTCGCTTCAGTCGTGTCTGACTCTGTGCGACCCCAAAGACGGCAGCCCACCAGGCTCCCCCGTCCCTGGGATTCTCCAGGCAAGAACACTGGAGTGGGTTGCCATTTCCTTCTCCAATGCATGAAAGTGAAAAGTGAAAGTGAAGTCGCTCAGTCGTGTCCGACTCTAGCGACCCCATGGACTGCAGCCTACCAGGCTCCTCCGTCCATGGGATTTTCCAGGCAAGAGTACTGGAGTGGGGTAGTACTAGGAATGTTTAATTATTTTTTGGTCGAATGGCCATGTGTAAATAATTCATAGTTCTTTTGTTTTATGAAAATGGAATTTTCATGCATAGATCTTGTTCTGTAACCTGCCTTTTGTGTCCAGAAAACACACTTTCCATGTCAGTAAATAAATTTCCACAAGGCCATTGTATAACTACAAAATATTCCTTTTATGGAGGAAGCTTACATTTTCAAACATTGCTATATTGATCAATGTTTATGTTATTTCCAAC
Organism: Bubalus kerabau; assembly: GCF_029407905.1. Lineage (NCBI taxonomy): Eukaryota > Metazoa > Chordata > Mammalia > Artiodactyla > Bovidae > Bubalus > Bubalus kerabau. The sequence goes on along the minus strand of NC_073647.1, from coordinate 105,282,121 downwards.
TTTTCACTCTCTGTAACACATCAATGTAAGATATATCCTTTTTACTAAAAATTGTTCATATTCTCCAATGTGAATTTATTGTAGATAAATTCCCAGAAAAGGATATTCTGAATATGGGCCATACACATTTGTAATTCTTTGATAAGAATTTTGGTTAAGTGGTTCTCCTGAAAGTTGCTGTTGCAGCAATTTTGGCCAAATGAAATGGGATATTTAGTGGAATGGATGAACAAATCGACTGAAACACAACACAAAAATAGAATGGAACGGCATTTGGATTGTTAAATAATATGGAATGGAAAATGGTATTGAAATGGAATGCAGAATGTGATGAAATTGAGACTGATTGTAGTGGAAATTAGAATAAAATGGAAAAGGAATATGGATTTGAATAGGATATGAAATGGAAAGTTTAATGGAAAAATGGAATGAAATGCAAAATGTAAATATCCAATGGTCTATGGAATAAAAGAAAAATGTTATATGAGAAAAGGAATGAAATGGAGTATGGTGTGAAATAAAATATTAAAGAAAATAGAAGGAAATCAAAATAAGAACGACCAGAGTATGGAGTGCAATATGTAGTGGCCTGAATTAAATGAACCGTGAAACAAAAACTATAGATTTAAAAGTACCATAAAAAGAATGGAATAAAGCTTGGAATGGAAAACAGAGTCTAAGATTATGAAGGATGAAAAAGCAATTGAATGCAAATGGAATTTGTAAAATCAAATATTGATGAAGTGCAGGATGGACTTAAATGAACAGAATGTGTTCTGGTCATCCATCATTCCACAATATAGTACTGTGGGATAATGTCCATTTCATTATGCTCATGAATATCTATAGAGATATATATATATAGTTTTCCCCATTTACTTATTTGCTCTTTTCTAAGACCTCAAACTTTATACTAAGGAAGTTCCTCTGTTTAACTGTATTGGTGTGTCTAAAGTGCCCTCTCCTTTTTATTTCCCAGTTCTCCTGTTTAGGAGATAGTGTTTATGTACATTTGTGCTTATAGAAAAAGAATCTGGAAGGGTAAGTTTGTTTTGTCATATTTTATCTTCTGAATGTTTTCAATGAGCATACCTTATTCATACTCAGAAAAAATAGGACTATTTGCATTTTTAAAACAATTTTAATGTTTGGTTAGATTTTAAACTGATGTAAAAAGCAACAACAACAACAACAACAAAACAGGCTATCTCATATACTACTGAATGGAGTTATAAATTCATAGCATCTTGCCAGATGGAACATGTTCATTTGACACTATAATTTCTTTTCCAGGCATTAACTCTAAAGAAATACTCATGCATGCATGCTAAGTTGCTTCAGTCATGTCCCATTCTTTGCAACCCTATGAACTGTAGCCTGCCAGGCTCCTTTGTCCATGGGATTCTCCAGACAAGAATACTGGAGTGGGTTGCCATGCCCTCCTCCAGGGGATCTTCCCAACCCAGTGATCAAACCCGCATCTCTTACATCTACTTCATTGGCAGGTGGGTTCTTTACCACTAGTGCCATAATCTGAAATCCTGTTTCCCATAGGATACTGGATGTCCATAGAACAAACCTATGCAGCTTTCATAGGATATTTTTGAAAAAATTTTAATACCATGGAAAAATGACTATGATATTTATATACAAAAAAACGCATGATGTATTATATCTACTTATCTGTATTTACATCAGTATATTTATTTTTACATCTAAGTAACTTTCTACATATATTAGAATTTCATTCACTACAGTGCAATGAGGGGGGGTGGTGGGCATCTGGAAATGTCTGTAGACTGACACAACTGGGGAGAGAGGTGCTAGGTACTGGCATCCAGTATGCAGAGGCTAGGTATGCTCTCAATCACTTCAATGAAAAGGAGAGCCTCTGACAACATAGAATTATCTGACCCCCAAATGCCAGTAGTGTCCAGTTTGACAAATGCTGTGGTAAAGCATTTAGATAATTCAGAAAAGTTTAAGAAAACTTAAATCATGATCAATTCTACCAGCCATTGATAACTATTGCTAAAGTTTGATATGTGTATGCATTAAATTTTCTAAAATAATTTTGTGCTTTAATAAATAGCAAAAGGGTATTTTTGAAATGAACTAAGTTTTTTTTTATTTTTAAATTTATTCATCAAAAAGCTACAAATGTTTTTCACATATGAAGCTTACTGTTCATTGCTTAAGAAATTGTATAACTTAAGAATCATAATTTCAATTCATTTTACATGGAGGAATATTCTACAAAAAATCCATCCTCATCTATTTACTGATTCTCAAACTTCTAAATCAAAGTATTAATACGTAAACATTTATATATTTAGCTAAAATATTTTAATATTTGGCTAAAATAATGAAAATTTGTGGCATCATAATCATGATGCAATGTATTTGATAGATAAAGGGCAGTGTGTTTGACTAATAGGTCATAGTAACCTCATTACTATTCCAGTGACTGTGAATGTGTATTTCTCAGTTGTGGTTAATGAGATATAAATGTAAGTAACTTTGGGGTCTTTGGAGAATGGTTTCTTAGCTCTTAAAAAACAGAAGAGACACAACAGATTATTCACAAAAAATAACCTAAAGAATGTATGTACCAAATATTAGAATTAATAAATGAATTGAGCATGATTGCTGGATATAAGGTCAATATTACAAAATTGAGTTGTATTTCTACATATTAGCTTCAAAAATTATAATGAAAAAAATTTAATGCCATTCACTATAAATCAGAAAACATTAAATACCTAGGAACAAATCTAAGAAAAGATTCGCAAGACCTCTGTCCAGAAATCTATGTATTTCTGAGAGATACTAAAGAAGACCTAATTGGAGAAACATTATCTTCATCGATTAGAAGACAGCATCATGAAAATCAAATCTAAAATTTTCATCAAAATGATTTATGGATTCAATCTAACTTCAGTTGAAATCCCAGATGATTTTTTGTAAATGGAAATTAGCAAACTGATTCTAAAGTATATATGGATATCAGAGATTCAAGAACAGCCAAAGTCATCCAGAAGAAGAAATTCAGAGGACTTTCAAAGCCAGATTGCAAGGCCAACTGCAGAGCCATAATCATTAAGATAGTGTGATTTGTGTAAAAGAATAGATAAATAGACTGATAGAACAAAGAAAAAAATTCACAAGCAGACACATACAAATACGGCCATATAACACACACACACACACACACACACACACACATTTGCACCTAATTTACAACAAGGGTACCAATGCAGTACTTGGGAGGTAGGAGAATCACTTAAGTATATGCAATTAGACTAATTGTATATCCATCCTTGTGAAAAAAGTAACTTCAGCTCCTAACTTATACACAGAAGTTAGTTCCAGAAAATAAAGCTAGAAAATTCTATATAAGCATATTATCAACTACACTTCGATAAAAGAAGGAAAGAGAAAGGAAGAATTTCATAATGTATAAATGTAGCTTCATGACCTTGGAGTAGATGATGATATCTGAAACAGGACAGAAAAAGCACTGAGAATAAAGGAAAACATTGAAAAAATATATACCTTCACACACACATACATCCAAAAAATATGTACAGAATAAAATCAAGAAAAAAGCAAATGCAATTTAACATTGGCACGATATTTCAACAGGCACATCACAAAATGGAACATCCAGATGACCAAGAAACAATAATAGATCACCCAAACTCAGGCATGAGGGATGTGAAAATTAAATTACAATGAAATATCAGTAAATATCTACCAGAATAGTCAAAATGACTACCAGTATATGGAGTTGGAGAAAATAAAGAAGTGGAACTCTAACTGCTGGTGGGAGTATAAATTGGTACTACCACTTAGAAAACTGTTTGGCAATATCAAAGTTGGATATATATCCCTCTTCTATAACCCAGCAACTCCATCTGTATTAGCTTTCTATTCCTGCGTAACAAATTACCACAAATTTAGTGACTTAAACTTAGTGGCTTTTGAACTGTGGTGCTGGAGAAGGCTCTTGAGAGTCCCTTGGACAGCAAAGAGATCAAACCAGTCAATCCTAAAGGAAATCAACTCTGAATACTCTTTGGAAGGACTGATGCTGAAGCTGAAGCTCCAATACTTGGTCACCTGATGCAAAGAGCTGACTCTTTAGCAAAGACCCTGATGCTTGGAGGGGTCTTCCCTGATAGCTCAGTTGGTGAAGAATCTGTCTGCAATGCATGAGGCCCCAGTTCAATTCCTGGGTCGGGAAGATCCACTGGAGAAGGGATAGGCTACCCACTCCAGTACTCTGGCCTGGAGGATTCCATGGACTGTATAGTCCATGGGGTCGCAAAGAGTCAGACATGACTGAGTGACTTTCACTTTCATTGATGTTGGGAAAGATTGAGGGCAGGAAGAGAAGGGGTCGACAGAGGATGAGATGGTTGGAAGCCATCATTGACTAAGTGGGCATAAGTTTAAGCAAACTCAGGGAGATAGTGAAGGACAGGGAAGCCTGGCATGCTGCAGTCCATGGGGTCACAAAGAGTTGGACATGACTGAGTGACTGAACAACAACATAGTGGCTTAAAACAATGTCTTTTTATTAACTCCCAGTTCTATAGGTTCAGAAATCCATACGTGGGTAGCATGGCTGGGTTTTCTGCTCAGTCATCTTACAGGGTGAAGTTAATCCACATGTTAAAACCTTAATCCCCAATGTGGTAGAAGTTGAAGGTGGAGCCTTCGGAAGGTAATTAGGTTAAGATGAGTCATGTGAGTGGAGTCCCATCATGGGATTGGTGCCCTTATAAGTGGATGCAAAAAACAGAGCTCTCTCTGTGTGTGAGTATACAGTAAGAAGGTGACCATCTGCAAACCAGGAAACAGGCCTTCATCAGACACCAAACTTTTGGCTCCTTGCTTATGGGAATTCCCAGCCACTAGAACTGTGAGAAATTTTTGTTGTTCAAGCTACTCAGTCTATGGTAATTTGTTACAGCAGGACAAACTAATTAAGACAGCCAGGCTATGTTTCTTGCTGAGTGCTCTTCAGAAGAATCCATTTCCAAGCTCATTCAAGTTATTGGCAGAATTGAGTTCCACTTTCAGTTCCTAGAGACTTCCTACAGTTTCTTGCCAAATTAATCCCTCCATATAATGTCTCACACTTGAGTCTCTTAGAAAATCCAGTTTAAGGTCTCACTTGGTTAGGTCTGGCTCACTCAGGGTACCTTCTTATTGCAAGTCCACCGCTTTGGGAAAATATATCTCCAAAAATCTCTTTTCCTATATAATTTGTCATAATCACAGGAACAATCATAATACCAAGCTCTTCTCACACTTAACCAGAGGAGATTATACAAGGTCAAGTGTCATTAGGCATCATTTTATTTTATTTTTTTTAATTTTATTTTATTTTTAAACTTTACAATATTGTATTAGTTTTGTCAAATATCGAAATGAATCTGCCACAGGTATACCTGTGTTCCCCATCCTGAACCCTCCTCCCTCCTCCCTCCCCATACCCTCCCCCTGGGTCGTCCCAGTGCACCAGCCCCTAGCATGCAGTATCGTGCATCAAACCTGGACTGGCGACTCATTTCATACATGATATTATACATGTTTCAATGCCATTCTGCCAAATCTCCCCACCCTCTCCCTCTTCCACAGAGTCCATAAGACTGATCTATACATCAGTGTCTCTTTTGCTGTCTCGTACACAGGGTTATTGTTACCATCTTTCTAAATTCCATATATATGCGTTAGTATACTGTATTGGTGTTTTTCTTTCTGGCTTACTTCACTCTGTATAATAGGCTCCAGTTTCATCCACCTCATTAGAACTGATTCAAATGTATTCTTTTTAATGGCTGAGTAATACTCCATTGTGTATATGTACCACAGCTTTCTTATCCATTCATCTGCTGATGGACATCTAGGTTGCTTCCATGTCCTGGCTATTATAAACAGTGCTACGATGAACATTGGGGTACACGTGTCTCTTTCCCTTCTGGTTTCCTCAGTGTGTATGCCCAGCAGTGGGATTGCTGGATCATAAGGCTCCTAGAGGAGAACATAGGCAAAACACTCTCCAACATACATCACAGCAGGATCCTCTATGACCCACCTCCCAGAATATTGGAAATAAAAGCAAAAATAAACAAATGGGACCTAATTAAACTTAAAAGCTTCTGCACAACAAAGGAAACTATTAGCAAGGTGAAAAGACAGACTTCAGAATGGGAGAAAATAATAGCAAATGAAGCAACTGACAAACAACTAATCTCGAGAATATACAAGCAACTCCTACAGCTCAACTCCAGAAAAATAAATGACCCAATCAAAAAATGGGCCAAAGAACTAAATAGACATTTCTCCAAAGAAGACATACAGATGGCTAACAAACACATGAAAAGATGCTCAACATCACTCATTATCAGAGAAATGCAAATCAAAACCACTATGAGGTACCACTTCACGCCAGTCAGAATGGCTGCGATCCAAAAGTCTACAAATAATAAATGCTGGAGAGGGTGTGGAGAAAAGGGCACCCTCTTACACTGTTGGTGGGAATGCAAACTAGTACTGCCACTATGGAGAACAGTGTGGAGATTCCTTAAAAAACTGGAAATAGGCATCATTTTAGAATTCTTCCCTCTGACCCCAAGCAATCCAATCTGTCCCACATAGAATATTCATTAACCTCATGTCACAGTTTCCAGATTTCTCATGGTTATAGCATCAGCTCAATTCTAAAAGCTCATCTAAATCTCATTGGTTCAAAGTATGAAAACCTTATCATTTCAATCACCTAAATCAAGCATGCATGAGGTTCCTGGGTATAATCCAACAGTATAATCCTGGGGCACAATCCCTCTCCAACTATATACTGGCGACACTAAAATGACAAACTACCTTCCCCCAGCACACAATAGTGAGACTGGCATGGGTTAACAGCTATAAAAATTCTGTTTTAATATGAGGGGACATGGAAGGTAGAAAGGAGTTAGAATTTCAAAGCAGTCTGGAAATTCATCTGATTCCTAGTAACAGTCTCTCCAAAGCAATTGTCTTTTTCTAAGGCAACTATGTCTTTCTCTAGCATTTTGACCTCAAAATTCTTCCAGGCTTCACCCAATATTCAGTTCCAAAGCCACACAGATGTTTTTAGGGGTTTGTAATGGCAATACCCCACATCCAGGTATCAAAACCTCTATTTTTCTATTGATATGGAAAAAAAATGACCACACTCTTAGAAGTAGCCCTCATTTAGTAGCTCACAGTTATGCAGGTGAGAAGTCTGTGCCCAGTGTGACCAGCTTCCCTGCTAGGGTATAATAGGGTGAGATGATAGTGTTCCTTTCTGGAGGCTCTGGGGAAGAGTCCCTCCCAAACTCTTCCATCTTGTTAGCTGAATTCACTTTCCAACTGCTAAAGGACTGAGGCCCCTCATTCCACTGCTGGCTGTCAGCCTGGGGCAGCACTCATCTCCTAGAGGCTGCCTGCACTTCCTCAACCTCTGTGCGTGCATGTGTGCTAAGTCACTTTAGTCATGTCCAATTCTTTGTGACCCTGTGGGCTGTAGCCCACCAGGACCCTCTGTCCATGAGATTCTCCAGGCAAGAATACTGGAGTGGGTTGCCATGCCATCCCCCAGGGGATCTTCCTGACCCAGGGAACAGACCTGCATCTCCTATGTCTCCTGCACTGGTAGGCAGGTTCTTTACCATCAGTGCCACTTGGGAAGCCATCATCGCCCTGTAGCCCCCTTCAAATACTCTCTCATGCTTCAAACCTCTCTTTCAGCCAGGGCCTTACCCTAGTAAATGGTCACCTGATTATGTCTGGCCCACCCCAAGTAATCTCCCTGTCTTATGGTTGACTGTAACAATTACATCTGCAAAATCTTCCTCCCCCCATACAATTAACACAATCATAGGAGTTATACCTTATTATATCCACAGGTTCCATCCATATTCAATGAAGAGATTATACAAAGTTAAGATCCTGAATTTTGCCTACTGTACAAAGTATATATGTAACAGAAATGCATAAACTTGTTCTCCAAAATACATGAGTAAGGATGTTCATAGTAGCACTATTATAAATAGTCAAAAACTGGAAAAAGTCTGAATGTTGATCAACAGTTGAATGAATAAATACAAGTATAGTATCCATATAATGGAATACTATACAGCCATGAAATTATAAAATATTCCTACATTCAACAAATATGGACAGATCGCAAAATCACTGTACTGAACAAAGGAAATGGGTATTAAAATGCACAAGATTGATAATTCTGTTTGTATTAAGTTTAAAAAACAGGCAAAATGAATATATAGTGACATAGGTTAGAAGAGTAGTTAGCTTTCAGAGGTAATGGCTACATAAGGTCATAATAACTTTCAGGTGTAATGACTACTTAAGGTCATAAGGTCATATGTTTCTGGGTACCAGTACTGTTCTATATCTTAGTATTGGTTTTACATGCATCTGCTTGCTCTGTAAAATGTCATCAAGTTGTTGCCCTTTGTGTTTTATTAACTGTTCTCTTTTCAACTTCAATGACAAAAAAAGCTAATATAAAAGAAAAAACCTTATAAAAGGCAAGAAGAGTTGACAGAAATGTACATCAGAAACACAATCCCTTATACGCAATTTTAAAGTGGAAATGCTTTTAACCTTTCTAGACTTCAGATTATATTATAAAGCTACAGTAATCAAAATAGCTTGGTATTGGTACAAAAACAGGCATATAGATCAACAGAACAGAATAAAGAACCCAGAAATAAACCCACATACCCACAGTAAATTATTCTATGACAAAGGAGGCAAGAATATATAGTGGAGAAAAGAGAGTCTCTTCAACAAGTGGTGATGAAAAATTTGGGTAGCTACATATAAATCGATGAAATTAGAATACTTCAACTATGCAAAAATGAATTAAAATGGTTTAAAAACCTAAATATAAGAAATTGAGCTTGGTTAGGTTTTCTGTGCCTTAGTTTCTTCACTTGTAAACAGTTTTCTATAAAAACTGCTTAAATTCCAACCAGAGTTTACCATGTGTGTTCATTCTCTCACCTTGTGGCAGTGATCATGCTTAAATTTGATTCTCACGGTCTAAAAAAAATTCTAACTGGCAAAGTGATTGAACACAGTTTTGAGAGACAGACTTATTTTCTTCACAAAATGTATTGAAATCTGATTTTCCCATCTTATTTTCTAGTGGAAAAAATGTGTATTGTCTTGTGCCATTTTGTAATATGGCTTTCTCAGGAAAAAAAGACCACTTTCAATTGTAATATTTCTCAGATCATTCACTATGGGTGTGAGGGCCATTATTCAGTATTGTGCTGATCCTATGTGATTTCTTAAAGGAGTTTATGAAAAATTTTAACGATTATAAATGGAAAACATGAATGAAACACTCTAAAGTAGCAATCTACTTAAGAGTAGAAGTCTTATTTTTCAGTTGTAATGGGCAATAGTCATTTAGGATTGGTAAGTTACATGTTTCTTATTCTCTCAACTCCTTAGTACTGCAGCTAAATACTATTTAATTTATACAAATCTTACCGTATTGTTCTGTTTACTTCCTTTTTTATGAATCTGAAGATAACATGTGATCAGGCAAATACACCAAAGATACAGGAATCTTTTTTCCTGGCTTTCAGTTTGTTGCCACCATTTTAGTCCTGCAGATGGTAAAGTACCTACTATGGGCAAGGATTTGCTGGTGAGGCCCAGCCATGTCTATTAAGTGCATTGCCTTCCTCCTTGGGAAGATCTTTTTATAAGTTTAAAGTAGACTAATTGTGAGAACAGGCAGGAAGTATTTGCGGGTTGCTTTAACAGTGGCAATCTTATTTTTTTGGCTTAAAATCTAAGAAGACTGTGAAATTATTCTGTAAGAAGGTAAACTTTAGTGCAGAGATTCGCCTCATACTTGATGGTGAAGTGTCTTTAAAATTTCTATATATAAGATACAAAACTGTTTTGTTGCTCTAATGCTTATTTTTCTGTATTTGTTTACACATTAAATTCCTGCAAAAAAAAAAAAAAAAGAAGTGACATCAAGAACTGTATACAGAAAACTATAAGACACTGATGAAAGAAATCAAAGATGACATAAACAGATGGAGAGACATTCCATATTCCTGGGTTGAAAGAAACAGTATTGTGAAAATGACTATATTACCAAATGCAATCTACAGATTCAATGTGATCCCTATCAAATTACCAATGACATTTTTCACATAACTAGAACAAAAAATTTCACAATTCATATGGAAATGCAAAAGACCCTGAATAGCAAAAGCAATCTTGAAAGAGAATAATGGAGCTGGAGGAATCAACTTTCCTGACTTCAGATTATACTACAAACCTGCTGTCATCATGACAGTAAGGTACTGGCACAAAAACAGAAATATAGACCAATAGAACAAGATAGAAAGTCCAGAGATAAACCCATGCACCTATGGGTACCTTATTTTTGACAAAGGAGGCAAGAATGTGCAATGGGACAAAGATAGCCTCTTCAATAAGTGCTGCTGGGAAAACTGGACAGCTACGTGTAAAAGAATGAAATTAGAACACTTCTTAACACCATACACAAAGATAAACTCAAAAATGGATTAAAGACATAAATATAAGACTAGAAACTATAAAACTCTTAGAGGAAAACATAGGCAGAACTCTCTATGATGTAAATCACAGCAAGATTCTCTATGACCCTCCTCCTAGAGTAATGGAAATAAAAGCAACAATAAACAAGTGGGACCTAATTACACTTAAAAGCTTTTGCACAGCAAAGGAAACTATACAGTTCAGTTCAGTCACTCAGTCGTCTCCGACTCTTTGCAGCCCCATGGACTGCAGCACGCGAGGCCTCCCTGTCTGTCACCAACTCCCGGAGTTTACTCAAACTCATGTCCATTGAGTCGGTGATGCCATCCAACCATTTCATCCTCTGTCATCCCCTTCTCCTCCTGCCTTCAATCTTTCCCAGCATCAGGGTCTTTTCAAGTGAGTCAGGTCTTTGCTGACTCATTTGAAACTATAAACAAGGAAACTAAAAACAAGGTGAAAAAACAACCCTCAGAATGGGAGAAAATAAGAACAAATGAAACAACTGACAGGATTAATTTTCAAAATATACAAGTAGCTCATAAAAGTCAATACCAGAAAAACAACCTAATCAAACCGTGGGAAAATGACCTAAACAGACATTTCTTCAAAGAAGACATACAGATGGCTAACAAACACATGAAAAGATGCTCAACATTGCTCATTATTAGAGAAATGTAAAAACTACAATGATATATCACCTCACAGGAGTCAGAATGACCATCATCAAAAAGTCCACAAACAATAAATCCCAGAAAGGTGTGGAGAAAAGGGAACCCTCTTGCATTGTTGGTGGGAATGTAAACTGATACAGCCACTATGGAAAACAGTATGGGGATTCCTTCAAAACTAGGAATAAAACCACCATATGACCCAGCAATCCCACTACTAAGGATATAGTAGCAGTTTCCCTGAGAAGCCAAAATTGAAAAAGACAAATGTACCCCAATGTTCATTGCAGTACTATTTACAATAGCTAGAACATGGACGCAACCTAGATGTCCATCAACAGACGAATGGATAAAGGAGCTGTGGTACATATATACAATGGAATATTACTCAGCAATAAAGGAATGAATTTGAGTCCATTCTAATGAGGTGGATGAATCTAGAGCCTATTATACAGAGGGAAATAAGTCAGAAAGAGAAAAACAAGTATCATATACTAATGCATATGTATGGAATCTAGAAAGATGGTACTGATGAAATTATTTGCAGGGCAGCAATGAAGACACAGACATAGAGAACATACTTAGGGAGACAGCAGGAAGAGGGGAAGAAGGAAAGGGTGGGATATATGGACAGAGTAACATGGAAACATACCTTACCATATGTAAAATACATAGCTAATGGGAATTTGCTATATGACTCAGGGAACCTAAGCTGGGGCTCTGTAACAACCTAGAGAGATGGGATGGGGAGGGAGATGGAAGGGAGGTTCAAGAGGGAGGGGACATAGGTAGACCCATGCCATGTTGCTACTTGGTGGAAACCAACACAATTCTGTAAAGCAATTATCCTTCAATTTAAAAATAAATAAATTTAAAATTAAAAAAGACGTGACATCATAAAACTCCAAAGAGAACATAGGCAAAACATTCTTAGCCATATATCATAGCCATATTTTCTTAAATCAGTTTCCCAAGGCAAAATAAAAGCAGAAAGTAAAGGAGACCTAATTAAACTTAAAAGCTTTTGCACAGCAATAGAAATAGTCACCAAAACAAAATGACAACTTATGGAATGAGTGAAAATATCTGCAAATGGTGTGATCAAAAGGGGTTTATATCCAAAATATACAAATAGCTCATACAAATCAGTATCAAATAAACAAGCAACCCAATCAATCAAAAAATGAGCAGAAGACCTAAACAGACATTTCTCCAAAGAAGACATACACATGGTAACAGGCACATGAAAAGATGCTGTTTTTTAGAATTAGAAAACACAACTAATTATTAGAGAAATGCAAATCAAAACCACAATGAGGTATCACCTCTCACCAGTCAGAATGGCTATCATCAAAAAAGTCTACAAATAATAAATGTGGGAGAGAATGTGGGGAACAGGGAACCCTTACATATTGTTGGTGGGAATGTAAATTATTGCAGTCACCGTGGAAAACATTATGGAGTTCCTTAAAAAACTAAACATAGAGCTACCATATGATCCAGAAATTTCATTCCTGGGTAAATATCTGGAAAAATTTAAAAAACAACAACAAAAACTCTAATTGAAAAGAAACATGCACCTCAATGTTCACAGCAGCACCATTTACAACAGCCAAGATAGACAAACAACCCAAATGTCCATCGACAGACTACTGATTTATATATATACCACAGCTTCCTAAATATACATATATTATATATAGGCTTTCCTGGTGGCTCAGAAGGTAAAGAATCTGCCTGCAATGTGGAAGAACCCAGTTTGATCCCCAGGTTGGGAAGATCCTCTGGAGAAGGGCATGGAAACCCACTCCAGTATTCTTGCCTAGAAAATTCCACGGACAGAGGAGCTTGGTGGGCTACAGTCCATGGGATTGCAGAGTCGGACACAACTGAGCAACTAACACACACATACATCATGTATATATATAACTGCATCATTTTGCTGTGTACTTGAAACTAACATAATATTGTAAATCAACTATACTTCAATTAAAAAAACACATAAAAATAAATTTTTAAAAATAAACCAAAATGGAAATACTTCAAAAACTGAGCTCACTTTCCTAATGCCTTTGCCCATAAAACTTGACCTGAAGTGACAGGAAGCAATCTGTAGTTTTTATATATCTTGGAGTGAATATTTATATGTTTCAGTGCAGAAATATTTAATTAGATTCAGTAGTATTACTCTAAACTCTGCTATGGATCTTGTGCAATGTATCGTGTATGAATTCTGAAATACTTAGTTCCAAGAATTTAGGATTTTAACATAATTCTGTCAGCAGAGTAAATAAACACTAAGTAAAACTACAGTTTATCATTTGATTGAATTTACTGAATTCTTTGTTCAGTCTTCAAATGATTATATAGTTTTTCTCCTTTGACTTATTGATATAATGGATTATTAAAATTTTCAAATATTTCCTAATACTATACCATACTCTCATGACTAGGAAACTACCAGGTTGTGGTAGATTTGTATATACTGTTGAATTTTATTCACTCTAGTTTTATTGACAAAAAAATGTAATCTATGTTCATTAAAGAGATAGAGCCATTATCTTTCTGTTTGTGTGTGTGTGTGGTATACCATCTCTTCTAGGTCTTAGAATCAGGGTTTAGACTCCCTTCATTAAGCAATTTTAGAAGCTTGCTATCTTTTCTTCTAGCTTCTAAGTAGATTTTTTTATTGTTTTAGGAATTTTTGATTCATTAAAAGAATGGGATGATCATACTCAACTTTCCTTGTGCATTCAACATTAATTTTGATTCCAAAACCTAGTGGAAGAATAACATCATTTTCTGATTAAGGTCTAGCTATTCAAAAGTGCATTCTAGGAAAGGTAGAGGGATACACTAACATAGATGCTAATTACATAAGGACTTGGGTGACTGTTCTAGTTCCACCACTTATTCAGTGTATGACTTTCAGCAAGTTGCTTAATCTTTCAGCCCTGAGTTTCTTCATCTGGGAAACGGTCCCCTCTTTTGCATTGTTTACCCCAAATTTAGTAAAGGGCAAATTTTACATCATTACTCGTCAGTTAATGTGCAAGCCTGCTGGGATCAAGAAAAAAACATATGTGGATTTACAAAGTCACAGTTAGCATCAACAAGTGAGAGGTAATAACTATTTAAGGAAATTGTATGTATTTCTGAACTTTTATTAATCTTAAAGTTATGTTTATCATGTCTATGTATTTTCCACACACAGATTATTTCTGTATCACCTATTCTTTAATTTTTTGAAAATAGCACACATGCATGCTCTTAAAAGTTAAATAGTAACACTAGACTTTAATGAAATCAGAAATCAGTTGATTCTAAATACTCTCTCACACACATACCCTACCCATTCCTACGCTGGCTCCCTGAGTCAACTTTCATCTTCTTTTCTGTTTCTCTGTAATTTACTATGATATTTCTAAATTATAGCCTCTGGAGAAGGAAATGGCAGCCCACTCCAGTATTCTTGCCTGGGAAATCCCATGGACAGAGCAGCCTTGCAGGCTACAACAACAATTGAAATGTAGTTGCTTTACAATGTTGTGTTCCTTTCTATTGTGCAGCAAATAGAATTGTTGTTGCTCAGTCTTTAAGTCGTGTTCCACTCTTGCGACCTCATAGACTGTAGCCCGCCAGGCTCCTCTGTCCATGGGATTTCCCAGGCAAAAATACTGGAGTGCCATTTCCTTGTCCAGGGGATCTTCCTGACCCTGGGATAGAACTCTCATCTCCCTGCATTGGCAGGCGTTTTTTGTTTGTTTGTTTGTTTTTGTTGTTGTTTTTAACCACGGGTCCACCAGGGAAGCCCATACTGATTACAACATATTGCAAAGATGACCACACAAGTCAGGACTTTTGGTTCAAACTCCCTCGCGTAAAGAAACTGGAAATAGTCACCTCCATTCTTATAACAAGAAGACTCTGGAAACACCGAATCAAATTTTAAAAATAATCATTGGCCAACCGAGGTTATAGCGCAAACCACCACCGTGAAAGGCAGATTCAGAGAGGCACGGCGGATATCTGCTTACCTGGAACAGATGTCTCTAGAACCATAAACATCCAAACATGTAAATAGTAAATTTGCTGAATTGTTTAAAGCTGAGCGTAGAATCGTATGAGAGTAAGGAAGCCTCCATGTAACTGTGGGCTTACCTTCAGGAAAATTTCCCCTCGTCCAGGCAGTGTGAGGCAAAACCATAAATCCAGAGGTCAGAGACGGATGCGTGGAAACTCCATCCCACACCTGCTGCAGAAGCTGTGCAGCGCCTGGTGGGTGTGGGATCAGTACGTGATGTTCTTGAGCCCAGGAGGGGCAGGCACTAAGGGCAAGATTGGGAGGAGGCAGTATTTGAGCTGCTTCTTTCTGAACAGTTTGCAACTGCAAACAAACCAGAACTCACAGGTTTGCAGGCGCGAGCTTCATATTTAACTGTGCTACACCGGCAGCCTCTGGTGTAGTTCACCAGACCTGTGGACTCAAAGATGTGGAGCAAATTTGGCCATATGCATGCAGCTGAGGCCTCATAGCTTCCTGCAAGGTCTCCCAGAGCTGGTGGCTGCGTGCCCAGTTGTATCTCGTTGCAGGACACGACAGGCTCCAGGGACGCGCACGTGGCTATGGATCTTTGGAGTCCGCTACACTAGCCTTCCGGCTTCGTATCAGTAGTGTTCTTTGTAGCCGCTGGGCTCCCGACCTTGGACAAGCCGGTGCCAGGTTCCAAGAACAAAGTGGCTGCGCTGGTGGGGGCAGGGAGGGTGAAGATGAGGGTTGGGAGCCAAGAACAGGGGGATTAGGACCCCTGGACTGCTCTTGGCTTTGCGATTGGGCTGCAGTTTTCTTCCTTACCCTGCCTATGACTTTCTCAACCATAAAGGCAAATCTGACCAAGTCAACACCCAACAGTACAGGGTGAGGGGTGGGAATATTGGGGCCAGGTGCTCAGGTTCTAAGAATTTCCAGGGTCGTCCCTTTATCTGCACTACCAAGATTGGCTGCTTGTTGCAAATGAGGTCAAGAGACCCTTCCCCCTGAACCTAAAATAACTTTACTGGTGTATAATTTTGGAGAATTGTAGCGCTTTCTCCAAAGAGATTTTTTTAGATCAGCCACAGACAAATGGAGATTAGCTGTATCCATGCTCATTCTGTTATACACCTGCCCTGTGACCCTGAAATGGTCCTGAAATTCTTGGGTCCCAGAAATCTCATATGAGAAAAGGGGAATAATATTCTGTATTCCAAAGTAAATTCAAGATAGTAAATTCAAGAACATATTTGAAGTACTATTTAATACAGCAGAAGGGAATTGGATTTATGTCTATATTATTTCTAAATTCTTTTTCTAATAATTTCCTAAGTTTTAAAAACTTTTGTTGGATTTATTTTTAGTTTCCTTCAATGCCAAGATTCAGGAAGTGTTCTGGATCTGGATGGGTAAAAACCAGCATAACTTGATCTTGTCCTCAAGCATCACCATCTACTGTGGTAGACATACACACAAATTACATGAAAGTCTTTTGAGAATTAGCAGTATTTTAGGGGTATTGTGAGACTGCAAAGGAGAAACACAAAGAAAAAGGCTGAATACTGGGATAGACTGGAGATGAGTGCCCAAAAAGGAAACAGGATTCCCAAGAGAGCCATGACCTTGGAAGCAAAACAGAAGCAACTGTTATTCCAATACCCACTAACTGTCATTGAGGTCAGTAGCCATCAGGTGTACTACAGACAGGTGGGGCAGGCAAAACTGCTATACTACTTTCAAGGGCTTTACCACAGGAACACCTGAACTCTACCTACATTTTTGTTTTTGTTTTTTGGCTGCACCACTTGGCATTCGGGATCTTAGTTCCCTGACCAGGAATGAAACCCATGCCCCTCAATGGAAGCCTAGGGTCTTAACCACTAGACCACCAGGGAAGTCCCTCTACCCACTTTTATAGACTAATTTCTTTCCAGATGAGCGTCTTAGTTTTCATGTAGTTGATAACTTCACAACATTCACTGAGAACTGAGTTGGGCCTCATGGTCAAAAAGGGCAGTGAGATTTTAACATAGTTTCCTATTGCTGCTGTAACAAGTTGCCACAATCTTAGTGTCTTCAAGTAACCCCAATGTATTGTACTTATTGAGGTCAGAAATCTAAATAGATTCACAGGGGTGATTCCTTTTTGGATATTCTAGGGGAAAAACTATTTCTTGCCTTTTGCAGCTTATAAAGACTGCCTACTCCTTCTTGCAACTTCAAAGCCAATAGCATAGTATTTCTCTCTCTCCTTCTATTGTCACATCTCTTCACTGACCTTCTTATAAGGACCCTTGTGATCACATTTGCCCACCTGGCTAACCCAGTATACTCTTCTCATATCAAGGTCATTAAATTAATCACATATGCACTGTTCCTTTTGTGATAAAGGAAACATCCACATGTCTGGAATTAGGATGTAGATACTGGGGGGGAAGGGGTATTTTTCAATTTACCATAATTTCCTTTCCCAGAGGCTAGAGAAACCCCAGGCATTTTCACTCTCATGTTTGTCAAAGGTACTCTAATTGTCTCAGCCAGACCGAGATCCGACCTCGGCCTGCCAAGCCTTCCCACAGCCAAACATTGACCCATGGGGATAGATGTGGCTTATGGGAATAGGGGAGGTTTACCCTGGTGTGATAAATAAGCTGTACAGTCTAGGTTGTACCTGAGAGTGGCAGGCTACTCTCATCCAGATATTTACAAATCCTGCCGCACCAAGAGGCATAGTACAAAAAATATCCCAGGAGGGTTGTCCCTCATGTATAGAGAATCCTGCTAACTTCTTTCTAGGGTGCCCCCTTTACTTTATACCTCTTACTCAACTTTCAAGTCTAAATGTAGACTGCATTTCCTCTAGGAAAAATTCTGTGGTTCCCAAGCTGAATCTTGCATTGGTGCTCCACCTATTGTTCTCATAGCACCCTCTATGGTACACCTAATAGCTATTACTCCTGATTAGTGATACTGAGGATCTTTCATGTGCCTGTTGGCCATCTGTATGTCTTCTTTGGAAGGATGTCTGTTCAGATATTCTGCTCATTTTTCAATCACTTTTTGTATGAGATTATTATTCAATCATTAATGTATGAGATTGTGTTAGCTATTTACATATTTTGAATATTAACACCTTATCAGTCATATCCTTCGCAAATATTTTCTCCCATTCATTAGATTAGGTTGTCTTTTTCTTTTGTTGATGATTTCCTTTGTTGTAAAAAAACATTTAAGTCTAATTAGGTCCCAGGGTGGGGGTGGAGGGTGAGAGGGAGATTCAAGAGGAAAGTGATACATGTATACATATAGCTGATTCACTTCGTTGTACAGCAGAAACTAGCACAATATTGTGAAGCAATTATACTCATTTAAAAAAAAGTTAGGTCCCATTTGTTTATTGTTGCTTTTGTTTCCTTTGCCTTAGGGGACAGATCCCCCCCACACACACACACACAAATTGCTATACTTTATGTTAAAGAGTTTCCTGCCTATGTGTTCTTCTATGAAATTTATAGTGTAGGGGAATAACAATTAGCCAAGATGACAGTGGTCAGGCTCTCTCACCCTACTTCCTCTCGCTCATGCCCCGCATCCTATAAACAATGACTTTGCATGGTTATTTAACAGCTGAGGCCATCCATAGCACTGTGCATGTTTGTTTATGTTACTTATATAGGCACCACCTAAAAAATCCCTTGCAGCTGCATCAACCATTATCGAGTAAAGTATGTCTGCAGTTCCTCTGGCTCCTCACATTTTCTTCCAGCTTCCCAGCTCATGCCTTGCCTACCCTGGGTTCAGCAAACAGCGAGACAGTTGGTGTAGTCCGCAGGATATCCAGCAGGTAGGAGAGCCTGAGGATCCAATGGATGGTGGAAGCCAGTGACCACTGTATAGCATGTGATACCCGGTGGCTGTGGTCCTCTCAGCATGGGCCCTGGTGGAAGATTGGGAGGCAGTGGACAGGTCACTGGATAGTATTGAAAAGGCATTGCATGTGGTGAGTTCCTGGCTGCCGGACAAGGCGGCACCTACTGCCGCTGGCACCATGCAATGGATATTCTTGACTGCCCTGAGGCTAATATGGATAGTGCCCTCCTTGATGCTGTGCAAGTGCACAAATTGCAGAGATGGGAGGAAGAAGTAGAGCAGTGTCTGGGTATGCTGGAGCAAGAGATGCATAGCCTTGATGAACCCAGCACCTCAGACAGTGAGGTAATAAGGGATGGTGACGATGAACAATATGGAACTGTGGGTCCCTGCTTGTTAGCCAGGCCCATTGTGCAGCAGAAGGTAAAGCATGAGCAGTCTGTGGCCCAGAGGGGTCATCCCCAAGGGTCCCCCAGTGTGACTGAGTACACGACTTATCGACCATATACCCAGGCAGAGTTGGTCAACTGGGGTAAGCAATTTCTTGGGTAAGAAAAGCTATGACCAACCTAGACAGCATATTAAGAAGCAGAGATATTACTTTGCCAACAAAGGTCCATCTAGTCAAAGCTTTGGTTTTTCCAGTAGTCATGTATGGATGTGAGAGTTGGATCATAAAGAAAGCTGAGCACCAATGAACTGATGCTCTTGAACTGTGGTGTTGCAGAAGACTCTTGAGAGTCCCTTGGACTGCAAGGAGATCAAACCAGTCCATCCTAAAGGAAATCAGTTCTGAATATTGATTGGAAGGACTGCAATACTTTGGCCAGCTGATGCAAAGAACTAACTCCTTAGAAAAGACCCTGATGCTGGGAAAGATTGAAGGCAGGAGAAGGGGATGACAGAGGATGAGATGGTTGGATGGCATCACCGACTCAGTGGACATGAGTTGAGCAACCTCTGGGAGTTGGTGACAGACAGGGAAGTCTGGCATGCTGCAGTCCATGGGGTTGTAAAAAGTTGGACATGACTGAGTGACTGAACTGAACTGATACCTAGAACAAAGGAGCTTCTTATGTGCCAGTCCATTGTCACAAGAGTTGCAACATTTTCTATGGCCTGTTACATTTACAGTGGACATATTGGGAGACACCCTGACAATGATGGAGGCAGAATCCTAACCATTTAAAGAAGGTAAACCTCCGATAGATGTTCAATCTTGGTATACTGATGGGTCCGGTAGAGGCCAGGCCTCCTCCTGGACCACCATTGCTTTCCAGCCCGCCACAGATACCATGTGGTTTGATTCCAGAGTCAATCAAAGCAGCCAGGGGGATGAGTTACAAGCTATCTGGATAGTGGCCAAGAATGAAGCAGCTTCCCTACTATCTATACAGATAGTTGTGAGGTTTATAAAGGCTTGACACTGTGGATTACTTCCTGGAAGACACAGCAATGGTCAATCACAGACCCCTGTGGGGCCAAGCCATGTGGCAGGACTTATGGAACTTAGGGCATGAGAAGGACGTAACAGTAATATATGTGACTGGGCATCTACCTTATGGCGAGCCCAGGGAATAATGAAGCTGACAAACTTGTGTGTGTCTGATGGCTGGATCAGGCTGCACACAATGAGGTAGCAGCTTGGCTACACCAGTATGGGGACGAAAACCATATGGGCAGTTGCTAAAAGATGGAATCTTCCCATTTCATAGAAAGAGATAGCAGATGCCTGCCACGACTGCTCCATATGTGCCCAAGAGGACTTCTATCCCCTAGATAGGCAGCAACTGATGGACGAGTGGTAAAGAGAAGGGTTTCCTTGGACTCAGTGGCAAGTGGACTTCATATGGCCTCTGCCAGCATCCAACAATGCTGCTGCTGCTGCTAAGTCACTTCAGTCGTGTCTGACTCTGTGCAACCCCATAGATGGCAGCCCACCAGGCTCCACCGTCCCTGGGATTTTCCAGGCAAGCACACTGGAGTGGGTTGCCATTTCCTTCTCCAATGCATGAAAGTGAAAAGTGAAAGTGAAGTCGCTCAGTCGTGTCCGACTCCTAGCGACCCCATGGACTGCAGCCTACCAGGCTCCTCCATCCATGGGATTTTCCAGGCAAGAGTACTGGAGTGGGGTGCCATCACCTTCTCCGTCAGACAGTGCTATCTTTGCACTAACAGCTATAGACACAGCCACAAATTTTCTTTTGCCTGGCCATTTAAGGCCACATATCAATGCTATACACTCAGGGCACTTGACTGCCTGATGGCCCTATACAACTGTCCTCTAATCATAGCGAGTGATCAAGATAACCATTTCACTGGAAAGGAGTTTCAGGAATGGGCACATAGATGGGGAATACGATGGATATTTCACGTCCTGTACAACCCACAGGCAGCAGGTATGATTGAGTGATATAGTGGCTTGCTAAAACAGGTCCTACAGATGTCTATTGATCCCCCTTCTCTAAAGGGGATGGGCCCAGCACCTATGGGGGTGTTTTGCAGGTCCTTAATGAGAAACTCTGCAGGAGTAGAGTTGCCCCTGTGGAGGCTCTCCTGCATCGTGCTGCCACACCTATACAGTTGCAAGTAACAACAGATATTTTGTTAAAGCCTGGATGTGGAACCCAAGGTAATATCCTGCTGCTGGCTCCAGTGGGGATTTCACAAGGACAAACAGTAAACTGGACTTGACCATGGAAGATAAAGGCACCCCACATGTGGTGGGTGGCTCTTTTATCCCCATGGGGGCAGGACTACAACACAACTTCCAGGTAGTACCCTGGATGACAAGTGCCTGGCCTTCTTGTGTGCAGGTTACCTGGCCAGGCCCAAAGGGGGCCACCTCAATGTTGAAAGGTGCATTTGTGCTCTGTCTGTGGTCCATTGCAAATTATCTTGTCATTCTAGAACCACAGGATGTGAGTAATCAGGTAAACAAAGTATGGTATACAAAACCAGGTAAACCTCCAGTACTGGGAACAGTTCTCTCCCAAGACACAAAGCTTGCATGAATTCTGTTAGATGGAAAGGAATTGCCTATGTCAGTACCTTTGACCTCAGTCTTTCTGCCTATTGATGTGTCATGACCAATATGATTGTAGACTGGGCACACGCCTATACGATGGTACAAAATGTGTAAGTATGTTGGATCTGCACCAAGCTCCCTGTTGGGGCTGCCATGGGACTTCCCTGGTGCATTCAACCTATGACTGACTAATTGGACCTGAAGACAAAGCACCTTCCAGTCAGATTGAGAGATGGAGGAGACAAAGCACCTGATCCTAAAAGTTGTAAAGAAACTGTGGAGCATGCCTCATTCCCAGGGAGAACAAGTGCTGTGGGATGGGTTTTCCTGGTTGCCAGCAATGAGTACTGAATTATGGGAAATTGCATCCTTTTTTTTAATAGAGAACAGGGATGGTACTGAGCCAGCAGGGAGGAACCCCGCCCATCCCTTTGTGTTAATGTTAGCTTTGATAAGACATATCCAGAGGCCGTTAGTGTACTCCCCATCCCTCATGGAACCCTGCCGGTATGTGAGATCAAACTTGCATCTCTTACGTCTTCTGCATTGTCAGGTGGGTTCTTTATCTCTAGTGCCACCTGGGAAGCCTATTTAGGTGCATATATGTTAACAAATGTTATATGCTCTTGTTGTATTGTTCCTTTTGTTACTATATAATGCCCATTTTGCCTTTAGTTATAAACTTTGATTTAAAGTCTACATTGTCCAATATGGATATTGTCACCCCAGCTTTCTTGTCTTTTCCATTTCCATGAAGTATCTTTTTCTGTCTCCTCAATTTCTGTGCATGTGTTTAGCTCTGAAGTAAGTCTCTTGTTATTTTTTTAATTAATGTATTTTAATTGGAGGCTAATTATTTTACAATATTGTAGTGGTTTTGTCATACATTGACATGAATCATCCATGGGTGTACATGTGTTCCCCATCCTGAACCCCCCTCCCACCTCCCTCCCCAACCCATCCCTCTGGGTCATCAAGTCTCTTGTTTTTATCCAATCAACCACCCTATTTCTTTTGATTGGAAAATTTAGTCTATTGATGTTTAAAAGGATTATTGATAGGTATGTACTTACTGTCATTTTGTTACATGTTTTCTGGCTATTTTTGTAGTTCTTAGTTCTTTTCTTGTTTTTGTTTCTTCCATTCTGGTTTGATGATTTTCTTTAGTTGTATGCTTGTGATTCTTTCTCTCCAGTTTTTGTCTATCTATTGTAGAGTTTTGATTTGTGGTTACCATGGGGTTCATATATGTTGACACATATCTATCTACGTCTACTGGCTTTAAACTGATAGTCAAAGTTAAAACACAGTTTAAGATCTACATTTTTATTTTTCTCCCTGATGTTTACTATTTTAATGTCATATTTTACATCTTCATGTTTATCCACTAGCTGTTTACTGTAATCACAGTTAAGTTTACACTCTTAGCCTTTCAGTCTTCATACTAGCTTATTTAAATGGTTGATCCACAGCCTCCGCTATACATTTGCATTTGCTAATGGAATTTTTCCTTTCATACAAGTACTTCTTGTTGCACCTTTTTCTTTTCCACTTAGAGAAGACACTTTAACATTTTTAGGGTCAGTTTAGTATTGATTAACTACTAGTTTGTGCTTGTCTGATAAATTCTTTATCTTGCCTTCTATTCTAAATGATAATCTTGCTGGATAGAGTATCCTAGGTTTTAGGGTTTTTCTTTTTCCTTTCAGCATTTTATTTTTTTTTATTTTTATTGGAATATAGTTGCTTCACACTGGTGTGTCAGTTTCTGCTGTCCAGCAAAGTGAATCAGACATACACATAAACATATCCCCTCTTTTTTGGATCTCCTTCACATTTAGGTTGCCACAGACCACTGAGTAGAGTTTCCTGTGATATACAGTAGGTTCTCATTAGTTATCTATTGTATACATAGTAGTGAATATTTGTCAGTCTTGATCTCTCAGTTCATTCTACCCCACCTCCTCTCCTGGGGTAAATGTATCCATTTGTTCTCTTTATTTGTGTCTCTATTTCTGTTTTGCAAATAAGATCATCTATACCATTTTTCTAGATTCCACATATATACAACCCAATTTTATGGAATATTACTCAGCCATGAAAAAGAACAAAATTGTGTCATTTGTAGACATGGATGGACCTAGAGACTGCTGTACAGAGTGAAGTGAAAAAGAGAAAAACAAATATTGTATATTAATGCATATATGTGGAATCTAGAAAAATGATATAGATGATCTTATTTGTAAAACAGAAATAGAGATACAGATGTAGAGAACAAATGTATGAATACCAGGGGGAGGGTGTGAGTGGAACATCTTTATCCATGGACTTCCCTGGTGGCTCAGCCAGTAAAGAATCTGCCTGCAGTGTAGGATACTGGAGTTTGATACCTGGGTTGGGAAGATACCCTGGAGATGGGAATGGCAACCCATTCCAATATTCTTACCTGGAGAATTCCATGGACAGGAGCCTGGCAGGCTACAATCCATGGGGTCACAATGAGTTGGACATGACTAAGCAACTAACACTTTCACTTTTCTTTATCTATTTGATTGTTGATGAACATATAGGTTGCTTTCATGTCCTGGCCATTGTAAATAGTGCTGCAATGAACATTGGGGTACACATATCTTTTTGAATTATGGTTTTTTCTGGGCACATGCCTAGGAGTGGGATTGCTGGGTCATATGGTAGTTCTACTTTTAGTTTTCTAATGAATCTTCATACTGTTCTCCATAGAGGCTGTAAATTTACATTCCCAGCAACAGTGTAAGAGGGTTCTCTTTACTCCATACCTTCTCTAGCATTTATTGCTTGTAGATTTTTTGATGATGGCCATTATGACTAGTGTGAAGTGATACCTCATTGTAGTTTTGATTTGCATTTCTCTAATAATTAGTCACGTTGAGCATCTTTTCATGTGTTTGCTGGCTGTATGCCTTCTTTAGAAAAAATGTCTATGTAGGTCTTCCCACTTTTTGACTTGGTTCTTTTATTGATATTGAGCTTCATGAGCTGTTTGCGTATTTTGGAGATTAATCCCTTGTCACTTGTTTAATTTGCAAATATTTTCTCCCATTCTGAGGGTTGTTTTTCATCTTGCTTATGGTTTCCTTTGTTGTCAAAAGCTTTTAAGTTTAATCAGATCCCCTTTGTTTATTTTTGGTTTTATTTTCATTACACTAGGAGATGGGTCAAAAATTATCTTGCTGCAATTTACATTGAATGTTCTGCCTATGTTTTCCTCCAAGAGGTTTATAGTGTCTGGCCTTACAATTAGGTCTTTAATACATTTTGAGTTTAGTTTTGTGTATGACGTTAGAGAGTATTCTAATTTCATTTTTTTACACACAGCTGACCAGTTTTCCCAGCACCACTTCTTGAAGAGACTGTCTTTTCTCCATTGTATAATCTTGTTTCCTTTGTCAAAGATTAGGTGAATAGAGGTGTTTGTGTTTATCTCTGGGCTTTCCATCCTGTTCCATTGATCTAGATTTTTGTTTTTGTGCCAGTACCACACTGTCTTTTTTAAATATAATTTTATTTATTTACTTTTTGCTATGCTGGGTCTTTGTTGCTATGTGGGGTTTTCTCTAGTTGTGACAAGCAGGGGCTAATCTGTAGTTGCCATGTGTGGGCTTCTCATTGTGGTGGGTTCTCCTACAGAGCACATGCTCTAGGTGCACGAGCTTCAGTAGTTGCAGTGTGTGGGCTCCAGAGCACAGGCTTAATGGTTGTGGTGCATGGGCTTAGTTGCTCTGTGGTGTGTGGGATCCTCCCAGACCAGGGATCATACCTGTGTCTCCTGCATTTGCGTGCATGTGTGCTAAGTCTCTTCAGGCATGTCCAACTCTTTGCGACCCCATGGACTGTAGCCTGCCAGGCTCCTCTGTCCATGGGTATTCTCCAGGCAAGAATATTGGAGTGGGTTGCCATGCTCTCCTCCAGGGAATCATCCCAACCCAGGGATCGAACCCATGTCTCTTAGGTCTCCTGCATTGGCAGATGGGTTCTTTAACACTAGAGCCACCAGGGAAGCCCCTTCCATACTGTCTTTATTACTGTACCTTTGTAGTACAGTCTTAAATTGGGGAGCATGATTCCTCTAGCTCCATTTTTCTAAGTTTGCTTTGGCTATTCCAGGTCTTTTGTGTTTCCACACCCATTGTAAAATGTTTTGTTCAATTCTGTGAAAACTGCCCTTGGTATTTTGATAGCACTTGCATTGAATCCATATATCACTTTGAGTAATATAGTCATTTTCACAATATTGATTCTTCTAATCCAAGAACATGATATATGTTTCCATTTCTTTGTGTCCTCTTTGATTTGTTTCATCAGTATCTTATAATTTTCTGCATACAGGTCTTTTGCCTACTTAGGTTGGTTTATTACTAGTTATTTTATTCTTCTTGTTGCAGTAGTTAATGGGACTATCTAATTTCTCTTTCTGGTTTTTCATTGTTTTTGTATATGAATGCAAGAGATTTCTGTGTATTAATTTTGTATCTTACAACTCTACTGAAATTTATTGATTAGCTCTACCAGTTTTCTGGTGGCATCTTTAGGATTCTCTATGTATAGTATCATGTCAACTGCAAACAGTGACAGTTTTACTTCTTTTTTTTTCCAGTTTGTATTCCTTTTATTTCTTCTCTGATTACTGTAGCTAGGACTTCCAAAACTATGTCGAATATTAGTGGCAAGAATGGACATGCTTGTATTCTTCCTGATCTTGGAGGAAATGCATTCAGGTTTTTACCATTGAGAATGATGTTTACTGTTGGTTTGTGATATATTTATTACCCTTATCATGTGAAAGTAGGTTTCTTCTATGCCACTTTCTGGAGAATTTTTAATCCTAAGTGGGTATTGAATTTTATCAAAAGGTTTTTCTGCTCCTATTGAGATAATTATATGGTTTTTATCTTTCAGTTTGTTACTATAGGGTATTGCATTGATTGATTCGTGAATATTGAAGAATCCTTGCATCCCTGGGATATACCCGACTTCATCATGGTGTATGATCCTTTTATGTGTTGTTGGATTCTGTTTGCTAGTATTTTGTTGCTGATTAGATCTAGTGAGCAAGAAGTAGCAACTACTCTAGACTTATTGATAAGACATTTATGTGCCATGTAGTAGGAAATAAATCTGACAAAAATTAAAGATTACTTTAGATCAGTGAAATTTCTAGGAATCCAGTGGAGTGGGGAATGTTGAGATACCCTTCTAAGGAGAAGGATAAGATGTTGTATCTGGCTCTCCCACAACCAAAAAGAGGCACAATGGTTCTTGGGCCTCTTGGGATTTTGGAGCCAACATATTCCTCATTTGGGTGTGTTACTCCAGGCCACTTTATGAATGACACAAAAACAGTACTAGTTTTGAGTGGTGCCCAGAATAAGAGTAGGTTCTGCAAGAAGTCCAGGCTGCTCTACCATTTAAGCCATATCATCTAGTAGATTGAAGAGTGCTTGAATTGTCAGCGACAGATTGGGGTGCTGTTTGGAGCTTTTGGCTGGTTCCTCTAGGTGAATTACCACACAGGCTCTTAGGATTTGGGGGTAAAGCCCTGCCATCATCCATAAATAACTACTGTCTTTTTGAGAAACAGTTGTTAGCTTGCTGCCAGGCCTTAGGAGAGACTGAATACTTAACTATAGCCACCAAGTCACTTTCATGGTGGAATGAATGCACCAAGCCAAGTTGGGTGTGCATGGCAACACTCCATCCTCAAATGGAATTGGTATATATGTGATCAGTCCCAGGCACACCCTGAAGGCACAAGTAAGTTACACAAAGAAGTGGCTGAAATGTCTATGATACCCCTCCTCCTACACTGCCTTCTCTCCCCAACTGCACTTCTGGCATTATGCAGAGTTCTCTATTATCAGTTGACTGCCGGGGTCCAGCCCCAGCTGATCCAGGGAGTTTGAAGCGGGGACGGCGTCGGCGAGGATCAGGATACAATAGCTTCATTAGATATTAATTAAAGATATAAAGAGTAATAGAATGAGGATAGCTTAGTAGGAAAATTCAGTGGAGAAAAGAGGCTGAGTAGCTTGGTTTACATGGGAGACCAATAAAACTTCAAGACAAGAAGTTTGCACCACTTACGTAGGCCGCAGGCGTCCTTCAGTTCTCCCGAAGGAGAGGAGACACTGAGGCCTCCCAGGTTGGATCTTAGAAGCCCAGGCAAAGTTAGTAAGCTTGGTGGGTTCCGCGCTCCAGATGGAGACTCAGCCAGAGTTTGAGAGAGAGAGCGACATGGGGAGACCAGTATTTTGAGAAACTGATCCCAATTCTTTATTTTCCATGGTCTACTTTAATACACTGAGATGTTATGCAAAAGTCACGTGGGGTCAGCAGTCCTGACTTTTATCAAAGTCAGGTGCTTCATACAAATGTATACAGAGGTCTTAGGAGTATTACATCATCTTTTGGCCAGGGGGCCTGCTGACAATTTATGACCCTCTCCTTGTGACAGCAGTCAGTCAACCAGGACACTTATTTCTCCAGGGGTGATTATTCTTAAAACAGACACCACCCAAATAAAGTTACATTCCTATAGGGTGAGGGTGTAGTGGGTTTTAGTTAAGGAAAGAATTTAATTAGCCTAAGGTCTAACGTGATTAATATCAAAGGTTAATACTTATTTCTTCTATATATTCATTAATGTGTGTAAGGGCAGGGGATGTGGAGACTTAGCAACAAACATTGGCTCAACAAATGAAAAACCCTTCACCAATACAATTTCTAATCAGCCCACTATACTTATACTAATGGTTTTCTAACTTTTCTAAAGAACCTGTTTTTAGAAGGTTTAAAGCATCTCGTGCCTCTCACAGTTGGGAGGCTGTGAGCAATCACATGTGGCCCGACAAGCCTGTCAGGCAGGCTAGAGAACCTTCAGAGGAGTTTGTAGGTTAAAACACTCTTGTCATGCCCAGGAGTTTTTATTAACTGGAGCTCTAAGTTAACTCCTTCTCCAAAAGAGGTGGTGGGGGACAGCCCCCCGTAAAGTCAGAGGTGTAGGTGAGAGCACAAAGTAGTAAAGTAGGCAGGCTCTGGTTATGGGGGTAGATGCTCGAGGATTTCCAGGGGGACTCCTGAGGCTCGATCCCGCCTTTGCGTATATTGAGCCTCCTTTGTCATGACCTTTGCCACGGGCGGAGTGCCTCACGCTGGCCTCCAACATCTCCCCCTTTTTTATTCCTTAAAACAGCCAGATGCAGCTCAGTCACGAGCTTCCGAATGCTCTGCTATAGAATCCTGACAATACAAGGAAGAATGATTATGAGAAGTAGGATTAGAGCACCAATGACAGTATAACTAGGGATATTAGACAGAATATTTTTTCCAGAAATAAAGTTAGAGAAGGTATGAAAAAAGTCATTAGCTGCTCCAGTGGCAGTAAAATCCAGTCGAGAGTGTTCCAAGGTCTGTATTTGATTATGAAGTTTCCCTAAGTCCAGGCCAATATCAGAACTATTCCAAACACCTGAGATATGATTTTTAATCTTTTCCCATTCATAATCTGTCTCGTTTACCTTCAAAGATGTCATGCATATCCACCTGTAATCAGCGTGGCATGTCAAAGCCATCTTCACCTTTAAAGCCTGTAACTCAGTCCCAATATGCATTATTGCCTCTTCTAAGGTGTCTACTCTCATCTCTAATTTCCTATCTATAGCTTCCTGAGTTGCTAGAGTTAAAGAAACATTTTTAGACATGGTATCAACATATTGGGCAGTATGCACTTGTTGAGTCAATGACATTGCTGCTGCAGTAACAGAACTAATTGCTGCTATTAAAGCTGATATTCCTAAAATAAGTAAGCCCACAAACCATCGCGATTGCATTAAATCCTGTAGTTGTTGTGTAACACGGTGAGACCATAATTGTCATACCAGTGGGAGGTCACTGTCATGGGTATCATGAGATAGGGTGGGTGTCGCAACACCACAAAAGAGCAAACATTATATTGAGGGGTCAAACAGGATGAAAGCATACATTGTTCACAAGTTACCACGTTAGGTCCACCTGAATAATTCATGCGTACATTAAGTTTGTTGGAGTCATTAGTAAAAAGGAAAACATAAGGCAAGGGTAGACAAGCTAAAACAGAATAAGTAGAATTATTTTCTGGTTGGAGTTCGCGCTGCAACAGCCCTGTCAGTCTCGCCGGGATCTCGATATTTATCTTGCCTCCCCTGCTGGTGGGCACCGCCCCTGCTCCCTCACTGAACCGGCCTCAGGCTCAGCGGCGGCCAAGCAAGCGCAGACAGACGCTGGCGGGGCTATCGGCTGCGAGCGCTGTGTGCTGGTCCCCAGCAGCCAGGCTGGTCCAGCCTGCAGCTCCCGACACGCGGCTGTTCTGTGCGGCGGCGGCGGCGGCGGCAGGGGCAGAGGAGTGCCCCTCCTCCTTTGTGATCAAAGCAATGGGGGAACCAGATGTCTGGGGGACTGCAACATGGTGAATCAGCCTATCCGGGATCTAAATTGGAGAATCTGCATCCTGTGGAAAATACAAGCACATCCTCGACCGCTAGTTAATAATGGGTCAGGACCCTTCCATTGTCTGGAGAGGAGGTCCTTCCATTTCACCAATGGCTTTGTATCTTGTTGTTCTGGACGAATCAGCATTTAGGTGATTTATTACAAAGAGAGCATGTTGTAAGATCTGATGGGGGGAACTATACTTAAATTCCCCTTCCTTTAATTTTTGAATTTGTATTTTTAATGTTTAGTGTGCTCTATCTACTATAGCTTGTCCCTGGGGATGATAAGGGATGCCCGTGTTATATTTTATTTGAAATTTTATAGAAAATTTTTGGCATCTGGAATAGGGAACTGTTTGTATCTAACAGGGAAAATAACTGGGTGTCTAGATATAAAATTTAATAAAACATTGGAGGGAAAATGAAGCAAAAATTTGACCAAAATAGTTTCCTATAGCAATCTGCCAATTTTCATCAATCATTAGAAGAGCATCAAGTTGTTCTTTATTATATGGAATTACAATTTCTGATGGCTCTTTACCAAATAACTTAATGCTCCACTTTTTTCCTTTAATATCAAAGTAGCTATCAATCTTGGATAAGAAGCTACTACCTTTTTAGCTTGGGTGGGGAGATGGACCCACTTTAAGGGGCCGTTTTGCCATAAAACCAATTTTTTGTCTGGCTACCCCAATTACACCTATGGGGGTTTTATGGCAAAGGAATTGTCAAACATTTGTCAATTTAATTTTTAAAATTTTTAAAATTTACATTTTAACACCATAAATTTAGGGATATGTTAATTTAGGTCTAATGTTTAGTTTAGGTCTCTGTATAAATTTAAATAATAAATGTATAAACTCCTTATCTCATTTTGGTATACAGATATACCTAAATGCAAAATGTATTTATATATGTATTTATATATGGCAACAAGTATAAACGTATTGACATATAATATATATGAATCAATATACTTGAATTAATCTTTATTATTCATTAATATATATTACAGCAGTATAACACATACACAGCTAATACCAACCAACACAAACCAATGTACTGCAATAATACATGTCACACATATATAATATAATTATACAGTATATAGAACATATATCATCATAGCACATCAACCTATACCAATTAATATCAGCCACACACATTATATTACTGCAATATATATTTAATTATACAGTATATATATAACATGCATATATAGTATACATATTAATTTATATACAAATTAATTAAGTATAGATCTATAAATAGAATTAGGTATACCTTTATTATATTTTATACCCATACCTAATTAGGCAAACTGCAATTAGGCAAATATATTTATATTATGTATTTATAACAATATATAAAGTATTGTTAATTGTACCGCCTGTTGATAACTAAGAAATTGAGAAAACCCTTCTCTGAGTTTCTCTTATTTGAGACAGCACGTCCCTCCCCCATAGGGTAAAGGAGAGTGTAGGAACTACATAGGGTTGGAAAGTTCCACAGGTATCCTCAAACTGCCAATCTAACATTTTTGAACTTTTAACTACTGTGGGGGCTTGAGGGCAAATGAAACAAAATTTGACCCCTGAAATCTATCAGGGCAACTTGCCAATCATCACTATTTTGTAAAAGACTTGCAGTTGATCTGGAATTACTATATTTGCTACCTCTTTTCTAAAAAGTTCCACACTTCTTTTTTCCTCCTTTTATAATTAATTGTGCCACCAAGCTGGGATAAGATAAAACTATTTTTCTTGGGGTCACTGGTAGATGGAACCAATGGGCCTTTTTGTCACAAGCACCCTGTAGGTGTATGTTTTGTGGCAAGAATAATTTAATCTCATCTTATGGTAATATTAATCCTAATTAACTGATCATTTAAAGTCTCATCTACTTTAACAAGAGCCAACTCTGTCTCATTAGTCAACTTTTTCTTAGAACTGGAATTAGGATTGCTTTTTAAGCAATCAAACAAAGGCTTTAAATCTGCAGTAGTCAGTTTTAAATGTGGGCGTATCCAATTAATGTCCCCTAATAATTTTTGGAAATCACTTAAAGTTAGTAAACAATCTCTCCGAAGCTTTAAAGGGGCATTATCAGTTTTCAAAACTCTTGGCAGACCTAAATATAAGAAGCAAGTAAAGAGGTGTTGCACAACATCTTTATAAGCTTCTCCAGTTATCATTTTGTAACCTAAATCTGGTCTATAGCTTTTTAGATGACAAGCAACCATCTAATCTTTGCTTGAATACCTCCAGCAACGGGGAACTCACTACTCTTCAAGGTTTTAAACTTTTCCTCACGTTTTTCTCTACAGCATTCCCACCCTGCATACCACTTTCTCTAATCTCACCAACTTATTTTCAGTAGTATGCGTGGGCCAGGAACTGGACCAGTCTTTCCCAGCAATGTTAAGAGACGTCTGTTCTTGTGTCTAATAGCCCTTGCATTTTATTTTCTTGAATTAAAAGATCTTTTAAAGGCCTTGGAGCTGTAGTTTCCTGCACCCGAAAGGCTAGATCACTAAATCCAAATGCTCTGTGGCTCCTAGCCTGAGATGTCAAGTTTTTTCCTGTCTGATACTAAGGTAAAAAGCAAAAGCTGTGTTACTCTTTGACCTTTATTAATTTGCACAGTTTTAGTAGGCGGTGAGATCAAGACTTTAATTTCTCAATATAATCAGAATCTACTACACCATGCACCACTGAAATTTTTTGAAAAGAAAGAGAGGTATGCCCTAGCACAAGTCCTACAATGCCCTCAGGTAGGGGGCCAGCCACTCCCTTTGGAATTGGAGTAACCGGCTAGTCAGGGGTTAATATTGTTGCTAAATCCCCTTACCATTCTGCTTTTCTCTTAGCCTGGGTGAGACCCCCCTGAGAGGGTTTTCTCCAAGGAGCACGCTCTGCAAATTGTGCATGCAGTCTGTTTTAAAAGCTCCTTAGTTCAAAAAACTCTTTATCTTCCTCAGGCTTAGGCAACACTTTGAGAGGCTTTGGGGGCAAAGTGGGGAACTCTTGGGCCCTGGAAGGAGTAAAGGGAGGCGGAGGTGATCGCCTTAAATCAGAAAGTGGTGGATCAGTGTTTTTTTAAAGGTTTGCACAGAGGAGGAGGGAGCGCGCCAGGGCACCTGGCCATAGTGTCCTGTAAGTCCTCTCCTCTCTCCTCTGCTGATTTTTTCTTTCTTCTTCTCTTTCAATCTTTCTCAAGTTTTCTTTCCCTCACTCTATCTTCTTTCCTTCCTCTTTTACTTTCTATCATTTCCTTCCTGTTTCCCTCTTTCATTCTCCCTTCTTCCTTCTTGCTGTCTCTCTCTCTCCCTCTCTTCCTTTCTCACTTTTCTCTCCCCCTTCCTTTTTCGCTACCTTTCTCTTTCCTTCCTTTCTTTCCTTTTACCCTCTTTCTCTCTAACTTTTTCTTCCCTCCTCCCTTTTTCTCTGTATCTCTTTTTCTAACTTCCTTTTTTCCTTTCTCTATCTTGCTGCGTTCCCTGATTCCTTCCTTCGCCGTTCCTCTCTTCTTTTCACTCTTTAGCTCTTTCTCTATCTTTAGATCTTTCTCTATTTTCTTTTCTTTTTTCTTTTTCACTTTTTCACTTTTTTTCTTTTCTTTTTATTTTTCTCTCTCTTTTTTTTCCTCCTTGGGTGAGGCCCCTCCCCCGAGGGGGTTTTCTGCAAGGAGCAGGCTCTGTATATTGTGTATTTTTTAAAAGCTCCTTTGTTTAAAAAGAAAACTTTTTTATCTTTTTCAACCTTAGGCAATGCTCTGGGAGGCTTTGGAATGTAAACTGGAGAACTCCTAGGCCCTGGGAGGTGCAAGCGGAGGCGGGGTAGTCGCCTTAAATCAGAAATTGTTGGATACATTTTTAAAGGTTTGTGTAGAGGGAGTGGGGGCTTGCCAGGGCGCCCGGCCACAGCGTCCTGTAAGCCCTCTCACTCCTCGGGAGGTAGAGAGCATAGTCTCCCTCCTTTTCTTCGTCAATGGCAGAAAATATGATCTGTGCAGAAGGTGGAGACCCACTACCATCCACCGCTATAGCCTCTCCCATAGGTTATCCCACAGCCTCATGACGAGGGTCCAGAACATTTTTAATCATATTTATAGGATAAGTTTTTAGTTGTGTGGTTTTTTTTTTTTTTTTTTTAACCTTCACCCAAGTATCTAAATTAACAGTACCCTCTTCTGGAAACCAAGGACACTGTTCTTGTACAAGTGAAAAAAAATTACTCCTATAAAGAGCTGTCTTTCATTTGATTTAGTGTTAACCATGTCAGAAAATTAAGTATAATAGAAGATAAAGCTTTTAGCTTTCAAAAGATCAGGCTTTTCTTTGGCCTTTTAACTTCAGAAACCGTTTTTTCTAACTCTTTAACACTTTCAACACTTCCCACTCCTACTTGCCCTGTCTATCCTACAGGAACAGTCTTAGGCTTGGTTTATAGGTGTTTCTGTACAATATGCAGATACCACCCTGAAGTGGACAGCTACAGCACTACAGCTATTCCTGAGGGGTAGTGGTGAAGGAAATTCCTCCCAGTGTGCAGAACTTTGGGCAGTGCTCTTGGTTGTTAACTTTGCTTGGAAGAAATGGCCAGACATACTGATTCATGGGCTGTGGCCATGGGCTTGGCTGGATGGATAGGCACTTAGAAGGAACATGATTGGAAAACTGATTACAAGGAAATTTGGGGAAGAGTTATGTGGATAGACCTCTCTCAGTGGGCAAAAACCATGAAAATAAGTGTATCCCATGTGAATGCTCACTAAAGCATGACCTTAACAGAGGAGGAGTTTAATATTCAAGTGGATAGTATGACCCATGCTATGGACACCAGTCAGCCTCTTTCCCCAGCCACCCCTGCCCGACAGGCTCATGAACAAAGTGGCCAATGTGGGAGCAATGAGAGTTGTGCATGGACTCTACAACATGGATGTCTATTCGTTAAAGCTAACCTGAATATGGCCACCGCTGAATGACCATTCTGCCTGCAGCAGAGACCAACACAGAGCCCCCTCTATGGCAGCATGATCAGCCAGCCACCTTGGTGGCAGTTGGTTACACTGGACCACCCCCATCACAGAAGGGGAAGCATTTTGTCCTTATTGGAATAAGCACTTGCTCTGGATATGGGCACACCTTCCCTACACTTAGTTCTTCTCCTAAAACCACTACCCATGGACTTACAGAATGCCTTTCCACCATCATGATATTCTATATAGCATTACTTCTGATCAAGGAACTCACTTCATTACAAATGAAGTACAGCAGTGGACCCACACCCATGAAATTCACTGGTTTGCCACAGTCCCCACAATCTTAAAGCAGTTGGTCTGCTTTGGAATGGCCAGCTTTGAAATACAGAACAACACTTTGAGGAATAATATCTTGAAATGAGTAAATATCTTGTAGGCCTGAGCAAGCAGCTTCTCCAGGAGGCTGTATGTGCTCTCATTCAGCATCAACATACACTGTTTCTCCCATACCTAGAATTTATAGGTCCAGGAATCAAGGGGTGGAAATGGCAGTAGCTCTCTTATTACCCTCAGTGACCCATTAGTAAAAGTTTTACTTCCTGTTCTCACATTATGCTCTGCTCACCTAGAGGTCTTAGCTCCTCCAGGAGACACAACAATTCCATTGAACTAGAAGTTAAGACTGCAGTCTGCCCATTTTGGGCTCCTCATGCCTTTGAGTCAGTCAGCAAAGTTAGTTTTGGCTGGGATAATTGATCCTGACTACCAAAGGGAAATTGGGCTGCTACTCTATATAACAGGGAAGGAAGAGCATGTCTGCAATACAGGATATGCCCTAGACTATCTCTTAATATGGTATGTTTGGTGATTAAAGTAAATGGAAAACTATAACAACTCATTCCAGTCAGGATTAGTAATGGTCCAGACCTTTTGAGAATGTAGGTTTGGGTCACCCCAACAGGTAAAGAGCTACAATCATTTTAGGTGTTTCTTGAAGGCAAAGGGAATATGGAATAGAGGAAGAAGGTATTTATGAATACCAGCCATGACCACATGACCTGTTTTAATAATGAGGAATGTAACTGTCCTATTTCTTCCTTATTTTGTTGTATGTTATGTGTATGTCTGTGTATAATACATTTTCTTCCCTCTATTAACCCCTTGTGTAATATAAGCTGTCTTCACTTTATTTCATAGCATTTAAGTATTGTTATTAATTTTGCATCGTAGTATTTAAGTTACGAGATATCAAGAAGGAAGAGTAAAGATCACTCAAGGACTTTACCTCCTCTTCTGGGAAAAGAGTCTATTTTTGGTATACACAGGATCCTTGTATCATGTTAGGTGGAAAGATGACCTTGTTGTTATCTTCATTTGGAGATTAAGTATGACTTTAGATGTGTATGAGTGCCAAGTTGATGGGAGGGGGTCGATTTGCGAGAGTTAATTTTATATGTCAACTTGGAGGGTATTTTGGATGAGATTAACACTTAAATCAGTGAACTTTGCATGAACAGCTTGCCCTCCATGATGTGGGTGGGCCTCATCCACTCAGTTGAAGCCTAAATAGAACAAAAAAACTAACCTCCCCCAAGCAAGAAAGAATTCTCCAGCAGGTGACCTTCAGACTTCATAACTTACCATCAGCTCTTCTGGGTCTTCAGGCTGCCAGCCTTTGGACAGAAATTGCAACATTGATTCTTTCATTTCTCAGCAGCCAGCCCACACTGCAAATTTGGGACTCACCCTGGAGAATCCCAGGGACGGGGAAGCCTGGTGGGCTGCCGTCCATGGGGTCACACAGAGTCAGACATGACTGAAGCGACTTAGCAGCAGTAGCAGCAGCAGTCTTCAGAAGTGTGTGTAGCTGTGCATTGCCAACACTCACTTTATCCCTACCATTTATCTGCTATAAAAATCCAAGTCAGTCTCCTTTCTTTGTTCTCTCATTTTCAAAACAGCTTTCGAAGCCTGTCCTGCTCTCCCCATAAAGCCCTTTTTCATGAGTAATAAATTTTTGAATATCCTATTGGTGTGTTAGTGTTATCATCGGCCTCAACATCTGAACCAAATTTTGGATGGAGGTCCATTGTGCATCTTCAGAGTGGCCATGACTGTTGGTCTGTGCTTACAGAAAGAATTACTAGCTGGACATAAGCAGGGGAAAGTGGAGTTGCAGGGGAATGGCTCCTCCATGGTGACCTGGCAACCTTGCATGTATCTATACAGGCTTGAACTTGAAGCTAATCTCAATCTTGGTTAAATGCTTGGTGACTTTTCAGAACATGAGGAGATGCAACGCTGTTAAGGAGCTGCTACATGACCATATACCACACACCTCATCTCCTCTGGTAGTATATTATGAGGCAGTTTCTCATCACATACCAGTTTCTGATGAGGTAATGGGATTTTTGTCCTGTGCCCCTTAAAACAGAGTTACAGAACATAAAACCACTCAGCTGCAGTCTAGGTATGCCTGCTTAGTAATGGTGTATCCTAAAATTTGCATTACCATCACACAGCCCCTTTTGTTTCTTGTCTTTCAGGGAATGTGGGTTGAGGAACTGGGGAGCTGGCACCTTTGGCTCTTTCATCTTTCCACTGTATATTTAAGTAATAAACTATCTAAATCTAAAAGTAGACTTTACCAGTCCAATCAGTCAGGTCATGGCCTTGGCTTGACTTATATGTGTGAATTTGTTATTATATAACCCTGATTGCTATTTATATATTTTATCCATAAAATAAAATAATTAGTATACATGTATTTAATCAACAGTTTTTCAATATAATGAATACTGAGGGCGGTTTCTTTCAATCATTTGTATTTGGGATGCCTTCAGTAAGTTATTTGGAGAAGGCACTGGTGACCCACTCCAGTACTCTTGCCTGGAAAATCCCACGGGCAGAGGAGCCTGGTAGGCTGCCGTCTATGGGGTCACACAGTGTCGGACATGACTGAAGCGACTTAGCAGCAGCAGCAGTAAGTTATTAAATGCAGCTGTGTGGCCAGTTCAGCACCTGAGCAAATATCCCATAGTATTGTACTTTATGAAGCTAAGAAGTTATAAGTGCTTGTTACTGGAAGAAGTAACAGTTAGAACTTGACATGGAACAACAGACTGGTTCAAAATTGGGAAAGGAATATCAAGGCTGTATATTGTCACCCTGCTTATTTAACTTATATGCAGAGTACATCATGTGAAATGCCAGGCTGGATGAAGTGCAAGCTGGAATCAAGATTGCTGGGAGAAATATCAATAACCTCAGATATGCAGATGACACCACACTTATGGCAGAAAGCAAAGAGGAACTGAAGAGCCTCCTGATGAAGGTGAAAAGAGGAGACTGAAAAAGCTGGCTTAAAACTCAACATTCAAAAAACTAAGATCATGGCATCTGTTCCCATCTCTTCATGGCAAACAGATGTGGAAAAAATGGAAATAGTGGCAGATTTTATTTCCTTGGGTTCCAAAATCACTGTAGATGGTGATTGCAGCCATGAAATTAAAAGAAAATTAATTTATTTTCTTCATGGAAGAAAAGCTATGATAAACATAGAGTATTACAAAGCAGAGACATCACTTTGCCAACAAAGGTCCATATAGTCAAAGGGATGGTTTTTCCACTTGTCATGTATGGATGTGAGAGCTGGACCATAAAGAAGGCTGAATGCCAAAGAATTGATGCTTTCAAATTGTGTTGCTGGAGAAGACTCTTGAGAGTCCCTTGAACTGCAAGGAGATCAAACCAGTCAATCCTAAAGGAAATCGACCTTGAATATTCATTGAAAGGACTGATGCTGAAGCTGAAGCTCTGATACTTTGGCCACCTGATGTGAAGAGCTGACTCATTGGAAAAGACCCTGATGCTAGGAAAGATTAAGGGCAGGATGAGAAGGGGGTGACAGAGGATGAAATCGTTGGATGGCATCACCAACTCAATGGACATGAGTTTGAGCAAAACTCCAAGAGATAGGTGAGAACAGGGAAGCCTGGCATGCTGCAGTCCATGGGGTCACAAAGAGTGGGACATGACTGTCAACTGAACAACAATATGGAATCTAGAAAGATGGTACTGATGAGCCTATCTGCAGGGCAGCAATGGAGACACAGACATAGAGAACAGACTTGGACACAGTGGGTGGGATGAATTGAGAGTAGCATGGAAACATATAAATTACCATATGTGAAATAGATAGCCTGTGAAAATTGGCTGGATGATGCAGGAAGCTCCAATCAGTTGCTCTGTGACAACCTAGAAGGGTGGGAGGTGAGACTAAGGTTCAAGAGTGAGGGGACATATGTATACCTATGACTGATTCATGCTGCTGTATGGCAGAAAACAACACAATATTGTAAAGCAATTATCCTTCAATTAAAAGTTTAAAAAACTGGCTAAAAGAGTAAACTTAAGCTAGGAAACAACTTTCAGGAAAGGTATAAATGAAAAAGTTTATGGAATTTTCTGTTGTTTCTAACAGGGGAACCTTGAAAGTGAAAGCTCTGCCCAGCTGTGTGTAATAAAGGTCTCTGAGATAAACCTTTCATCTCTTCTTTTCCAAGAAACAGTTTTTTTCTGGGGGAACTGCTTGCTCTTAGGATTGGAACTCAACCTAGAAGGCAGTAAGGAGTAGAAAGGGCAGCTTCATCTTCACAGCCCTTCACACTTATGAAGGCGTTTAGGGGCTTCCCAGGTGGCTCAGTGATAAAGAATCCACCTGCCAATGCAGGAGGTGCAGGAGACCTGGGTTTGATCCCTGGGTCAGGAAGATCCCCTGGAGGAGGGCATGGCAACCCACTCCAGTATTCTTGCCTGGAGAATCCCATGAACAGAGGAACCTGGTGGGCTACAGTGCATGGGGTTGCAAAGAGTCAGACATGACTGAGTGAATGAGCTGTTGCTGCATTTTCCCTAAAAGGTACCTCCAATGTTGTTCTCACTTTCTGCCTGCTGCTCCACAAAATAAGTCAGGACAGACCTCATGAGTTCAGTACAGCTTCACTAACTCTGACCTAGGTTGTAGCTTTTACAGAATTCTAAGCACAGTTCAAAACTTAAGGAATATCTGCAATCTGTGAAACACAAAATGGTTCACTGCAGTCAAGAATGTTGATATATGGCAAAACCAATACAATATTATAAAGTTAAAAAATAAAATAGAAAAAAAAAGAATGTCAACTACTTACTTTCCTGTGTCACCTACCTTCAAGTATAAATTTAACAAATGTGCAACTAACACATCTATAGCCATTATTCTTCTATAAAACTAATAAAAATATTTTGTGGATTTTTATAATTTCATAAAATTGCTCCCTTGGAGACTTCACCCCTTCAGTTTTTCACATTGATATAAACTGGACTCTCCGTGTGTGTGTGTGTGTGTGTGTGTTAGCTGTTAAATAAAAATTTAATTTTTCCTATTTCAGTGGGCCAAATTAAGAGAAAAAACTCCCAGCAATGGTCTGTAGCAATGGAAACACTAGCTATTTCAGGGTATGTCCCCCTTTTCTTTTTAGGGGACCTATTTGACCTATGTGGCCCGAAATGGCACACCAGAGCCAACATTTTCTAAACAATATAAAATTTTTCTCCCTCTTTTTTCTCAATGCTTCATATATTAGCTTTAATAAGAATTCTGATAACTTTTTATTTTGGAAAATGTCAAATATACAAAAGTAGAGAGGAACATATATTTAATATAATGAATCATCATTTAACCATCACCCAACTTTAACAATTATCTGGTCAAGGCCAATCTTGTTTCATCAATACCTCCAACACACTTAAATACAGACATTATTTTGAAGCAAATTCCAGACATCATTTCAACTGTAAATAGTTGGGAATATATCATAACAGCAATACTATTATTCCAACTAATATAAAATATCAAGTTGCCCAATTTTCAAATTATCCAGATTGTCTCGAAATATTTTTATTTTATAGTCTAGTCAAATCAGGATCCTAAAAAGATCCATATATTACAATTGGTTGTTAAGTCCCTTAAATCTCTTTTAATCAGCAGGTTCATCCTTCATTTCTTTCATTCCGGCCATTCACTGAAGGTACTAGGTCGTTTGTCCTGTAGAGTTTCCTGCAGTCTTGATTCTGCTCATATCATTTCTGTGATGTAATGTTTCTCTGTTCCCTGTATTTTCTACAGATAAGGAGTTATGTCTAGAGGCACAGTCCGATTTAGGTTCAAAATTCTGGCAAATATTTCATAGGTGGTGTAGCATACTGCCATAGCAGTCACATAATGTCTGGGATGACATAGACATACAAAGAAGAATTTTTGCTAATATCTCACAGAAGCCTTTAAACACCTGTGTCACACCTGATATACAAAAGCCACATATCACCTAAATAGACAGCATTTACTGTACTAACACCAGATTAGAAGGTAAATGCCTTACCACTCAGTGTCATAACAAAATATTAATTTTTAGACAAATCTTCAGTGATGTCTACCATATTTCAAGTGATTTCTTATATGTTAGATTTATAAAAAGATGAAAGAAATAAGGTCTTTGCACTCAAGGTCACATAACCTGGTGGGAAATACAGACACATAATCATAAGAGCACAAAGAAGGCCATAGGTGCCAAATTAGAAGTCTGTACAGATACAGAAGTAGTGCAACAACCTGGAGAATAGTCATTGCAATAAACAGGCAGGAAGTGTCCAAAAGGATAGGACGAGCTGTGTCCTTGGGAGTGTGAAAGAGCTCACCTGTCTTCATAATTCCATTCATCACTGGGTTCATATACTTGATTCTTTCAAAGTAAATCTGAACATCTATGCCATTCACCTAAAAAAAATATATCATTAATAGTTGTATTTTTTCATCAATTCTTCTAGTCAACAAGTATTTATTCAAGTATGGTTCATCAACCACTTTGTATTGGAAAAGCCTTCAGTGAATTATCCAATGCAGCTCCATTATGAAGCTACCTGAGAGCCTGAGGAATGACAGATTGTCCTAGTTAAAATATAAAGCCAATAAACCAACACACAAGTATTTTGTTATAGAATACACTAGTAGTAGATATTTCTAATCTGTGGATCAACGACAGATGTCTCCATATTTTAGCCACTGGTCTAAGGCTTTGAGGATATGTAAGGATTCAGGCTGGGTCCTAGTCCTCAAAGAGTTCATAGTCTAACAGGCCAATAGTCATTCAGAAAGATGATTACAAGACTGGAATGATGCTGAAAATATTTCCTATTTTGCTTGGTGCTTCCACAAAAGGAACCCAGAAAAGAAAACTTTGGCCAGCTGTTAGTACTACAGGCTTTAAAGCAGCATTTTCAGCTTCCTTTTCCCAGTTAACACCTATTGATGGAGGAATTGCTCTTTCTTACAATTGGATTCCACTTAAATGGAAATGAGAGGAGCAGCTCCAGCTTCAGAGCCCTTTTACCCTTCTGTCCCAGAAGGGCCCTCTAATGATGCTAAGACTTCAGAAGCTGTCTATTCCTATTGCTTACACATGTCCATGCACACACATTCACCAATATTTATCTGATGTTTCTAAATACAAAAATGTTGAAATATTTACAGTTCTTTCAAAGTAAACCATACAACAGAATTCAAAATATTTATAGCCACCTCATATCCCTTTCAGAGTTACTTCTTTTAACTGATCTGATCAACAAAACAAGTTCCTTAGAAAATATAATACATTGGGCATCCAGGGAAACTATATATTACATATCAATATAATCTTTATTCCAACATGTCTTCTTAAAATGTTTTTTAAGACATTTGTCCAGTTTTGGTGAAAAAAATCCAGTCTTAAAAAACACACTGAAAACAAATTTCTACCTCATGTCTGAAAGTTTGATCAATGCACTGTTTTCTTTGAGGGGAATGAGTTGAAAGACTCATCTGTACATTTTTAGTGTAATATCTTATAATAATGACTCTGCATGAAGAAAATCCCAACTGTGGATCATGCTCTTGGAGGATGGAGGTTAACTAGATGCCATTTGGTTTGTTACTTCTGTGTCAACTTTTTTAAGCTGAATTCTTTGGATTTCTCTCTTAAAATGAAAGGATTTTTAG
Source organism: Bubalus kerabau (assembly GCF_029407905.1). Lineage (NCBI taxonomy): Eukaryota > Metazoa > Chordata > Mammalia > Artiodactyla > Bovidae > Bubalus > Bubalus kerabau. The sequence goes on along the minus strand of NC_073647.1, from coordinate 105,238,350 downwards.
GTTTTTTAATATTTTCTTGACTGAACTCCAAAAGCATAACAAGAACTGCTCTTTTGAATTTGAATGTTTAACTTAAAGTGTGATAACCATATAATAATCTTTTGCAATTTAGAAGTGAAAAGTTTTACAGACTGCATAAGCTGAAGATAACTGGGAACTGAAGATAATCCTAGCAAGTGATAAAACCCAATTCAAATTTTTCTGAATTAAATACAACAAATATTTGCAAGCTAACGAGAGCTGATGAACATCAACACTGTACTTTTCACATTTGTCAAATACGTAGTTGAAAAGTCAAAAGAAGATCATGCATTATTATCTCTAAGGATGCCATGTATAAGTTAAACTTCCAAGGTGTTTGTGGCAACCTTTTAGATGGAGGCAGTTTTATATATGAAATGGTCATTAAAAAATCCAATTTCTCTGCTGTTAGTGTATACTTTGAAAAATTTCAAATATCATTAGTTGATTTGGACTGTTAGAAAAGGAAAGGTCAACTAATGGGATTTAGAGAGTTTGTTAAAAATAAAACATCTTTCTGTAAAAAAACGTAATTTTGAAACATATTTGATAATCCTACATAATTTAAAATATGAAATCATATAATTGGTCTTTTAAAAGCTATTAATTTTCTACTCCTATGACATTAGTTTTGTCAATTACAACACATACTTTTATTTAGACATATTTATGTATGGTAAAGATCTGATTTTAAAAATTGGCACCAAAGTTTTAAAAGAAAACGTAGAATATTCAATTCTACTAGTGACTGTTTTTAAAAGGTTAATTTGTAGAAGAAAAAAGGGTTTAAATTACAGTAATTACCACTTCTATTATCTATTTGTGGAACATTTTTAAGATGTTAAATAAAAATATCCCCCACTCATACTCTCTTCACAAAGTAGGCTTTTCCTCAACGTTCCTGAGAAAAGACAGAGTTCCAAGTTGCTAAATTTTCAAAGTTCTTAATAGGGAGTGCATAAGAGTGACCTAGTTGACTGACACAAAATATCTATCAATAATGATTAAGAGATATGACAATTCGGGTTGCCCTAAAAATTAGGTAAGATCTTTCCACCTACCAATACCCACTTCACCAAGTAGGCTCTATATCTACCTATTTAGTATGTCTAGAGGAATAAAGGTAGTCCCAGAAGACAGACCTATATACTCTAGATAGGATCCCTGATTTCAAGCAAATATTGAAGATAATCTAAGTATTTTTAAATTGGTGCCAAAAAAGTTTATTATGTGACACAAAATTTTTATCCTAAAACTTTATGAGAGATTGTTCAGGCGTCCTAACAGTTTGAGAAGTATGTAATAGCTGAATATCAAGAAGGCTAACTCCCTCAATTGGGTTTTAATTACAATATAATATTCCGTTCTTTTGACTACTGGTATTCAGACAAGTTTAAGTGGACTATCACAAATTCAAATATGCAAACTTTCTTTCAAAGAGTAGTTTATACTGAGAGAACCACAGTTGTTCTAGGGCACTGAGAAAAGAGAAATATGAGTTGGAGCTGAGCATGCTAAATCACAGTTTTCATAATATGTATCAGGACATGTACATAACAATATCACCCCAAGAGTGTGTTTACTCTATAAAATAATATTCTGCTAAGCTACATTCGGGCTAAATGGGAAATGGCTATTTCAAGTAAGAAGTAAAAAAAATACCAGTTATGAAAATGTTCTGAAACTCGACTTATCTACAAATGAATAAAGCAATTTCTGAAAAGGGTAAATTATATCACATATCTGAACATACAATTATTGTTCAATACAGAAAGAGCACACGCTGTAAATTTTCTTAAATAACTTTTTGAAATTCAAAATTCGTCCTTCAAACCAATTCCCTCCACAGAAGGGCTTGCTGACAAGGGCTAATACTGTGAATGAGAAAACAACTTAAGAAAAAAAATTAATGAAAACGCCCGCCCACAAGCAAGCTGATCAGATTTTAAAGGACCTCAATACAATTCAAACCACAAGACTGGTACCAAAAGTACACATGAAGACCCCCCCACACACATAAGTGTGAAATATAAAAAAAAAAACAAACAAACCACAGCGCCCATACACGTTTACACACACACACATTAACCTCAAAGTCTGAGTGAGCAGTTAAGGCAACTTAAAAAAACAACCCACGTGGCTTTGGCTTTCTGAAATGTGTTATAGAGTTACCAAGAAGCGATTCTGAAAGCATCTGAAAAACGTGCAAAGTGCCTGAAAACAGTGCCTGGCAACTGAGACAGTTTGCAAGCGTGATTCAGAGGTCTGCCAAGGAAACAAAAGAAGCCTCCCTCCTCCCGGTGAGACCGCACACGGCAAGAGAGGTGCTCCGGGCACTACTTATTGTCAGGTAGGCGGAAACAGAAGTTTGTGCACGAGCGGTACATACTAGGGATCGCCCTCCGGCAGGGACGAGGCCACGGAGTTTCCATTGGTTGGGGAACCGCCCAGCTTTAGTTTTTGCAGATATTCGGCATGCACGGGCTTGTGGCACTGGAGAACCTTGATCGCATCTTCGACTTTGAACCACTCTCGCTTCCTCCCAATGCTAACCGAATCTTCCCAATCCTCCAGAATCTCAGTGACAGTCAGTACATACACGTACGTTCTGTGCTTGCGATCTTGGTTCTGCTCGAAAATGCCCAGGAGCCGGCCTAACTTCCCCTTGACTCCCGCTTCTTCAAACACCTCGCGGACGGCCGCACCGCCGGGCTCCTCCTCGGGCTCCATGCCCCCGCCCGGCACGATCCAGCGGTCCGGGTACCGACTGCTACTCACTAACAGCACCTCGTCCTCGCGCTCGCTCCGGAAGCACAGGCACGCCGCCCGCTTCTTGAACCCCTCCGGGTCGTAGGTCCGCGTCTGGTTCGGCTTGCACTTCATCTTCGAGGCCGTCCGCCGCCGCTCAGGTCCCCGCCGCAGCCGGGTCGAGGGGCTCCAAGGTGCTGGGGAGAGAAAGAGCCGCGGGGAGGGGCAGAGAGTGAGAGAGAGGGGCCTCAGCTCAGGAGCCCCAGGAGCTCAGGGAAGATAAGGCGGGGGCGGGGACGGGGACGGGGACGGGGGCGGGGGCGCGCGAGGTACGTCAGTCGGTCCGTCCCCCGCGCGGCCAGGGGTCCGGAGCACAGACGCCAGAGTGGAGGAGGTGCCGCCCCCGCCCCCGTCCCCGCCTCCGCCCCGAGCCCGCCACTCTGCGAAGAGCCCACTCGCGTCTCCGGTGCGCGTCTCCGTCCGTCCCTCCTTCCCTCCTCAGCCGCCCGGACCAAGGCTGAGCGAGGTGATGCGCATTCGCGCGCGCGTCCGCGTCCCCAGGCACGTGCGCGTTCCCGTCGGAGGGCGGGGGTCTCGCGGCTCCCGCAGCGCCAGGCGCCTCTGGCGCACAGCGCAGGCGCCTGGCACTTCTCCGCCTGGGACTCTCTGTCCCCCAGGGTGAAATGCACCGCGGTGTGACTTGGGCCAGCTTGTTTCCACGTGTGCCTTTGACCCAGACGTGGCTGTGGCGCGGCCGGACCTCTTCAACCTCTCCATCAGGTCGCAGAAAACACACGCGCAATCGTTTTACACACAGGACCACAAGACGGATGGTCAAGTGCATAAGGTCCTAGTCATCTCCCACAATGAAGAGTACCGGCTTACTTATAGGAAGGCCTCGGTTTTGTCAAGATGATCCTAGGTATTGGGCGAAAGAGTACCGAATCGTTGCTGAGTCATTTCGTGCAGTTTTGTTTTTTCAACAGGTTCTTCACTTGGCCAGGCATCTTGGCACAGTCCATGACTGAACAGCTTTCTTGAACCTACCCCTGTTGACATCTTACCTAACCTCTGGTCCCTGGTTTCCTCGTCAGTAAACTCCTCACCTATTTGGTTCAGACCTTTGCACTTTAGGTCATATTCACCCAACAGCTGGAGAGCCACCCAAAGCAGTGTTTTATTCAATCCCAGGAATCTCTCCCCTTCACACACTCCACACGTCTCTCTCTTTCTCATTGGGAAGCACTGGTTGAGGTTTTGAGAAACATGCCTCTGGAAGTCCCTTCATATTTTACATTTTGAGTTTCAGAAGCCTCCTGGCCTGGGACTCCGGCAAGGCCACTTGGTGATCTCTCACCTCTGTCTGCTGCTGCTGCTGCTGCTGCTAAGTCGTTTCAGTCGTGTCCGACTCTGTGCCGACCCCATAGACGGCAGCCAACCAGGCTCCTTCGTCCCTGGGATTCTCCAGGCAAGAATACTGGAGTGGGTTGCCATTTCCTTCTCCAATGCATGCATGCATGCTAAGTCGCTTCAGTCCTGTCCGACTCTGTGCGACCCCATGGAGAGCAGCCCACCAGGCTCCTCTGTCCACGGGACTCTCTAGGCAAGAATACTGGAGTGGGTCTAGCCATCCTATACCCTTGGCCAAGAAGTGGCCTCCCCACAACCCCAGATATAACAACCTAAAGCCTTCCCCCTCCATTTTATTTCTTCTTATTGCCTCCCTGCTCTCACAGTAACCTTATGGAGAAGACCTCTGATGTCCCCCACATTTTGCCTTATTGCAACTTAGGCATCTTTGTCTCTTTTGCCTGCAGACAGTCTGCTGGCATCAGGCAAGCCGGATCATGACAACTGACTTTTCCAAGGAAATAATCCATTCCTCAAGGGGAAATGGAATCGGAAAGGTACGTGGAAAATGGTTATGAAACATACAGTCCAGTTTTTAAATAACAAGTTTGTTCAGCTGCCCAGGGTCTGTTCCACTCCGTGTATACCCAAATAGCCCATAAAAATGATTCTGTTCCTGGTGGCAAGACTACCCTCAATATCTTGAGCATAATATGACAAAAGTATGTGGGCATGATAGAACAAAACTGTAGGAAGAAAAAGATAAGAGATATACAGAGTATCACCTGAACCAACAGCCATACTACTGCTAATGACCATATTTCAATGATATATGGATGATCAAAGAACAGTTGGTGGAATGCAAAGTACCATGACCAAAAACAAACTAGGAGGACTTCCCTGGAGATCCAGAGGTTAGGACTCTGCACTTCAAAGCAGGAGGCACAAGTTGGATCCCTGCTCAGGAAAGTTTCCTCTGCTGCATGGTAGGACTCCCCCCCCCCCAAAAAAAAACTACACTAGGAAAAAATATAAATTTAAGCAAGATGTATTCCTCAATGTGTTGATACTGATAATTAAAAAATCAAAAATGAAATCCATCATAATCAGAATCTAAGCAAATATATAATTATCACCCATGTTATTACATATCATTTAAAATTTTCTTTCCCATGTAATGAGATCATAAAGAATAAATGCCTGCCATTTTGGTAAAGAAGACAAAATTCTCTTTTTTGCAGACAGTAGGAATATATTCTTGGGAAACACCTGAGAAACGATGTAAAAATAAACTTCTTTAAGTGGGAAAAATTAATAAATATTAAACTTAAAATCCCAAGAGCTTTCATGTATGCCAGCAATAATCCTGTAGAAAATAGAATGGGTAAATGACGACATCACAGTAGTAGTATCAACCACTACAAAGTAAATGAAGCACCAAGGAATCCTAAAAATATGGTTAGGACATTGTAGTAGAAAATGATAAAACTCATACTCAGCTTTAAAAGATATTTGAGTAAATCAAGAGGCACTTTAGCAAAGTTGGGAGATTGGGCTGGTGTCTGCAGGGATTATTATTATTCATTTCTTGCTTAGTACTTTCTTGTTTTCAGTCACTTAGTCGTGTCATGACTCTCTGGGACCCCATGGACTGCAGTACGCCAGGCTTCCCTGTCCTTCACTATCTGCTTAGGACTTGAAAGTGTCAGTCCCTCAGTCGTGTCCTGCCAACTCCTCTGTTCATAGGATTCTCTAGGCAAGAATACTGGAATGGGTTGCCATTTCCTTCTCCTGTCTGCAGGGAGCTGTGGACCAAACAGGCTGCAGCTACGTCACTGGTCTGCTTCACAATTTCCAGGAACTATCTCCTTGTCTTAACAGAGGTGGCGTTTTATAGTCTATTCCACCATTCCCACATCAGATTACACCCATGTAACATGTCTGTGCTGGGGGTGGGGCATAGTTCTTGGAAGGTAGAGGACAGGCGACATTATAATATGGAAGGAGGTAGAGAGTGAATTCCTACTGGCAAAGACCCACAAGTTGCAGGTTTAGTACAATGCCAAGGATATTTACAAATTAGTTTTTCCCCTGATTTTCATAAAATAATTGTATTTCCACCTGTTAAAACAATAGGCAAGACAGTTTTGACTTTTTCTAAACAAGAGTAGAAATCTTTTTTGAAAGACTAGCACTCCAGTGCGTGGTTTATCTGTAGTTCAGCTACTGCACGGATGAGCAGGCTTGTTTCTTGAGCCACTGCAGTAGTAGACTGTCACAGCGACAGCGGTGACATGTGCATGCCTCCCACATTGTCGTAGCCTTGGCGATGGAGCTGGCTTTGTCTGATGGGACAACAGCATGTGTGAAGCAAGCAGAGAGGTGAAAAGTGCTTGCGCACTGGGGTTTGCCCTCTCTTGCTGTTCTTGAAACAAGATGATAGCAATGTGAAGAATCCTGGGCTAGGTGAATGATGCGAGATCCATGGTCCATGCATCGCTTTCACCCTAGCTGCCAGAGAATCATTTACCAGAAGCGTGGGTGAGACCATCCTATACCATCCAGCCCCCAGCAGAGCCAGTTAGCTAACAGAGCACTGACCACGAATGCATTAAGTAAGCCTTCTGAGAACAGCGGGACTGCTCAGCTGAGCCCAGCTGAACTCATTGAGCTGCAGAATTGTGAGCACAAGAATCAGTCGTGTAAATTGTGGGGTGCATCAAGAGCTAGCTGACACAACCATTAACTGCCATCCATCAAATTCCAACCAAAACTAAAGAGAGAACGTATATTTCCTAGTAGAATTTCACCTCTTTTGAAGAGATTGACATTGAACTGAGTCAGACCTTGACTCTGACTCCAAAGGTAATCTTCCCTTCACTATGACAGATTGCACGTGTGCTGGGATTGCTGAGATGCACACACAGTACATGTTGTTCCTTATGGTACAGACTTTCTCTTCTCTCATTTTTTTTTTCTACCTGGGTGATCCAGGCACCCAGGAGACCGTAGCTTCTATGTAACGTTCTAAAACTGAGAAGACCTGCCCTGAGAGCAGCAGGTCAGGGATACATATTTGTGCACTTTTTCTGAGTTAGGAAGGAGCAGGCAGATTGGAAAGTGAGAGCAAGATTAGAAACATGATCCTGCACAGTTGGGCACCTTTCTTGGTGAGATGGGGATGGAACCTAGAGTTGTCTCTTTTGTGATTAAATTAAAGTGGAATGCAATTCTAAGAGGGAGGAGTTCTCCAGAACAGATGTCAGCTCAGATGGAGACAATTTCAGACCTTCTTAGAGCTTTAGGGTATTCACAGCTGATTCTAGCTTTCAGGAGAGTTACCACCCATATCTGCGAGGATTTCTGGATGTATTAAAGGGAAGCTGAGTCAGGGAATGTGATTTTAGTAGCAGTCAATGAGTGGGGAAAATTGGTGTTTTGTTAACCAAATGCCCTAGCATTTAAATCTTGCTCTCTCACTAGCTGTATAGTCTTAAATCAGTGAATATCTTGGACCTTGATAGTTCTCATCCTTACAATGCGGATAATGAAAGTACCTACCTCATTAATTTCTCCCTCCCGCAAAGGCTTTCCTGACCATTACTCACTCATCTCTTATACTGTGACTAAATTACCCTCGTCCTTTTTGCCAGGCTCCCTTGACTTGAATTCTGTCATAGTTTTATTTAGGGAGCGCTGTGATGATCTGTCTGCATGTTTGAAAAAAATGTAAAGGCTGGGGGCCAGCCAGATACATACCTGTTCCCCGAGTCAGCACAGTGACCTGAACTTGGCATCCAGCAGGGATTCAAAATATATTGATTGAATGAAAGAGTATGACAAAGGCTATTTGGATCATGAAGGATGGTTCTCATTACACCTACTAATTGTTTATTCCAAATATAAAATGAGAGATGAGTGAACACAGGCAACTCCATACGTGGCTTTTCATGTGGGGAGGCTTCATCGTGTTCCTTGCATTCTCTCTTTTTCCCTCAAGCGCAGAGAGGGGCTATAGTAGGTCATTCAGTAGAAACTTCTCAAACACCAAGTGATTAGAACAAAACAATGCCTCCCCAGTCTTTCTCTTTGATTAATCAGTGAACCATGGGGATAAAAACAAGACTTCTAAGTTTGTGAGTGTGTGAGTAACAGCACACGTGTGAACAATCAAGGGTGTGAGCACAAAGGTCAATGGAGATCAAGTCCAGGTGAGTGTTACCGCTCTCTCAAAGAGGCCGCGAGCACTCCTTAATTCCTCCTGCCTCTTTGGTCACTCCCTCTGGTTCCCTGACTGCAGTGTCCCCCTTTTTCACCGATTACTGTCCTCTCTACCGACCTAAATTCAGCACCCAAACCCTTGCTAGTGCTGTCTCTAGAGTCAAATGCTAATCACTAAGAGAGGTGTTTGAGGTCCTATAGGATCTGACCCTGTCTCCTCCCTGACTGTACCCCCAGCAGCCTCCCTTCAGTCACTCAGCTCCAGGTCAGCTGGGCTCTGCAGTTTCTGGGTCATGTCAGCTAGGCTCCCTCCTCAGGGCCTCTTCCCTTTGCCTGCATGCTCCTCACCCACACCTGCCTGGCTGACTTCCTCACTTCCATGGAGGTCTTGCTCATTTCTCACTTGCTTTCTCTGTGAGGGCTACCCAGGTCACTGGACAGTATATTGGCAAGTGCACCCACCTTTCCCACCGTCCACCCTATCCCTCATCCCCTTTATCTTGCCCTACATTGTCCTTTAGTTACAACACGTATCACCTAACAGACTCTGTTATTTACTTCTTTGCTTTGTTTGTACTTATCTCTGTCCTCCCCCATAGTTCCCAGCTGCAAAGTCCTTGATCTTAGAAATCTTTCTCTCTTGCTCACTGGTCAATCTCCACCAGCCCAGAACATTACTGAGAACACACTGTAGTCACGCAGATGATATCAGTTTATGTACTGAATGTATCTGCCTCCCTTGGTACATTGTGATACCCTTGAGGGCAAGGGCCATTGTTTGTCTTTGTCAAACCATGGATCTTTGTCACTCCACGGTCCAGCAAACTTTCTGATACAGCTGGAGAGACACTACTGAATACTCACTGAATTAATGAATTAATTTGTGAAAGTGGCACTAATAGAGAAAAGATCCTGTTTCCAAACTGTAGTTCTTCCAGTAGGCACCATCTGTGTGAGAACCATGGACCTATCAGCGCCATGCAAACTCTGCTAGTCAGTGCGGCCAGATGTCTGACTCGTTTTCTGTGGAAATCTTGTAGGCTAGCACTCGGCTTACTACCCATCCTGACTTAGGGTGGCATTTCTGGAACTCAGGCCTTCATCATCTAAATAGACTTTGCTTTAGCTGTGCAGAACATGCAGTACTTTATGTATTTTCTTTCAATAAAATTGTATCTTTGAGAATAAAAGGTAATCATATAATCAAACGTGAGTGCAAAAGAAGGTAATGAACTAGTTGGACGAAAGTGGAGGCTAGCGTGGAGTAATAGTACACACAAAGATCGGCACCAAGCTAGGCTCTTCCTGGATCTTCTGTAGTTGAATCCTAATAAAAACCCTCAAGAGGTAATATTGTCATTCCCATTTCACAAGGGAGAATATTGAGACCATGGACATTCTGTGAGTTGCCTGTGATCTGGCAGTAGATAACCCAATGAGAGCCCAATTCAGGGCTCATTGGTGATAACACCTCAGAGCAAGTTCAGCATAGACAGTTGCTGTTGCTGTTTAGTCACTAAATCGTGTCTGAATGACCAAACAGTCTATAGCCCACTAGACTCCTTGTCCATGGGATTTCCCAGGCAAGAATACCGGAGTGGGTTGCCATTTCCTTCTCCAGGCCATCTTCTGGGTCCTGGGATTGAACCCGCATCTCCTGCATTAGCAAGTGGGTTCTTTACCATTGAGCCACCAGGGAAGCGCACAGCATAGGCAGATCCCCCCACACACTTAATCTGCTCCCAGCAGTCCTGTTTGGTTCCCTTCCTTTTTTCACTGATCCGCTCTCCAAAGCTTTCATCCCAGCTCATATCACTTGCAGAAGTGCTTCATCCCAGAGATTTCGCCCCAACTCCTTTGATCAAATGTTGGTATATTCAACACTGACCCCTGCTGTGGCAGATGGAAGGTGACTGTTTTGAGTCCTTGCAAAGGAACAAAGTAACTGTTATTTATACTTCTTCATGACTTTTGATGATTGTGTATGCTGGGGAGGGTCCTTTGCTGCAGAGCTAGTTTCCTTGTGTGAGAATTGTGTTCTTGGCAGGATGCCCTTTCCTTCCACAAAGACTTCAAACTGGCCCAGGAGGGAAGGTCAGGATCTTACTGATCAGTGCTGCTGTGTACCCACAGGCCCAAGCACTGCACCATGAGACTGGTTCCCTCAGAAGCAACACAGATCTCTCAGGGTTACCAAGCTGTTCTGCACATTTCACAGGCTCCTTTGATAAAGAAAACAAGTGAGATTTGGAATCAAAATTGGGATCAGGAAAATGACCACAGTCTTCCAGGACTTCAGTAAAATCTGCCTGTTCTGGGATGATGCACATTAGTGAGCAGCATGGTAGAGGGGCTCTGACCGTGGGTTCTGAGCCAGGCATCATTCTCTGGAATTAGAGATTACTAGACAATGGCTTCAGAGAAGGCAATGGCTCCCCACTCTAGTACTCTTGCCTGGAAAGTCCCATGGATGTAGAAGCCTGGTAGGACCCCTGCAGTCCATGGGGTCTTGAAGAGTTGGACACAACTGACAGACTTCACTTTGACTTTTCACTTTCATGCATTGGAGAAGGAAATGGCAACCCACTCCAGTGTTCTTGCCTGAAGAATCCCAGGGACGGGGGAGCCCAGTGGGCTGCCGTCTATGGGGTCGCACAGAGTCGGACACGACTGAAGCGACTTAGCAGCAGCAGCAGCAGCAAACAATGGCTTCCCCCTTTACTCTTTTCCCCATCTTCTTCTCGGGTATTTATTTCAGGGCACATTTGAAAATCAGTGGTTTTGTTAGCAGTTTTCATAAAATAGAAGATCTAGCAGAGGACACCAATTAGACTCTTAGTTTCTAAACTTCATTTTAACAGTGATCAGATTGCTTTTGGTACCAGCCTACACCTCACAGGAAAGCTCCTTGACTTGTTGCTTTGGATGAATCTTCTGATGTGTATAATTCCCAGAGTTCTTGTAAAGGAATCCTAGTTCTCTTGTTGCTGTTTCCAAACTACATATCAGAAGAGATGATAGAGTCTCTTTGGGGGCTACTGCAGGTCAGATATTTTCATAACTCACTGACAATTTTCATAAAATCCCTGCAGCATAAATGCCATTATTCCAGTGTCACAAATGAGGGAATGAAGGCCCGGGAGCATAGATGCCTTGCTCACCACAGAGTGAGGAAGTGGCAGAGCTGGGATTTAGAACTGCTCTCACAATTCATTGTCTGCATATCTCCACAATTTAAAAAAGTATTTGAAGAACATTCTTGTGTTTTTGAGAGTCACCAGTGTAAATTGAAAAATTGTATACTGTTTCTCTATCTCATCATTCTGTTTATTTTTAGAGTCTTTCTCATGACAAATAGTACTTTCCTTTACAGACAGTATTAAGCTTATAACATTATACTTGGGGGTGGCAGACGTGGAAAGGCATATACATGACTCAGTTCTGGAAAGTGTTGCATTTCGCCATACTGTGGGCTAAAAACTGCGCCATATACTGTGTAGATGCACATGGAGAAAAGAACCAGGTCTCGTCCTCCAAAACCTCCCGAGTTTCTAAAAGAGTTTGCATGGCACCTGATACTCATAAACCACAGCTATGCTACCTATGTAGAAAGCCTCTACTGTACTACCCCCAAGTTGCGAATGGATGTTTTTGGGGTTAAAGTTTCAATGTGAAAGAGTCACATTTAACAAACCTTCAGCGATGCCTAAGATGTTTCCTGCAGTGTATGTCCTACATGATAAGCAAAGAGCAAAGCAACCATGGTGCCAGCCCTTAGGATGTCACAGGAAAACAAACCAAAAAGAAGTAGTACTTGCTGAATTAGAAGTATCCATGGAGTACATTTACAGTGCAAGATGGGAAAAGAGGAAGAGGAGACAAAGATTAGGGCTGAGAATGAAGAGAGGCAGTAGGGTCAGAAGTCAGATCATATTGTGACTGTGAACGCTAAGGCGTGTATTGGAAAATTCCACTGTTTGCGGGGGACATGCGATTCCTTAATCCTGAATATTTGTGATTTTCAACAGAACGATTAAATAATCACATTGCCAGCTTTATCAGTTCAGTTCAGTTGCTAAGTTGTGTCTGACTCTCTGCGACCCAGTGGACTGCAGCACACCAGGCTTCCCTGTCCATCACCAACTCCCAGAACTTGCTCAAACTCATGTCCATTGAGTTGGTGATGCCATCTAACCATCTCATCCTCTGTCGTCCCTTTCTAATTATATTCTTATACCAGCCTTATATTCACTAATTAATCTCTCCAGTTACATTTTTTTTTAATGATTTTTATGTTTCCGTCATTTTTTTATTTGCAAAGCCTTGGATTTCCAAAGGCTCCCATCATGAGGACATTTCAGAAACTGAGAGATTATTAGAAGGACCAACAATGATGATGAATCCAGGAGGTTGCCAGTACATTGGTAGTCAAGGCTCCTGAGTACAGGGAGCTGCATAAGAGTCAGGAAAAGTGTATGTTCCACGTGCCGTGGTAGGCTCTGGGGTTAGATGTATCAGGCAAGCTGATCCAGCTATCTTAGTACAGAAAATCATGCAAGCACATCTTAAACCCAGTGGTCTGGAAAGATTTGTCAGGATCATTGATGGAGGAGGTGTCTCACCTGCACACACACACACAGACACATACTCACACACAGTTAATAAATTATAAGTCTTAAACCCAGCTAGGATCATAGAGTTTTGGTGCCAGTTTGTCTGCCTCTAAAGCCTCAAAGAATGTCTATGACATTAAACCCTTTTTCATAATAATTTATTTCAATTTAATTGAGAACCACTACCTGCAGTTCCCCTGACTGTGCTTGCCTGTTGTTGCCCTGCAGAGAGACTGGGAACTGAACGTTCTGCTTTATCTAAAGGGCAGGGACTGAGGGGGTAGCTTCTGCACCCAAGCCCTTCATGCTGAGTATGGCCCCGTCAGACCTCCATGTGACCTCATGTTGTTGCCACACTGCAGGCTGCCTGTTCTTGCCTCTATATTATAATTAGTCTTCACTACAATTAGAGTTAGAATTCTCTGCACTGTGACTTTAGTGATGCTTATTTTAATTGGCACCTTTCAGGTACGTGTGATTATCACTGGGCCAGAAATGATTTCTTAACCTTTCCAGTAGATTGGATAATGCAGAGAATTACCTTATGCTCAACAGATTCAATACACTAATAACTTAAATACTGGTGATCAGTTTTCAATTGCTGCACAGCAAATTGCCTAGAATTTGGCAGTTTAAACCAACACATATTTATTATTCCCTGGTTCCCATAGCTAATGCATGCTGCATGGATCAAGTGAGTTCTCTGCTTAGGGTCTTACGAGGCTGAAATCAAAGTGTCAGTGGGACTGGAATCTTACCTGGAGACTCTGGAGAAGAAGCAGCTTCCAAGCTCATCCAAGTGATTGGCAGAATCCATCTCCTGTGGTGACGGGACTGAACTATATCTTTGCAGGATGTTGTTAGAGTTGCTCTCAGATTCTCGAAGCTGCCTGTATTTCTTATCATATAGTTCCCTCCATCTTCAAGCAAATGAAATTGAAAGTTGCTCAGTTGTGTCCGACTCTTTGCAACCCCATGGACTATACAGTCCATGGAATTCTCCAGGCCAGAATACTGGATTGGGTAGCCTTTCTCTTCTCCAGGGTATCTTCCCAACCCAGGGATCGAACCCAGGTCTCCTGCATTGTGGGCTGATTATTTACCAGCTGAGCCACCAGGGAAGCCCAAGAATACTGGAATGGGTAGCCTATCCCTTCTCCAGCGGGTCTTCCTGTCCCAGGAATCAAACTGGGGTCTCCTGCATTGCAGGTGGATTCTTTACCAACAAGCTATCAGGGAAGCTCAAGCAAATGATGGTATGTCAAAACCTTTTACTTCAAATCTCTCTTGCTTTCCTCTGCTGCAAGCAAGAGGAAACTCTCTGCTTTTAAAGGACTCCTGTTATTAGGTTAGGCCCCTTTGGATAATTCAGGATAATCTCCCAATTAAGGTCAGTGGATTAGTAACCTCAATTATAACTGCACAATCCGACTAACCATGCAGATATAACACAAATGTGTGTGTGATTCCTCCTCTAATTCACAGTACCTGGGATTATGGTGAAATATCTTGGGAGACCAGTTTTAGAATTCTGCCTACCATAGCCTTTAATAACCATCAGATAATTATTTATTAAAACCATGTTTTGTGACCCTGATGGAGTATCTGTAAATCCTGTGATCATACTGTAGCTCTTCACTGAGTTCCATCATGTCATTGTGTAGTTTTATTTGCACCAGTGACTTGTGTATTAGTCAGGGTTCCAGAGGAACAGAGCCACTAGGATATTTAGAGAGACAGAGAATAATTTTTTATTAGGAACTGGCTCACATGTTTATAGAGGCTGACAAGATCCAAAAATATGCATTTGGCAAGGTGGAGACCTAGGAGAGCTGATGGTACAGTTCATCTGAGTCCAAAGGGCTGAGAACCAGGAGAGCCAGTAGTGTTAAGTTCTAATCTAAAAGTGCTGAGATCGAGCCTCAAGAAGATGTGCTTTTTCAGTTCACAGGCAGGAGAAGACCAGAGTCCCACCTCAAGCAGCCATATTTGATTCCCTCCTGCTTGAAGGAAGCTCAGCTATTTTTGTTCTATTCAAGGAAGGTTTCAACTTGGTTTGGGACATCCCCTTAGAGGGCAACCTGCTTTACTCAGTCCACTTATTCCAGTGCTGATCTTATCTAAAACTCCCTCACAGACACACTCACAATAATGGTTGACCTACTGTCTGGGCACTTTCTGTGGCCCAATCACATTGATGCAAAATATTGCACATCAGTCCAGGCATCTTGACACAGTCCATACATTATCATTTATTTTAAAATTCCTATTCTGTCTTAATTTAACTGCTTGGTTTTTCAGCTTCCTTGCCTATAAGAGGGAGCTGTGGATAAGTTCACTTTGTTAGTTGCATTTTAACCAATTACCTTTAAGGTATATGTGTAAAAGGGAAACACTGATCAGGAAGCAGTGTGCAGTCTATATGGTAAAGGAGAATTTTGCATCATGTAGCATGCAGATTTAATAATACCTAATATTTGTGAGCATTCTTTGGCATTGCCTTTCTTTGAGATTGGAATGAAAACTGACCTTTTCCAGTCCTGTGGCCACTGCTGAGTTTTCCAAATTTCCTAGCACATTGACTGCAGCACTTTCACAGCATCATCTTTCAGGATTTGGAATAGCTCAACTGGAATTCCATCACCTCCACTAGCTTTGTTTGTAGTGATGCTTTCTAAGGCCCACTTGACTTCACATTCCAGGATGTCTGGCTCTAGGTGAGTGATCACACCATCATGATTATTTTGGTCGTGAAGATCTTTTTTGTACAGTTCTTCTGTGTATTCTTGCCACCTCTTCTTAATATCTTCTGCTTCTGTTAGGTCCATACCATTTCTGTCCTTTATCGAGCACATCTTTGCATGAAATGTTCCCTTTGTATCTCTAATTTTCTTGAAGAGATTTCTAGTCTTTCCCATTCTGTTGTTTTCCTCTATTTCTTTGCATTGATCACTGAGGAAGCTTTCTTATCTCTCCTTGCTATTCTTTGGAACTCTGCATTCAGATGCTTATATCTATCATTTTCTCCTTTGCTTTTCACTTCTCTTCTTTTCACAGCTATTTGTAAGACCTCCCCAGACAGCCATTTTGCTTTTTTGCATTTCTTTTCCATGGGGATGGTCTTGATCCTTGTCTCCTATACAGTGTCAAGAACCTCCGTCCATAGTTCATCAGGCAGTCTGTCTATCAGATCTAATCCCTTAAATCTATTTCTCACTTCTACTGTATATTCATAAGGGATTTGATTTAGATCATACCTGAATGGTCTAGTGCTTTTCCCTACTTTCTTCAATTTAAGTCTGAATTTGGCAATAAGGAGCTCATGATCTGAGCCATAGTCCACTCCCGGTTTTGTTTTTGCTGACTATATAGAGCTTCTCCATCTTTGGCTGCAAAGAATATAATCAGTCTGATTTCGATGTTGGCCATCTGGTGATGTCCATGTGTAGAGTCTTCTCTTGTGTTGTTGGAAGAGGGTGTTTGCTATGACCAGTGTGTTCTCTTGGCAAAATTCTATTAGTCTTTGCCCTGCCTCATTCTGTACTCCAAGGCCAAGTTTGCCTGTTACTCCAGGTGTTTCCTGACTTCGTATGTTCAGGCTGGTTTTAGAAAAGGCAGAGGAACCAGAGATCAAATTGCCAACATCTGTTGGATCATCGAAAAAACAAGAGAGTTCCAGAAAAACATCTATTTCTGCTTTATTAACTATGCCAAGGCCTTTGACTGTGTGGATCACAATAAACTGTGGAAAATTCTGAAAGAGATGGGAATACCAGATCACCTGACCTGCCTCTTGAGAAACCTATATGCCAGTCAGGAAGCAACAGTTAGAACTGGACATGGAAGAACAGATTGGTTCCAAATAGGAAAAGGAGTACATCAAGGCTGTATATTGTCACCCTGTTTGTTTAACTTATATGCAGAGTACATCATGAAAAATGCTGGGCTGGAAGAAGCACAAGCTGGAATCAAGATTGCCGGGAGAAATATCAATACCTCAGATATGCAGATGACACCACCCTTATGGCAGAAAGTGAAGAGGAACTAAAAAGCCTCTTGAGAGTGAAAGAGGAGAGTGAAACAGTTGGCTTAAAGCTCAACATTCAGAAAACTAAGATCATGACATCTGGTTCCATCACTTCATGGCAATTAGATAGGGAAACAGTGGAAACAGTGTCAGACTTTATTTTTTTGTGCTCCAAAATCACTGCAGATGGTGACTGCAGCCATGAAATTAAAAGACACTTACTCCTTGGAAGGAAAGTTATGACCAACCTATATAGCACATTCAAAAGCAGAGACATTACTCTGCCAACAAAGGTCCGTCTAGTCAAGGCTATGGTTTTTCCAGTGGTCATATATGGATGTGAGAGTTGGACTGTGAAGAAAGCTGAGCGCCGAAGAATTGATGCTTTTGAACTGTGGTGTTGGAGAAGACTCTTGAGAGTCCCTTGGACTGCAAGGAGATCCAACTAGTCCATTCTGAAGGAGATCAGCCCTGGGTATTCTTTGGAAGGACTGATGCTGAATCTGAGGCTACAATACTTTGGCCACCTCATGCAAAAAATTGACTTATTGGAAAAGACTCTGATGCTGGGAGGGATTGGGGGCAGGAGGAGAAGGGGACGACAGAGGATGAGATGGCTGGATGGCATCACCGACTCCATGGACATGAGTTTGGGTAAACTCCGGGAGTTGGTGATGGACAGGGACGCCTGGCGTGCTGCGATTCATGGGGTTGCAAAGAGTCGGACATAACTGAGTGACTGAATTGAACTGAATATTTGTGAAATACTTACTATATTTAGCACACTCTTTTGTACGTTTATTAAAATGCTTTACCTCCTTTGTTCAGCAAAACCCCATGAGATACATGCCATTGTTAGTCCCATTTCCATATGAAAAAACTGAAGCACGAAAGTAGTTTGTCCCAGATGACAGCTGGTAAGTAGTAGGTCCCAGGGTTTTCATCTATGGCTTCAGAACCAATGTCCTGAACTCATTAGTGTGAACATTGAATTTATCATCCACACCAGAATGAGAGCACCATTGAAAATTATACCTCAGTGGGCATAAAATGGAAAAGACTTAGATGCATGAAGACACTGCTCACTCTGCTAGTGAAAATCCTCTGCGTTGCAAGCAGCAGAAAATTCTTTTCTAGATTTTCTCAATGGAAAAGGAAGTTCATGATCTCAGAGGTTTTCTAACATCATCACTCTCCCTCCCTTTGCTACATTATTTCTGTCAACATAAAAATTTATTATTATTATTATTATTTTAAAAAACAAAAACACAAAACAGAAAAAAACCTTTTTGCCTCCCTCCTTTTTACCTGCTATGGGGACATTTCTTCTCCCCTTGGTAACCGACCTCCCTAAGGAGGGTCTACACTCACTGTCTCCAGTTACCCCTACTCCCATTCTGTCTTAATCTCACTGTGATTAAATGTGGACACCTTCACCTGAACTGAAACTGCTCTGATCAACATAATAATCACACAATATTTCTAAGTCAAGGTCTGTGTCACAGTCCCTCCTTATGTGACCTGTCTATAATTTGGGGCCGAGTTGATCATTCCTTCCACCTGGGACTACCTTCTCCTCTGGTGTATTATTTAGCATTCTCTGGAGACATGGAAACAATAGGATATATATACAGGAAGAGATTTCTTTAAAGGAATTGGCTTATGCAGTTGTGGAGGCAGAGAAGTCCCCCTATCTGGTGTCTGCAAGTTGGAGTCCCAGAGAAGCTTGGTGGCTTAATTCATTTCAACTCCAGCAGCCTGAGAACCAAGATAACTAATGATGTAGATTCCAGTCAGGGTCTGAAGACCTGAGAAACTGTAGCACCAAGAACAGTAGAAGATCAATGTCCCAGTTCATTCAGTCAGGCAGAAGAGGCCCAGATTTTCCTTCCTCCACCTTTTTGTTCTATTCAGGATTGTTTGCCCTCACACTGGTAAGGGCAAACTTCTTTTCTAGGGCCACAGATTCAGATGTTAATTTCACCCGGAAATAGCCTTACAGATACACCCAGAAATGATGTTTAGCCAAATATTTGGATACCCCATGATCCAGTCAAGTTGATGCATACACACCTGGGTTCCAGGACAACACTTTCCTGGTTGTTCTCTGATGTCATGTAACTGTAGCTGCTCAGTCTCCTTGGCTGGTTCTCCTCCTTTCCTTGTGTTCTCTCCATATTGACAAACCTCAGAACTGAATCCTTATCTTCTTCTTCTCTACCTACACTCATTCCTTTCATGAGCTCATCCAGGACCATGGCTTTCTATTGCCATCTATACCCTCTTCTCTCCCCAGCTTTGATGTCCAACTTAGGCTCCAGAGTCTGTTGTCACTGTCCACCTGGAAGCACAAATGGATATCCAATAGACATTACATTTCAATCATGTAAAAAATGAACTTATTTCATGTCAATCAATTGAACTCTGTTGTTTGTCATCTCAGTTAACATTATACTTCTAGATACTCACTTAAAAATTTTGGGGTCAGGGGAGTCTCTGCAGGTCCAGTGGCTAAGAGACTGTGTTTTTAATGCAGGGGACCTGGCTTCGATCCCTGATCAGGGAACTAGATCCCACATGCCACAACTAAGAGTTTGTGTGCCCCAACTAAGGATCCCACAGGTTGTACCAAAGATTGAAAATCCTGCATGCTCCAACTAATTCCTAGTGCAGCCGAATAAATAAATAAACATTAAAAAATATTGGAGTCAGTCTTACCACTACATCCACCCAAAAATCCAGTTGCTTCTATGGTCTAAGTAGACTGAGAGTATGAAAAATTTTGCCTCCTTCACTCTTACCACTTAATTCTAAGCCACTAGAACTTTTTGCCTTGATTACTGCCACATCAGAGTATTTACATGACCTACAAGTTTCTGCAAGATTTGATGTTATGTTATTTCTCTGAAATCCAACTACATTACCATGAAATCCCTCCATATCTACCTTAAGTAGTCACATTTTACCTGAAGGCTCTTCAACTGGCTGTTGTCTGTGTTTGAAATGTTCTTCCTCTACATATTTAATGGCTCATCCCATCAACTCTTTCAAGTCTTTGCCTAAATATCACTTTCTGAGTGAGGCTTATCCTGACTACTTAACAAAATTTCCAATTACTTAGCATTCCAGATCTTTCTTAATTTGCTCTAATTTGCTTTCCATGCAGTATAATCTTCCTACTTACAGTATAATCATTTATTTTTTATTGTTTATGCAGTTACCCCAAAATATGAGTTCTGTGAGGGCAGAGACAGATGTTCATTTTGTTTACTGTAGTATCTTCAGGAAGAACACTAGAGTGGGTTGCCATTAATACCTTTATTCAAATCTCGCCGTTTCTCTGTCTTGTGACCTTCCTATTCTTTTTCATTTGGTTCAGTTTTTTTTTTTTTTTGGAATGGCATGATAGATTTATTTATTTATTTTTTTTGTTCTTCAATTTTATTTTATTTTTAAACTTTACATAATTGTATTAGTTTTGAAATAATAATAACATACAAAAGAAGCATAAAACATATATACAGAGATTAATAATGAATAATTATAACATGAAAACATATATAACCATCACCCAAAACAATGACTCAAATATTATTAAAACCCCAGAGCCCCTGATGCTCCCCTCTCTGACCACAACTGTGTGTCTCAGTAGAGAGATATGCCATCCTGATCCTTGCTCAGTATTTCTTCCTTACAGCTCATTATACCTTCACCTACCACCTATGTAAACTACACTAAATTATCTACTTTCATGTTTGAAAAAAATCTTATGCCAGCAAGCATCACATGCATGTTTGAGTTTTTAGTGTACACTTAGAGAACCACCTCATGTAACTTGTTTATAGATGCTTCCTGAAATATTGAAATGAATCCCTCTTCCCAGGTTAAAGGGACAAATCCTTGCCCCAAGTATGTGCTTGGGAGTGAATTCAATGCAAGGGTATACATGAGAGCTAAACGGTGTTCTCAACCTCCAGTGAGTCTATAGGCCAATTATGGAGATGGTGTTTACTGATGCTGTATGCTGCTAGAGCTGAAGATGGCTCAGGTTAGCAGCAAGGCCATGGGGGAGGTATTTCTGGTGGCACCTATCACTGGTTTGTGATTTGGGGCAAGTCTCTCTACCTCTCTGAGCCTGTGCACTTACTTCTTAAAGAGAGATTTAAAACCTGCATTGAACGGTTTCAGCTACATGCAATAAACTCTGATAAATTCTCTCTTAATTATTATTATGTTATAAATGTTTTCAATTTTCCTTGCTGTGGTTTCTTAGATATACCCATCATTTAAAAGTGGACAGTTAATTTCCAAATACATGTTTTTTTAAAAGTATCCTTGATATTAATTTCTCATTTTGGTATTAATTTCCCATTTAAATGCTTTCTTCTCTGCAATCACCCTCTGTTTTTTCAGTCTTCTAACTTTATTGAGGCTTTCAATGGCTAAGTCAAAGATCTCTCTTGGTAAATCTCACATTGCACTTGAAAATATGTGGGTTATTTTCAAACACCTTTCGATATTGGTTTCTAACATAATTCCACAGTGATAAGAGAACAGATTCTGTGTGATTTCAATACCTTTAGACAATGAAATTTTTGCAGCTCGTTTTATATTATGTCCCTGGATCTGTTCCAGTGTCTCCTGGTTGATAGTCTATGGGAACTTGAATGGAATTTGTATCCTACTGTTGTGTGAAAATTGTATAAATCTTAATTATGCTGAATTGGTTCATAGTGCTTTTCAGGTCTACTGTATCCTTCCACTTTTCTCTCTATCCATTCTATTAATTTTTGAGAGTTTGATATTGAAACTCCAACTAAAAATCTTAATTTATCCACTTAAAAAACAATTGTAATATATAATGGAACTATATGTAAGTTTGTTCTGTATTTTCCAAGTCTCCTGTAAATATATTATCATACTTTCATAATTTTAAAAAGAATAAAGAAAAAAGCATACTCCCCATGGTTATCATATGTGGAACTTTATAGCTCTGTACCATAACCCATTGATCACACTGTTCCAAAGGAAGGGTCAACTATATTTTGATTTCAGTTTTCTCTGAACAGTGTAGATAGCATACATACAAGGCAAGTAACTTTAGTACCTACTAGATGTTAATGTGAGGATTTGTTTACCCCCAGGAACACACCAAGGCAGCTAAGTGGAGTGATAAGAGCCTGGACATTAAGATAATAAATATTGGGATTAATGATTATAATCATGGTGAAAGCTAACTTGTACTCTTCATTCTAAGTCCCAATGGGCATAGAGAGTCTGCTTCCAGCCGGGCACCCCAGTGCCACAGTAAGATCTGAGTACTTAAAACAGGAAAGTCTAGGTTAATGATGTACCTTGCTTTTTACAAAATCAAAACATTACGGAGGCTTAACTTTTGTTGAGTATTCCCTGCGTCCAATATATTGCTTGATTATGTGTATCATCTCATTTAATCCTTTCCATGGCCTGAGGAAGTAGGTAGGCTCAGTGATTATCCCTATTTACTGGTCAAAAACATTGAATTCAGAGATTAAGTAACTTTTTTTGTGATCACACAGTTAATAATGAAGGGCACAGAAAATGATTTTAGACAGTTTCTAGAACCCACATTACTTTTTGTGAGGGAGATACTTTGAGGGGAAATAATTTCAAACTTACAGAAAAGTTGTAAGAATAGTATTAATACATGCCACTCCCATTTATACTTTATTCAAATTCTTCAATAGGTAATAATTTCTCTCTCCTTTCCACCTCTTTCTTTCTTTCTGCCTCCCTTTCTTATTTTCCTGTCCACACACATACCACACACAGATGCATATACATACAAATATTTTCTAAATCATTTGAAAGTAAGCTGCAGACATGTTCTTTTACCCCTAAAAACTGCAGTGTTACTTCCTGAGAACAAGGACATCCTTTGGGGTAAGCACTGTACAATTATGGAAATCAAGAAATTAATGTCGACACAGTACTATTCTGTATCTTTTTACAGATCTTATTCAAACATGGCAATTATCTCAACAGTGTCATTTATATTGGGTTGATGAACAAGTAATTATGGTTTTGGACTGTGAATTATAAATCATTGTAACTAGGTTCAAACACATCTTTATTAATCAAAATAGGAACCATTACAATCAACACATTTTTGCCAATGAGAACTAAATTTGTTTATTCCTGAAGCATAAAAATCCATATTTCTGGATTTGTTTAGCTCTTGGAAAGCATTTTCTGCCTCCTGCTGATTGTGGAAGCATTTTCCCTGCAAAAAGTTGCTGAGATGCTTGAAGAAGTGGTAGAATTGGCAAGAGGTCAGGTGAATATGGTGGATGAGGCAAAACTTCATAGTCCAACTCATTCAACTTTTGAAGTGTTGGTTGTGTGACCTGCGATCAGGTGGTGTTGTGGAGAGGAATTAGGCCCTTTTTGTAAACCAATGCCAGAGGCAGATGTTGCAATTTTCAGTGCATCTCATCAATTTGCTGAGCATATTTTTCAGATGTAATGATTTCGCTGGGATTCAGAAAGCTGTAGTGGATCAGACTGGCATCAGACTACCCAACAGTGACCATGACTTTATTTTGGTGCAAGTTTGACTTTGGGAAGTGCTTTAGGTTTTCTTCTTGGTCACTGGTTGTCATATAAAATCTACTTTTTGTTGCACATAACAATCCGACATAGAAATGGTTTGTTGTTGTTGCATAGAATAAGAGATGATGCTTCAAAATGATTTTTTTATCAGCTCATGAGGCATCCTCTTTGCAAGCTTTTTCACCTTTCCGATTTGCTTCAAATGCTGAACAACCGTAGAAAGGCCGATGTTGACTTCAGTAACTTCTCATGTAGATATGAGAGGCTCAGCTTCAATGATGGCTCTCAGTTGGTCACTGTCAACTTCCAGTGGCTGGGCACTGCACTCCTCATCTGCAAGGCTCTCATCTCCTTTGCAAAACTTCTTGAACCATCTCTGCACTGTATATTCATTAGCAGTTCCTGGGCCAAATGCATTGCTGATGTTGCAAGTTGTCTCTGCTGCTTTCTGACCCATTTTTAACTTGAATTAAAAAATGGCTCAAATTTGCTTTTTATCTAACATCATTACTATAGTCTAAATATAAAATAAATAGCAAATAATAAGTCATTAACAAAATAAAGCAAGAAATTGCACATTAAATGATACATAACATAACCACACTTATTTAAGAATGTATTCCAATATCAAATGGCAGAGTTCAACAATGCAAAACTACAATTACTTTGCACCAACCAAATAGAAAGTTTTATAATTTTCGGTTCTACATGCCAGTCGAGAATCACATTTGTATATAGTTGTTATTCCACTTTAGTGTTCTTCAGTCTGGAACAAGTCCTCAGACTTACTGTCTTGAATGACCATAACAATTTTGAAAGTATGAGCCATTTACTCAAATGTCCCTCAATATGGGTTTGCCTGATTTTTGATTCTCATGACTAGATTCAGCTTATGTATCTTTGCCAGGGAAAAGACAAAAAGTGGTAGTATATCCTTCTCAGTACATTATATCAATCAGTACATGATACTTATTCTGTATTGGTGATGTTGGATTTGATCACTTGCTCAAGGTTGTATTCAGCAAGTTACCCTGGAGTAAAGTTATTTTCCCTTTGTCCACTTGTTGTGGGGGTATACTTGGAGACTATGGAAGTATCCTATTCTATCATCACTGATGATTCTTCCCTAAACCCATTAACATAAGATGGTTGAAAAGTCATGCGCATTTCCCCCCATTTACTAATTGGGATTCTTCTGCAATGAAGAACTTTTAATCTCACACTCACTTATAAATTATTCATGTCTTCATTTATATCCTGTGAGCTCATGGACATATATTTTATTCATTGGATAATAAAGCATTACCATCATAATTCAGTTTGATGCTCCAGTTTGTCCAGATCTGGTCAGTGGAAAAATGGAGGCCCCTTAAATCTTGTTCCTGTGTCCTTTTGGATGTTCCCCTATTTTTCTTTGAAAAGTTATTTTGGTACAACAAGATATTCCTGGCTCTTTTTGTACTTTCCCTATTCTTTCCCTGAAATCAGCCATTTTCCAAGGGGCTCTGGTTTCTTTTGTCTAGAATGGTATTTAGAAATCAAGTCTGTGCTTTTAACCATTATTCTCTACTGTCAGAATGAGTTTACAACCTCCTGCATTTCCCTTAACTTCAGTTACCCAATATGTGGAATTGGCATAAAAATAGGAATTTTGTTTTGGCTGCACTGCACAGCTAATGGGATCTTAGTTCCCCAACCAGGGGTCGAATGTAGGCCCTAAGCAGTGAAAGTGCTAAGTCCTAACCACTGAACCTCCAGGGAATTCCCCAAAATATGATTTTTGTCATTGGTATGTTGTAAGGTTTAAATATAGTAATGAAACGTTTAGTATAGTGCTTGCCACACAGGTAGTTTTTTAATGGCATAATTTAAGCATCAAAAAGAATAATAATAATAGATTATCATCCAGTAAATAAAAAAAGAATCTATAAGTCCATTAGAAAATAAGTGGTGGCTATTTTCATCATCATTTTTGTTACTATCAAATACTTCCAACTGTCAATAAGAGATACCTCTGGGTAAAACCTCAGGTTTACAGTAGTAGCCTTGTCAAGTCAAAGCCAACTCAAGAGCATCACGGAACTTGCAAAAATAGAAGCATGAAGAATGATCCCAGAAGCATGCCTCAGGCCTTAGTGACTAATACCACTTCAGTATTGGAAACAAAGGGCAGGAAGTGAAGAACCCCAACTACTCCTACAGCTCTGCTTCTGTATCCAGTACCTCCCTTATCATGGTCCCAAGAGCACTGTGCTCTAAACAGTTATTTGTTTGCTTTATTCAGTAGATCATGAACTGATAGATGTAACTTGTTTATGACTTATTCTTGGCACTTAAAACAGTGCCTGTCAGAAGACATTTGACAAGTATTTGCTGATTGAATGGATGGAAGTTTTGAGTAGTTTCAACTATCTCATTATAATAATAATGAGGGATAGAAACTAGGCTCAAAAAGATAGAGGGATATCCCCAAGGCCATATAACTAGTAAGAAATAGAGGTGGAATTCCATCCTGGTCTGACTCTAGAAATCTGACGTCTTAGTTGCATTGGCCTCTTTGAACAGTGGGCCTTCCCAGAAAGATTATCTTGTCCAGTTTCCATGTTTCCCAGAGTCAAGTGGGACACCCACAGACACCAGACTGAATATCTAAGACTGGTTCAGGATCAGGTATTTAAATCAACAAATATTTATCAATCACTTGCTCTAGGCCTTTCTGGCTCTGGGGACAGAGCTCTGAGCACAATAATCAGACCCCCTGTGCTCGTCAATATTTCATTCTCATGTGAAAAGACAATGAAGAAAGGGATAGATAAGATCTATGTGTGTACAGAAGACAGAGTAGATGTGGACGTGAGAGAGAGCTTGCTGGGTTCAGAGAACCTGGAGTAGTTCATAATGGCCAGAGGTAGAATGGGGTATGGGCTGGGGGTTGAAGTGGGAAACTGGAAAGCAGAATCCCACAAGAAAATGAATTACTTAATTTCCTTGAGATGAAGTGCTCTTTTCAAGAAAATGGGGATTTGACATCCAAGAAAATGCATGGAAATATCTAAGACTGAAATCTAAAACAGGAACGTTATTGAGCAATAAAGACAATAATAATAGCTGGTTTGTTGGAATCTATGGTATGTAGCCTTTTAAGTTTGGCTTATTTCATGAAGTAATACTCATTTGAGATTCCTCCATGTCTTGAGAATCCCATGGACTGAGGAGCCTGATGGGCTACAGTCCAAAGGGTTGCAAAGAGTTGGACATGACAGAGTAGCTATGCACAAATGTATATATTTTGATGAGTTTGGACACATAAATAAACCTGTGATATCACCGGAATCAAGGTATCATATCCATCACATCCAAAAATTTCCTTGTGCTGTTTTGTAAGATTTTTTTGGTGTGTATGGGGTAGGAACAAAACATGAGATCATCCTCATAACATATTTTAAAACACAATATTATATTGTTAACTATAGATACTATATTGAACAAAAGATCTCTTCTTATAGAGTTTTAAGAATTTTTTGCATATTTTAGATAAAAATTCTTTATCAGATGTATCTTGTGCAAGTATTTCTCCTAGTCTATGTCCTATCTCCTCATTATCCTTATATTGTCTTTTGCACAGCCAGTGATTTTTATTTTAATAAAATCTAGCTTATCAATTATTTCTTTCAATTGTTTATCAATTATTTATTTCTTTTGTTCATCATCATACCCAAAATCCTCTGGATTTTCTCCTATGTTATATTCTAAGAGTATTATAGTTTTGCATATTACATTTAGATCTGTGATCTATTTTGAGTTAATTTTTGTGAAGAGTGTAAACTCTGTGTCCAGATTTATTTATTTTTTTAATGTGAGTGTTCAGTTGTTCCAACAACATTTGTTGAAAAGATTATTATTCTTCTTCCATTAAGTTGTCTGTGCTGCCTTGAAGTTGACCTTTATTTACTTGTGAGAATCTATTTCTGGGCTTTCTATTCTCTTCCATTGCTCTATTTGTCTATTCTTTCACTAGTACCACACTCTGTTGGTTAGTTTAGCTTTATAGTAAGTCTTAAATTAGAATAGTATCAATCCTCTGATTTTTTACTTCTCCTTAAATATTATGTTGGCTATTCTGGATATTTTCCCTTTTCATATAAACTGGAATCTGTTAGTCAATAACCATAAAATAATTTGGTGGGATTTTTATTGGAATTATATTGAATCTTTAAGCCAAATTGAAAAGAGCTGACATCCTGACAGTATTGAGTCTTCTTATCCATGAACTTGGAACATCTTTTCATTTATTTACTTCTTTGATGTCTTTCATCAAAGCTTCGTATTTTTCCTTATATAGGACTTATACATATTTTTTTTCAGTTCAGTCGCTCAGTAGTGTCCGACTCTTTGTGACCCCATGGACTGAAGCACACCAGGCTTCCCTGTTCATCACCAACTCCCGGAGCTTGCTCAAACTCATGTCCATCAAGTCAGTGATGCCATCCAACTATCTCAACCTCTGTCGTCCCCTTCTCCTCCTGCCTTCAATCTTTCCCAGCATTAGAGTCTTTTCCAATGAGTCATTTCTTCGTGTTGGATGGCCAAAGTATTGGAGTTTCAGCTTCAGCATCGGTCCTTCTAATGGATATTCAGGACTGATTTCCTTTAGGGTTAACTGGTTTGATCTTATAATCCAGGGGAATCTTAAGAGACTTCTCCAACACCACAGTTCAAAAGCATCGATTCTTCAGTGCTCAGCTTTCTTTATAGTACAACTCTCACATCCATACATGACTACTGAAAAAACAATAGCTTTGACTAGATAGACCTTTGACGGCAGTTATGTCTCCGCTTTTTAGTATGCTGTCTAGGTTGGTCATAGCTTTTCTTCCAAGGAGGAAGCATCTTTTAATTTCATGGCTGCAGTCACCATCTGCAGTGATTTTGAAGCCCAAGAAAATACAGTCTCTCACTGTTTCCATTGTATATTTTTAGATTTATATATAAATATATATGTTATGACCAACCTAGACAGCATATTAAAAAGCTGAGACATTAGTTTGTCAACAAAGGTCTGTCTAGTCAAGGCTATGGTTTTTCCAGTAGTCATATATGGATGTGAGAGTTGGACTTTAAAGAAAGCTGAGCACTGAAGAATTGATGCTTTTGAACTGTGGTGTTGGAGAAGACTTGGGAGTCCCTGGGACTGCAAGGAGATCCAACCAGTTCATCCTAAAGGAAATCATTCCTGGGTGTTCATTGGAAGGACTGATGTTGAAGCTGAAATTCCAATACTTTGGCCACCTGATGGCAAGAGCTGACTCAACGGAAAACCCTCGGATACTGGGAAAGACGGAAGGCAGGAGGAGAAGGGGACAACAGAGGATGAGATGGCTGGATGGTATCACTGACTCAATGGACATGAGTTTGGGTAAACTCCAGGAGCTGGTGATGGACAGGGAGGCCTGGTGTGCTGCAGTTCATGGTGTCACAAAGAGTCAGACATGACTGAGCAACTGAATTGAACTGAACTATATATATAAATATATATAGTTTTATATATATATAAATAATATATAATTTTATTATATAAAATATATACATATTTGTTAGATTTATGTATAAATATTTCATTTGTGTGCTAATATAGATAGCATTGTGTTAATTTCAATTATACTTGCTCATTACTTGCATATAGGAAAATAATTGACTTTGGCATATTAACCCTTGCTTATTAGTTCCAGGCATGGAACTAATGAACCTCCTTATTAGAGGATTTTTGGTGATTCTTTCAGATTTTTCTACATAGATGATTATATCTTTTGACAACAAAGATAGTTTTCTTTCTTTCTTCCCAATTTCTATATACATTTTTCCCCTTTCTTGTCTGATTGTATTATCTAGGACTTTGAGTACAATGTTGAAAAGTAGTGGTGAGAGGGGACTTCCTTGCCTTGTTCCTAATATTAGCAGGAAAACATAGTTTCTTACCATTAAGTATGATATTAGCTGTATGGTTTTTGTACATGTTTTTTTAATCAAGTTGAGGAAGTGCCCCTCTATTCCTGGTTTCTGAGACTTTTAGCATAATTGTGTGTTGGACTTATATACTTTTTCTGCATCTGTTGATGTAGTCAAACAATTTTTCATTTGCCTATTAATTGAGTTTTGAATGTTGAACCAGTCTAGCATGCCTAGGATAAATTCCACATGATTGTGGTGTATAATTCTTTTCATACATTGTTGCGTTTGCTTTGCTAATACTTTTCTGATGTATTTGTTGTTGTTTAGGCATCAAGCCATATCCAGCTCTTTCTGACTCCATGGACTGCAGCACTCCAGGCTTCCCTGTCCTCCACTATCTCCTGCAGTTTGCTCAAACTCATGTTCCTTGAGTCGGTGATGCTATCTAACCATCTCACCCTCTGTTGCCCTCTTCTCCTCCTGCCCTCAATCTTTCCCAGCATCAGTCAGTTCTTCAAATCAGGTGGTCAAAGTATTGGAGCTTCAGCTTCAGCATCGATTCTTCCGATGAATATTGAGGACTGATTTCCTCTAGGATTGACTGGTTTTATCTCCTTGCAGTCCAAGGGACTCTCAAGAGTCTTCTTAAGAGAGATATTGGTCTATAGTTTTCTTTTCTCCTTTAATGTCTGTATAGTTTTAATATTAGGGTAATGCTGGCCTCACAGATGGATTAGGAAGTGTTCCCTCAGTTTCTGTCTTCTGAAAGAGATTATACAGAACTGATATAATCACATCCTTAAATGTTTGGTAGAATTCACAAATGAACCTATCTGGGCCTGTCACTTTCCATTTTGGAAGGTTATGAATTATTCATTCAATTTTTTATTGATTTTATTGATGGAGGCCTATTTAGATTATTTCTTCTTGTGTGAGTTTTGGCAGATTATGTCTTTCAAGGAATTGGACCATTTTTTCTGGATGATCAAATTTGTAGACTTAGAGTTATTCTTAATATTACTTTCAATTTTCTTTTATTTATTTATTTGGCTGCATCAGGTTTTAGTTGTAGCACAGGGATCTTTGTTTTCTCATGTGGAATCTTTTTCACTGCGGCCCTTGGACTTTCTATTTTTGGTGTGCAGGCTTAGTTGCTCCAAGGCATGTGAGATCTTAGTTCCCTGACCAGGGATTGAACACATATACGCTGCATTGCAAGGCAGATTCTTAACCACTGGCCCACCATGGAGGTCCCTTGATTTTATTTTCAGTGTTCATGGAACTTGTAGCAAAATAGTGGAGAACTATAGCATATTGAAAAGCAGAGACATTACTTTGCCAACAAAGGTCTGTCTAGTCAAGGCTATGGTTTGTCCAGTGGTCATGTATGGATGTGAGAGTTGGACTGTGAAGAAAGCTGAGTGCCGAAGAATTGATGCTTTTGAACTGTGGTGTTGGAGAAGACTCTTGAGAGTCCCTTGGACTGCAAGGAGATCCAACCAGTCCATTCTGAAGGAGATCAGCCCTGGGTGTTCTTTGGAAGGAATGATGCTAAAGCTGAAACTCCAGTACTTCGGCCACCTCATGCAAGGAGTTGACTCATTGGAAAAGACTCTGATGCTGGGACGGATTGGGGGCAGGAGAAAAAGGGGACGACAGAGGATGAGATGGCTGGATGACATCACTGACTTGATGGACGTGAGTTTGAGTGAACTCCGGGAGATGGTGATGGACCCGGAGGCTGGCGTGCTGTGATTCATGGGGTCACAAAGAGTCGGACACGACTGAGCAACTGAACTGAACTGAACTGATTCAATGGGGAAACCCGACAAACTCTACCTTAGTGAAGTGATTGAGGTTAACTTTTTCAGTTATAAATCAAGTTTATAGCACATATCCATTGCCAGGAGAAATATCAACAACCTCAAATATGTAGATGATACCACCCTAATGGCAGAAAGTGAAGAAGAACTAAAGAGACTCCTGATGAAGGTAAAAGAGAAGAGTGAAAAAGCTGGCTTAAAACTAAACAGTCAAAAAATTAAGACCATGGCATCTGGCCCCATCACTTCATGGCAAATAGATGGGGAAAAATGGAAACATGAGAGACTTTATTTTCTTGGGCTCCAAAATCACTATAGATGGTGACTGCAGCCATGAAATTAAAAGAAGTTTGCTACTTGGAAGAAAAACTATGACAAACCCGGACAGTATATTAAAAAGCAAAGACATTACTTTGCCATCAAAGGTCCATCTAGTCAAAGCTATGGTTTTTTCCAGTAGTCATGTACAGATGTGAGAATTGGATCACAAAGAAAGCTGAGCACTGAAGAGTTAATGCTTTTTAATTGTGGTGCTGGTGAAGACTCTTGAGAGTCCCTTGGAGTGCAAGGAGATCAAACCAGTCCATCCTAAAGGAAATCAGTCTTGAATACTCATTGGAAGTACTGGTGCTGAAGCTTAAGCTCCAATACTTTGGCCACATAGTGCAAAGAACTGACTCATTGGAAAAGACTCTGATGCTGGGAAAGATTGAAGGCAGGAGGAGAAGGGGACGACAGAGGATGAGATGGTTGGATGGCATCACTGACTCAATGGACATCAGTTTGAGCAAGCTCTGGGAGTTGGTGATGAACAGGGAAGCCTGGTGTGCTGCAGTCCATGGGGTTACAAAGAGTCGGACATGACTGAGTAACTGTACTAAAAGGAAGTCAACCCTGAATATTCATTGGAAGGACCAATGTTGAAACTGAAGCTTCAACATTTTGGCCACCTAATGTGAAGAGCCAGCTGATTAGAAAAGACCCTGGTGCTAGGAAAGATTGAAGGCAAAAGGAGAAGGGAGCAGCAGAGGATGAGATGGTTACATAGCATCTCCAGCTGAGTGGACCTGAATTTGAGCAAATCCTGGAGATAGTGAAGGACAGGAAAGCCTGGCATGCTGCAATCCATGGGTTTGCAGAGAGTTGTATATGACTTAACTACTGAACAACAACAGCAATACATATATAAAGAAGTACATTAAAGGATTGCCATCATGTTTGCTATTGCTATTCCTTACAAACTACCACAAACTTGATGTTCTAAAACAAAATCCATTTATTATCTCAGTTTTCATAGTCACAAGTCTTGAAACAGTATGGCATAAATGGGTTCTCTGCTTAAGTTCTCACAAAGCTGATATCAAAGTGCAGGTAAGGCCACATTCCTTTCTGGAGGCTGCAAAAGAAGAATCCACTTCTAAGCTCATTCAGGTTGTTGGCAGCATTTAATTTCTTGTGGTTGTAGGACTGAGGTTCCCATTTTTCACTAGCTGTCAGCCAGGGTCCTTTCTCCCAGGATCTTCAGACTGCCTACATTCCTTTTCACATGAACCCCTTCATCTTAAAACATCAACAGCCTATTGAGTCTTCATGTTTCAGATCTTTCTGATTTCCTTTTCTGTTCCCACTGTGGACTTTTAAGAGCTCTTGCTTTTACAATAGTATTACCTGAAAAATCCAGGATAGTCACTCTATCTTAAGGTCAACTGTTTAGTAACTTTAATTACATTTGCAAAGTCCATTTTGTTATGTGATGCAACATATATATAGAAATGAATAACACTAAGGAGTGAAGATTATGGTGTCCAATTCTGCCTCACATAGTCAGCAAAATATTAATTGCTGTCACCTCAAAATAGAGAAACTTCAAAGCAGAAAAGTAATTTGAAGTGATCTTTTCTTTTATTCACGTGCATTCCTGAGTTGTTTGAATATTGAAAATAATTCATACGTACTAATTATAATTGGGGTGGGGGGAGCTATTTATTCCATAGTGAAATAAAGTACATCAGTGTAAGAGGACTGGCTCTTCATTATGGACTGGAATTTGGTGGTGGGATAGGAATTTTACAGCTATTCAGTAGCCTTACACATAAAGTATATGTTATACCACTCTGTAAATCCCTTGCTTAAGATTATTCAATTGCTTTTCTTACTTTCACAGTCAGGGAAATGGTATGATCCATTTTTTGTGAATTAAAGTCTAGGTGGGGATCTGTATATCACTCCATTCCAGGTGCCCAAGATGGTGTACTAAGCCTTTGTAGCAGGTTGCAGGGCTTGAATTTTCCAGGCCACTTCTAAGAGAAGATCATTTCAACAGTCTTGTCGAGATAAGCAACCCAGAAAAGCCCATGTTTTTCACAGGCCTTTGAAGGAAGATAGGGGGAGTAGCTCCCAAGTATCATGTGCCTGGTTAATAGGCCAGTATATTTCCTTCCCTGGCCCATCCAGGTGAAGAGGAGAGCAACCCCACATGTTTGATGATATTTTCAATGTTAGAGATTAGCGTTTCTGGGAATCCAGTCTTCCAAGTCAAAATTATTTCTGCTTTCCAATAAGAGAGCAGTATAAATGAGATCCTCAGGGAATGAAGCAAATTCTACATGTCCTTTTTGATGACTGGTGAGGTGACTGACTTCAATACTTTCTATGGAGGAAGGGGAGAGTCTTATGTTCCACTAAGAACTTCATGGAGTTGACAGGATGAAGGTTACCATCATTCTGAGCTCAGCAATGTACAGGGATGGGCAGAGGTCTAAAATGTAGCCAGGGCCATTCTTGGCCACAGCTGAACGCAGGCTGCACAGAAGGCCTCTTTTTTGAGCAGGGTGAGTCTATTTGTGAATTTTCCCAATATGGGAGGGGCCTACTACAGGCCTTCTCTTTGACATAGAGTAGAATATAACTCCATAAAACAAAAATGGAAAAAGAAATTTTGATATGTATCTATACTTACACATCTAAACATCTAGCTCTACAGGGAGCATAGGCTGAAGTGTTTGTAGTTGTTACCTCTGGCAGTGGTGCTGGGGGTCAGGGGAATATGAAAGAGATCCTCCTCATTGAACACTAATATTTGCCATCTGAAATTTTAACAGGTGTTTGTATTATGGAAGAAAGTGGCCATGGTATTAATGTCAAGGCTTAGCAGCCCGTCCCTTGGTTTTGTGGGGCCTGCCCCTCTTCCTTGGTCTGTGGTCATAACCAGAGTCTTGACAGTTGTCTCCCAACCTTTGGTGGGCCTTTCAGTCCCAGGCTCAGTAGCCTCTGCTGTTCCAAACATTGTTTGCTCCTTCAAATGGCAAGTTCTCCATGGAGCCTGCCACACGAACTGAGAGCTTAAGGTAATTAGATGAGATCTCTCATCTTACAGAAAATAAAAAGCAATTCAAACTTACCATATGGGAAGGCATCAGGAGGTTGTACGTCATGCTTCAAGAAGGTGTGATGAGCAGGGAAGTCTAGAGGGAATCCCTGACAGGCACCAGTTGAGTTGATCACTGTGCAGAAATAAAATAGTGAGTGATCCATACCTGAATTTCAGTGATCTACTTTGGCCACTCTTAGGTTTCATAAAGGACCTTCATCAAAAGTTGATATATTTCTAATATGTGGCTCAGATATCCCCCTCATTGTCCTTTCTCTAGTTTTTCTTTTTGCTGGGCATCCTAGCCTTGTCCGAAAGTTCCAAACTCAAAGTCATGTTTCAGGTTGTTGAGCAGAACACTAACAACAACAACAAAGCCCCAAATTGAGATGATTTTGGAG
Source organism: Bubalus kerabau (assembly GCF_029407905.1). NCBI lineage: Eukaryota > Metazoa > Chordata > Mammalia > Artiodactyla > Bovidae > Bubalus > Bubalus kerabau. Next base: position 105,203,236 of record NC_073647.1, on the reverse strand, counting down.
GTACTTCCAATATATTTAATTGGGCTAAAGCCTACCATTGTTTCCCAAATATATACTAGCCTATTTGTAAAAGAAAATATACAAAAGCATACATATTACATGGACATGAAATTATTTTTATTGTAAGATATATATACACACATGTTTTTGTATATGTCAAGAAATAGAACATTAGAGTCTCCCAGATGTTTCCTGCATTTCTTTTCCACTCATGAAATATAAGTCTTCATTTTTAAGGATAGCACTAAATATGTATCAGTAAATTGCAGTATATGATATAAAATGTGTGCATTCAAAATAATAATTATAAAGCATACACTTGTGTAACGATAACCTAATTTAAAGACCACTTCATGTAATTTATAAACCGTTAGTGTGCCCCTTCTCAAATACATCCCCACTCAATGTACACCTTTCCTGACCTTTGTAAAAATCTTTACCTTGTATTTATTGATACTTCTACCATATTTGCATACACCCCTTCACACTATAGTTTCCTATTCTTAAACCCTTTAATATGCAGTCATACTCTGTTTACTCCTTTTGACTTATTAATTTTTCTCACTCTAATGAAAGTTGTTTATCTTGATACTAGTAACTATAGTTCCCTTATTTGTTATTGCTATATAAATACCATTCTATGAATTCTAAAATATATGCACCAGTTCTAATAATGAGGAGCATTTGTGTTATTTCCAGTTTGGGAGTATTAGGAATAACGATGCTATGAATAGCATAAAATAACTTTACAGTAAAGGAACCCTCAGAAATATTTGACAGTTTATTTCTCAGAATTTCTAATGTCTTAAATGACAGCCTTAGTATTAATATTTTTAAAAAATTCTTACACATGTATAACCAAAATTAGAGAGTTTTTAACTTTTGACAAAAATGTCTAACATTCACAGAACAATCATAATTTTTCCTATTGATTATTACAATTTCTTTGTTTGCTTTCAGCTTTTATGGTCCTCAACTACCACGCAAAGTAAAGACTGCCTGTACTATTGAACATTTTCCTACATTTTTCTACCTCTTTAGTATTCTTGACCAACTGTATTACTACATGATATTTAAAATTGCCTCACTGTAAAATTACAATTAAAATTGCCTCACTGTAAAATTACAATTGTAATCTAAAATTACGATCACTGTAATATTTAATACAGTGATTGTTGGTATTTTTGTTTGTAATTATATTGAATCTTTAAAATGATCCAGAGAGAACTAATGTCTTTACAATACTGAGTTTCTCAGTCAGTGAACACAGTACATTTCTCTATTTGTTGAATGACTATTATCTGTATTAGTTTTCAGTTTAGATTGCAGTAACAAGATATCACAGACGGAGTTGTTGAAATAGCAGGACTTTATTGTCTCATGATTCTGAAGGCTAGAAGTTCAAGATAAAGGTACCAGCAGGTGCTTCTTTTTGAGGGCTATGAGGGACAATCTGTCCCATGCCTTTCTCCTAGCCTCTGGTATTTCCATATCTTGTGGAAGCATAACTCCATTTTTTACATGGCATCCCCTCTGGGTATGAATTTCTCCATTTTGTAAGGACACCAGTCATATTAGATTAAGGGTCCACCTTACTCTGGTATTATATAATTCCAAAGCTATTCTCACATTTTTAGGCATTTGTTACATCAGCACCCTGCTTCCTGGTACCAAAATCTGTATTACATTAGTAGACTTCTATAACAAAATTGTTATTGCTGTTCAGTAGCTCAGTCGTGTCCTACTCTTTGTGACCCTGTGGAATAAAGCATGCCAGATTCCCCTGTCCTTCACTATCTCCCAGAGCTTGCTCAAACTCATGTCCATTGAGTCGTGATGCCATCCAACCATCTCATCCTCTGTTGCCCACTTCTCCTCCTGCCCTCAGTCTTTACCAGCATCAGGGTGTTTTCCAATGAGTCTGTGCTTCATATCAGGTGGCCAAAGTATTGGAGCTTCAGTCCTTCCAATGAATACTCAGGGTTGGTTTCCTTTAGGATTATCTGGTTTGATCTCTTTGCTGTCCAAAGGACTCTCAAGAGTCCTCTTCAGCACCACAGTTTGAAAGCATCAATTACTTGTCGTTCAGCCACCATTATGGTGCAACTCTCACATCCATACATGACTACTGGAAAAACCATAGCTTTGACTATACAGACCTTTGTTAGCAAAGTTATGTCCTGCTTTTTAATATGTTGTCTAGGTTTGTCGTAGCTTTCCTTCCAAGGAGCAAGTTTCGTTTAATTTCATGGCTCCAGTCACTGTTCACAGTGATTTCGGAGCACAAGAAAATAAAATCTCTCACTGTTTCCTCTTTTTTCCCCTTCTGTTTGCTGAGAAGTGATGGGAGCAGATGCCATGATCATTTTTTGAATGTTGAGTTTCAAGCCAGCTTTTTCACTCTCCTCTTTCACCTTCACCAAGAGGCTCTTTAATTCCTCTTTGCTTTCTGCCATATTATTATTATCTGCATATCTGAGGTTTTTCATATTTCTTCTGGCAATCTTTTTTTTAAGAAAATTTAATTTTTTATTTGAATAGTAGAAGAAATTTTACAATGCATTTCAGTTTATCATATTGCTGATGGTTTTGAATTTATGTTTATATATCTGTGCTAAAATTTTATTTTATTTTTAAAATTTATTTATTTTAATTGGAGGCTAATTACTTTAAAATATTGTAGTGGTTTTGCCATACATTGACATGAATCCGCCACAGGTGTACATGTGTTCCCCATCCTGAACCTCCCTCCCACCTCCCTTCCCATCCCATCCCTCTGGGTCATCCTAGTGCACCAGCCCTGAGCACCCTGTCTCATGCATCGAACCTGGACTAGCGATTCGTTTCTTATATGATATTATACATGTTTTAATGCCATTCTCCCATATCATCACCCCACTCCCTCTCCCACAGAGTCCAAAAGACTGTTCTATACATCTGTGTCTCTTTTGCTGTCTCGCATACAGGGTTATCATTACCATCTTTCTAAATTCCATATATATGCGTTAGTATACTGTATTGGTGTTTTTCTTTCTGGCTTACTTCACTCTGTATTATAGGCTCCAGTTTCATCCACCTCATTAGAACTGATTCAAATGTATTCTTTTTAATGGCTGAGTAATACTCCATTGTGTATATGTACCACAGCTTTCTTATCCATTCATCTGCTGACGGACATCTAGGTTGCTTCCATGTCCTGGCTATTATAAACAGTGCTGCGATGAACATTGGGGTACACGTGTCTCTTTCCCTTCTGGTTTCCTCGATGTGTATGCCCAGCAGTGGGATTGCTGGGTCATATGGCAGTTCTATTTCCAGTTTTTAAAGGAATCTCCACACTGTTCTCCATAGTGGCTGTACTTGTTTGCATTCCCACCAACAGTGTAAGAGGGTTCCCTTTTCTCCACACCCTGTCCAGCATTAATTGTTTGTAGACGTTGGATAGCAGCCATTCTGACTGGTGTGAGATGGTACCTTACTGTGATTTTGATTTGCATTTCTCTGATAATGAGTGATGTTGAGCATCTTTTCATGTGTTTGTTAGCCATCTGTATGTTTTCTTTGGAGAAATGTCTGTTTAGTTCTTTGGCCCATTTTATGATTGGGTCATTTATTTTTCTGGAATTGAGCTACAGGAGTTGCTTGCATATTTTTGAGATTAATTCTTTGTCAGTTGCTTGGTTTGCTATTATTTTTTCCCATTCTGAAGGCTGTCTTTTCACCTTGCTTATAGTTTCCTTTGTTGTGCAAAAGCTTTTAAGTTTAATTAGGTCCCATTTGTTTATTTTTGCTTTTACTTCTGTTACTCTGGAAGGTGGGTCATGGAGGATCCTGCTGTGATTTATGTCTGAGAGTGTTTTGCCTATGTTTTCCTCTAGGAGTTTTATAGTTTCTGGTCTTACATTTAGATCTTTAATCCATTTTGAGTTTATTTTTGTGTATGGTGTTAGAAAGTGTTCTAGTTTCATCCTTTTCCAAGTGGTTGACCAGTTTTCACAGCACCACTTGTTAAAGAGATTGTCTTTTCTCCATTGTATATATTTGCCTCCTTTGTCAAAGATAAGGTATCCATGGGTGTGTGGATTTATCTCTGGGCTTTCTATTTTGTTCCATTGATCTATATTTCTGTCTTTTTGCAAGTACCATACTGTCTTGATGACTGTGGCTTTGTAGTATAGCCTGAAGTCAGGCAGGTTGATTCCTCCAGTTCCATTCTTCTTTCTCAAGATTGCTTTGGCTATTTGAGGTTTTTTGTATCTCCATACAAATTGTGAAAATATTTGTTCTAGTTCTCTGAAAAATACCATTGGTAGCTTGATAGGGATTGCATTGAATCTATAGATTGCTTTGAGAAGTACATGCATTTTCACTACACTGATTCTTCAAGTCCATGAACATGGTATATTTCTCCATCTATTTGTATCCTCTTTGATTTCTTTCACCAGTGTTTTATAGTTTTCTATATATAGGTCTTTAGTTTCTTTAGGTAGATTTATTCCTAAGTATTTTATTCTTTTCGTTGCAATGGTGAATGGAATTACTTTCTTAATTTCTCTTTCTGTTTTCTCATTGTTAGTGTATAGGAATGCAAGGGATTTCTGTGTGTTAATTTTATATCCTGAAACTTTACTATATTCATTGATTGGCTCTAGTAATTTTCTGGTGGAGTCTTTAGGGTTTTCTATGTAGAGGATCATGTCATCTGCAAACAGTGATAGTTTTACTTCTTCTTTTCCAATCTGGATTCCTTTTATTTCTTTTTCTGCTCTGATTGCTATGGCCAAAATTTCCAAAACTATGTTGAATAGTAGTGGTGAGCATGGGTACCCTTGTTTTGTTCCTGACTTCAGGGGAAATGCTTTCAATTTTTCACCATTGAGGATAATGTTTGCTGTGGGTTTGTCATATATAGCTTTTATTATGTTGAGGTATGTTCCTTCTATTCCTGCTTTCTGGAGGGTTTTTATCATAAATGGATGTTGAATTTTGTCAAAGGCTTTCTCTGCGTCTATTGAGATAATCATATGGTTTTTATCTTTCAATTTGTTAATGTGGTGTATTATGTTGATTGATTTGCAGATATTGAAGAATCCTTGCATCCCTGGGATAAAGCCCACTTGGTCATGATGTATGATCTTTTTAATATGTTGTTGGATTCTTTTTGCATCTATGTTTATCAGTGATATTGGCCTGTAGTTTTCTTTCTTTGTGGCATCTTTGTCTGGTTTTTGTGTTAGGGTGATGGTGGCCACATAGAATTAGTTTGGAAGTTTACCTTCCTCTGCAATTTTCTGGAAGAGTTTGAGTAGGACAGGTGTTAGCTCTTCTCTAAATTTTTGGTAGAACTAAGCTGTGAAGCACTCTGGTCCTGGGCTTTTGTTTGATGGAAGATTTCTGATTACAGTTTGAATTTCTGTGCTTGTGATGGTTATGTTAAGATTTTCTATTTCTTCCTGGTTCAGTTTTGGAATGTTGTACTTTTCTAAGTATTTGTCCATTTCTTCCAAGTTGTCTATTTTATTAGCATATAATTGCTGATAGTAGTCTCTTATGATCCTTTGTATTTCCGTATTGTCTGTTGTGATTTCTCCATTTTCATTTCTAATTTTGTTGATTTGATTCTTCTCCCTTTGTTTCTTGATGAGTCTGGCTAAAGGTTTGTCAATTTTATTTATCTTCTCAAAGAACCAGCTTTTAGCTTTGTTGATTTTTGCTATGGTCTCTTTTGTTTCTTCTGCATTTATTTCTGCCCTGATTTTTAAGATTTCTTTCCTTCTACTAACCCTGGGATTCTTCATTTATTCCTTTCCTAGTTGCTTTAGGTGTAGAGTTAGGTTATGTATTTGACTTTTTTCTTGTTTCTTGAGGTATGCCTGTATTGCTATGAACCTTCCCCTTAGCTATGCTTTTAACATGTCCCATAGGTTTTGGGTTGTTGTGTTTTCATTTTCATTCATTTCTATGCATATTTTGATTCCTGTTTTGATTTCTTCTGTAATTTGTTGGTTATTCAGCAGCATGTTGTTCAGCCTCCATATGTTGGAAGTTTTAATAGTTTTTCTCCTGTAATTGACATCTAATCTTATTGCATTGTCATCAGAAAAAGATGCTTAGAATGATTTCAATTTTTTTTAATTTACCAAGGCTAGAATTATGGCCCCGAATGTGAACTACCCTGGAGAAAGTTCCGTGTGCACTTGAGAAAAAGGTGAAATTCATTGTTTTGGGGTGAAATGTCCTATAGATATCAATTAGGTCTAACTGGTCTATTGTATCATTTAAAGTTTGTGTTTCCTTGTTAATTTTCTGTTTAGCTGATTTATCCATAGGTGTGAATGGGTTATTATTAAAGTCTCCCACTATTATTGTGTTATTGTTAATTTCCCCTTTCATACCTGTTAGCATTTGTCTCACACATTGTGGTGCTCCTATGTTGGGTGCATATATATTTATAATTGTTATATCTTCTTCTTGGATTGATCCTTTGATCATTATGTAGTGTCCTTCTTTGTCTCTTTTCACAGCCTTTATTTTAAAGTCTATTGTATCTGATATGACTATTGTTACTCCTGCTTTCTTTTGGTCTCTATTTGCATGGAATACCTTTTTCCAGCCCTTCATTTTCAGTCTGTATGTGTTCCTTATTTTGAGGTGGGTCTCTTGTAGACAACATATGCTGGGGTCTTGTTTTTGTATCCATTCAGGCAGTCTTTGTCTTTTGGTTGGGGCATTCAACCCATTTACATTTAAGGTAATTATTGATATGTATGATCTCATTGCCATCTACTTTATTGTTTTGGATTCGAGTTTATACACGCTTTCTGTGTTTCCTGTCTAGAGAAGATCCTTTAGCATCTGTTGAAGAGCTGGTTTGGTGGTGCTGAATTCTCTGAGTTTTTGCTTGTCTGTAAAGCTTTTGATTTCTCCTTCACATTTGAATGAGTTCCTTGCTGGGTTCAGTAATCTGGCTTGTAGGATTTTCTCTTTCATCACTTTAAGTATGTCCTTCCATTCCCTTCTGGCCTGAAGAGTTTCCATTGAAAGATCAGCTGTTGTCCTTATGTGAATCCCCTTGTGTGTTATTTGTTGTTTTTCCCTTGCTGCTTTTAATATTTGTTCTTTATGTTTGATCTTTGCTAATTTGATTAATATGTGTCTTGGGGTGTTTTGCCTTGGGTTTATCCTGTTTGGGACTCTCTGGGTTTCTTGGACTTGGGTGGCTATTTCTTTCCCCATTTAAGGAAGTTTTCAACTATTATCTCCTCAAGTATCTTCTCATGGTCTTTCTTTTTGTCTTCTTCTTCTGGGCCTCCTATGATTTGAATGTTGGGGTGTTTAACCTTGTCCCAGGGGTCCCTGAGGTTGTCCTCATTTCTTTTCATTCTTTTTTCTTTTTTCCTCTCTGCTTCATTTATTTCTACCATTCTATCTTCTACCTCACTTATCCTATCTTCTGCCTCTGTTAGTCTACTGTTGGTTCCCTCCAGAGTGTTTTTTTATCTCATTTATTGCATTATTCATTATATATTGACTCTTTTATTTTTTCTATTGTTGTTAAACATTTCTTGCATCTAGTCAATCCTTGTGTCCAGGCTGTTTATCTGTAACTCCATTTTTTTTTCAAGATTTAGGATCATCTTCACTATCAATATTTGGAACTCTTTATCAGGTAAATTCCCTATCTCGTCCTCTTTTGTTTGGTTTGGTGGGCATTTATCCTGTTCCTTTACCTGCTGAGTATTTCTCTGACTTTTCGTCTTGTTTATATTGCTGTGTTTCGGGCGGCCTTTCCATATTCTGACAGTTTGTGGTTCCTCTTTATTGTGGAGGTTCTTCACTGTGGGTGGGGTTGGACAGGTGGCGTTTCAAGGTTTCCTTGTTAGGGAAGCTTGTGTCAGTGTTCTGGTGGATGGAGCTGGATTTCTTCTCTCTGGAGTGCAATGAAATGTCCAGTAGTGAGTTTTGAGATGCCAGTGGGTTTGGTGTGACTTTGGGCAGCCTGTATATTGAAGCTCAGGGCTGTGTTCCTGTGTTGGTGGAGAATTTGCATGGTATGTCTTGCTCTGGAACTTGTTGGCTCTTGGGTGGTACTTGGTTTCAGTATAGGTATGGAGGCTTTTGGATGAGCTCTTATCGATTAATGTTCCCTGGAGTCAGGAGTTCTCTGGTGTTCTCAGGTTTTGGGGTTAACCCTCCTGCCTCTGGTTTTCAGTCTTATTCTTTCAGTAGCCTCAAGACTTCTCCATCTATACAGCACCGATGATAAAACATTTAGGTTAATGATGAAAAGTTTCTCCACAGTGAGGGACACCTGGAGAGGTTCACAGAGTTACATGGAGAAGAGAAGAGGGAAGAGGGAGATAGAGGTGACCAGGAGGAGAAGAGGGAATCAAAAGGGGAGAGAGCAATCTAGCTAGTAATCACACTCCCAAGTAAAAAAATCACACTCCCAAGAAGATTGGGTTCTTAAAGGTACAAAATTGGTAACAAATACCAAAAAACAAAGATTAAAAATCTAGAGTAGAGGTTAGACTCGCAAAAATACAATATTAAAAAAACAAAACAAAGTCACAAAAATTATAAAATATATATATGAAGATTGCTTTAAAAATAGAGTCTTTTTTAAAGGTAATAGTAGGTTATAAAAATGAAAATTAAAGGAGTAATAGAAGACTTTAAAATTAAAAAAAATTAAAAATGATAATAGTGAAAATATATCTAGGAATTTCTCTGGAGCTGTTGCGGTCAGTGTGGGGTCAGTTCAGTTTCAGATAATTCCTTGATCTGGCTTATACTTCTCAAGATCTATAGGCCCCTTCCAATGTAGTCAGTGCTAACTACAGGGTTTTAATCTATTGCACCTGTCACTTCCAAAGTGGTTTCCTCTGTTTATTTTAGCTTCTTCTGTTTCCCGGTCTCTTCAGTGTCTAATTTCTGCCCTGATGCAAGGGGGTGATGGTGGTCGCTTATTTAGGCTCACTTGTTCAGTCGTGCTGTGGGGAGGGAGGAACACTGCAAACAAATATCACTGGCGTGTGTGGGGAGTGCTCACAGTGTTTCAAACGCACTGGGTTTGCCCCCGCTCATGGTGTGTGTGCTTTCAAGGTCTACACTTCTCAGGCTCTAGGTTGCTCTGACAGGAACTGTCTGAGGCGGGCTCTGGGTTGCGTGCACTTCCCAGGTCTAAGCAGCTCAGGTTCAGATTCTCGGTTACTTCACAAAGGTGCATACTCTGTTGGGCCTGTGTTTTGTGCCCTTCCCAGGTTCGAGCAGCTCAGGTGATCAGGTGCTTGGTGAGCACAGTCACCGGCAGGTGGGGGGTGCGTCTTATCGCCTCCTCCGTCCCAGCTGCTCGGTTTTCTGGGTGTACAATAGGTGTGCCTTCTCAGGTGTGCCGTGTGTCTCTTCTGGGGAGCTGATCTCTGGCTGCGACCCTCCTGGCGGATGTCAACTATCCAGAATCCCAAGAAGTCTTGGTTAGCAACGAAGCATGCTTGCAGTTTGGTAGAGGGTGCCTCTCTGGGGCCGTGGTTGCCACTTTCTGGCTCTGGCTGCACCCCGCCTGTTTGTCTCCAGCGGGGAATGGGCCGGTCCGCAGCCTGCTAGCTCTCCTCTGGTATTTGCTCAGTCCTTTGTTCTGTGAGTGGGCCTGGTAGTGTCTTAGGTTAGAGATTTTTGCAGAATAGTTCTCTCTCTCTCTCTCTTTTTTTTCCTTCTCTCTCTCTGGCTATCCCACAGTTTGGGTTGCTATCTCCTGTTAGTTTCCTCAGATTGCCCTCAGGGTATTTGGGCCTGGTCATTATTGTAACCAATGCATCCTGCGCCTCCCTGTTCAGCCCCTGCTTGCTGGTGGTGGCTGTGAGTGCTGGGAGTTGCTGTTAGGCACGTAATCTGTGGGTTTTAATTATTTATTTATTTATTTTTCCTCGCAGTTATGTTGCCCTCTGAGATTCCAAGACTCCCCACAGACCCACTGGTGAGAATATTTCCTGGTGTTTGGAAACTTCTCTTTTAAGACTCCCTTCCCGGGACTGATCTCTGTCCCTACCTCTTTTGTCTCTCTTTTTATCTTTTATATTTTGTCCTACCTCCTTTTGAAGACAATGGGCTGCCTTTCTGGGTGCCTGATGTCCTCCAGCAGCATTCAAAAGTTGTTTTGTGGAATTTGCTCAGCGTTCAACTGACCTTTTGGTGAATTTGTGGGGGAGAAAGTGGTCTCCCCATCCTATTCCTCTGTCATCTTAGGACTGCCTCCTTCTACTGGCAGTCTTGATTCCAGTTTTTGATTCATCTACCCCGGCATTTCACATAATGGACTCTGCGTATAAGTTAAATAAGCAAGTGACAATATACAGCACTGATGTTTTCCTTCTCCAATTTTGAATTAGTCAGTTGTTTCATGTCCGGTTGTAACTGTTGCTTCTTGACCTGCATACAAGTTTCTCAGGAGGCAGGTAAAGTGGTCTGGTATTTCATTCTATTTAAGAATGTCCCAGTTTTTTGGGATCCACACAGTCAAAGGCTTTAGTTTAGTCAATGAAGCAGAAGCAAGTGATTTTCTGGAATTCTCTTGCTTTTTCTATGATCCAACAGATGTTGGCAATTTGATCTCTGGTTCCTTTGCCTTTTCTAAATCCAGCTTGTATATGTGGAAGTTCTCAGTTCATGTACTGCTGAAGCCTACCTAAAGGATTTTGAGCATTAGCTTGCCAGCATGTGAAATGAGTGCAATTGTGTGGTAGATTGAACATTCTTTGAATTACCCTTCTTTGGGATTGAAGTGAAAACTGACCTTTTCTATTCCTGTGGCCATTGCTGAGTTCTCCAAATTTGCTGGCATATCGAGTACAGCACTTTGACAGCATCATCTTTCAGGATTTGTAATAGCTCACCTGGAATTCCATCACCTCCACTAGCTTTGTTCGTAGTAATGCTTCCTAAGGCTCACTTGACTTCACACTCCAATATATCTGGTTCTAGGTGACTGACCACACCATCATGTTTATCCATGTTCTTAAGACCTTTTTTGTACCGTTCTTTTGTGTATTGTTGCCACCTCTCCTTAATCTCATCTGCTTCTGTTAGGTCCTTACCATTTTTGTTCTTTATTGTGCCCATCTTTGCATGAAATACTGCCTTGGTATGTCTAGTTTTCTTGAAGAGATCTCTAGTCTTTCCCATTCTATTGTTTTCCTCTATTTCTTTGCATTGTTCACTTAAGAAGGACTTCTTACTCTTTTTGCTATTCTTTGGAACTCTGCATTCAGATGGGTATATCTTTTCCTTTCTCCTTTGCCTTCTGCTTCTCTTCTCAGCTATTTGTAAGCCTCCTCAGACAACCATTTTGCCTTCTTGCATTTCTATTTCTTTGGGATGGTTTTGGTCACCACCTCCTGTACAATGTTATGAACCTCTCTCCATAGTCCTTCAGTCACTCTGTCAGATCTAATCCCTTGAATCTATTTGTCACTTCTACTGTATATTCATAAGGGATTTGATTTAGGTCATACCTGAATGGCCTAGTGGTTTTCCCTAGTTTATTCAATTTAAGTCTGATATTTACAGTAAGGAGCTGATGATCTGAGCCACAGTCAACTCCAGGTCTTATTTTTTCTGACTTTATAGAGCTTCTCCATCTTCAGCTGCAAAGAATATAATCAATATGATTTCAGTATTGACCATCTGGTGATGTCCATGAATAGAGTCATCTCTTGTATTGTTGGAAGAAGGTGTTTGCTAAGAATAGCGTGTTCTCTTGGCAAAACTCTGTTAGCCTTTGCCCTCCTTCATTTTGTAGTCCATGGCCAAACTTGCCTGTTACTCCAAGTATCTCTTGACTTCCTACTTTTGCATTTCAGTCCGCTGTGATGAAAAGGACATTGGTTTAGTAGGGCTGCTATAAGAAAATACCACCAACTTAATGGCTTAAACAGCAAACACAGTATGTATGTGTGTATATATATATATATACACACATACATACATACACACACACACACACATACCACTGTCTAGAAGTTAGAAATCTGAAATGAGGGTATTGGCAAGGTTGACTCTTTCTGAGGGCTGTGAAAGAAAATCTGTCCCATACCTCTCTTTCACTCTTTTGGTTGTCTTCCCCCTATGTGTCTTCTTGTGGTCTTTCCTCCATTTATTTTTCTTTTCCCCAATTTCCCCTTTTTATAAGGACATCGGTCATATTGGGTTAGGGTCCGCTGTAATGACTTTAACTTAACTAATTACTGTTACTTTTACAATTAGTAATTACAATTACTAATTACTTAACTAATTACAACTGCAATGACTATTTACAAATAAGTTCACATTCTGAGGTACTAGGGCTTACAATTCCAACACATGAATTTGGGGTGGTGGTGGGGGACACAGTTTAACCTATAGCAGCATCTCTGAATAAAGTTTTATAGTTTTTCTACATAGGTCTTTACATTCTTTAATTTATTCTGTGGTATTTGTGTCAGTTACCGATTTATTACCTCTCGGCTTGGAATATATCCTTCAATATATGGTCTGAAAATGTACTTCCATTAAGCATGTCTGCTTTTAACTACGGATGATATTAAACTTTCTCAGTAGATGGCAGTAGAGGGACATTGAAAGAGAGGCTTTGCTTCAATTTCCAGCTGTGGCAGGGTGAGTTCATGGTGTAGGTGTGAGTCAGCTTAGTAGGCAGCTGCCTCAGCCACAGGCCTAGAACTCAGGGTCCCTCAATAACCTTGCAGCCCCTGTTTGGCAGTAATCTGTCCACGGAACCTCTCAACACAGAAACCGGAACCCCTAAGATTCTCTACCCCAGAATAATTATTACTAGCATGTTTACTCAAAGTCCTCCCTCCTGTGCCTGTTTCCCTGAAGGCTACTCACCCACACCAGTCCTCTGATTTTTCTGCAGAACCTATCATAAGCCTGTCTGTGGCCTGGAGGGGTCCCATCCTCTCTACTCACCCACTGTACATCCAAGTCACCAGTTTACTGATTACCTTCTCCCTGCCTATGCTCCAGAGGGTTGCATTGCCTTCTACTTGTCCAGAGACTGTAGACCAGAACCAGCCTGGCTAAATCAACCAATTTCTCTTCTGTATAGTGTACTGAACTCTCGGCCCTAGGGTGTCATACAGAGTTTCTTTATATCTTATAGTTATTCTTTTGTCATAGCTAATAAGAATTTGTATCAAATTTACACTCTTTTTCCTGCCATGTGTGATGCCTTTCCTGATTAGATCCATACTGGTACAGTACTTCATGCTTCTGGTGAAATTAATGTTCCTACATTTTAATTTTATTCATTTTCTATCACTCATTCACAGATATATAGGGCTGTAAATTATATATAGTGTGTGTGTGTGTGTGTATATATATATATATATATATATATATATATTCCAGGATCCACAGTTTAGTCTATAGATTATTTTGAGTTTTCTAGTTCATAATCATGTCACCTTTCAATAATGACAGATTTATCTCTTCATTCATAATGCTTATACTTTTTATTATTTTTGCCTTACTGAGAGAATTAAGGTCTCCAATAGCATTCTTAAGTGGAACTACTTCTTTATTTCACTCTTTTAGTAAGATCTTTATTGTAGGGATTTAAAGGTAAATTTTATTTGGTTAAGAAAGTTTCTTTATATTCTTAAATGTCTGAAAAAATACTATGAATGCAGCTTGACATTTGTCAGACACCTTCTACTGCATGTATATGATTTCCATGCTCTATTCTGTTAATATGGTGGATTACAATAATTTATTTCCAACCTTGATCTTGATGTATCACTTTGTTTATACTCGCTGAATTTATTTGATAATATTTTCTTAATAATTTTTCATCTATTTTCATGAATGTGATTCATCACTTATTCTTCTTTATTTATACCTTTGTAATTATTTATTGTAATAATTATATATTGTAATATTTACTATGAAAATCATTACCACATAATATGAATTAGGAAATGTTCCTTCTCACCTATGTTCCTTGGAAGGTTTTATAGAAGACTGGGGTTATTTTTTCCTTTAATATTTGGTAGGCCTAGAGTATTTTATTTTTGCTTTATTATGAAAAGTTTTTTTTAATACTCATTCATTTATTTTATGGTTATAGTCTATTCATGATTTCTGTATCTTCTTGAATCAAGCTTGTTAAGCTATATTTTTCAAATATATATTAATTGATTTAAATATTCACGGAGGTTGTCATAACATTTTGTATATTTTCTCATTATTTTTAAGTTATTGTTTTGATATCATATAGAAAAATGAGAATGAAATATAGATACACATATAAAAATGAATACTTGTGGATTATCACTAAGGTCAAGAAATAAAACATTGCCAACCTTCTTGAAGTCCCCATGTGTCTTTTTCTTGCTGCAGTATCACCCTCACTCCTTGAAGTAGCCACTATTCTTTTTTAGTAATTTCTTCATTGCTTTGTAATTTTTCCTACATATGCATATCTCTGAAACAGTACAGTTTCACTTTCCATGTTTCTTGCTGCTGCTGCTGCTAAGTCGCTTCAGTTGTGTCTGACTCTATGAGACCCCATAGATGGCAGCCCACCAGGCTCCCCCGTCCCTGGGATTCTCCAGGCAAGAATACTGGAGTGGGTTGCCATTTCCTTCTCCAAGTTACTTAGATCTATATAAAAAAATCAGAAGGTATGTGTAATTTGTGTTTGGCTCTACTTACCCAGCATTATATTTGTGAAAGCCATTCATGTTATTGTTGCATAATATTCCATTATATTAACACACCAAAGTGTATTTGTGTAACCCACTGCTAATGGATATTTGGGATTTTCCAATTTTTAGCTATCATGAAAAATGCTGCTATTAATATTTATGTCTATGTATCCATCTGCACAGATGCATACTTTTCTGTTAGGTACATATCTAGAAATGAAATTAGTGAGTCATAGAAGAGTGACAGTGAGTCATAACCTCAACTCTGCTAGAAAATGTTTTTCAAAGTGGTTGTATTCTTTTACACTCCACAATACATAAAAGTTCTTGGTTCTCTACACTGGTGACAATACTTAGTATTGTGAGATATTTTCATTTTAAGCAGATATATTTTTTAAATTGTGTTTTATATTTGCTTTTTCCAGTGGGGTCTGGATCAATATGGAGGAGTGGGAAGGGCTTGAGCTCACCTCCTCCCACAGGCACAACAGTATTATAACTACTTACAGAGCAACTATCTCTGAGAATAACCTGAAGACTAGCAGAGAAGATTCTTCACAATTAAAAATGCAAAGAAGTAACCACAACAAAATGGGTAGGATGGGCACAGATGTGTTCTAGTCAGGAGCCACACCCCCAGTGCAGCAACCCACAGGCAGGAGGAAAATCACAACCATGCAGGTCCTCCCCAAAGCAAGGAATCTGATTCCCACTTCTTGCTCCCAAACCCAAGGGACCCACACCAGGAAGATGAGCCCTCAAAATGTCTGACACTGAAAACCAGCAGGACATGTTCATGAGGGTCTTTGGGTTATAGGAAGCTAAGACTCCACTCCTAAATGGAGTGCACAAAAACTCACTCACTCTGAGTCACAGTGCAGAGATAGCAGTTTCAAAGGTGCCAAAATTAGATCTACTTGCTGATCTTGGAGAGCCTCTAAAAAGAGACAGGGGGCAGTTGGGATTTCCCTTGGGGACATAAATGCTGGCAGCAGCCATTTTTGTGATCTCCTTCTCTGTGCTGACACTGGTGCTGGTGAATTTTGGAATCCTCCTTCTAGCCTGTTAGTCCTGGGGGCATGCCATACACACCAGCATGTCTACAGCAGCTGCACACCATTGGGCCACACAGTCAGCTATGCCCACAGGAGTTGCATGCTGCTGGGCCATGAAGCCAGCTGCACTGGCGTCTGCCACACCAAATAGTGCACTCACAGCAGTTTCACAGTATAGAGTATCACAGCCAGCCACCCAGAGGCCTGCCCAGCATACCACCATGCCAGCAGTAGTAGCATGACACTGGCTTCACAGCCAGCCATGCTGGGGGCCTGCTCTACATACCAGTGTGCCTGGAGCAGTTGCCAAGATTCACAGCCAGTTGCATTGGGGGTCTATCCTGACCACCAGAAAGCTAGCAGCAGTTGCATGCTGGTGGATCTCATGGACAGCGATGCTGGAAGCCTGCCTTGCCCACCAGTGTGCACATAGCAAACAGCCTTGCCACAACAGAAAAGCACACACAACCCATGTAGGGAACAATCTTGAAGTGTTTGGCTCTGGTGGCCAGAGAGGAGCATGTTGCTGGGCCCCATAGGATATCTCCTACAAAAGGTCACTTATCCAAGAAGGAGATTAATGAAACGACCTAACAAAGAAATAAACACAGAAAATTAGGCAAAATGATACAAAATATCAGAAAAAGAACTAAATGAAATGGAGATAAGCAATATACCCAATATAGAGTTCTAGGGTATGATCATAAAGATGCTCACCAAACTTGGGAGAAGAATGGATGGGCATAGTGAGAACTTTAGCAAAGAGGTGGAATATACAAAAAAAAATAAACTAATCAGAGTTGAAGAATACAATAACTGAAATTTAAAATTCACTAGAAGAAATCAACAGTAGATTAGATGATATAGAGATCAATGATCTGGAAGACAAAGAGTATTGAAATTACACAAGCTGGAAAGAAAAAAATAAGAAAAAATGAACATAGTTTGAGGGACTTCTGGGACAACAATAAGAATACTAATATTTGCATTGTAGGGGTCCCAGAAGGAAAAGAGAGAGAAAAGGGCAGAAAACTTAGCTGAAGAACTGATAGCTGGAAATTTCACTAAGCTGCAGAAGGAAACAGATACCTAGGTCCAGGAAGCACAGAAAGTCCTAAACAAGATGAACCCAAAGAGGTCCATAACAAGAAAAATTATAATTAAATTATATAATTAATTTATAATTAAAATTTCAAAAAATTAAAAATGAAGAGAGACTTAAAAGCAGCAAGTGAAAAACAACTAGTTATATATAAGGGAACTCTGAGATCATAAGCTGACTTTTCAGTAAAAACTCTACAGGTCAGAAGGGCATGGCATGATATATTTAAAGTGTTAAAAGAAAAAATCCTACAACCAAGACTATTCTATTTGGCAAGGTTGTCGATCAGAACTGAAGGCAACAAAGAGATTTACAGACAAGCAAAAGCTAAAGGAGTTTATCAACACTAAACCTGTCTTACAAGAAATGTTAAAGGAGCTTGTTTAAGAGGAAGAGAAAAGGCCATAACAAGAAATATGAAAATTATGAAAGGAAAAATCTCATTGGTAAATGCAAATGTATAATAAAGGTAGTAGATCAATCACTTGATTAAAAGATGAAAGTAGGAACATTAAAAGACAAAAAGTAGTAAAAAATCATCTATGTCTACAATAAGTAGTTAAGGAATAAAAAATTGTAAAATATGACATAAAAACATAAAACATGAGGGAATTAAAAATGTAGAACTTTTAGACTGCATTGGACTTAAGAGATCATCAACTTAAAATGCTCAACTACATACGCAGGTTGTTATATATGAGTCTCATATTAACCACACAAAAGTAAAGAAAAAGAAATCCAAATGTAACACTAAAAATAGTCATCAAATTACAAGAAAGAAGAGCAAGAGACAGAGAAGAACTACAAAACAACCAGAAAACAATTAACAAAATGGCAGTAAGTATATACTTATCAATAATTTTTAAAAGTAAATGGATTAAATGTGCCAATCAAGGTACATAGGGTGGCTGAGGGATTAAAAAAATAAGACCTATTTATATGCTGGCTACAAGAGACTCACCTCAGATCTAAAGATATACACATGGACTGAAAATGGAGAGATGGAAAAAGATACTCCATGTAATGGAGTAGCAATTCTTGAACAAAATACACTTTTAAATGGTTATACAAAGATAGTAAGAATGATAAAGAGGTCAATTGAACAAGAGGATATAACATTTATAAATATCTATGCTCCCAGTATAGAAGCATATAAACACATAAAGCAAATATTAACACAGAGGAAGAAATAAACAGTAACAAACACAATAATAGTAAGACATTTTAACACTCCACTTGCACCAATGGTTAGATCATCCAGACAGAAAATCAATAAGGAAGCATTGGTTTTAAATGCTACTTTAGACTTATATCAATAGTTAGACCATCCAGACAGAAAATCAGTGAGGAAACATTGGTCTTAAATTATAATTTAGACCAGATTCACTTAATAGATATATACAGAACATTCCATCCAACAGCATTGTAATACACATTCTTTTTAAGTGCACATGAAACAGTCTCCAAAATACATCATATGCTAGGTCACAAGAAAGTCTCAATAACTTTAAAAAGATTGAAATCATATCAAGTATTCTTTCCAACCACAATTGTATGCAACTAGAAATCAATTACAATAATAAAACTGGAAAAAACACAACATATGGAAGCTAAACAACATGGTGCCAAACAACCAATTGGTCAACAAAGAAATAAAAAAGGAAATCAAAAAATACCTTGACCGTGGCGGATTCATGTTGATATATGGCAAAACCAATACAATATTGTAAAGTAAAAATAAATAAATAAATGAATAAAATAAACCCCTAAAAAATAAAAATTAAAAATAAAATACCTTGAGACAAATTAATGGAAACAAAGTTACTAAAATCTATAGGACACTGCAAGAGCAGTTGTAATAGGGAAATTTATAATGATACAAGCTCACCTCAGTAAAGAAGAAAAACCACAAATAAATAATCTAACATTATACCATTATATGCCATTATAACATTATAAAGTTATAATAATATAACATTATAAAGGAACTAGAAAATGAAGAAAAAATAAAGACCAATGTGACTAGAAGGAAGGAAATAATAAAGATCAGTGTGAAAATAAATGAGAGACTTTAAAATACCAATAGAAAAGATCACTGAAACTAAGAGTTGGTTCTCTGAAAACATAAACATAACTGATAGCTGTTAAGCCAGACACATCAAGAAAAAGAGAGCCAAAATAACTAAAATTGGAAACAAAAAAGAAGTTACAATCAACAAAACAGAAATGTAAAAGGATCACAAGATATTAAACAATTATATGAAAACACATTGGACAACCTAGAATAAATGTATAATTTTATAGAAAATGTACAAACTTATAGACTGAGTCAGGAAGAAATAGAAAATCTGAATAGACTTTATCAGTAGTGGGACTGAATCAATAATAATAATAATAATAAACTCACAACAAACACCCAGGAACAGACAGCTTCATAGGTGAATTCTGCACAACATTTAAAGAAGAGTTAATACCTATCCTCCTGAAACTATTCTAAAAAATTAGAGAGGAAAGCGGAGAAGGCAATGGCAACCCACTCCAGTACTCTTGCCTGGAAAATCCCATGGAAGGGGGAGCCTGGTAGGCTGCAGTCCATGGGGTCGTGAAGAGTCGGACACGACTGAACGACTTCACTTTCACTTTTCACTTTAATGCAGTGGAGAAGGAAATGGCAACCCACTCCAGTGTTCTTGCCTGGAGAATCCCAGGGACAGGGAGCCTGGTGGGCTGCCATCTATGGGGTCACACAGAGTCGGACACGACTGAAGCGACTTAGCAGCAGCAGCAGCAGCAGAGAGGAAAGATCACTCTCTATTTTTTTTATGAGACAAACATTACCCTGATACCAAAACTAGAAAAAGACACTACCACTAAAAAATTTTCAGACTAATATCCCTGATAAATATATATGCAAATCTTCAACAAAATACTAGCAAGCCAAATAAAAATAAAATGATCATACACCATGATCAAATGGGATTCATCCCAGGGATGCAGGAGTAGTTCAATCAATGTGATCCCCAAATCAGTCAACATGATTTTCCATGTTAACAAGACATATATAAAAAAGAAAAAAAATCTCATTATCATCTCAGTCAGTGCATAAAAAGCATTGGAAAAAATCCAACATCCATTTTTTATAAAAACTCAACAAAGTGGATGTGGAGGGAACATACCTCAACATAAAAAGGGCATATATGACAAATCCACACCTAACATATTCAACTGAGAAAAGCTGAAAGAGCAGCAATAATACAAGGATGCTCACTTTTATCACTTTTATCCAAAATAGTATTGGAAACCCTAGCCACAATAATCAAACAAGATGAAGATAGATAAGGAATCCAAACTAGAAGCAGTAGCAGACTTTATTTTCTTGGGCTCCAAAATCACTGTGGACAATGACTGCAGGCATAAAATTTTTAAATGTTTGGTCCTTGGAAGGAAAGCTATGGCAAACTTAGACAGCATATTAAAAAGCAGAGACATCTCTTTGCCAACAAAGTTCCATATAGTCAAAGCTATGGTTTTTCCAGTTATGTACAGCTGTGAGAGTTGGGCCATAAAGAAGTCTGAGCGCCTAAGAATTGATGCTTTCGAATTGTGGTGCTGGAGAAGACTCTTGAGAGTCCCTTGGACTGCAAGGAGATCAAACCAGAAGATAGACACACACACACACACACACGTATGTATACACTGAAGAATATTATTCAGCCATAGAAAAGAATGAAATCTTGCCATTTGTGGCAAAATCAAGGGACTTGCCGGGTATATTGCTAAGTGAAGTAAGTCAGAAGAAAACAAATACCACATGATTTCTCTAATATGTGGAATCTAAAAAACAAAACAAATGAACAAACAAAACAAAACAGACTCATAGATACAGAGACCAAATTGATGTTTGCAAGGGGGAGGGGAGAACAGATAAGAATTGAAGGGGATTAACAGGTGCAAGGAGAAGGCAATGGCACCCCACTCCAGTACTCTTGCCTGGAAAATCCCATGGACGGAGGAGCCTGGAAGGCTGCAGTCCATGGGGTTGCTAAGAGTCGGGCACGACAGAGCGACTTCACTTTCACTTTTCACTTTCATGCATTGGAGAAGGAAATGGCAACCCACTCCAGTGTTCTTGCCTGGAGAATCCCAGGGACAGGGGAGCCTGGTGGGCTGCCGTCTATGGGGTCACACAGAGTCAGACACGACTGAAGCGACTTAGCAGCAGCAGCAACAGGTGCAAACTTCCAGCTATGAGTCACAGTGATATATATAATATACACATAGGAATATTGTTAATAATATTGTAACAAATTTATATGGTGGCATATGATAATTGGATTTATTATAGTGATCATTTTATAATGTATAAAAATATTGAATCAATATATCATACATCTAATATAAAATTGTCAATTAAAACTATTTTTTTAAAGATTAAAAAACACCTTCCTCTTTCTTGATAAGTTTGGTCACCAGGATGTTGAGTTTGGTGTAGAAGTGAACCTCATAATCTGACCCTCTCAGATTGACCTGTCATTTACTGTCTGGGCTTGCCATATGAGGACTGTAATTTCCTTGTCTGGCACTGTCTCCACACACCAGGAGATGGCATGGAGCAGAAGCTTGGGGTGTGGTAGGGCGGATAGATCAAACATGTAAGGGGGGGCAATAATATCCTAAATAAAGGAGTTCTGAGAGAATATCCCGCCTCTCACACATCTTTTTGGAAAGTTATATGACTCAACGACATGGAAAGATTATTTCAGGAGATTATTGGTTATCCAAAATTTTAATAGTGATGTGATTGTCACCAGAAAATATTATTTGCCTTTTGCTCCCCAGGAATGACCAAAGAGCAAAACCCGATTAAACAAAACAAGATACTGTTATCTGAAGTCAACAACAATCTCCCAAATGGAGCTCTCCTAACCTAACCTATGGAGGTTTTACTTGGAAAAGCTTTTATTCTTGAAATTTTATATAAATTACATCTGTTCCTTTGGTTATGCATTCATT
This sequence comes from Bubalus kerabau, assembly GCF_029407905.1. Classification (NCBI taxonomy): domain Eukaryota; kingdom Metazoa; phylum Chordata; class Mammalia; order Artiodactyla; family Bovidae; genus Bubalus; species Bubalus kerabau. The sequence continues at coordinate 105,181,364 of NC_073647.1, read as the reverse complement.
CAACATTTATTTAGCTCCTGCTATGTACTAGGCAATATTCTAAGTATATATGCTAAGAAAATTGACTAAAAAGTATTCTTGTCTTTTTTAACTCAGTCCCTTTTAACTCAAATATTTTAGGACTCTAGTTAAAAAACCCCACATTGATCTCTTTTGTATACCATAGCCTCTCTTACTTTATTTGAGAAATCTATATTTTTATATATTTTGCTTAATCATGGGCTACATGAATTCTTTTAGTAAAATTGAAAATATGTGTATACGTGTTTGTGTGGAGTTAGAATAAAATCTCAAGAGGTAGAAAGGACCTTAAAGGTCTTCTGTGCAATCCTACCGAATGAGTATTTTCTTTCAACAAGTCCTTTAGAGTAGGCATTTAACTTTTGCTTGAATATATCTGGTGATGAGAAGCTCATTACCTTGCAGAGCATTTTGTTGCAGAATACTCTTCTCTTTTAAATTATCCTTGCAATTTACAATTAGGATGAAACTACTGATGTGCTTGGTTTTGGTGTGGAAATGAGGAAAGTGAGTATAGCTTATGTGATCCAGAGATGAAAAGGGTACAAGAGAGCTTCAAGAAATGAAAGGGGTACTTGGGAGGAAGACCTTGAAAGTCATAAAAATAACTGGACCCATGGGAAAGCTGCTAGAGCCTAGAGGAGGTTCCCTGGGTTTCAGGAATTCAGTTGGCTGACAGGGATGTCAGTGTGGCTGCAGCAGAAAGAGAAGGGCAGCAGACAGAGGGAGATGACATCAGAAAGGGAGATGGTCAGGATCATACAGCCCTGTTTAGATTTTATTCTTTAAGTTTAGTGGGAAGCATTGGGTGTTTTTAAGCAGGGAAACTATTATTTTTGCCTTTTTTACACATTCCCATGGCATTTATTTTATAACTGGAAGTTTGTACCTTTTGATCCTCCCCCTTGTCTTGCTTTTAAAACACCACAATTCTATTTGTGCAATTCTCTCAGCATACCCCATGCTTTGTCACTTTATACCTCACTCCAGAAAACCTAAACTATTAATAATCCCCTGACTATACCAGATGGAGGAAGCATATCATGTTTCCCTACACTTATATGCATACCCACGTCTCTTTTCCTACAGTTCCTTCCTCTCTGCTCTTGTCCATCTGGCAAATGATTTTCAAACAATTATCTCATTCTTCTGTCTTAGTTTCCTCAAATTTAAAGTAGGTATCATAATAATACCTAGCTCACAGGATTTGTATAAGCCTTAAATAAGGTAATCCACTTAAGTGCTATCCAGGCTGTGGCTAGAGAGACACATAAACTGTCCTACAGAAGCTGAGAGGAGGGAGGAGCTGATTGCTGGGTTGGTTTGGGAAGGCTTTTTAGAGAGGAAACATCTGAGCTGGAGCATGAAATACAGGAATAATTCTGTTCAAGATAGCTTAATCCAAAACTTAGACATTTGTTTCTTCATTTCCAAGGTGGGGGAAAAGCCCATATTAAAAATGGCTTTTCCTGGGTAATCATTCTATTAATTAAATTCCTGGCTTCTCTTTTGTGCATTAGACGAGTGGCCACCAGGAGGCAGCACAAAGTGATAAAATCATGTATCCCAGAGACACTGCATCCCTTTGCTTAGAGTTCTCTCAAAAATCAGGATGTTCTCAAGTAACTTAATACAGAAACCAGGCTGAGCTGTCTAGAATAGTCTCAAAATCCTGCTCACCAAGATTAGGCAAGGTGTAACTACACCCAGGTCTGTAGAAGCCTATGATGGAACTCAAGGCACTGACATCTACCCTGAAGGGCCTGGTCTAGGAGACCCCTCAGAGCCTACTGGCTACAAGTGGTAGCTTGCAGCAGTTGGACTTTATTTTCTTAGGCTCAAAAAGCATTGCAGATAGTGACTGCAGCCATGAAATTAAAGACACTTGCTTCTTAGAAGGAAAGCTATGACAAACCTAGACAGTATATTAAAAAGCAGAGACATCACTTTGCTGACAAAGGTCCATATAGTCAAAGCGATGGTTTTTCCAGTTGTCATGTACGGATGTAAGAGTTTGACCATAAAGAAGACTGAGCATGCAAGAATTGATGCTTTGGTACTGTGATGCTGGTGAAGACTCTTGAGTGTCCCTTGGACCGCAAGATCAAACCAGTCAATCCTAAAGGAAATCAACCCTGAATATTCATTGTAAGGACTGTTGCTGAAGCTGAAGTTCTAATACTTTGGCCACCTGATTCAAAGAGCCAACTCATTGGAAAATACCTGTTGCTGGGAAAGATTGAGGGCAGAAGGAGAAGATAGTAGCAGAGGATGAGATGGTGAGATAACATCACTATGGCCATGAATCTGAGCAAACTCTGGGAGATGGTAAAGGACAGGGAAGCCTGGCATGCTGCAGTCCATGCAGTCCCAAAGAGTTGGGCACGACTTAGTGACTGCACAACAACAACAACAAAGGCATGAGGTCACAGACTGTAACTTCGGACAGGGACTCATATATTAGAGTCCATTTCTTCTGTAGTAGATGCTTTAATGCACTGTCCAAATCCCTTTCAGGACTCAAGTATTTTTAATCTCCTAGATTCTAGAAGCAGTGCCTGAAGATAGCTTTTTGGGAATTGTCATTCGACTCTACACATGGACATCACCAGATGGTCAACACCAAAATCAGATTGATTATATTCTTTGCAGCCAAACATGAAGAAGCTCTATACAGTCAGCAAAAACAAGACTGGGAGCTGACTGTGGCTCAGATCATGAACTCATTGATAAATTCAGACTTAAATTGTAGAAAGTGGGGAAAACCACTAGACCATTCAGGATTTGGAAATCAAATCCCTGATGACTATACACTGGAAGTGAGAAATAGATTTAAGGGACTAGATCTGATAGATTGTTGATGAACTATGGATGGAGGTTCATGACATTGTACAGGAGACAGGAATCAAGAACATCCCCAAGAAAAAGAAATGCAAAAAAGCAAAATGGCTGTCTGGAGAGGCCTCACAAATAGCTGTGAAAAGAAGAGAGGCAAAAAGCAAAGGAGAAAAGGAAAGATATAAGCATCTGAATGCAGAGTGCCAAAGAATAGCAAGGAGAGATAAGAAAGCCTTCCTCAGCAATCAATGCAAAGAAATAGAGGAAAACAATAGAATGGGAAAGACTAGAGATCTCTTCGAGAAAATTACAGAGACCAAGGGAACATTTCATTCAAAGATGGGCTCAATAAAGGACAGAAATAGTATGAACCTAACAGAAGAAGATATTAAGAAGAGGTGCAAGAATACATGGAAGAACTGTACAAAAAAGATCTTCACGACCCAGATAATCACAATGGTGTGATTACTCACATTCACCTAGAGCTAGACATTCTGGAATGTGAAGTCAAGTGGGCCTTAGGAAGCATCACTACGAACAAAGCTAGTGGAGGTGATGGAATTCCGGTTGGGCTATTTCAAATCCTGAAAGATGATGCTGTGAAAGTGCTGCACTCAATATACCAGCAAATTTGGAAAATCCAGCAGTGGCCACAGGACTGGAAAAGGTCAGTTTTCATTCCAATCCTAAAGAAAGGCAACACAAAGGATGCTCAAACTACCACACAATTGCACTCATCTCACACGCTAATAAAGTAATGCTCAAAATTCTCCAAGCCAGGCTTCAGCAATATGTGAACTGTGAACTTCCAGATGTTCAAGCTGGTTTTAGAAAAGGCAGAGGAACCAGAGATCAAATTGCCAACATCCGCTGGATCATGGAAAAAGCAAGAGAGTTCCAGAAAAGCATCTATTTCTGCTTTATTGAGTATGCCAAAGCCTTTGACTGTGTGGATCACAATAATCGGTGGAAAATTCTGAAAGAGATGGGGGTACCAGACCACCTGACCTGCCTCTTGAGAAATCTGTATGCAGGTCAGGAAGCAACAATTAAAACTGGATATGGAACAACAGACTGGTTCCAAATAGGAAAAGGAGTACATCAAGGCTGTATATTGTCACCCTGCTTATTTTTTGTTTTTGTTTAAATATAAATTTACTTATTTTAATTGGAGGCTAATTACTTTACAACATTATATTGGTTTTGCTTATGCAGAGTACATCATGAGAAACGCTGGGCTGGAGGAAGCACAAGCTGGAATCAAAATTGCCGGGAGAAATATCAGTAACCTCAGATATCCAGATGACACCACCCTTATGGCAGAAAGTGAAGAAGAACTAAAGAGCCTCTTGATGAAAGTGAAAGAGGAGAGTGAAAAAGTTGGCTTAAAACTCAACATTCAAAAAACTAAGATCATGGCATCTGGTCCCATCACTTCATGGCAAATAGATGGGGAGACAGTGGAAATAGTGGCAGACTTTATTTTTGGGGGCTCCAAAATCACTGCAGATGGTGATTGTAGCCATGAAATTAAAAGACACTTGCTCTTTGGAAGGAAAGTTATGACCAACCTAGACAGCATATTAAAAAGCAGAGACATTACTTTGCCAACAAAGATCCATCTAGTCAAGGCTATGGTTTTTCCAGTGGTCATGTATGGATGTGAGAGTTGGACTATAAAGAAAGCTGAGCACCGAAGAATTGATGCTTTTGAACTGTGGTGTTGGAGAAGACTCTTGAGAGTCCCTTGAACTGCAAGGAGATCCAACCAGTCCATCCTAAAGGAGTTCAGTCCTGAGTGTTCATTGGAAGGACTGATGTTGAAGCTGAAACTTTGGCTACCTGATGCGAAGAACTGACTCATTGGAAAAGACCCTGATGCTGGGAAAGATTGAAGGCAGGAGGAGAAGGGGACAACAGAGAATGAGATGGTTGGATGGCATCACTGATTCAATGGACATGGATTTGGGTGGACTCCGGGAATTGGTAATGGACAGGGAGGCCTGGCATGCTGCGGTTCATGGGGTCACAAAGAGTTGGGCATGACTGAGTGACTGAACTGAACTGAACTGAAGAAAGCTGTCTTGCCCAAAGCTGCATTCCCAAAGCTGCAAGTATTTATTGCTTTATATGGAGGTTAAAAAGAAAAACCCTGATGGCTGGCTCCATTTCAGGAGGGCCGTCCCAATTTCAGAATTCCTGTGGGATCACCTGGAGTCTTTGTTGAGGCTTTATCATAGTTTGGCATCTGTGTCTGCCTAATCCTGCTTCTTTCCTTCCCCCAACAGCAGTCAATTCTGAAAGCATCTCAATAAACTTTCTGCACACTTAGCTCTGAGTCAGTCAGGTTCCCTGGAGAACTCAGTCCCACCTTTGTTTTACATGTGGGGAGACTCAGGCAATTTTGAGTGTCATATTTTGAGAGATCACTCTCAAAATATGGATCACTCTCAGTGGCCAAAGACCTCAAATCTAAGGAGAGTAGTCCTCAAAGACATACTGAACATTGTGAACACGTCCTCAATAGCAAGGTTTGTCTGTCTTCTTCCCTATATCTCTAGTGCCTCCACATAGTAGGCATTCAATAAATGAATGTTTAATGATTGAATAAATGAACACCAGTTCTTACATTGCAGATATAAGTAGGAGTCCCTCAGACCCTTTTAGTAGGAAGCTATTGAGACTAGGTTATACTTCTTGATGTCTCTAGCCAGGTGTTTTCTTCTTGAAATCCCATAGCTGTCCTCAAAGGAAACATTCTTCTCAGTCCCCATCGAGAATGGCAAGAAGCTTTGGAGTGGCATGCCTAACTGTATGTCAGGCTTTGGCTGCATTGACTGCATGAGACTGTCAAACTGAGAATAGACACCTAAACCATCTTCATGCACCCTAGCTGGAAAATGTAAATATTAAGACAGAGAGTGCCTGTATTTTTGAGGCCCCAGGTCAAAATCAAGAGAAATTAGTTTTAATTATTAATATATTCTAGTCAGTACAGAGAGCATTCCTCTGACATTAACTGAGATTGACTTTACTAACCCACTCTTTACACTGCCTTTAAAAAAAAAAAATTCTGGTACATCTAAGATAATGGCCTAGAAAAAACAAAGCACTGTAGCCCATAGAAGATTAAGAGCATTGTTTATAAAATCAGAGATGCTTTTGTTCAAGTCTTGGTACTTTAGTGGCAGTGTGACCCTAGGTGAGTTACTTAATGTTTCTTTACTTCAGTTTCCTCATCTAAAAAATAGGGATAAAAATATTAATATCTCCTTGGAGGTTTTACTGTGAAAATTAATAATTGTTTTAAAATAAATAATTTTTGATTATTTATTTATTTCTGACTGCACTGGGTCTTTCTGATGCACCAGGGCTCTCTCTAGTTGAGGTGCATAGGCTTCTCACTGTGGTGGCTTCTCATTGGGAAGCTTGGGCTCTAGGTGTGCGGGCTGAGTAGTTGTGGTGCACAGGTTTAGTTGCCCCCTTGGCATGTGGAATCTTCCTAGGCCAGGGATTGAACCCATGTCTCCTGCATTGGCAGGCAGATTCTTAACCACTGGACCACCATGGAAGTCCTGTGAAAATTAAATGAATTAATATATATAACGTGTTCAGAACAGTTGCTCAGCATCTAGGAAGTGTTTTATAAGGCAGGTGGGATCCCATCTTTTCACATTTCTAAAGAGACTCTAGATACTGGAATACGTATTCTAAGGAGCCTGTAGAGTCCTGGATATCCTTTGCTTTAGGTTTGTCTGGCTCTGTGGCTATTGTTTGTTTAACTGTATAACTTATGAGAAGCTAAGGTTTCTGGTTGGAAGATAAAAAAGATGCCTAATTTTAGCCACCCTCAAGTAACTGGTAAGCTGTTTTTTCTTTTATTATTATTATAGCTCTTAAAGGTATAGGGTGTTTGTACTTAAAAACAGTTACCTCCATTCTATAAATACCACTGGAGAGATTTCCAACCCTGGCCCTAGTCAACTTATTCATATCTCTTGGGGCAAAGGGGTAAGGGTAGATGTTGTGGAAATTCCACACAAATTGAATTCCCCCCTTAAGTACTCTGTATGTGAGGAGATGTACAGGATCAAAAAAATAATAATAATAAAGTGACAGTGTAATTATGGGTGCCTTGCAAAGTGTACTCCCATGAAATCTTATTGGGATAGTTCAAGATCACTTGCCTAATAGTTAAGGTGACATCTGCTTTTATGTACTTCCCAAGTTTTTTATAATGATTATCTGATAATTCAGAAAAATGGGGTGTTCCATTGAAAGTCTCTCCTTGGAGAGGAATACTCATGCAATTCCTTCTGTTATTTTGGGATGGGAATTATGGCTTATGGAGTTATGTATTGGTTAAAATTCAGTGTTTCAAGGTCAAGGGTTTGGTGTTAGAGGGAGAAGGGCTTGCTACTGCTAAGGTCTGGCAATCAAAATTAAAGGTAACTGACCATCCCTCCCTTGGCTAAGAACATGAAGGGTGCTTTCCTCTGGACATCCATACAAGGGGTGTCTTATTACAAAGATAAAGATGGTTGAAAGCAAATAAGATTATGGCAAAATAAAAGTTAATAAATGTGACTTAGGAAACTACAGCATGCAAAAGGAGTTCAGTTCAGTTCAGTCGCTCAGTCGTGTCCGACTCTTTGTGACCCCATGAACCAAAGCACGCCAGGCCTCCCTGTCCATCACCAACTCCTGGAGTCCACCCAAACTCATGTCCATTGAGTCAGTGATGCCATCCAACCATCTCCTCCTCTGTCGTCCCCTTCTCCTCCTGCCTTCAATCTTTCCCAGAATCAGGGTCTTTTCTAATGAGTCAGCTCTTCACATCAGGTGACCAAAATATTGGAGTTTCAGCTTCAACATCAGTCCTTCCAATGAACACTCAGGACTGATCTCCTTTAGGATAGACTGGCTGGATCTTCTTGCAGTCCAAGGGACTCTGAAGAGTCTTCTCCAACACCACAGTTCAAAAGCATCAATTCTTTGGCACTCAGCTTTCTTTATAGTCCAACTCTCACATCCATACATGACTACTAGAAAAACCATAGCCTTGACTAGACAGACCTTTTTTGGCAAAGTAATGTCTCTGCTTTTTAATGTGCTATCTAGGTTGGTCATAGCTTTTCTTCCAAGGAGCAAGCGTCTTTTAATTTCATGTCTGCAATACCATCTGCTGTGATTTTGGAGCCCCCCAAAATAAAGTCTACCACTGTTTCCACTGTTTCCCCATCTATTTGCTGTGAAGCATGGGACCAGAAGCCATGAGCTTAGTTTTTTTTAATGTTTAGTTTTAAGCCAACTTTTTCACTCTCCTCCTTCACTTTCATCAAGAGGCTCTTTAGTTCTTCACTTTCTGCCATAAGGGTGGTGTTGTCTGCATATCTGAGGTTATTGATATTTCTCCCGGCAATCTTGATTCCAGCTTGTGCTTCATCCAGCCCAGTGCTTCTCATGATGTACTCTGCATATAAATTAAATAAGCAGGGTGACAATATACAGCCTTGATGTACTTCTTTCCCAATCTGGAACCAGTCTGTTGTTCCATGTCCAGTTCTAACTGTTGCTTCCTGACCTGCATATAAGTTTCTCAAGAGGCAGGTCAGGTGGTCTGGTATTCCCATCTCTTTCAGAATTTTCCACAGTTTATTGTGATCCACACAGTCAAAGGCTTTGGCATAGTCAATAAAGCAGAAATAGATGTTTTTCTGGAACTCTCTTGCTTTTGTGATGATCCAGCGGATGTTGGCAATTTGATCTCTGGTTCCTCTGCCTTTTCTAAAACCAGCTTGGAAGTTCACAGTTCACGTATTGTTGAAGCCTAGGTTGAAGAATTTTGAGCATTGCTTTACTAACATGTGAGATGAGTGCAATTGTGTGGTAGTTTGAGCATTCTTTAGCATTGCCTTTCTTTGGGATCGGAATGAAAACTGACCTTTTCCTGCAAAAGGAAGGTAAGAGTAAGTAAACATTAGCTAAGGTGCATACTCCAAAGATAATGAGATAAATGTGAATAAATTTACGAACCAGGGTAAAGTAAAAATGGATCAACTGAAAAAAAAAAAACAGTAGTTATAAAGTGCAAAGCTTAATTTTTCCCTCTCCTGCCCTCATCTCTGTTTCTGTCTAGGCACTTTATCTGAAGCACCACCGGATGCCCTTGGACTCATCAGAGGGGCTCTGGAGAATTTTCATGCCTAAATAGAGACAACACTAGTGACCCAGGCAGCTGCCCCAGGCAGCTGACATCTTTATTTTTGGATATAAAGTGCAAATACTTAAGTGCCAATAAGCTTGACTCCCCCTGCAGGGTGCCAAATTTGAAATAGAGGATCATAGGAAAAGAGGAAAGTCTTACAGACTGCCTCCAGCTCTGCTGCATGCAGGAAGCAACAGGTTGATAACCTGTTGGAGAAGAAAGAGAGCCAAGTTACTTTGTTAGACTATTCAACTTAAATTTTTGTAAGGTTTTGAAGGAGCCACATTTCAATACTGTATTAAGATTGAGTAGGAGGATATTTTATATGGGAAGACTGGAATGTCTACCTCAAACTGAATTTCCGAAGACGTAAAATCTTTTTTCTCAAAAGGAAGAGAACAGTGTCAGGCAATAACAAGGGCACTGCAGCCTGAAACAAACTCTCCATTTTCAAGCAGAAAATCATTCTTGATCTGCCAACAGAAGGAAAAAAGAACAGGGAAGGAGTAACTGCCTACAATTTGGGAACTCCCATTTGTTTGCCAGAAACTATGCTAGGCTTCTTATGTATGTTATCATCTACTAGATGAGTTGGGTATTATTTTAATCTCCATTTTACAGAGGCTCAGAAAGGTTTAGTTACTTGCCTGTGGTTACACAACAAGTGATTCAACTAGAATTTGGAGTTAGGTCTGATTTCAACACCTATGTATTTTTCCATTAGACCAAAGGAAAGCAGTACCATTATCTTTATTGAAGAGTGAAAGTCCATTGTGGTTATTCCTTAGGCTCTTGATAGGGCAGTAAAATGGCAGTATTTAGACTGTTATAAGGCTTTGACTTTACACTGCCTGGCTTCAATCATTGTACTTGTTACTTGGCTACATTACCATGGGAAAGTTACCCTACCTTGTTGCACCTTAATTTCCTCATTTGTCAAATGCCTCCTAAGGCTGTTGTGATGATTAGGAGGTATAATATCTGCAAGCATATAATAACTCGTACTTGTTATTATTGTTATCATCCTGCAAGGCCAATGAAATCAGAGAAACCAGGGTTACCTGGTTCTGCCATTGACTAGTTCTGTCATTCTGAATATATCTCTTAACCTTCTTGTTCTTCGGTTATTCATCTATAAAATGGAGAAAATAATAGTGTTTACTTTGTTAGGGAGTGTCTGAGGATCAAATGAGTTAATACTTTCAAAACTATTAGAATGGTGCCTGGCACATAGTAAGAATTCAATATTATGAGAATTGTTGTTCAGTCGCTAAGTTGAACATATGATTCTGGGGGCAGTACTTAGGTCTTTAATCTATGGCACTGTGGCCAATAATAGCACCCTAGTTGGGCAAAGTATTCGTATCTTGAAAAGATAAAATTAGAGGAGGGAACAATTATTTCTCTATTTAATATGAGAGTTTAAACTTAAGAGCAGTCTGAGAGCAGATCTAAAATATGTGTTTTGAAAGCCATCTTTGGAAAAGATAGAAATGGATCCAGTGCAAATAACAAGAACCATAAATATTGTTGTTCCAAATTTTTTGTACTGACAACTTCTGTAGATTACAGATTTTTTATGAAGAAGAGGCCCTTAGAACATACTTGGAAACCTCACCTCAGGTCCGTTCTATAGGAAGACAGTGATTAATCCATAGGAAAAAAAGGTACTTCCCCACTCCCGTGCTACCATCCCACTCTAACACTTGCCATGTTGTCTGTCACAAGCAAATACAGGGATTTCATGAGATCTGGAAACTGTCATGATGTGACAGTAAGATTAGAGAATGAGCACTGGATGAACAAAGAAAAAGCACTGACATTACTGAGCAATTACTGTCTGTCACATCTTTTACATCCATTTACTGTTCAGCACAATCCTATGAGATGGGTACTATTCTCCCACACATTTACTAATGAAGAAATTGAGGCATGTGGATGTGAAATAATTTGTCTAAGGTCAAAGGGTAAATGCAAGAATAGGGACTGACTTCAGGTTTGACTGACTTCAAAGTCATACATTTTCTATGGTAGCATTATGACATCATAATTCTACTCATAGGAGTGCCATCCTAATTCCAACTGAGTGGCTTAGAAACCATTAGACATATCTTTCTCTTGGGTCCTCGGGTTCTTCATCTATACAATGAAGAAGTTAGACATAGAGTTTGATTTCTAAGTGCTCTTTTTTTTCCCCCATTTGATTATCACATCATCCTATGAAAGAAACTGAGCAAATATTGTCTCCATTGTATAAATGAAAACTGGAAGTTCAGAGATGTTTTATGTCCTGCATACAGTCATGTAACTAGTTTCTTGGAGTCAGACTGAACCCCATGTTTCTGAATTTCAAGATTAAAGCATCACAGGCCACTGGTCAAAATCATGTGACACTATATTTCTTCTCATTATGGGAAAATTCCCCATTCCTATAGACCAGGGCTCCCATGAATAAAATGTTTGCATATTAAAGTATGATCTGAAATCCTTGCATATTTTCTCTGAATAAGTCATCAGTTAGAGGTTTGTTTTTGTTCTTCCAGAGATAGAATAACCCATTACTCATACCCTTTTCCAAAGGGTTTTGATGGGAACAAGTGATATTTAAAATGCAACAGTCTACCATATATACTAGATCCTGGACATTATTTCTGCAGTTACTAAGCTTGCTTGATAATCATAATCCCTAGAGAATTTGTTAAATACACAGATTCCTCCAAGCCACTGAGAGCTGCTGATTTGGAATAAGACTATGACTTTTTAATAAGCTCCCTCATACAATGGATCTTCACCATAAGCTAGGGCTGTTTTTTTTTTTTTTTTATCAATATGGCTGACTAGTTGGTTTTTGGGCAGTGTACTTTCTGATTGGTCAGAGCACATGCCATACCATTTATTAAATATTCTGAACACAATCAGCAAGGTAGGGGTCAATATGTTCATCTGAGGTACTAAGAGGAACTTAGAGTCCCAGGAGGCTCAGTAGCTTGCAGAGATATTAAGCAGGTTGGGGTGAGGAAGAGGTGAAGGTACAGCATGTTCATTTTTTTTTGACTGCAATAATTTTTTTTGGTCACTGTCAAAGACAGCAGACCATGGAGTATGTATCAGTCAGGGTTCTCCAGAGAAACAAGATCAATAGGAAATGTATAAAGAGATTTATTTTAAGGAATTGGCTCATGTGATTATGGGGGCTGGCAATTTCAAAATATGTAGGCTAATAGGCTAAAAACTCAGGCAGGATTTCTATGTTACCTCTTAGGCAGAATTCCTCCTTTCCTGGGAAACTTCAGTTTTTGCTTGTAGGGCTTGGATCAGCACACTATTAAGGGTAATTTTTAAGGGTAATTTATTTTATTTAAAGTCAACTGATTTACTTGAGAAAGAAGAAAAGGTTTAGACATCTTGCTCCCTGATTTCAAAGTTTATTACAAGTTATAGTAATCAAAACAGTATGGTATCAGCATAAAAATAAACACATAGATCAACTGAACAGAATAGAGGACTCAGAAATAAGCCTATGCATATATGGTCAATTAATTTATGACAAAGGATCCAAGAATATACAGTGGGGAAAGGACAGTCTTTTCAATAAATGGTGTTGGGAAAACTGGATAGCCACATGCAAAAGAATGGAACTATTCCCCTATTTTATATCACACACAAAAATTAACTCAAAGAAGTCTTTAGATTTGAATGTAAGATGTGAAACTACAAAACTCCTAGAAGAAAATAAATGTGGTAAGCTCGTTGACATTAGTCTTGGTGATTATTTGTTTTTTGGATATGACTATAAGAAAAGGCAACTGAAGCAAAAATAAACAAGCTAGTTTGCATCCAAAAGAAAAGCTTATCCACAGCAAAGGAAATCATCAACAAAATTAAGACAACCAACTAAAGGGAAGAAAATACCTGCAAATCATATATTTATATCTGACAAAGTGTTAATATCCAATATATATAAAGAACTCGTACAACTCAATGGCAAAAAAATAAAAACCCTCAATCCAATTAAAAAGTGAGCACAGGACCTGAATAAACATTTTTCCAAAGAAGACATACAGATGGCCAACAGGCACATAAAAAGATGCTCAACATCACTAACCATCAGGGAAATGCAAATCAAAACCACAATGAGATACCACCTCATACCTGTCAGAATTGCTATTATCAAAAAGACAAGAAATAAGTGTTGGCAAGGATGTGGAGAAAAGGGAACACTTGTGCATTGTTAGTGGAAAGATTAAAAAGGGGAGGGAGTTCTGTACTCCCTCTGAGCACTAGGAATTACCTTTCCTGACCTTCGAGACAGTACTAGAGGACTTCTGGAGTTCTTTGTCTATGCCATTGTGCCCACTTCTGTGTTTTAGGCTGTGTTAAGACTAGGGGATACAAAAGGCGGGAAAGGGTTAAAAAAAAGAGTAAACTCGCTGCTAACAGGGTAATTCTACTTTTGGTATTTTTTGTTTCTTTTTCTTGCTGCTGTTTACAGAGAACTTAAATTGCTGTGGTGTATTCTGTCCTGGTTTTATACTTGTTTTCAATGCAACAGACATGGTGAAGCATGCTCACTCCATCTTACTAGAACCAGAACTCCTGCAATAGATTCTTCACTACTCTCTCTGCTTTCACTCTAGCCCTTCTTACATACCATTCTCTACACATCAATTGGAGTGATCCTTAAAACCCTCAATAAGACTACATCACTCTTTTGTTTAAAAACCTGTACACTGTTAGTGGGAAGATTAAAAAGGGGAGACAGTTCTGTACTCCTTCTAAGCAGTAGAAATTACCTTTCCTGATCCTCAAGACAGTACTAGAGGACTTCTGGAGTTTTATGTCTATGCCATTGTGCCCACTTTTGTGTTAAAACTAAAGGGGAAAAACAATTTAAAAAGGTAAACTCACTGCTAAGAGAGTAATTCTACTTCTGGTATTCATTCTTAAAAAAATAAAAATAGAACTACCATATAATCCAGCAGACCCATTCCTGGGCATATACCTGGAGAAAACCATAATTCAAAAAGACACATGTACCCCAATGTTCATGCAGCACTGGTTACAATAGCCAGGACATGGAAGCAACCTAGATGTCCATCAAGAGAGAAATAAATAAAGAAGATGTGGTATATATATACAATGGAATATTCCTCAGCCATAAAAAGGAACAAAACAGTGCCATTTGCGGAGACGTGGATGGACCTAGAGACTGTCATACAAGTATTTATATTAATATATGAGACCTATACTTTTTGTATAAAGGAAAAAATCATTACTTTTTGCTCCTTTCTTCTGCCATTGTTTTCCCCCTTCACCTACCAAAGGTATTGTTATTCCCTAATTTAAAGAAAAAGTACAAAATGTGTGCACCTTATTGTACATAAATTTTATCTCATAAGAAACAAGGAACTACAAAATATTGACCTTTATTTAATTATATGCATTCAATAAAATATTCATATGTAAAATAATCTAATTCGTGTATTTGTAGACTATTTTATTTTCCTTTTTCCACACAAATTTCAGCTCTTAGAGGGCAGAAATTCACTTAGTCTTTCTTGTTCACTTCTGTATCCTCTGTGTATAGAGTAGCACTTTACACATAGTAAATTCTAAAAATTTGATCAGTTGAATGAACATCTTTTGTATTTTACTTTTAAGCATACATTTAAAAAACATAAAGCATTTTTGGTAAAGGCTCTGTTTAGTAGGGCTTAATATTCTGTTTCATTCACTTCAACAACATCACATCAAGAACTGCTTCATTGCACTGGGGGAGCTTTTGCATGAACTGTTGTGAGAGTCTGCATTCAGCAATTTGCCTGGTATCTACTTTGTTTTGTGCTGGAATTATAATCTTGTCTTTGTTCATCTTGTCATTTTCTCATCCTTTTGTTTAAGACTAGATGTCTTTTCATAAAGCATTTCTTCACTGTGATCATATTGTTTATTAGATTACTTGATTATTTTTATGTTTTGTTGTTGATGTTCAGTTGCTAAGTTGTGTCCGACTCTTTGCAACTGCCTGGATTGCAGCACACCAGGCTCCTCTGTCTCCCACTATCTCCCAGAGTTCACTCAAATTCATGTCCGTTGAGTCAGTGATACTATCTAACCATCTCATCCTCTGCTGCCTTCTTCTCCTTTTGCCTTCAATCTTTCCCAGCATCGGGGTCTTTTCCAGTGAGTGGGCTCTTCGCATCAAGTGGTCAACGTATTGGAACTTCAGCAATAGTCCTTCCAATGAATATTCAGGACTGATTTCCTTTAGGACTGACTGGTTTGTTCTCCTTGCAAGGGACTCTCAAGAGTCTTCTCTAGTACCATAATGTCTTTGGTGCTCAGCCTTCTTTATGCTTTATTTATTTTCATGCTTACCACTCAACAATATAAGCTTCAAAACTGCTCTTTTGTTTGATGCTTTATCCCTAATTTCCAGAACAGGCACTCTATTGCTGTTTGTTGAATGAATATATCATATTTAATTTCATCAATTGCCTCATTTGTAAACAGGGATAGTACTCCTATGTCACTGACTCTTAGGAAGAACAGTAGTGCTATATCACAACATGTATGCTAGAGGGCATGTTAGGTGCCATGACTAGCTAAGGGTCAGGATGTTGCATACCAACTTCCACAGCAAGGCTAATTCAGATCTATGCTTTAGCAAAATTGCAGACTTTAATCTGAAGTTGAACATTGGCATTGCACTTATACATAGTTAAAATCACAAGTGAAAATCCCAAAGTGTTAAGTTTCCTCTCCATAGGAAGACAGTGAGTCCTGTAAAGAATTTTATATACTGGGAAATAGGGGTGAAATTGATTATGAAACACTTCATTTCTAAAATCAGGGAATTTCATAACTTGGACTTGATGCAGTGGGCACTGGGAATGATTTTAAATTTCTGAGCTGGGGTGGGGGGCGGTGCAGGGGCAGTGTTATAAAAATGGTGTTTGCTTGAAGACTGCCACCATATCCTGCCTGTCCACCATACCCCACATGCATAGTGGGGTGTCTCTCCAGGACCTTGCTTTAGAAGTGTAAGTTTTCCCATCCACTAAACTGGTGTTTGTGTTTGCATGTGAGTGTGTTTTTCATTGCCAAAGGAGATCCAGTTGTTCCATACTGTTGATTTGGTGGTGCTGTTGGTCAGCAAATGGGAAGAATAGGTAAGTTCTTTGTGGGGCTTTCAATAATTGGCAAAAGCTTCCCAGCAGCTGTCTGTGGGGTGGGGTGGAAGAGAGTAACTATGAGGGACTTTTTTGTAGCTGTGTTTGTTTGCAAATTTAGAATATCTTGCTATGTTTCATGATATGTAAAATGCAAATAATATACAGGTGTATATGTCCTAAATCTCCTCCCTTTCACACATATTCCTTGAGGCTACATTGGCTTGGGTAGCTCTTGGCTTTTCACTCAGTAATTACCCTTCTCAGTATGTTACAGCGAGCTTGGAAAGTATGGATTCAGTGATTCATCCTATTTATTGTCTAATTTAGAAGGACAGTGAAAGCACTCGTAGTTACTTTGTGATTTTCCACACTGACAGCTTAGGTAAGATATGGCAAGTCCCAAAGTAATCCAAAGTTCTTTCAAGTTCTCTGCAGCCTGGCAGAGTGCATGCCTAGAAAGAGAGAACATTACAGGGCTCCGATTTTAACACTAGACTGTCCAACAGTCTCTGCTGTCATTCCTCTCCCAAACTAAGAGCCATAAGGAGACTTCCTTAATCTTCTGCCTCTACCTGAACTGACTTGTCAGGAATATGGCCACCTTAAGTCTAAGGTCTAGACTTTATGCAAAGGTATGCTTTGGTAGCATCTCTAAAAGACCTCCTGCCTCCAGATCTCTCCCCTACTGTCTTGCCACACTGCCTAAACGTTCCAATTGTATAAGTTGATTGCTGTATGACATTACCAAGAACATATGCTAAAATTATTTATAACAAGGATAAAGGTAACTGGTTAATTCTGGAAGGCATCCTTTTTTGTCTATTTAAAAAATCTATGTTCATCATGTTTCTTTCCATAGCACAAAGAAATTACAATTTAATTTTAAAATTCCTTCCTTTAGATTCATGCTTTTTGTGTCTACATGACTCCTGGTTTGGAATGCAAACTCTGTTTAAGCTAGGAGTTAAGCCATTTGAAACCATGGTTATCTTGGGATGCATTAGTGTGGTAGTGTGGACAAAGCCAGGCTTGAGTCCCACATATCTGCATTCAAATCCCTGCTCTACTGGTTAGTAACTGTGTGGTTTTGGGAAAGTCCCTTTAACTCTTTGGGCTTCAGTTTCTTGAGGGTGGTGTTACTTAATTCATAGGGTTTTGATTAAGAGAGGGAAAGAGAAGAGAGGGTCAGTTTATGTGGGTAATATAGAGCTATTGCATAACCAGCTTTAGAGTCTCAAGAATTTCTCTGTAAGAGGTTGATAATGGGGTGAAAAGAACAGAAGAGGTGGGCACAGGCTAGGGGACTTGTTTGTTCTGTTGTAATGTGGTATCAGACTTTTTTACTCATGTGATATATTTATTGGGGGTAGCTTATGGTGATGTGAAGGCTAAAGCCCTCTAAGCTTCCTATAGGTGCTGTCACTGGAGCTTAAGAACAGGCCGATATCAAAAGAGATCCTGAATTTTCTGACCGCACAGTATTACAGAGGGCTATACCTGTGCTGCGCTTAGTTGTTCAGTCATGCCTGACTCTTTGAGACCCCATGGACTGTAGCCCACCAGGCTCCTCTGTCCATGGGATTCTACAGGCAAGAGTACTGGAGTGAGTAGCCTTCCCCTTCTCCAGGGGGTCTTCCCAACCCAGGGATCGTACCCAGGTCTCCCATGTTGCAGGTGGATCTGAGCCACCAGGTAAGCCCAAGCAAGCCACTATGAGGCAGATGCTGCCTCTGCAAATAATAACAATAGCCACAAGCCAATAATAATTAATAGCTGGTTTACATAGTGATTATTAATGTGCAAGGTATTGGTTTAAGCACTTTAATTCAATTTCATCTTTCCAAAACCTCTTAAGAGGTAAACACAATTGTTATCTACATTCTATAGATGAAGAAACTATAGGATGACAGATATATGACAAAGGTAGGAAATCTCTTCTTTTTAAAGACCATTTGGAGGCAGGACTCTGAACTCTCTCTTCTCTTCTAACCTCAGTATTTGCCTTTCCAGGGACAGAGAGAGCGTGGTCCAATATAATAGGTTCTGTGTTTTAAATATGGCTGAGTCACTGAGTCAGGAGGTTCCAACCTTGATAAGCAATTTGATGAGGGGGTAGCAGATTTTGTCTTTGAGGATCAAACCAATGCTATCCCAAAGATGTCCAGTCCCCCAAACACCCTGTAATGGTTAATTTCCTGTGTTAATTTGGTTACACTATGGTGCCCAGTTGTTTTTCAAACACTAGTCTAAATATTGTAAAGGTATTTTGTAGATATTATTAATATTTAAAATTGGTTGACTTTTTCACAATTTAAAATTTATTTTTTTATTGAAATATAATTGACATATAGCACTGTATTAGTTTCAGGTATACAACATGATTCAATATTTGTCTACATTGCAAAATGCTGACCATAATGTCTTTAACACTCATCAGCATACATAGTTACAATTTTTTTTTATTGAGGACTTTTAAGACCTACTCTTAGCAACTTTCAAATATGCAATACAGTATTATTAACTATAGTCACTGTAGGGTAAGGGAGTTAGAGAAGACAAGGTTTGGAAAAAGAATGAGACCGGCACTTTACAGGAACAGATCACCTTTAATGAGGTGAAAAGGGGCAGCAGTCAGATTAGTGAGCTGCTGCACTAACCCAAGAAATGAGCAAGTTTATCTAGGCATATATGTGGAACTCTACTGTATTAAGGGGACCTGTTCTTCTCCAAGGTTGTTCGGAGTAGTTATCTCTCAAATGGCTGGGGCAAGGAACTCTGGAGATGGGCCAGAGGCTGGACCAGCTGGGAGTTGGGCTTAATCAACCTTAAGTGAAGTAAGGTGAAATCGCTCAGTCGTGTCCGACTTTTTGCGACCCCATGGACTGTAGCCTACCAGGCTCTTCCATCCATGGGATTTTCCAGGCAAGAGTACTGGAGTGGGGTGCCATTTCCTTCTCCAGAGGATCTTCCTGACCCAGGGATCAAACCCAGGTCTCCTGCATTGTAGGCAGACGCTTTACCGTATGAGCCACCAGGGAAGTCTAATCAACCTTAATGTCCATTTTTTTTTTCCTTTGGGTGAGAGAGTTCTTTGTCTTGCATAGAATGGTGGGGAGGACCTGGAGGGGTGTTTTAACTCCAGGCTATTTTGAGCCATGTAACTTTCTTTCAGTCACTATGATTTTGACCCTCCTGTTCATTTGTTTTGTGCCTCTCCCCTTGCCACCCAGCAATGACCAATCTGTTTTCTGTGTCTATAAGCTTAAGTTTTGTTGTTGGTTGGTTGGTTTTGTTTTTAGATTCCACACATAAATGAGATCATATGGTAGTTTTCTTTCTCTTTCTTACTTCACTTAGTATAATAATCTCTAGTTGCATCCATGTTGCTACAAATGGCATTATTTCATTCTTTTTTATGGCTGAGTAATGTTCCATTATGTATATGTACCACATCATTTTTATCCATTCATCTGTCATGGACACTTAGCTCTTGCTTGCAGTACTTGGTTTCACATGCTATGGTCTAGCACAGGCAATCCCAACATGTTTGCTATGAAAGATTCTATAGAATGTAGTCATCCTAGCCACTACCTGGAGATGATTGGTAGATACATGCCATTTAAGGGTTTTGCCACAGCCTCACTTTCAGCTTCAAAAACATTATCTTTAGTTGGGTGAGTAAGGGTCTGAAAAAAAAGGAAAAAGTAGAATCAATCGGGTGCTCATCTCCCAAGCCTTAGCACTATGAAGTTCTATTAGACTTATCAGTCGAGTTGCCAGCAGCAGAAGTAGTAGCAAAATATATTAGGATTCCAGTAAGGTATAATATGCATGTAGTGCCAGAAAATAATCCTGGCAGATTTTAGCTAAGGTTTTGTCATTTCTGTGAGAAATGGTACAGTTACACTAAGCTTCCTTATGATCTGTAGCCCATCCCTCCACACCCACTCTTGAGATTGCTCCTCCTACTTAATTGACATTGTACAAGTATCTGACACATTTCTGCTGTGTGAAAATCCCTTTGCTTCTGCCTCTCTGACCCAAACCGCCTCCCACCTTGCTTTCTGTGATATTTTTCTGTTGGCAGTCCCAGGGCAAGATTAAAGCACCAGGTTTAAGGTCTAGCACTAGGTTTAAGCTTGCTGACCATAAAAGCATTAAAATCTACAAAGAGGAGAAAGAGATAAAAGCATTTGATTTCCCTGTGTAGGGACATCATCTTCCTCCACATTACCTCTACTTGCAAATGAATTCTAGCAATGAACTATAGTCACAAATGAGATTGCATATGGAATAGATGGATGGATGGATTTAAATGTATGTATGTGAAGCGTGGGGTATATATGTAGATATGCAGAAAGGCATAAAAGTATATAACACTCTGGTTTCTAAGTCTATTTTTTTTCCTTTTTTAAAAAATTTTATTTTATTTTTTAACTTTACAATATTGTATTGTTTTGCCATATATCAACATGAATCTGCCACAGGTATACACGTGTTCCCCATCCTGAACCCTCCTCCCTCCTCCCTCCCCATACCATCCCTCTGGGTCATCCCAGTGCACCAGCCCCAAGCATCCAGTATCATGCATCGAACCTGGACTGGTGACTCGTTTCATATATAATATTATACATGTTTCAATGCCATCCTTCCAAATCATCCCACCCTCTCCCTCTCCCAGAGTCCATAAGACTGTTCTATATCAGTGTCTCTTTTGCTGTCTCGTATACAGGGTTATTGTTACCATCTTTCTAAATTCCATATATATGTGTTAGTATACTGTATTGGTGTTTTTCTTTCTGGCTTACTTCACTCTGTATAATAGACTCCAGTTTCATCCACCTCATTAGAACTGATTCAAATGTATTCTTTTTAATGGCTGAGTAATACTCCATTGTGTATATGTACCACAGCTTTCTTATCCATTCATCAGCTGATGGACATCTAGGTTGCTTCCATGTCCTGGCTATTATAAACAGTGCTGTGATGAACATTGGGGTACACGTGTCTCTTTCAATTCTGGTTTCCTCAGTGTGTATGCCCAGCAGTGGGATTGCTGGGTCATAAGGCAGTTCTATTTCCAGTTTTTTAAAGAATCTCCACACTGTTCTCCATAGTGGCTGTACTAGTTTGCATTCCCACCAACGTGTCTAAGTCTATTTAAAGCTTTATAGAATGATTAGAAATAGATTATCTGGGGAATTTCATACCTGTTGAACAAATGAATGAGTAGAGAAGATTTGGATCTATGGGGAAAATCACAGTGAAATAGGGCTAATAGAAGAGCACTTCAGCAATGGTTCAGCAAGGACCTTCAAAAATAAAATCAATAAGAACATTGGCAAAAAATTATTAAAAGTCAATTTTGGGGGAATTCCCTGGCAGTCCAGTGGTTAGGACTCCATGCTTTCAGTGCTGAGGGAATGGATTCCATTCCTGGTTGGGGAACTAAGATCCTGTGGCAAGATCCTCTAAAAACTCAACTTTTTCAGAATTCTAGAATTAGCCAAAGGCTTGAAACAATCCAAAGAGCAATTATTCAAGAAAAATGACTGAACCCCCATAAGAATAGTGAGCTGTGTGGCATTTTAACTTATTCTATTCTAATCCCTGTCTCATTGCCTCCACAGTAGTTTTGAAAAATAACAACCTGATAATACCAGTAATTGTGAAAATTTGTAGCCTAGAAGCCACTGGAGGGGGCAGGTTGGGTTTGAGGTCTTCAAAAAGCCCCATTCCCAGAGAAATGTTACAATTTGACCTATCTGAAAGTTCTTGGAAACACCCATGCATATGACTCATCATTATTTGCCCTGGCTCAGAGCTCACTGCACACAAAATCCTTTTTTGTTTGTTTAATAAACTTTCTTTTTTTAAGAGCAGTTTTGGGTTTAGAGAAAAACAGGAGGAAGTACAGACTTTCCATATACTACCCTTCCTTCCTCTCCTAATAATAGCTATTATTATTAATAGCTTATATTATTGTGGCACACTTGTTAACAGCCGACAAACCAATATTGACACATCATTATTAATGAAAGTCCATAGTTTACAGGAAGTTCACTTTTTCAGCTGTATATTACATGGGTATTTTGACAAACACATAGTGCCATGTATCTACCATTACATGCAGAAGCATGCCACTGTCCTAAAAGTCCCCTGTCCTCCATGTATTCATTCCCCACTCCCCTCCTTCTAAACTGGTAGCAAATGCTAAACTTTTTACTGTCTCTATAGTTTTGCCTTTTCCTGAATGTCGTATGAATAGAATCATAGAGTTTGTAGCCTTTTCAGACTGGCTTCCCTTGTGGCTCAGCTGGTAAAGAATCTGCCTGTAATGCAGGAAACCTGGGTTCGATCCCTGGGTTGGGCAGATCCCCTGGAGGAGGGAAAGGCTACCCACTCCAGTATTCTGGCCTGGAGAATTCCATGGACTGTATAGTACATGGGGTCGCAAAGAGTCTGACATGGCTGAGCAACTTTCACTTACTTTCTTTCACTTTACTTATCAATATGCATTTAAGATTCCTCCATGTCTTTTCATGGCTTCATAGCTCATTTATTTTCATTGCTAAATAATATTATATTGTATACATGTACTAATTTGTTTATCCTATTTACATATTAAAGGACATCTTGGTGGCTTCTGTGTTTTGGCAATTAGGAAGGAATAAAGCTGCTATAAAAAGTCACGTGCTTGTTTTTGTGTGGACATAACTTTTCAACTTAAAATCATACACACTAGGTTTCCGCATTATATGAACCAAAAACTTCCAGATGTCCAGGCTGGGTTTAGAAAAGGAAGAGGAATTAGAGTTCAAACTGCCAACATTCGCTGGATTATAGAGAAAGCAAGAGAATTGCAGAAAAACACTTTTTTCTGTTTCATTAACTACACTAAAGCCTTTGACTGTGTGGATCATGACAAACGGTGGAAAGCTCTTAGAGAGATGGGAATACCAGACCATCTTACCTATCCTGCGAGAAACCTGTATGCAGGTCAAGAAGCAACAGTTAGAACCCTGTATGGAACAATTGATTGCTTCAAGATTGAGAAAGGAGTATGACAGGGCAGTCTTCTGTCACCCTGTTTGTTTAACCCATATGCTGAGCACATCATGAGAAATGCTGGGCTGGATGAGTTAAAAGCTAGAATCGAAATACGTGGGAGAAACATCAAAATCCTCAGATATGTGGATAATACCACTTTAATGGCAGAAAGTGAAGAGGAAATAAAGAGCCACTTGAGGGTGAAGAAGGAGAGTGGAAGACTGGCTTAAGACTAAATATTAAAAAAACTAATATCATGGCATCCGACCCCATTACTACATGAAGAGGTGACATTCCTCTTCTTGGGCTCCAAAATCACTGCGGATGGTGACTGCAGCCATGAAATCAGAAGACGATTGTTTCTTGGCAGGAAAGTGATGACGAATCTAGACAGTATGTTGAAAAGCAGAGACATTACTCTGCCGACAAAGGTCTGTATTGTCAAGGCTATGGTCTTTCCAGTGGTCATATACTGTTGTGAGAGATGGAGTGCAAAGAAGGCAGAACGCCAAAGAATTGATGCCTTCGAACTGTATGGTGCTCGGGAAGACATTGGGGTACACGTGTCTCTTTCCCTTCTGGTTTCCTCAGTGTGTATGCCCAGCAGTGGGATTGCTGGATCATAAGGCAGTTCTATTTCCAGTTTTTTAAGGAATCTCCACACTGTTCTCCATAGTGGCTGTACTAGTTTGCATTCCCACCAACAGTGTAAGAGGGTTCCCTTTTCTCCACACCCTCTCCAGCATTTATTATTTGTAGACTTTTGGATCGCAGCCATTCTGACTGGCGTGAAATGGTACCTCATAGTGGTTTTGATTTGCATTTCTCTGATAATGAGTGATGTTGAGCATCTTTTCATGTGTTTGTTAGCCATCTGTATGTCTTCTTTGGAGAAATGTCTATTTAGTTCTTTGGCCCATTTTTTGATTGGGTCATTTATTTTTCTGGAGTTGAGCTGTAGGAGTTGCTTGTATATTCTTGGGATTAGTTGTTTGTCAGTTGCTTCATTTGCTATTATTTTCTCCCATTCTGAAGGCTGTCTTTTCACCTTGCTAATAGTTTCCTTTGATGTGCAGAAGCTTTTAAGGTTAATTAGGTCCCATTTGTTTATTTTTGCTTTTATTTCCAATATTCTGGGAGGTGGGTCATAATGAGAAAACAGAAAGAGAAATTAAGGAAACAATTCCATTCACCATTGCAACGGAAAGAATAAAATACTTAGGAATATATCTACCTAAAGAAACTAAAGACCTATATATAGAAAACTATAAAACACTGGTGAAAGGAATCAAAGAGGACACCAACAGATGGAGAAATATACCATGTTCATGGATTGGAAGAATCAATATAGTGAAAATGAGTATACTACCCAAAGCAATTTATAGATTCAATGCAATCCCTATCAAGCTACCAACAGTATTCTTCACAGAGCTAGAACAAATAATTTCACAATTTGTATGGAAATACAAAAAACCTCGAATAGCCAAAGCGATCTTGAGAAAGAAGAATGGAACTGGAGGAATCAACCTACCTGACTTCAGGCTCTATTACAAAGCCACAGTTATCAAGACAGTATGGTACTGGTACAAAGACAGAAATATAGATCAATGGAACAAAATAGAAAGCCCAGAGATAAATCCACACACATATGGACACCTTATCTTTGACAAAGGAGGCAAGAATATACAATGGATTAAAGACAATCTCTTTAACAAGTGGTGCTGGGAAATCTGGTCAACCACTTGTAAAAGAATGAAACTAGAACACTTTCTAACACCATACACAAAAATAAACTCAAAATGGATTAAAGATCTAAACGTAAGACCAGAAACTATAAAACTCCTAGAGGAGAACATAGGCAAAACACTCTCCGACATACATCACAGCTTTACAACTTTGTGTTAGTTTCCACTGATATTCCCTCTTCTTTAGATTTCTTTCCCATTTGGATCACCAAAGAGCACTGAGTAGAGTTCCCTGTGCCATGTAGTAGGTTCTCACTAGTTATTTTATACATAGTATCTATAGCGTATGTATGTCCCTTCCAGTCTCCCAATTCATCCCACCTCCCCTTTCCCACTTTGGTGTCCATATATTTGTTCTTTATGTCTCTGTCTCTATTTCTGTTTTGCAAATAAGATCATCTATACCATTTTTTTAGGCTCCACATATATGCATTAATATATGATATTTGTTTTTCTATTTTGGACTTACTTTACTCTGTAGAACAGTCTCTAGGTCTATCCATGTCTCTATAAGATGATCCAATTTCATTCCTATGGCTGAGAAATATTCCATTGTATATATATACCACATCTTCCCTATCCATTCCTCTGTTGATGGACATCTAGGTTGCCTCCATGTCCTGTCCACTGCAAACAGTGCCACAACGAACATTGGGGTGCATGGTGCATGTATCTTTTTGAATTATGGTTTTTTATGGGTATGTGCCTAGTAGTGAGATTGCTGAGTCATATGGTATTTTTATTCCTAGTTTTCAAGGAACCTCCATACCATTCTCCATAGTGGCTGTATCAATTTACATGTCCACCAACAGTGCAAAAGGGTTCCCTTTTCTCCACACCTTCTCCAACATTTATTGTTTGTAGAATTTTTAATGATGGATGTGAAGCGACACCTCATTGTAGTTTTGATTTGCATTTCTTTAATAATTAGTGATGTTGAACATCTTTTCCTGTGTTCATTGGCCATCTGTATGTCTTCTTTGGAGAAATGTCTGTTTAGGTCTTCTGCCCATTTTTTTGATTGGGTTGTTTGTTTTTCTGACATTGAGCTGCTATGAGCTGCTTATATATTTTGGAGGTTAATCCCTTGTCTGTTGTTTCGTTTGCAAATATTTGCTCCCATTCTTAGTGTTGTCCTTTCCTTTTGCTTATGGTTTCCTTTGCTGTGCAGAATATTTGAAGTTTAATTAGGTCCCATTTGTTAATTTTTATTGTTTATTTTCATTACTCTAGGATGTGGGTCAAAAAAGATCCTGCTATGACTTATATCAGAGTGTTCTATATGTTTTCCTCTAAGAGTTTTATAGTGTCTGACCTTACATTCAGGTCTTTAATCCATTTTGAGTTTGTTTTGTGTATGGTGTTAGGAAGTATTCTAATTTCATTCTTTTACATGTAGCTGTCCAGTTCTGCCACCACCACTTATTGAAGAGGTTGTCTTTTCTCCATTTTATATTCTCACCTCCTTTGTCATAGATTAGGTGATCAACTCATTATAATAACAAGGAGTGTGGTTGCTGGATTGTATGGTGAGACTCTGTTTAGTATGTAGACTATGTTTAGAACTCTAAGTCTGTGTTTCAAAGCAGCTGTACCATTTTGCATTCCTACCAGCAATCGATGCTGTCAGCGTTTTGGATTTGAACCATTCTAATAGGTGTGTGGTGGCATCTCATTGATTTAATGACCTATGAGGAGGAACATCTCTTTATATGTTTATTTGCCATGTATATGCTTTCCATGATGAGGTTTCTATTCATATATTTTGCCCATGTTATAATTCAGCTGTTTGTCTTCTTATTGTTGAATTTTAAAGGTTCTTTGCATGTTTTGAATGCAAGTCTTTTTTCTGTGTTTTGAAAATATTTCCTTCTAGTCTGTGGCTAACCTTTACATTCTCAGTAGTGTCTTTTGAAGAGCAGAATTTTTAATTTTAATGAAGTCCAACTTATCAGTTTTTTCCTTCTTCAGTTCATTTCAGTTCAGTCACTCATTCGTGTCTGACTCTTTGCGACTGTTATGTCTAAAAAGTTATCATCAGGCCATCAGATGGATTTGGGTTAGGATCCAACTACCCACTCATTTGCTATGCTTTATGACTATGGGCAAGTCTCCAGAAACCTTCATTTCTGTAAATTAAAATGAGATGATATTTATGAAATAAAATGATATAAAGCCCTAAAAGAGCAAAAAGCAAAATATAGGAAAGAAATAAAAGTCATTACTAAATCAAAGTTTACCTAGTTATCTTCTAGAAGTTTTATAGTTTGTGTTTGACATTTTTATCTGTGCTCCATTTCCAATTTTTTTTTCATGTGCAGCTTATTTGATTTTAGTATTCATTGTAAAATTTGTGCTATTTTGTATATGGATAGTGTTTTGTACATATTAGATTTTCTCCCCCATGCTCAATTCAAGTCATTTTTGTAAAAACAGCATTGCTCTTTAACACACTAGTCTTTGTGCTTAATTTGTATTTTATACCTTCTCTTTGTACAGATTCATTTCTTTTTTTTAATTTTATTTTATTTTTAAACTTTACAAAATTGTATTAGTTTTGCCAAATATCAAAATGAATCTGCCACAGATTCATTTCTTTTTGCACATGGTTGTCCAGTTATTCTAGCGCCATTTGTTGAAAAGATTATTCTTTATTCATCTAATTGCCTTTGCAGCTTTGTTAAAGATTAGTTGACTATATGTGTGTGGGTCTATTTTGGGGTTCTCTATTCTATTCCAATAATCTATTTGTTTATTCTTTCACAAATAGCACACTGTGTTGATCACTATAGCTTTAAAGTACTGAAGCTGAGGATCTATGAAAGCCACAACTAATGAACTTAATGGTAAAAGACTGAATGATTTCCCTCTAGGATCAGGAAAAAGAATATCTGTTTTCACTACTTCTATTCAACATTTTATTGAAGGTTCTAGATAGGGTAATTAGGCAGAAATAAAGAAGAAATTCAGATCGAAAGAAGTAAAACTATATATATTCACAGATGACCTTATATATAGAAAATTGTAAGAAATCCACACAAACTATTACAGCTAATAAATGAATTCAGCAAGGTTGCAGAGTACTAGTATAATATAAAAATAAATTATATTTCTATATACTAGCAATTAATGGCCTGAAAATTTAGAAAAAAATCCTTTAATAATAGCATCAACAAGAATAAAAAGCTAAGGAATGAATTTAAAGTGTAAGACATATACTGTAAAATGACAAAACTATAGAAAAAAATAAATAAGTCCTAAATAAATGGAAAGACATTTCATTTTTATATATCAGAAGACAATAATTTTAAGATGCCAATACTCCTCAAACTTATCTACAGATTCATTTCAGTCCATAATCAAAAAAAAAAAAAAAAACTCAGCTGGTATTTTTTTTTTCAGAAATTGAAAAGCTGATTGTAAAATTCATATGGAAATACAAGTGATCCAGAATACCCTAAACAATTTTGGTAAAGAAAACATTTGGAGGAATCACATTTCCTAATTTCAAAACTTACACAAAGCTACAGTTATCAAGACAGTGATGTCTTGGCATAATAGACATATGGATCAATGAAAGAAAATTTAGAGTCTAGAAAGAAACCCTTATGTTCAATTTTTGACAAGAGTGCCAAGATAATTCAATGGGGGAAATATTAGTCATTTCAACAAATGGTGCTGTGACTATTGGACATCAACTTGCAAATCAATGAAGCTAGACCTTTATCTCACATGCTATGTGAAAATTAACTGAAATGGATTAAACACGTAAATGTTACAGCAAGAACTATAAAAAACACTTAGAAAAAGACATTAGTGTAAATTCTCATGATCTTGAATTATTCAGTTTTTTAGATGGTACCACAAGCATAAGAACAAAAGATAAAAATAATTTGGACTTCTTCCAAATTAAAAACTTTTGTGTTCCAGAGGACACAGTCAAGTAAGTCAAAAGACAACTCACAGAATCAGAGGACATATTTGCAAATCATACATCTGATAAGAGACTAACATCCAGAACATATGAAGAACTTACACAGCTTAAAATTATGAGAAAATCCAATTAAAAATTGGGCAGACTTCAATGAACATTTAAGAAGATATGCAAGTTGCAAATAAACTTGTTCAACATAGTTAGTCATCAGGGAAATGTACTCAAAAACACAACAAAATAGCTCTTTACCAGTATGGCTAAAATAAGCAAGGCAGACAATAAGAAGTGTTGGTGAGCATGTAGGGAAATTGAAACCCTCAGACAGTTTTGGATTGTAAGATGGTACAGCTGCTTTGGAGAACAGTTTAACAGTTCCTCAAAATGTTAAACATAGACATACCATATGATTCAGCATTAATACTCCTAAATATTTATGCAAGAGGATTGAATATATATGTCCACACAAAAACTTCCACATGAACATTCAAGTCAGCATTATTCATAATAGCCAGAGTAGAAACAGCTCAAATGCCCATCAACTGATGAATGGATAAATAAAATGTGGCATATTCTAAAATGGAGTTTTATTCAGTAAAAAAAAAAAAAGAATGAATGATATAGATGAACCTAGAAAGTGCAATGCTAATGTGAAGATAGTCACAAAAAGCCAAATATTGCATGATTTGACTTATCTAAATATCCATAATCTACAGAAAAAGAAAATAAATGGATTAATAGTTGCCAGGGGCTGGGGTGAGGGAAATCGAGATTAACTGCTAACAGGCATGGGGTTTCTTTTTGTGGTCAAATCAATTGCAGTGTTTTCTGCACAACTCTGAATATACTAAAAACCACTGAATTGAACACTTAAAATTGTGGCTTCTTTAGTATGCAAATTATGTCTCAGCAAACCAATTTTTCTTTAATGGGGCTTATCCATCCTGCTTTATAGTTCTGTTGGGAGACTTAACTGAAGACATTTGAAAAGTTTTACAGAATTAGGCACCAAATATTTGGTGAAACTGAAGATAAATTTCACCTGCTCCCCAACTTTGTCCAGAATTGGACAAAATATACTACCAAGGTAAATGCAACAGAGCTCCAGGGTCAGAAACAAGCTCAAATACCTGCTCCTTAGGGACTGACACATTGAATAGAGTTCAAGCCTATTCAGTGGGGGAGCTGGGACAAGGTGGACTTTACTCTCTGCTTTCTATTTCTGGACCAAGTAAGTATTTCTCTCCACCCACTTTGGCAGACAGACTGCCATCCATACATCCTCCTTCACTAGCAAGCATATCTCCTTTCTCCCAAAGGTTTGAGGTCTAGATCTCTTACTTTGGACTTGAGAAAAAGTGCTGATTTGAAAGCAATGTTTCAAAAGAAAGGAATCTGTAACATCAATCACAACTGATTCCATCTTGCTAGTATTTTCCTTGTATATTCTGACAGCTCAGGGCTTAATGGATAATAGGGCCAATTAACCCTGCTGCTGCTGCTGCATCGCTTCAGTTGTGTCCAACTCTGAGCGACCCCATAGATGGCAGCCACCAGGCTCCCCCATCCCTGGGATTCTCCAGGCAAGAACACTGGAGTGGGTTGCCATTTCCTTCTCCAATGCATGAAAGTGAAAAGTGCAAGTTAAGTCGTATCTGACTCTTAGCGACCCCATGGATTGCAGCCCACCAGGCTCCTCCATCCATGGGATTTTCCAGGCAAGAGTACTGGAGTGGGGTGCTATTGCCTTCTCCGAATTAACCCTGAGCCCTCCATAAACAGATTAAGTTTCAGACATATTCAGAAATCAAGCTAGGAGATCATGATTTCCTGAAAATTCCAAAGAACACTGAGATGGTGAATTCAGAATCTGGTCCTGGGACCGAGGTCTGCATTCAGGCCTGTTAGGTATTTGTGCCTACCCCAGCTGGGTTGCAGAAATCACTGGCCTGGAAGCCAACATTTACTCTCCCATTTTAACTCACAGACTAACAATCCCAAGAACTGCCTTACTCAAGAACACAGCTGTCACATTCTAATTTGAATCATGATTTTGAAATAATGAGGCACAAAAATTCATCCTGCTTTATATACAAAGTTTATCTTTTATTGCATCTATTCCAGTGGAAAATGAGATATGTGAACATTGAAATATTCCATGTTAGGAAGAATGCATCCCTCACAAAAAAGTGTGACTGTCCGATGCTTGTATCCATCAAGGACCAGTCTCCAATAATAAGGAAATGGGTAAAACACAGTTGAAACTCTCAAAAGAAGCTTCATCTTTTGGCAACAATGACAGTTACACTCGAGTGTCTTCAAGGAAAGCAAACAACGCTGTGAGCACAGATAGTGAGATCCTACCTGAGTCACAGGTATCAGGAGGGGCTTTGAGATGAAGAGAAATACCTGAGCTGATTCCTAAAGATACAGTAAAGAAGGTAGATAGACAAAAGTATGTTAAGGAATAACCCGTCAGGCAGAATAAAATTTATGTATTTATAGACATGTAAGATATTTCATTTAATTGGAACCAATTATTGAGAATGGAGTGGTAAAAATAAGTTAATGTATGATAGGTAAAAAAGAGATAGGGATATATGTTTGGCAAATATTTCAATATATGAAACCACCCTAAATCTGTCCCATTTCATTGACAACAACCATAAGATTAGCCAAGGAACAATTGGGCAGGGGAAGTGCCTTACTGGGCTACCTCAATGGATTCCTTTGGTGAGAGCTGATTGTTAGCAGTGCTGCCTTCAGGGAGAACTCCAACTACACGCTGGGGGATTGGGGTTGAGTTCCTGGCCATAGCCTAGGGAATAAAGGAAATAAATTCCTTCCACCCACTGTCTCCCAAACATTCAAGACTCTCTATAACAACAAAAATGATTTATTTGCAACACAACCCAGTCCCCATCACTTCAATACAGCACAGGAATAGAAAAGAGTCACAGTGCAAGCATTATTTAGTCCAAGGCAGAACTCCATGCCTCCCAATACAGCAAGCCTGTCTCCCCCCGAGACCCATGCTCAGAGCCCAGCTGAACACACAAACAAGCAAGCCCAGTATGAAGTCAGCCCCAGGTCTCAGCACATTTCACCCTTCCCCCACTGCCCTATTAACTTTCCTAACTGCAGCCTTCTATGCCTTCCACTCCCAACCAGGCCAACTCTCAGGCTCTGAGCCACCAGCAAGCTTTCTCTGTAGGCTCATTAACAAGGGTTTAAGGATTACCTAAAATGAGAAAATACCCTGTGAAATCTATTGTTCCAGAGAAAATTTAAAATGACTCCCCCATACATAATTCTAATCAACAATGACAACTCTTCATTTTTTCACTATAGATATAAGAGGTTTTGAAATGATTGTCATCTCTGCTCCATTCACATTTCCCTACTGGCTTTATTAACGGCTGCTCTCTTCACAGCAGGATAATAAAGGGATCATCCCAGGCATTTCTGCCAGGTTCAGAGCCTGAGAGGAAAAACCCTGATGGCTTAGAAAAAGATTCCCTTCTGTTTCCTTCAAAAGATTTCTAGAGAGATTACTGCTTAAAATTTTCCTAGTCCATCTAAGAAACAGTTTTAGATTTAGAGGGAAATCCAAACACAGAAGCAAGCGGTCTCTTCAATTAGGTAATAGTTTCTAGGATTCAGGAGGCAAGGAAGAGGAGTATAAAATCTCAAGTTGCTGTCTTCACCCCAAACCTTCTAGATCCTCAGAAGACGGACTAGTGGCCAAAACATACTGATATTTGGCATCAGAACTGTTTTTATAAAGTGAGACACTCATAAATAGGGGAAGAAGACTTAAAGTACAATGCTGAAGGCAAGGAATAGAATCTACAGAATGGGTAGAGCACTTGGGTTGAGCGCTTTCAGATTTAACAATATTTGCTTATTATAAATCCTTTTCTAATTTCTTGGGCAAACCTGATCTATCTGTACCTTTGCTGTCACCTGCATGTGCAGGACTGGGCAATCATACCCTGATACTCCTTGTACAAGATACTCCCATTTGCCTCAATCAGAAGGATGCTAATGGGAACATACTTATAAGGGACACAGGAAGGCTGAGGGACACTCTGATCCACCAGCTCATTGACAAGGTTCTGGATGATGGCATGATTGGGAGAATTGAGACCATAGTGTAGTACCCGAGGACATACTCCCTTACAGTAGTTTGGGGTATAGAGATGGGGAGCGATGATCCAGTGATCCCAGCCCAGCTGCTGGAAGCTGACTTGAAAAGGGTGGAGGGAACACTGGTTACTTTCAGGCCCGTCATGCTCCCTGGAGGGGCCAGGAACTTCAGATGCAATACTGCCTGCTTGACGAGCCCTCCTCAAGAGAAGAGAAGGGTCTTTTTCTGTAAATTCTTTCAGGCCTTTAGGGAGAGGTTTGGTCTTCTGAACACTCTGAGTGTCATTGAAATACAGTAACAAGAAGACAGTGTCCAATGATGAAGTGTCATGCCACCAGAACTCACGAACCTCACTACCTCTTGGCTGCTGACACACGAAGCGGAGTCGTAGAACCCTGCGCCCCTTGTGATTCCAGAGCTTTTGCCCAACATGTTCCATGATATCCATCTCTGTCCAAGCTTTGGGCGACAGGGAAGGCTTTGTGGAGCCTCTTCCTGAAGAAGGAAAGTGATTGGTTGGGCTTTTCTGGACCCAGGGCTCCACATGGCAGGAGAGGTGGGAATGAGTTAGGTGAAGTTGATGGCGGTAAACCACAGTGGCTCTGACTAGTTGGTATGCTACCCGGTTTGGTCTCAGAGGAAAGTCCAGGGTCTGTATGTGCCAGGAGCCTGTATTAGTAAGAGGGAACAAGAGCAAAGCGTTAGCTTCTTACCTCCTAGCCTTAGTCTCCCTAACAGACCGGCTCAGTACAAACTGACAAGCAGCCCTGAAATGAATTTAAGATCATAATAGCAATCTATTGAGCACTTATATAATGTATTAGATGCTTTACATGCATTAGCTCTTGAATCCACAATAGCCTTATGAGATAGTTGTTATTCCCATTTTGCAGACAAGGAAACAAGCTCAGAGAAGCTATGCCAGAGGACACACAAGCCAGTGTTTGTTAGAATGAAGATTTGAGTCCAAGTCTTTTTCCCTTAAGATGACAAATTGTGGCTCATTTTTAGATCACTCATAGCCCTAGGTGGAGAAAAACACTTCAAATACAGAACTGTCTGTATATATTGTATTATTTAGTTGACTATTAAAAAGGTGACCAGTTAAGAGGGTCATTGAAACATATGAATTAATAATAAATCCTCATGCTGTTATCACTATATAGTGGCAGCTTTAGGGTGACAGTCCAATATTGGGGGGTATGGTCTGCTATCGCTTCAAATCTGGGTTGGAGATGCCACAAAATAATTTTTCTAGTTGGGACAGGTGTTTACTACTTTTGCTTTCTATTTGAATTTCTTCTTGAGCAGCTATTCCATTATTGGGTAGGTTCTCCCTTAATCCTCAATCTCCCCCTTTTCCATTTCTTACTGGAAATAATTCTTCGTTTACCCCATTCATTATAAATACCGTATTCAACAAGGCCCAGTCATATAAATGACCTCAGCTAAGAAGTCTACTTAAAAGCTGCATCTTTTGAAAGTGGAAGTAGCTCAGCCGTGTCCGACTCTTTGCGACCCCGTGGACTATACAGTCCATGGAATTCTCCAGGCCAGAATACTGGAGTGGGTAGCCTTTCCCTTCTCCAGGAATCGAACCCAGGTCTCTCGCATTGCAGGCAGATTCTTTACCAGCTGAACTACAAAGTGATTGTTTAAATCTAAACTGTGATGCTGACACCTAGTGGCCAAAGCGTTGAAAAGCGGGACCTGCAGTGCTCTGACCTTCTGCGCC